>NC_132839.1:60209807-60809807 GCF_048164855.1 Canis lupus baileyi | reverse complement strand
ATTCAATTCATCAAACATTTATTGAGTGCCCACTAGGTGTCAGGCACTGTTCCAGGTGTGGGGGGCAGGCTTCCTTCCATAGACAAATATTTACTGAGCACCCCTCAGTGGTAGGCACTGAACAGTAACGGGAACGAGGGCCAGGGCCCGTCCGCAAGGCACTGAGGACAGTGAGGACAGTGGGCTCTGAGCCGCGCACTTGGAAGGCTTCCTGGAGGAGAAAACATCAGGCCGAACCCCAAGGAGAAGCAGGCCAAAGAGAGGGGAGGACACACATTCCAGGCAGAGACTGGCATCAGCAAGGCTAGATGGTCGGGAACCTCACAAGTGTCCAGAGCATCACAGAATCAGATTGGCTCGACTGCCAGTCCTGAAACCTCCCCAGAGCTACAGAAATAGTCCCCAAATCGCAAATGGTTCCCTGGATGGAAGACGCTGGTTTGTCTCCCACACTGGACGGATGGTGATTTCCCATCGTGAGCCCCTCAACATCTAACCTTAGTACCAAGCCCAGGGGGCAAAGGTCTAATTGTCCCTGACCCAGGACAGCACAGGGTGCCCTGAAAACCTGGAGGAGAAATGGGGAAAGGCTTCCTGGAAGAGGAGGCACCTGAGCTGGGCAGCAGCTCTACAGTGAGCCATGCGAATGGCTCTGCTACCGACTGAACCGTGTCTCCCCAAAATCCGTATGTGGAAGTCCTAACCCCCCATGTGACTGTATGAGGTCAGAAGGTCAGAGAGCACACAGCGAGGTGCTCATGTGCCAGTCAGGAAGACGGCCCTGACCTTGGTCGTGGGCTTCTGGCCCCCGGACTGTCAAGAATGAGCATCTGTATAAGCCACCCTAGTCTGTCACAGCAGCTGCAGCCAACGAAGACGGCCCCCACCCCTCGGCCTCCAAGACAAAAGGAGTCTGTGGAGTGAGGGGCAGCAATGAGGGATCATGAGGACAGACCCCCCCCCCAACAGCCAGCTCACTGCAGAGGGGGCACCTCCCCGGCCCGAGGGGGAAGGTTCACGTTCTCACGGTCCAGTGGCCTCTCCTTCAGGTGCTCATCTGGAGAACGTGGGTGACGGGTCTGGCTGATTCATCGAGCTTTTCCGTGGATTAACTCGTTAATTAATAGACTGCTCTTCTGAATTTTTAAGCACCCCCTCAGAACCCCAGGGACCGCTGTCTGAAATCATCAGATGGCGCCGAACGGCATGAATTGGTTTTCATAAAGGCCCCCTGCCTCCCTGAGCCGGATCAGCGAGCCAACGGCCTCCTCTCCTCCGCCCGCACGTCCAGAGCCGCCGAACAAAGCCATCAGGAACGGCTCAGGAGGGGGATCCGGGCGGACTTTCACACGGCCGGCTCAAACACTCTCCTCCAAATAAGAAACCGTCTTTAAAAATAGTGGAAGAAGAGGCCTTACCTTCAAAGAGAAAACCATGCTGAATAAATCTACTACGTCCTTGCTCTTCTATTCCCCGAGACAGGAAGACCACAAACCCACCTCCGCCTGCAACAAGGAGATCGATACTCCTGAATTCCTTAGAAGCTATTTTTTCCCCCTTCAGTCAAGTGTCAAATTAAAGGCAGTCAATACGAGTATTGTAGTATCTTTCTTTAAAGAAAAAGAGAGAGAGAGAGACAAATAATCTATCGGATGAACTCTACACCTGTAACATCAGACTTCGTCTCTGGAGGCTGGCAAAAAGCCGCACCCTCCTGCTAAATGCAAGTGTTTTCACAGCAGCAGGACAACCAGAAGGAGAAGAGGCTCCCGAGCCCGACCTGTCGAGGAGAGTGTGGCCACAGCCCACCACCTCCAAAGCACCATCTTCCAGCCAGGAAATGGTTTTCATTCCTGACGTTTCCCTCTCTGGGAGAGAATGCCTACCAAGAACCCACTGAGGAGCTCACCAGGAGAAGTATCTGGAAAGATAGGTAGGGGTTCAGCTGCCCATGAACCTCAGAGCATCTTGGGCTCCCCAGCCCTGCTGGGGGATCCCATCTGGCATCTCACATCTATAGCCTGGTTTTCTTCCCTTGTGGGTCCTAGTTCCTTCTCATCTGGATTTCTCCCTTCTTGTAGGTGGCCAGTCATTAAAGTGATTTTTATGCCCACCTCTGGGCAAAGCCCGAGACCCCCAAGAAGACTCCAATTCCTGCCCTCAGGGAGTGTGCAGATAAAGTCCACATGAAGACCCAGGGCAGCACAGGCAGCCAAAGACCCAGAGGAGGGTAGGGAAGGCTTCCTGGAGGAGGTGGCTCCCAGGCTGGGCCACAGCTGCCTCAAGCAAGGAGGGCTCAGCTCGAGGTCCCCAGCTCCTCTCCCTGTGCCCCCATGGACAAGTCTCCCCTCAGTCAGGCCTGTTTCTAGCTGCCACGTTCATCTTCCCAAAACTCGTCCAGAACATTATGCCCTCACAGCCTTTCACAGTTTCTGATGCCTATACAGCCCCGTGTCTGTGGTCTGGGACCCAAGGCCCCTCCCAGGTTGCCTCAACTATCACCCGCCCTGCCCAGGCCTGCTCTGCCCTGGTCAGCTGAGGCCCGTGAACATGTGCCAGGCCGGAAGGCAGGAGACGGAGGCCCAGCTCTCTCTGGGAGCTGTGCACCCGTGAGCAAGCCCCTCTCTGGCCCTGAGTCATCCACCAGGAGGATGCGGGTGCTGGCCTGGGACCAGGTGGCACCTGACCCCGCTCTAGGCCAGGCCACCCCCGTCCAGCCCAGATGAGCAGCACCCAGGAGGAGGAAGGAAACCCACCCGGGCAGACGGCACAGCTCACGCCTCAGGCCCCTTGTATCTCTTCGCCTGCACCCCCTTTCCTCTCCGCGCCCTGCAGGGCCCACCTCCCCGGCCAGACCCGAAGTGGGGGGCCTGCCCCAGCTGTGCCCCGCCTCTGGCACAGCCTGGTTCTGCTGCCCTAGTCCGCAGAGAAGACTGAGGGTCTGAGTGGCCCAGCTGGTCACACCAGGAGACTGATTACAAGCTCATCTGCTGGGGGAGGGGCAGTGAGGATGGATGGATGGTAGGACCTCCACACACACTCCGCAGGAGGGCTGCCAGAGGGGGGTGGGCTGGGATGGTAAGAGGGGCCGGCTCTCAGCAGGGCACAGAGAAAGACACCTGCTCACAGTGACAATGGATGGCGGGGCCCGTCACAGCACCGGAACCCCCAGCTCTGTGTCCTGGGAGCAGCCCCCACGCCACCCAGGCTCCCAAATCGGGTCTGCACCACGCATCTGAGAAATTCACCATCTCAGCGGGAGAATCTTTAATTTGCTCTCAGCTTTGCTTGAACAGCCAGTGGCCCACGTGCTCCCACCGCCTCGGGACTCACCAGTCCAAGCCAGATCAAAAGAAAAAAGGAATTTGACTCTGGAAGGCCCTGTTAGAGGGAGGCCTGGCCTCCCCTGAGGATGGAAGGAAGGACAGAGGCCCCAGGTAAAGCCCCTGTGCACCAGTGGTCCCCAGGGCGCCCCTCCTGGCCTCAGCAGCCTCACCACCACCACCACCACCACCACCACCACCACCACCACCACCCCCTCCCTGGCCAACTGTCAGGACTTGGAGGGCTGGCTGCAAAGCACATGCAGAGCGCAGGGGAAGGAGGGAGGGCCCCCTGGAAACCGAATCAGCTCCTTCTGGCCAGGCCCTCCATGAAACCCCCCATATGAGAGGGGGCGCTGGTGTGGTGGCTGAACGGTGGCCCCCAAAAGAGACATTCATGTCTATCTGGTCACCTCGGCCCTGCAGTGTGACCTTACCTGGACAAAAACATCATTGCACATGTTCCCATGTTAGTAAAGGATCTTGAGGTGAAATTCTCCTGGAGAATCCAGGTGGGACCCAAACCCCATGAAAAGTGTCCTCGTAAGAGACACACAGAGGATGGAGGCCGGGGCCACGGGCCCCCAAGAGCGGGAAGAGGGAGAAGGAGCCTCCCCTGCAACCTCCTGAGGGAGGGCAGTGCTGCCCACAACTTGATTTTGGATCCTGGCCTTCAGGACTGTGTGAGAATCATTTTTTTGTTGTTTTAAGCCAGCCAGCTTGTGATCGTTTCTCACAGCAGCCTCATAAACCCACACAGCTAGGAACCAGAAGATCTGAGCTCCAAAAGCACGGCTGCCACGAACACACCGTGTGATCTCACAGGCACGGCCCTCTCCGGACCTCAGACTCAGCGTCCAGAAAACACGACTCCTTCAGGCCTCCAGCGCTAATGATGCCCGTGTCAAAAGCTGTCCCTATTGCCCAGCCACAAGGTAAAACAATTGCCACCCACCCGCCAGGTGATAACCACAAGGCTGCCCCCAAGTCCGTTCAATGAGACATCAGAGTTCACACGCAGGGAATGGCCATGCTCTGTTGAGCGCCTACTAGGTGCAGCGCTGAATGCTGTCCACACCTCATCACCTTCCTCCTCGAAACACAGCCACCCTATGGGCCAGGTGTGGAAACTGAGACCTAGGGAGGTTGAGGGCATTGCTCAAGGTCGCACAGCAAGGGTGCCGTGCGTCTGGGACCCACCTGCAAGGTCACTCGACCTCACCCTCTGCTCTTCCCTCCACGGGAAATCAGAGATCCATCCGGCCAGCGTCATAACCCCCTTCTGTCTTGACCCAGTGAGGACAGTCGTGCTGGAGTTAGGACTCCTCCTTGCAGGCCACCTGGACAGAATTGTGCACGGCAACCATCCAACTGTAAGGCAGCTCAAAATCGCACACCCCACATCCCCCCAGGCTAGACACCCTCAGCAGCACCATGCATCCCCCATCTCCGGGGACCCCACCCCTACCCCCAGGGCTGTCTGTGAAGGAGCCTACAAGACCAGATCCCCAGAGGCGAAGGGTGAGATCCACATCACAAGGGATCCCCTTGCTGTCCTGGTCCAGGTCCTTCACTGGCTCCCTGGTACTGACAGGAGAAGCCAAAGTGACCTCCACAGCTCCCTACACCCCCACCCTGCCCTGCCCTCCCAGCTCTCCTCTTCCCAGACCCCTTGCCCTGAAGGCCCAGCCAGACAGAGCTCCTCCCAACTCCTGAGTATGCCCAACTGACATTCACTAGGAAAACATGGGCTCACATCCCCCTCCTGAGCTACTGTGCTTCCAATACTGCCTTTGACCCAACACCAACCCACAGGGGTGCACACAGCAGAGAGAAAGAGGCCACTCTGCAAAAGTCCAGGCAACAGCCCACATGAAATGACCCCAGAGAAGGGACACCTGCCCCTGAGTGAACATCCAAGAGACACCCTGGTCAGGACCTAGGAAACTTCCATCATCATTGCGGCCCCCCCCACCCCACCCCTGTGCCTGACATCAAAGGGCCCTCCATTCATTCATTCATCCTGCCTGTTCCAATCTGAACACTTGTGTCTTCCGAATTTCCTGTTGAAACCTAACGCCCAGTGCGATGGAGTTAGGAGGTGGGCTTCCAGGAGGTGCTTAGGTCATGAGGTGGGAGCCCCATAGATGGGGTTAGTGCCCTCACAAGAAACAGCCAGGGAGCTAGCCTTTGGCTTTTCCCACTCGAGGACACAAGGGGTCAGCTGTCTGCAAGGTGGAAGTGGGTGCTCACCGAAGCCCAACCCTGCAGGCAGCACAACCCCAGCCTCCCAGCCTCCAGAGCTGGGAGCCAATAGATGTCTGTCCTTGACAAGCCACCTGGTCTGCGGCTTCTCTGGTGCAGCCCGAACAGACGAACACAGCACCAGCACCCTCTGTTCAGTCACTAGACGCAAAGGCGCACACTGAGTGCCTGCTGAGTGCCAGGCATTTCGTCCCACTTGTCCCTTCCAGCTCACACCCACTCTCCACTCCCCTTTACAGCTGACCTGGAAAAGAACTATCTCAACTCCCATGTCCACCTCCCGGATCCACTTACTCCTGGAGCCACTCCCATCAGGCAACTGTACTCAGACGCCTCATCATCCACAGCTGCCTTATGTCATACCATACCTGTTCCTGCTTGTCACTCATCTCCCCCACCCCACAGAGTCTAAGCCCAAAGAGGCAAGGACCTTATGTCATCCATGGCTCAGCACAGACCCACCTGGGTGTGATCCCAAACCACTGCCTGCTGCTGGGGGAGCCTGCAGGAATGGTGATTCACCCCCTCTCTGCCGAGTTTCCTCATCTCTCTACGGGGACCCAAGCACCTCCAACCTGGAGGCCTAAGGCCACCGACGTAACTGGCCCTGCCCACAGACCAGCACCGCTGCCTTAACCACCAGCTCGTGCCCAGGCTCGCCTTGCAATTAGCAGAGGAGTTGCAAGCAGATTCACAGACTCAGGCTGCCTCGGTGATCCCTGGTCCACGAAGCCACATCCTCATTAAGTCAAAATAGTATATGGTGCAAACAGTGCAATAAACACACGGCGCGTTAACGTACACCCTGTGATCCCAAGCACTTTGCATTCAGCATTAACAAGGAAACTTTGATGTTTTCCCCTAAATATCAGAGTAGGGGTCTAGGGGGGGAGATTCTGTTTCATAAATGTGTCCACTGTGCTGGCAAAGCTCTAAGCCCTCCAGAAAGTGCCTGAATCGAATTAAGCGTGCCTGGGAGTCCAAGACGGAGGTGGCACCTACCCGAGGTGATCACATGGCCCCGTCTGCAACGTTGCCCTCCATCTGTGGGCCATCCCCCCACCCCGGCCTGGGCACGGCTCCACGAAGGGCTGGGGCTAAGCAATGCAAATGGACCAAGCAGTGAAACCAGACTATGATGAGAGCAAGTGTGGAGCAAAGGAGGGGCTGGTCGGGTCCCCCTCCTGACAGGAACGCCCGGGCACAGCAGCTGTCCCTGTTCCAAGCAAGGAAGCGCTGTGGGGGGCACCGGCCCCCAAGTCACGGGTCCCCAAGGATGGGGTTCCCCTGCCTTGATGTCTGGCAGGTAAAAGAGGTGAAAGGGAAGCATGCATTGCAGCCCCCAGCAGCAGACAGCACTGTCAGCTGAGACCACCTGATGAGCATGTGTGAGGGTGCAGGCCAACAGAGAGGGGTGAGAGGAGATGGGGGAGCAGAGGGAGGCACCCACACCATCATTCCCAGCAGAATAACCCACCAGGGACCTGAGGCTGCCGTCACAGTCAAAGAGGCCCTGTCACTCTGCCCGCCCCTGCAGGCAGCTTGGTGGGGGCTCCCAGTTCTCTAGGTGTACAAGCATAGGTGGCATGAAACAAGCGTGCTCATGGTGGGTCTGTGGAAGGGAAGGGGGTGGCTTATTTGGCTCTAGGATGAGAGCAAGACAACCAGACCCACAAGCAGCCCCGAGGCCGAGGAGCCAGAGAAGGCCCTTGTGCTCAGACAGAGGGGAAGAAGGACGGGGCAGGGGAGGGGGACAACGCCTCCCAGGGCGCAGCTGCCGGCTTCAGACCTTCATGTGCCAGATGACGCCCACATCCCAAATGAGGGGCCGCGCAGAAATCAGAGAGGTTTGCAAACATGTCACTGGCACTCGGCTGACAAGGCGGTGGAGTCCGCCCGAAGACATAACGATTTCTCGCCAAAACAGCAGTCCCATCTCAAGAGCAGGGCGCAGGCTGTCACGGGAGTGACCCCCGCGCTCCGATCCCATCAGCCTGACTGACAAGGAAAAATCGTTTTGTGCAGCGAGTAGAATGCTGCCAGCCTCCCGTTGAGCTCCGCTGGGTGCTTCCCTGAGTCTCCTTCTCAGGGCCGAGCTCCAAGTTCGGAGGTTTTCTGGACGGGCCCGCTGCGGATGAGCCACTTGCATTTGTGGTGTGGCCGACTGTTCTGTTTACACGGAACTAATGAGGCTCCTGCACCCGGCTCTTGGATCACGGAGAAAAGGCCTCCATTTGTTGGTCAAAGGTTAATTAATTTACGACGCCCAGTGTGTGCACCAGACGCAGGGCTGAGCACTGTATTTGGATCAAATCATTCATTCCGGGGCGCCTGCGTGGCTCAGTGGTTGAGCATCTGCCTTCGGCTCAAGTCATGATCCCAGGGTCCTGGGAGCGAGTCCTGCATCAGGTCCCCCGCAGGAAGCCTGCTTCTCCCTCTGCCGGTGCCTCTGCCTCTTTCTAGGTCTCTCATGAATAAATAAATAAATTCTTGAAAAAAAAAAACATTCATTCCTCACTACAATGGCACGCCATCAGCCCTTGTCATCTCTGTGCTTTCCAGAAGGGGACACTGAGCCATCGCGTGTCCTCAAGGGGACTGATTGTAGCCCCTGCCCCCTGACATACTCTGAAATGCTTCCACACGTCAAGCCAGATCCCAGGACCACACCCAACACTGGCCCTTCTGGGACAACCAGCCCGCAGGACAAGAGAGAGACAATGAGTGAAGTGAAGACGTGAAGGACAAGAGGTCCCCAAATGTTCACCCAGACACAGTTTTAAGAAAAAAGTCAGTCTTTCAGGACACACTGTGGGGATGCCAATCACAGTTCCAGACCCCTGCAATTTTCCAAAAGCCGACTTTACTGCTGTCCCCCACACTCCCCTCCAGAGAGCGCAGTCATTTCAGAGAACATGTTTTTGCCACCTGAGAGCCCAGTGTCATTACTTCTCTTCCTAGGAAAATACCCTTGTGCACGTGAGCCCCCATTTCCTGCTGGTGCCCAAGATCACACCACAGCAGAGGGTGTGGCCAGTGCCTCATCTACTCCCTTTACCTGGATCTTGACATCTTTGCCCTTGGGGAAAATGAGTGACACCAGACCCCACCCAAAACAGAGGTGATGGGCCTGGACTCCAGAGGGATGGCCTCACAACACATCAATATTCCAACGGTGTCAGTGGCTGCGGTAGATCTGGGTCCAGCCACTTTGCAGAAAGAAAGGCCTGAGGTGCACAGGTTAAGGACTGCTGAGCATGCTGCGATTCCACACGTGAGCTGAGTGTTGCAAAAATGCAACACAGTGGACTGATCAGGTGTGGGACAAAGACCCAGTGATAGACTTTCAAACCCAATTTTTGAGTTTGCCCTGTTAACCGTGAATACACACGTTACTCCCTGCAGGGTTCGGAGCACACAGAATGCTCCCTTCATCTGTCCCTCCAAATGCAGCAGGTCCACATCCTGATGAGGCTCCCTCAGCACCCCCTGTGCCCTCCCCTTGGCATTTCTCCCCAGGGCCGGACAGCTAACACCTAACCTCTGGCATGCCTCCTTGTCCCTCCACACTGCAGAGAGCAGTGCCCTTGAACCGGCTGTCCTGGTCTGTGGCAGAGCCACCCTAATGAAGCAAACCGCATGTTAATCATTCCAGGTAAGAGCTCAACAAACCGACCATTGCACTGAGAGGTTATGATGTCCCTGTCAGCCACCGATGTCAGCGTTCAGTTCCAGAAAGATCTCCCGGACAGCAGGCCTGCTTGCATCTGCTCAATTTCCCTCTATACTCCGGCCACCAGGAAGCTCAGAGGCACCCTTAGGACCTGAGTGAGGTGAGGAGCAGCATGGCCTGCGAGGCTACTACGTTGCAGGTGTGGGTGGTGGCCAGCAAGGGTGGCCACAGACCGGGACGGGCCAGCTGCCGGCCTCCTGACTGTGGCCCCCGCGGCCACTCGCTCCCAGCCAGCTCTGGGGGTTTTCTAGAAGCTTCACCTTGGAGATCCAAGCTTCAGATCGCCCACTGTTCAAGTCTCTCCACAGATCTTGAGAGCAGGTAATTCCTGTTAGATCCCCTTTCACATAAGCTGGCGAGAGGGTGTCCTTTCTCTGCAACAGCATGCTGACTGGTCTATTTTGTTTGAAATGAGGAAGCCTTTGGTGGCTGAGTGAATGCCAGGCTGCTCTCTGTGCTTCTACGGTCCCTTCCCCATCCCCAGTGCGGAGAGCTGCCCCAGAACACAAGTGCGGCCCTCTGGCTGAGACATCAATACTGCCTGTTGTTGAGGGAGAGATCCCTGATCTATGAAACAGATGTATTCTGGAACCTCTAACATCAGGAAACCAGCACCTCGCCCTGTTTAAAACATTATCCGACAGGCAGACTAGACCTGCAGGAAGGGAGGGCTCGGCGGACCCTGGGTGGCTGGCGCCACGTGGAATCACCCTCCTTGCAAACAGCTGGCTTGGGGCATCGCTATAGTCCTGCACTCAACCCCCCCTAAAAATAGATGTGAAGCCAGCGTGCTGCCCAAGAAGTTTATGATCATAAAGCCCTCGCATCGTGTTTGGGGAATTAACTCCCAACCAGATAAAAACCAGTATCGGCAAAGCACTTAGACTCCAGGTGGCTCTGGGGAGGGAGGGCTGCTGTGGATGTGGCCCCGGGGCTGCGGGTGAAGGCGACCTGCACCCGCGGAGCCCTGGCCAAGGCTGCCTGCCCCACAGCGTCCGGGTGGGAGGTGGCCCCGCCACTTCTGCACAATCTTCAGCGAATTGCTGAACATCAATGGGCGGCGGCACCTTCATCGGCCACACGGGCCCACCACTGGATGGCAAGAATCAAACGAGCTAACCGGAGGTGTGCTAAGAGGCACCTGCACACAGTGGATACAGCAGGGAGGGCGCTGCTTCTCACGGCCCCGTTCCAGACCTTCAGACTGAGGAAGGTGATGCTGGAGGCTCTCAGCCCACATCCGGACGGAGCCCCGTGCACGGACAGGGAGAGCTGAACCCAGAGGAGCCACCTGGCAGGCTAGCAGGATGAGGATGCTGGCTCAGTTCTTCCCAGTACTGGCGTGTGGCTGCAGACCAGCCCAGAGGATGACGTGTCTGCACCTCCCCAGGAGTGAGAGGACCCTAAGTCCTCAGGGGAGAGGGCAGGGCTGTGAGCAACCCTGAGCAAGGCTCAGTCTTCTCACCTGTGAAATGGGGCTATGTGGCCATCCCAGAGGCTATGGTGAGAATGAATATGACCCAGGGCATGAAGGTAGGCTCATGAAGTGCTTCATAAGTTCAGGGAAGTTTCTAGAGCCATTGTAGGGCACAAGAGGTCAGTCTGCCTGCGGGCATGTCCCTCCCTTAACACTTGCTTCCTGGTGACTTCAGGCAAAGCTGTTTATAAGTCAGTCCCTCACTGCAGGGTCCTTAGCCCTGGGACAGGGATGGTGCTAGAACCAAAGGGCAGGGTGAGTGCTCAGACAGGCCTGTCGGATTCTTAAGAAAGGGCACACCAGATCAAAGAGAGGAATCTCAGAACAAAGCCCTCTGGGACAGGATTTACTTACTGGTGCCAGGAGGTTGATGGGCATCAAGAGAGCAGCTGGCAGGCTGGGACCGACGGGGTGCACAGCCAGGCCCAGCCCTGTAGCCAGCCCCCCAGAGCATGGTGGGACTGCTTGGTGGGAAGCAGTGGAGGGGGCTGTTTTATTTCTAGAAGCTCTGAGCCGGGAGCTGAAGGGGGAGTGTGTCTGGACCATGGGCAGCAACTCAGCACTCTAGATTCAAGCTGGTGACCTCTCCCTCCAACCTTCAAGCAAATCAAATTTCCACAGGCAGTTAATGAGGCCTCGGCAGGTGCACGTACCCCAGAAATTCCAAAACCCAAAGGTCATTTCAGGTTCTTGAGATGCCTGGTGACCTCTGGGGTCTGGCAGGTGAGGCTGTACTCAGGTAAGCTACCTGGGGGGGCGACACTCCCCTGGGGGGGATGATGGCGAGCACTTGTAGTTGGGACACAGAAACCTCTGGCTTTCGAGCTCCTTTCTGGCAGAGAATGTCTGTCCATAAGAGCACAGCCTCCTCCTTCTCTGTCCGCCCCCACTTCCCTCTCCGAGTCCTCCATCGTCCCACCTCCTTTCTCCTACAGCCAAACCAAAGCTGGGCTTTTGGAAGCAAAGGAAAGTCTCCCCCAGCCCACACACTGACCGCTGACCCGCCCCCACTCGTCTCACACCCAGCCAGGCCTCGCAGGACAGGGGATACTTCCACGAAGAGATGCCAGCTGAGCCGGGTCAGGGCATGAGCTCTGAACACAAGCGAGGCATTGACCTAAGGCCCAAAGCAGGTACCAGACAGTGGTCATCACTCCAGTGTGCACACTGCAGCCCCAGGGGGATGCAGGCTGCAGAGCCACCCAGCTTCCCTTCCAACCCCTGCCCCGCCACTTACAGCTTCGGTGGTCTGGGGCAGGTTATTTCACCGCGCCATGCCTCAGTTTCCCCTCAGTGTTGTTATGAAAACCAAATGCATCCACACACATCCACAGAAGCTCTTCTCTGCCTGTGGGACTGGAGAGAGAATCCCAGCGGGGAGGTGGACACAGGGATCAGTTCGGGCGCACCCTGTCTGCCACAATCAGGAGCGTGGTTTCCCTCTGGAAGCAGGGGGCTGGAAGATTCCAAGCAGGGAAGCGGTTTTAGGAAGCTTCCCGGCCACAGAGGAAGTTCTGTGGGTGAGGACGAAGCCCACCAGAGTCTTGCATGTATCTCCGAGGCCTGGCAGGGAGGAAGGCCTCATCCCCATGGGGGCAAAGGGGCTGGCGTGGAGCAGACAGCTTTGAGAAACGCAAAGAGGCAGAGGCGACTGGCTTGGGGTACGAAGTGTGACAGGCAGACAGAACATAAAGCCCCTCCCTGTGGGTGGGAGGACTCTCGCTCTGAGCCGGAGCTAGGGGCTCACCCTCGCCTGCGTCCACTGGCCAGGGTGGCACAAAAGAGGACCCACACTCCAGGGTCTTCTGTACTTCCCTTTTTTTTTAAGATTTTATTTATTTATTTGACAGAGAGAGAGCACAAGCAGGGGCAGGGGCAGGAGCAGAGGGAGAGGGGGAGGCAGGCCCCTTGCTCGGTAGAACTCGATCCCAGGACCTGGGATCATGGCCTGAGCCGAAGGCAGACGCTGCACCAACGGAGTCCCCCAGGAGCCCCCAGGGCCTTCTCTTCTCCTGCGCCTCAGAACCAGAAGGACAGTAGCAGACCTTCCAGTGTCCTGGGACAGCTCAGCCATGCTCCGAAAAACCCTCCAGCGGCCTAGCATGGTGGGGCTTGCCTCTGGGGAGCAGCATCCACTGGAAGGAAGCTGGGAAGCGTCACGGCTCAGTTCACTGGCAGATACTGCCTTGCTCCCTCGGTGATGTGCAAGGAGCAGAGGTACTCTTCCCCTAAACAGAGGTTTTCAGGCGGCCACCTCATGCTTTCCCAACCGTGGTCTGTGCACCTGTTTGGATGCTCTTGCTCATGCATTCTTGTGTTGGGCTGCTCGATGCAATTATGACGAGTGAGTGAGTGAGTGAGTGAATAAACAGGACGGGGCAGTCAGGCCTGGAGAGGAGCCCAGTGTGTGTCCAGAAGATGTCACAATATCACTCACCAGGGCTGATGGAGAACCCCTTGAGCCCCTCACTCAGAGCCTATTTCCTCATCATTTGCTCACAACACTAGTAAGTTTAGCAATCCAGGTTTCTGGACCATTTGTAAAGGAGCCTCTGGATGCCTGGGTGGCTCAGCGGTTGAGTGTCTGCCTTCAGTTCAGGTCGTGATTCTGGGGTCCTGGGATCAAGTCCCGCATTGGACTCCCCACAGGGAGTCTGCTTCTCCCTCTGCCTGTGTCTCTGACTCTCTCTCTGAGTCTCCCATGAATAAACACATAAAATCTTTTTTAAAAAATAAATAAAGGAGCATCTCTACCCAGCCCAGCCACGCCGACAGCATCACAGGGCAGAGACCCATGACTCTGGCACCGTCCGTGCCCAGCACTGTGCCTCTCACATGCTAGTTGTCCAGTAAATAGCTGCTGAGGAAATCACTATTTTGGCTTTATTTGGATACATTTGACCTGAAAGTGCCCTTCAATCTGAACCATCTGCAGAACCTGTTATCGTGACCAACCTCCTACTCGTAATGATTACCCCAAGCCATAGAGAAACACAAGAATCGTATCTGCCATGATTTGTTGCTGGGGCACCTGCTGGGCACCAGGCAACATTACCCACCAAAGGCTCACAATGGCTCCCACAGGTCGGGAGACCCTGACCCCCCCTCCACAGACCAGGAAACTGATTCCACCATGTTGGTGGGCAAAGCAGGACACGCTTGGCAACCAAAAAGCTGCCCCATTACTCCCAGAAAACTGTAGGAGGCATTTTGGAAAGACTCTCATCAAAAATCATTTAAAAACAAAATAAAACAAGAAAAAGTGTAGGCAATGAGAGAGCCACCCTTAGGGAGCTAGGGGGTGGGGGTTGCTGAGTGCACCCTGCATGTCAGGCGCCTGCATCCACCACCTCATTTCTACACCCCAACTGCCCTGAGAAATGCACCAGCACACCCACTTTAGAGGGGAAGCTGCCGCCACTCAGAGGCAGTGCCCGGGGCACCTGGGTGGCTCAGCAGTTGAGCGTCTGCCTTTAGCTCAGGTCATGATCACAGCGTCCTAGGATGGAGTCCCATATCGGGCTCCCCAGAGGGAGTCTGCTTCTCCCTCTGCCTATGTCTCCGCCTCTCTCTCTCCCTCCCTCCTTCTCTCTCTCTCTCTCTGTGTGTGTGTGTGTGTGTATGTGTCTCTCACAAATAAAAACCTTTAAAAAAAAAAGTTGAGAGGCAATGAACGGGTGTCGGCCTGGCACCTCTCGCCCCAGAGAATGCAAGGTTGTACCCCAGCAGAGCCACGAGGAGCTCACACGCAAGATCTTAGAATGACCAAATGAATAATGAACACACCCTCCCTCCGCCAGGACAGGTAAGTGAGGTGGAGCTGGGTTTCAACAATGCAAACCCAGGCTCTCTGAAGCTCACATTTCACAGCCACCACCTGCGGGGAAGGGCACCAAGGAACAAAGCTGTCCTAAGGCCAACCAGGCAGAAACTGGATGCCAGCAGGGAGGGGAGTGGAGGTGAAAGGTCCCAGGAGGGAAGACAAGTTAGTAAAAGCAGGCCGCAGGGCAGCAGAGGAAGACGGACTTTCGTTGGAAACTTGGAGTGTAGGACATTAAATCATGGGGCACAGGGTGCAGGAGCTCTGATCTGCCCAGGAGGGGTCTCTGCTCGGCCAGGTCTGAGAGCCGTGTAGACCAGGGTGCTCCCTCTGCAACCTTCCCCAGGCACCGACCTCACTTAGGACCGAGCACCCAGGGGCACTGAACACATCCAACTTTCCCAGCCAGCTGGGGCAGGAGGCACTGTGCACTCGAGGCTCAGAAAGGCTGGGACTGGGATGCCTGGCTGGCTCAGAGGTTGAGCAGAGATCTGCCTTCGGCCCAGGGCGTGATCCCGGAGTCCCGGGTCCGTGATCTCGGAGTCAGTTATCAGAGTGTGAGCAGAGCGGGATGCTCACCAGCAGAGCTTTACCCTTGCCATGGTTTGTGCATCCACATGCCTCTTGGTACAGACGCACAGACAGAAGGATGAGCACACAAGGCGTCCCACAGGGGTCCCCCAGCATCACCCCAGCATCAACCTCCACACTGCAGTCTGCTTCCTGAACACACACGAGCCCTCTGATGCATGTACCACATGGTCCCCAGGGTCCCCAGAGGGACTGAGCCCCAGGTGCCCACAGAGGGCCCAGCGGGGCAGCGCACACTGCAGACACAGCCCTCTTCCTGCTCCTCGTTCCTGCAAACAAACGACACGTGCGCCAATCCTTGTCTCGGGGTGTTTCTAGGGGAACCAAACGCAGATGGGCACAGGCAGGGTGTTCAGCTGGGTTTCAGTGTGGGTCGCTGAGGCGGGAACGGGGACGGGGGTGGGGGCGGGCAGGGCAGAAAAGGAGCCGTGCTGCCTGGGTGCTCGCCGCAGGCAAAGGGTGCTGGGGTTGCTTTCCTACGTCCACCTGCCAGCCTTTGCTGAGAGGCCACAGCTCCTGATCTGGGCACTGTTGTCCGTTATGCTGTTCCCACTGTTGAATATCTTCATCTGTTGTGTGTGTGTGATCCTAAATACTCCAAAGGGATGCTGGGAGAGGGCATCGGAAGCTGCTAGCCAGATTCCATCTGAAACAAGTCCCCTCTCCATCTGTGAAAGCTCGGTCCTAAAAGCCAGTTCAGACACTCCGGGAACACGGCTAGTCCCCCATCCCTGGATGGGCGCCCGCAGCCTCCCACCCGTGGCTCTGCTCCACGTGGCACCCCTCCACCCCTGCACTCTGCCGCAATGGAGAGCCTGGGCTGGTGGGGGAAGGCGGAGCTCTGGAAACTTCTGTGGGCTTCTATGGAACAAGCTTTCCTTCCCGCCTCCCCGGGAGATCAGCTTCTGCCCCACAGCACAGGATCTGACTGCGATTATCACAGGCTGCATCACCATGTCTTAAATTACCCGTCCCCCCGGAAACCCCCGAGCCCCACTTTACACCAGTGGGCTGCCCCGCTCCTCCCCAGGAGACGCCTCCCAGGCTGGCTCTGGAATGTGCCGGAAGGCTTCACCTCCGAGGAAGCCTGCTTGTGCACACGTGCTGAGTGATTTATGGCACGTCCTAGCTTGTTTCGTTTGGTTCTCCACAACAGATATTTGACTGCATTTATGAAAAGAACCTGGCGCGCTGTCCCATATATCTGTACATTCCATTATTACCGTATTTCACTGATTCTAAGACCCACAGATTTTTTTCCCACACGTTAACATCTTTGACATTAGAATATGGCTTATAATCAATGACATTCCTCCAGGGTGGGTAAAATAATGATGCCACGTGGAGCACATCTAAGAGAGTTTCCACGGGATGAAATACGGTATCTGAAATTGGTACAAACAGCCAGGCGAAGACTGCACCTCCTTTTATTGCTGGCATCCTGCCTCTCCTCGGCCAGAGCAACTCACCACAGGCTTTTAATATTATCTCCTGGTAATGCACAGAGTCCTTTAGAGCGGACTTGCACTGAGGATGAGAAACAGTGCTTAATGGTTAATAAAAGGTAGCGGAGATGCGCTGGTAAATCATCCAGGTGCCTGCTCCGCCCTAGCCCCCTCCACTGGTCCTCAGGTGTGCACAGCTCACGCATGATGCACACGCGCCTCCCATGTACTGAATACCCCAGGGACCTCCTGTTACCTCTGGGGAAGGTCGCGACCCCTCAGCGAACATGCAGGGCCCGTAGCCCTCCTTGACCTCCCTCTGCATCTTCAGTCCCTCATCCGCCCACACCCTTCCCTGTCTGCTCCCTGAATGCACATGCTTCCTGGCCTGAGACTCTCTGAACGTGCACCTCTGCACATGCCCAGTTGCCCAGCTCGGGGGCTCACACTCACCCTTCGAGACCTCAGGCTATGGCTCTCACATTCCTCATTTGCCAGCCCTGTCCCAGGCACTGAGGAGGCCAGGGCAAACAAAACAGGCAGAGCCCTGGCCTCCCTGAGTCTGCATTCTAGCGTGGAGAGCCACAGATAGACAGGGTGATTGAGTAATAGTATGTTAGGGAATGTAATACCAGGTGAGGCTCTGGAAGCCTAAGAAGGGGTGGGGGTGTCGACACTTTAGACACAGTGGCTGGGGAGCCCTCCCTAAGAAGGTGACATGGGACTGCAGGCCCCAGGGAGGTTGGGGGGTTGGGGCATATGGCCATCTGGGGGAGGGCAAGCCACATTACGCCTGGCAGATCCCAGGAGTTGAGAAGAGGCCAGTGTGGTCTGGAGAGAGAGGAGCAAGAGATGAGACCAAAGAGAAATAGAGACTGTATCCTACAGGGTCTTGTGGTCCACTGGGATCAGGTGACTCTTTCTTTGAGAATGCCAGCGTGCCCAGAGAGGGCTCAGGGCAGAGGAGTGACATCCTCAGAGCACAAGATGGTGTTTTCACAGGATCCCTTTGGCAGTTGAGGGCAGAGTGGGCCGAGGGGGCCAGGGCAAGAGCAGGGATCACAGTCCCACCTACTCCTACTCATGGTGCTTTTGACAGTGGCCTCATCATTTGGAGTTTGGCCTGTGGTTGTCATGGAAACACCCAGTTCCTGTAGCAAGAACTGTGCATCGCTCTTCCCTGTGTCTGCCCGGTGCACGTAGCCTAGTGTCAGGCACAGGCATGAATGACTGAATGATGAATGAATGGACGCTGGAGAGGACTTCACTGTCATGAACAGCCCTTGGCCCCTCTCCGTGCCCGCCCAGGAGCCCAGCAGAGCTGGGGGCATCGGCGTGGAGGGGCTGGGTCTCTAAGCATGCTCTCCACTCCCCAGCGGGGTTGGGGCTCTAACCCAGATCACGGTCTTTAATTCCCTGATGTCGGACCAGTTGGGAGATCCCCCTGTACCCATCTCACATCTGGTGACATGCTTCACAGGAAGAAAACCAACTCGCTTGTTTTGTCTTCACCTCCCTGACAGTGGGATTCGGGGAACTGTCGGATCTCCCAAGGATCTTTTTTTAGTGGAAAGACACATTGTAATTTTAGGTTAAGTGTTCTGAGCAGCAATCTTCCTAGCAACAATGAGTCCCCGTCCGTGACTTTGAAAACATCCGACTTCGCAGAGCTAAAAGTGGGGTGGGACTGAACGCGTGGGCAGGACCCCTGAGCCACGGGAGGGAGGCAGGGACCCGACACCAGGCCACATGGCAGCCCTGCGGCCCCACGTGCTGCAGACAGCAGGGCCTGGACAGGAGGCTGAACCCGCTCAGCCCACGGTCGGGGGAAATGCGCCAGGAAGGAGCCAGGATTATTTCTGGAACAAGGCGTGCTTGTAGCACTCCCGCCCACGCCAGTGGGCTCCTGGATCCACGCAGCGAGCTCTGCTGCCCCCCTGGCAGGTAGACCCCCTGACGTCCACAGACGTCTCTGGAGGAGATGATGAGAGTTGAAATCCACAGTATGTTACTGCCGGACAAGTTACCACAACCTGGGTGGCTGAGAACAACAACACTTCTTTCTCCTCACAGTTCTGGAGGCCGGAATTCTGAAATCAGTCTCACCAGGCTGAAATCCAGGTGTGGGCAGGGTTGGGGCCTTCCAGAGGCTCTGAGGGAGACCCCTTTCCTGGCCCCTGTCTGCTCCTGGGGGCTGCCAGCCATCATGGCCGTGGCGTTTCTTGGCTCCTGGAGGCATCCCTCCAATCTCTGCTCATCCTCAGAGGGCCTTCCCCCTCCGTGCAGTGGTGCCTCAAGTCTCCTTCCCATCTCACATGAGGATACCAGCCACTGGATTCAGGGCCACTCTCAATCCAGGAGGACCTCATCCCAAAACCCTTACCTCAGCCCTTCTGCAAAGATCCTCTTTCCAAAGAAGCTCACATTCATGGGTACCAGGACGTGGACCCATCTCTTTGGGGGCACCGTTCCACCCACAACACCCGCCATCAGGCCGGAACGGGCCCTGGGCAGCCACCCCACACATACACCCAGAGTCCAGGCCCCTTGCACAGCTCCTGAATGTCCCGTTGCTACTGGCTCCTCATCTGTGTCACCTGCTGAGGATCTTCGCTGCTTCAGAGAATGATGCCACCAGCACCCTCGTCCCCCACTGGCCTTCACCTCAACGATGATCTATTTGCCACCACCACGCCCTAGTCTGCGATCTCTCACGGGCCCTTCCTCACACTGACCCCTCTCTCTGGGATGCCCACGGACTTGCTACCTGCTGCACATGCTTCAACAGAGTCCCTGCATCATCTCCTCCTGCAAGTCCTCCTTGATCCTTCCCCCAACCCCAGAGTGGGTTGGCCCCTTGTTCATGCTCAGCTTCCTTCACTCACAGCCAGTTCATCAAGTGTGGGTCATCATCATTGGGGAGACCCCAGGAGCAGCACTGGGCCTCACTGGTGCACAGCCTCACTGATGGGCAGGTGGCAAGGGCATGCCTGACACAGCAATGCTGCTGGCACTGATGAGAACACCTAACTCCGGGCTGCCTGTGACATTGGTCACCGTGGCCTGATGGCTGTGCAGGAAGGGGAGTGGCCAACGAGCAGAAGCATCTATCTAAACAAAGTACTGCCTGCCCCCCACCCAAGAAATGGGGCTCCCCTAGGGACTCCACAAAGGAAGAGAACTTCAGACCATGTGCAGGACCCACGGAGCTGAAGAGCTCTGAGCCACTGCAGTTCACCCTCATTTTCAGTTCCCTTCTGTGGAGGGGCCTCCCCATGGCGGGAGAAGATCTGAGGTCCTGAGGCTTATTTTGGGGTGCTCCAGGGGACAGGCCCACATGGCCGTGCTCCCTGCTGCGCACACACCAGCATCCCTCCAGGAAAGGCCCTGTGCCAACCGGCTCTACCTCCCCCATGGCATGCAGTTTGCAACATCTCCGGTGCAGGAAGGTCATCTGCCCGTGGCAATGTCACACAGGCAAGCCCTCACTAGCAGAAGCCATTCTTCTTGTGACCTCATGACGAAGGACTGGCAGCCTGATGTCCAAGACAGGCTGATCATTCTGTCCATCAAGCTCTCTCTTATCCAAGTAGTGTCAGTCACAGGCTAGACTGCCAGGGTAGGGTAGGGGACAGATTCCCCCCTCAAACCTGAGCCTCATTGCTGAATGCGCCTTAGCTCCCCAGCTACAGGGGGGCTTCTCCAAGGACCCCTGCTCTGTCTTTGAACAAGCAGGTGTTTATGCATAGAAGCGAAGATAGACCTCCATGAATCGAATCCACTGCTCTTAGGTAAAGTGGGGAGAGCTAGCAACTGTAATAATACTGGAAGAATAATGGAATTTATGAGGTTCGGGGGAAGAAACTCATACCCATTTCTAACCCTCTCTGGTCCGGCCCTGCGTGATAATTTTCCAGCCAAATTAGGATGGAGGCACTGGTTTACCTCCTGCATTCATTCAGTACACACTTACTGAGACTACCAGGTACACTGTTGGGGCTGGGACAGCCCCGGGCTACTGTGGACATCCCCTCCATTGCCCCCCTGCCATGCTCACCAGCACTCCCATGCAGACTAGGTCTGCTGCACCTTCTTCTGAGGAACCCCTGGGACCCCCGACCAGCTGGCCACAGTGTCTACAGGAGGGATCTGAGGTAGGGGTGGGGGCAGGGGGCATGTCATGACCTTGTCTGATGCCCCCACCACCAGTGGTCAAGCTAGGACTTGCGAATGGGCAACCCAGCTCCAGTATGATGATACTGAACCAACTGAGGCAGGAGGACGTCTGCATTGAGACCCCAAGCAGCAGAGCAGGAGGGGGCATTCCTGGGGGCCCCAGGTCATCAGGGAGGCCTCCCAGGGGAGGTGGCATCCAAGTGTTTGTGAATGAAAGAAGCACAGCAGACCAGTGAAGAGGAAGAGAAGACAGAGGGCCCCCCCCAACCTCGGATGGAACTGTGTTTCTGTGTCATCAGCGAGGATACTGAGACAGCCCAGAACCCAGGGAGTCCAAAGTGGTGGACAAAGAGTTCTTGTAAGAAGGAAGGGGTAGGAGGAGGGATGCCTCAGTCTCCCGGTTCATTTGCAGCTGGTCCCCACATCGAGGCCAGATCTCGGACAGGAAGGCCCTCAGACACTTCAGTGAGGGGCTCAGAGCCCTACCCGATGCCCACTGAGGAGCCCTGGGCCAGCCCAGCCCCTCCCACAAGGCCCAACCCCCAGCTCCTCCACATCTCCCCAGCTCTAGCAAAGGGGAGAAAGCAAGAAGGGACCTCCTGAATGGCGACCTGTGGGAGGGGGTGAGGGCAGGGGCAAGGGAGGGTCTTGGCCTCATCCTGGGCTGAACCAGGGAAGTGCCAAGTTAGAGCGGAACCGGCCCCCACCCTGGGGGGAGGGAGCGAGGCCCCAACATGGGCAAATGGCCCCCAAACAGCAAATGTCCACACCCTATGACATAGCCTCACTTGGGAAGCATATTTGTAGGATCTCAAGGTGAGGTCATCCTGGATGAGCCAGATGGGCCCTAAATCCAATGACAAGGGTCCTTAGAGGAAAGACACAGAGAAGACAGAGGAGGTCACAGAGAGTCAGAGGCACTGGTGAGGGCGGTGTGGCCACAAACCCAGAAACTGGGGGGAGGCAGGACCCTCCCCTGGAGCCTCAGGGGGACGCACCCACCCTCCACCACCACCCCCCGCCCCTGCCGTACCTGATTTCCACGTAGGCCTCCAAGCTGTGATAGTAAATGACCACTGGGTTCAGCGTGTCCCCCCACCTCCCACCCCGTGCATGGGCATCTGTTTCAGGAGACAACCCAGCAGAATCAGAAGCCGTATGCACAGCAGGGCATCAGGAAGGCAGGGACCCAGGGCAGCGGCCTAGTACAGGGGTGCCAGGGGCCAGGCTGCACCTGTGGGCCGGTGGCCCACACTCCGGGGATGCTGAAGGGAAGAGAGCAGAGGGCAGGCCGACAGCTGGCCGAGGTGTCCATGTGGCAGGGACCCCACGGCCCCCACTGCCCCAAGCTGGTGAGCCTGCAGCCTATCTCCACCAAGAACTGTGCCACCTCACCCTTTGGAAACACAAAGCAGTCTACAGCCATACCACCCTGAACGCGCCTGATCTCGTCTGGAAACACAAAGCGTATCCACTTCCCCAGGAAGCCCTCTGTGCACAGCAGTCAGCACAAGACCCAGCAACGGGCCAGAGGTGAGACAGGGGTCCAGGTGACCGAGCCAGCGCCAGCAGATAATGCTCGGGCGGCCATGTGAGGTCAGGGCCAGCCAGGGGCACTGGCACCCACACCTGCAACCTCATACCCCACACCTGCCGGACCAACGTGTGGTGGGGGGCGTGGGGTCAGTGCATCCAAGCCGTCACTTCCCAGATGGGCAGCCTGGGCACTGAGGAGCCACAGGATGTGGGTGGCACGGGGAGTCAGTGTGTCCCCCATCTTTTTCTCTGCTGGAGAGACACATGCCCACTAAAAGCAGTCCATCTAAAGGTCATGCCCAGCACCTCTTTCTGGACAGGGGGCTTACTGGATCCTCCTTCGGGTCCTCAGCCTCCAGCATGCCAACCCGGGGATGGTGGGTTCCTTGACTGCCACCCAGGAACCTGGCACCCCCAAAGACCCTGCATGAGGCCTGGCACATCCTGGGTTCCCAGGAACAATGAGTGCATGAGTACACGAAGGAAGTGTTTTGCCCACCCACTGACATCCTGGCCAACAACGGGAACGGGACAGAATAAGGCCAGGGCATCCCAGCAGGCTAGGCATACCTCCTGCATCCACGTCCGGGTGGAACTTGACCATGAGGCCCTTTGTCCAGCCCTGGTTTGGTCCAGGAGGTGTCCCCTAGAGATCTTGCCAACCCCACACCCTCAGCACAGAGGAGGATCTCTGCAAGCAGGTGGATGGACAGAAGAATAAATAAATGAAGGAATGGAAGGAATAGAAGGAAGGGGAAGAGGGAGGAAGGGAGGAGGGAGGGGGAGGGAGAGAAGGAGAAGGGAGGGAGGGAAGGAGAAGGGAGGTTAGGAGGAAGGAAGCATAAGATCTGCCAGTCCTGGCAAAGACAGACAGCAGACAGTTGTACAATTTCAAAGGGAAGAGTGCTTCCTGGAGGAGGTGGCGGTGAGCTGGCCCTGAGCGCTGGGGCCCAGGCAGGCTGGGTGCAGCAGGGAGGTGCAGTCAGATCTCTCATTGCCACGAGGGCCTTTTGGAGTCTTCAGGATCACCTTTCCGCTGCATTAACACTTTTACAAAGCTAATTTCCTCATGGACACCTCCACTCCCAGGACCCCTATATCTTGCTCAAATCTATTTTGTATACACATAAAATGTATTTATCAATATTGTTTGTATTTTTTTCCCCCAGAATGGAATGCAAATTGCACTTCATATACAATGCAAATGCTCCAATTCACACAAATCAAATGAAAAGGACCTTGGTTGGCCGGTTCATCAATTTCTTGACTACATCAGGCCTCGAGCAGGGCCGTGTCCACAGGGACCCCGGCCTGGACACAACCTCGACTCCCTCTGTACCACAGGGAATCCCACAGTCAAGGCAGGTGCGATGGGTGTTTTCTTTCTTTAACTGTTTCTCCGCCCGGCATCTCAGACCGTTTGCCGAGGAGCCTGATTCCTGATCTGCTGGAATTAAATAATCAATCGCTACTTCCTTAATAACTGAATTTATTAAATGCAGGGTATATACAGCTGATCATTCAAGGAACTAATTTGCAAGTCAGAGCTTTTGAGGGATTGTTTAAAGAGAAGATCCATATGTTTCATAAATCTGGGATGCAGGCAAAGGAGGGCGAACAGCAAGACAGGGAAATAAATTTTCCCGGCGTGATTTGCATTCAATAAATACACTCTTATGCCTTGGCTGTGGAGGCCACGCAGATGAGTGGCACATTTAAGAACAAAGCACGTGGTTCGCCTGGGCCAAAGCTAGATGTGGTGCATTACGGCCCTCACAGAGCCCATCCGAGATGCCCTGGGAGCCAGGCCCTTCCCTCTGAGGGAGCTCCAAATTCCGCTTGAATCGTCTGCATGGGGAATGCCAGCACCCATGACCTTCATGGTCTGGACCAAATGCCTGCCTTGAAAATGTAATGTTAGACCACAGAGCAGGCCACATCACCCAATTATGTGGGATTGTAAGGGGACAGGATGCACGAGAACCCCCAGCTGGTCCCAGCACCTGTCACAGTGCTTGGCACGCACAGAGGGAGGGAGACGGGCAGTGAAGGGAAATTAGGACTCCATTCTGGAAGTCAGCTTTTCCCAAATAGGGTGTTAACAGATGTTAATAGGGACCCTGAGGAAAACAAACAAAAACAGGGTTCCAGGGTCAAATAAGTTTGGGAACATTCAAATAAGTTAATCAATTTCTTTACTACAGAACTTGTCATAGCCTTTAAAAGCTGCTGGGCAAGCTGAGGCTTCACTCCTCCAGCCTCTCCTCTTCCCTTCCTCAACCCTGAACACATCTCTTAGGAGACTCCAGGCCCACTGCTCCCTGGAGCTCAGCTTGGGGAACACCACGGAAGCTGGAAGTCATTGAAGAGCCCTCTTGCTTTCTGTGACAGCCTCTCCTTTCTGCTCAGAGCAGAGGCAATTCTGGGTGGGCAGCCAGCGCTGACTGAACCCAAATGCACACAAGCTCTCCCAGGAGGGAGGTACCATGGCAGAGCCAAGCCAGGAAGCTCCATCGCCCCCGGAGCCCCAGGGGCAGGTCTGGGCAGCACACAGCTGACGTGAACCGAGGGGTCATACCTGAGGCCTAGCCTCTCCGGAGTGGGGGACGGGCCTGAGGTCACTAATCCTCAGGGATGCACCCAGAGATGAGCAGCCAGCCCAGGGTTCCTCTGCTGGGAAGGCCATGCTCCGGATCAACCGAGGGAGCCCACTCAGGGCCAGGCTGGGCTGGACACCACCAACGCCGTGACAAGGCGCCCCATGGCCTCCTCCATGGGATTCCTGGAATAAGGGGGTGCTGGACAAGTTCAGAGGCAGTGACCACATCCACAGAGCTGTGAGCAGACCTGGAATGGGGGAGGAGGCAGAGACAGAGGCTGCAGAAGCTCGAGGTGGGGCCTGACCCATGCACATAACCCAGGGAGGCTTCCTGGATGCTGCGTCACGGGCAGAGGTGAGGAGCCCCATGGCCCAGTTGAGGGGACACAAAGGAGCACCTAAGTCAGTCCTCGGGAATCCTGGGGCAAGTCCTTTACCTTGAGATTTTTGCCAGACGAGCAGCCTGCACCAGTACACAGGGGGCTCTAGGGCCTGACACCGGGTACCCTGGTTCCCACCGCAGACCCGAGACGGAAGCCCAACCAGGCACAGGCTCGCAGACATCAGCTAGTTTAGCCCCCTGCTCTGCTTCAAACCTGGCCCCCACCTGTCGCCTGCATGGGCCCCCCAGCTGAACCAAGCCACCTGTCACCCCCCACACACTCACCTCCCCAGCGCCTCAGCAAGGAGTGCAGTTCCACAAGGCCCTGTTGAAATGCCACCTCCTCTGCCTGCCCTCACCCTCCTCACCACCCTGTCTCCTCCCCCTGAGCTGGAGTGACCTCCCCTAAACCCTCCTGACTCTCTCACTATGCCTCTCTCTCTTATCCCTTGTTTGGGGTTCTTGTGTGGGTGCATTGCCTCCAGAATAGGCTGTAGTAATCATCCTTGCACCCACCTACCCATTCATACTTCCCCCATCCACCCATCCATCCCTCCATCCACCCACCCATCCATACTTCCCCCATCCATCCATCCATCCATTCCTCCACTCATCTTTCCATCCATCCATCCTTCTTCCATCCACACAGGAAGGCAAGGGGGATGGCACACTTTCCTCACCTTGCTCCTTCTATCCTCACCCCAAGGGCAGGATCTGTGATCCTTTCCAAAGAAGGGGACAGTGAGAATCCTCTTGGCAGCCCTTAGGGTGCCGACCCAGGGTCAGCAAACAAGTGGAGCATTTGTTGAGTGACTGCTAGACCAGCCCATCAATCACTGATGGATCAATGAAGGCAATTTGTTCCTCATAATTCTGGAGCATGAGGCCTAGAACATTGGGGAGGTGGGGTGGACAGATGGAAGAGCCCCTGTGGCCCATGTGTGGTAGACCCTCACACAGCCCTCTCAGAGCAGCACACAGAGGAAGAAGCCAAGGTCCCACGAGGCGGTCAGCTGGGAGGTCCTGGGGCAACCAGGGAGGCGACCCCTCTCCCACACTCTTGGGGAGGGAGAGTAGGGGGCTAGGAGGCAGCATCAGGGAGCACAGATGGGGGGCCTTCTGCTTTTCCCCCAAATACCCCTCAACCTCCCCAGCTCCAGCCTCAAGCCTCAGGGACACCCTTGTCCTGCCCAATGGTGACCACATGGGCTCAGGAATCAGCCCCACACAGGAGCAAACCTCCACTCCATCCTCAGCAATGCAGGAACTGGCTGCTCCTAGGAGTCAGGAGTCCTCATTCTGCAAAATGGGGAAGAAACTACAAAGCCCAAGGGTGTGTGAAGAGTGCAGGAGGGGACCACCAGGAGCTCACCAGGGGCCATGGGGCCATGCGACGTACACAAACCGCTCCTCAGACACTAGGGGCTCCTGGAGCGCCTCTTGGGGACCGAAGGGCTGGCCTTACAGGATGGACGGACAGACCGGAGCACCAGGGGTGATAGGGCCTGATTGGGTGATAGGGCCTGATAGGTCCCACCTGAAGGACACACAACACAGTCATCTCCCGAGCATCACCACCCATTCCCCGAAGCCCCACGATGCCATCTGTGGGGGTAAACGTGTCCCCGAGGATGTCCCGAGGCAGAAGCCTCAGTTCAGATCCCCCAGGCATGTAACTTAGCTCCCTGGGGTCTGCTTCAATCAAACGGGTGACAACGGTGCTTTTGCACAGGGGAGGGTGTCCTGAAGATTAAGGAGATGACACATCCCAATCAGCCCAGTCCACACAAGAACTCGCTGGCCTCTAAAGCAAGGAGGAGGGGCGCCTGGGGGGCTCAGTCAGTGAAGCATCTGCCTTCAGCTCAGGTCATGATCCTGGGGTTCTGGGATTAAGCCCCACGTCAGGCTCCCTGCTCAGGGGGGAGTCTGCTCCTCCCTCTCCCTCTGCCGCTCCCCCTGACTTGTGTTCCCTCTCTGTCTCTCTCTGTCTCTCTCTCTCTCTCTCTCTCAAAGTCTTTAAAAAATAAATTTAAAAAATAAAGCAAGGAGGATTCAGAGGTGTGGGCAGCTCCAGGGGCACTGCGGGCAGAGGAACGAGCCAGCAGGGGCAGCCACAGGACAAATACTCCAGCCCCTTCCTGCCCTGCTGGCCAGAAACAGGGGTGGGGGGTGGGGTCCAGGTGAGCAAGCATAGTCACCTCCAGGGCACGGAGCAAGGCAGAGGGGGGCAAGCAGGTCTGCGGTTGACAGGAGAGGGACTCATATAAAGCAGAGATCCCCAAAACCTCATAGGAGCCTTCAGTGCACCCACTTCTCTTACTGTCACCTCCTTTGCTGG
This sequence comes from Canis lupus baileyi, assembly GCF_048164855.1. Lineage (NCBI taxonomy): Eukaryota > Metazoa > Chordata > Mammalia > Carnivora > Canidae > Canis > Canis lupus. The sequence continues at coordinate 60,782,122 of NC_132839.1, read as the reverse complement.
TGACACACTTGAAGCTCCAGGGGTCCAAGATGTGGCCCAGGACACAGTCCCTCACTGTCCGCAGAGGGAAGACACTGACACAGGCCTCCCTGATTCCAGGCACAGCTTTCGGGACTGTGCTGAGCCACCCAGCCCCTTCCCATTCTTCCCACGGGCGGGCCTGAGCCCTGGATTCATCCCGTGGGCTTGGTTGCTGTCCCATGTGTCAGAGAATGGGGAGATGGCCCCTCTGGGGGAACACACCCCACTCCTGTGCTCTGGCCGGCTGCCTGCCCCGAGGCTCACAGGGCCAGGGCCAACGATCTGCACACAAATGACACCCCGCCTCCCCACCCCCCACCCCCCACCCCCAACCCCCAGGCCCCACCCCGCTCTGTTCCAGAAAGACTGAGAAGTTCCCCCCTGAGCTTCTGAAATCAGCAAATGCCCCGGAGCCGTGAATTAATGGTGACACCGCGTGATGGGTGACAGACCCAGCTGTCTCCATGGCACTGGTGACGCCCACGTGCACAGAGCACAGGAATGAGTGGCCGGGGCGGGTGCCCGTGCTCTGCCAAGGAATGCCGAGCGGCAGCATGAACCGTGAGCAACCTCCAGGGGGGAGCACCAAGCAAGGGTGCGGAGGAGCCCCCGGGTGGGACACAGCTTAGGCCAGACGCTTCCTCCCTCCCCTGCCAGGCCACAGGAGCAGAGCCCCGGGCAGCAGCATCTGCCTGCCTCCAAGGTCTCAGGGCACCCTGCGGGGAAAGCCCACTGGCACCCTAGGCACCACCATGGCCTTGGAATCAGACGGCTTGGGTTCAAAGCTCAGCTCGGCCACTTCTAGCTGTGTGACTTGAGGCAAGTTACTTAACTTCTCTGAGCCTCAGTGTCCCCCATCTGTGCAATGAGCATCACACTAACAGCACCTGCCCCACGGAGATGGTGTGAGGATGAGGTGAGACCGTTTGCCCATATTAAACATTCAGTGAGTGTTAGCCAGCAGTGTTCTCTTTCTCCCTCAGCTTCTTCTAATTGCAAGCAAGGCAGAGGTCTGCTGGAAGATTCCATAGCCAGGGGCACCAGAGTGGCCCAGTCGGTGGACTGAGTCCGTGACTCTTGCTTTCAGCTCAGGTCATGATCTCGGGGTCGGAAGATGGAGCCCCGCATCGCGCTCTGTGCTCAATGGGGAGTCTGCTTGACCTTCATTCTCTCCCTCTCCCTCTGCTCCTCCCCCTGCTCTCTCTCTCTCTCAAATAAATAAATACATCTTTTTAAAAAGGCGGGGAACACCTGGGTGGCTCAGTGGTTGAGCATCTGCCTTCGGCTCTGGCCGTGACCCCAGGGTCCTGGGATCGAGTCCTGCATCAGGCTCCCTGCATGAAGCCTGCTTCTCCCTCTGCCTGTGTCTCTGTCTGTCTGTCTGTCTGTCTCTCTCTCTCTCTCTCTCTATGTCTCTCATGAATAAATAAAATTTTTTAAAAAGTAAAAAAAAAAAAAATTTTTTTAATTAAAAAAAAAAAAAAAGATTCAGTTACTGGCATGGAATGTCAACAGGTCATTCCCAGCCAGGACCAGGGGTCCGCCTCAGTGGCAAGCTTCCAGAATGAGAATCCTCAGCGTTGGAGCTGCTGACATTTTGCTCTGGATAATTCTTTGCTGCAGGGTGCACTGCGGCATCCCTGGCCTCTACACGCTGGTGCCAGAAGCACTCCACGCTCGGGCAACAGCCAAACACTGGCCCTGACGGAGAACCCTCCCTGATGCAGGTGGAGGAGAGGCCCGTGTGTCTGTGCCGATGGGGGACAGACGGGGACAGAGGGATGAGCGGGGGAGAGGGGAGGGGCGGAGAAAGGAGAAAGGACACCTGCCAGACAACACATCCATTCTCAAAAGCCAAGTTCGAATCCTGCGGTCATCCTCCGGGTGGGGAGGGGGGATTCTCGGGTGCGGATGTGAGGGGCGCTGATGTCGAAGGGCCTTGGCTTTGCCCTCGGACCCAGCCCAGAAGAGATGGACCTGGGTGCTTTGCCTCAGATAAACCGTTTGTTGTTAGCTCAGTTTTAGATTCAGGAGAAAGTTACAAAATGCACGGAGAAGCCGTGTACGTGTACCCGGCCCAGCGTCCCTGCTGTTAACATCCCACACCCCCAGGGCGGACTCATCACCACTGAGAAACCAGACTCATACCTTATTATTAACTAAAGCCTACACTCGGCTCAGATTTCCTTAGTCCTCACCTAATGTCCCTTCCCCCCCACTGGCGCCTGTCCAGGACACCACGTGACCTGTGTCGTCAGTCTCCCCAGGCTCCTCTGGGTTGTGATGGTTTCTCAGACTTTCCTGGTTTCTGATGATTTTTGCGAGGAGCCCTGATCGAGGATTCTGGGTGATGTCCCTCACTGAGGATGGGTCTGATTATTTCTCGTGATCGGACAAGGATCGCAGGTTCTCGGAAGACCCCGGGGGTGCAGTGCCCTCCTGTCACATCATGTCCAGGGCACCTGCATGGACGTGACTGGTCACTGCGATGGCGACGCACCTGCATGGACGTGACCAGTCACTGCGATGGCAACCTTGATGCCCTGGCCGAGGTGAGGTTCGCCAGGCTTCCCCACTGCGCAGTCCCCCTCCCGGCCCTCCCTCGCCATGCCCTTAGCGGGGAGGTCACCGTGCACAGTGCACCCCCAGGGACTGGGGCCGGGGCTCCCCTCCTTGAGTGTGGCTTGTCCCCATATGTCACTGGGAGTTCTGTATGCAAGTCTTCCTCTCTCCTGGTCTGGGTGTTTATGAGCTGAGTCTCTCAGAATAACCAGCCTGACCAAGCATCAACCATACTGTGTGCCCCAACCCAGTGATCCCAAGTCACTCCTGATAAGGACACACAACTCACAGTGGCTCTCTGCAGCCCAGGGGAGGCACACGAGAAAGAAATCGGACATCACGACCTCCAGTCACGGCCCAGCACTGTCCATGCACTCTGACCCCAACTCACCCTGATTTGTGCACCTGTCACATCATCTGGGAGGGTGTTGGCAGTGTGTCCTCGCCTGGTGCCACTCCCTGTCCCCCAGCAAGAGCTGCTCCTGCTCTGTCTGGTTTCCTCAGCCTCCAGCATCCAGTGGGGGCTCAGCATGCACCCACAGGACACAGGAATGCATGAGAGGTGGTCTGGGCGAGCCTCAACACCTGGTGTTCCTGCAGGAAAGGCGTTCCCCTCTAAGATTCATCCCACCCAGCTCTGGGATGCACTACAGACCTGGACAGCCCCACGCCACTGCTCAGCGTAAACAGAACGTGCCATTTCCAGGGGCCAGAGGAAGGCAGGACCCAGGGACACAGATTCAGGATGGAACCTTGAGGTTCTCACTCCCAGGGCCGCCCTGCAGGCCCTCCCCAGCCCAAGGCCTGCGTGTGTCTCCTGCAGACCTATAGGGAGGGCTCCTGGGGGCAGGCAGTTGGACTTGGGGGTGGTAAGAGAGCAGCTCAGGAGAGTTCACAGATCCGGAAGGCCAAGGGCTTTGCTATTTACATGCTTAAATATAGGCATGACCCCCTACCCCACCCCCGCCTCAGTCTTCCAGATGCTTCTCGGGCTGGGAGAAAACCTGCTGCAGGGGGTTTGAGCCTGGCGGGGGGCGGGGAGGCTGAGCTGGGATCTTCATCCAGGATGCTGGCGCTGAAGCGGGCCCAGCCGTGCCGCCTCCCAAGGCTCCATCTGGGAAACAGATAATGGTCTAGGATCTGCTGGGGGGATTTTCCATTTGACTGTATCCAAAATTTCAGAATAAAATACTGTAACTATTTTGGATTGCCACCCTTGATGAGCCGCTGCCTGGAGACTTCTGTCTATAATGACGATTGGGAACCTTGTATACTTGGGGTCTCTCGGGGAAGGACCATCCATTCCTGCAGGCGTCCCCGTTTATGCCCGTCATCGGTGCAGTGATAAGTTCCCTGCCCCCCCTCACCCCCCCACTCTCTGAGGCCCTCTGAGAGGACTCCTGAGAGGACTCCTGGCTCAGGCAGTACATTGGACAGTCACGCGGGACTCTGTGAACAGAAACAGAGGCTGTCTGGCAACAAAGACATGGGGGGAGATACTTAGAGCTCTGGAGTTTACTTTTTAGAAATAAAAATCAATTTTATTGTTTTCTTCATTCTAAAAGTAGTACCTGTTCACTACATAACACAAGTTCCACCAATAGAGGAATATTTTATACATTTTTTTTAAAGATTTTATTTCTTTGTTCATGAGAAACACACAGAGAGACACAGAGACACAGGCAGAGGGAGAAGCAGGCTCCCTGTGGGGAGCCCCATGCAAGACTCGATTCCAGGACCCTGGGACCATGCCCTGAGCCAAAGGCAGATGCTCAACCACTGAGCCACCCAGGTGCCCCTAGAGGAATATCTTACAAAGGAAGAGGGGGTTGAGGAATGCCCTCCTGACCCAGTCCCCCAGAGTGGGATGCGCTCCCATAGGTACACACACCCCCCGGGCAACAACGCCCATGGGCCCTGCCCTGCCACTTCCAGCATGTTTCCAGGCAACCCCAACCCCACTTTGAGAAGCACCGGTCTAAAAAGCTTTCCAGCTACCCCCCACCCCCAGACCTCCATCCCAAAACAAAGGAGGCCCCTCAGTGGGGCTCAGGACCTCCACACCCCTCCACTCCGCCAGACCACCATGACAACTCACCAGGGCCCAAGAGCTCTGTGCAACCTGGGTTGTGTCTGCTTGGGGACTGCTGGGCTTCCCAGGACCAGGCACAGTGCCCAGCACTGGGGTCAGGAAGCATCTGCACAGTGGAGTAGGGACTGCGACAGCCAGTGCTTCACAGAGCATTTTCCACAACAAGGAAACAGAGGTGACAGGAAGGGGCCTGCCCTGGGAGGAGTTTGGGAGACAGAAGGTTAAGTTGAAATAAGCGGTTACTTTACAGGCCTTCTCGGGGCCTTTACTGGCCAGTGGACATCACGCATTTCAAAGGGGCCACAGGACACCATGCATGTGAGCAAGGATCCCGCTGTACAAAGAGCAACCTGTGGGCTTCTCATCCCAAGGAACCTTCTGTGTGAAGGGCTAACGGTGCACAATCAATTCACATGCACACTGACATACTCACACTCACACATGCTCACACATACAGAAATACAACTTGACACCAAAGCACCAGTCTACCCCAGCTGCCGTGTACCAGCAACACCCCGAGGCACATTCCCTGTGCAGAAAGCCACTAGGCTGTATCAGTGGCCGCATGGACATCGCCTCTTTGACCAACTCCCTGGGGGAATCCATTCCCATTTTTCACCATTACAAGCAATTACAAGAAATGTATTCTTGCGTATGCATATTTGGTCACTGGCCCAGTCCTCGGTGATGCTTTCAAGAACTCCAATGCACTGGGGGCACCCGGCTGGCTCAGTTGGTGGAGCATGCGATACTTGATCTCAGGGCTGTAGGTTTGAGCCCCATGTTAGGTGTAGAGATTACTTTAAAAAATAAAATAAAATCTTAAAAACAAACAAAACTCATTTGTTTAATCCTCTAGGGGAAAGTGTAGGATGATTCCTCACAGAACAAATTCTTGCACTTAGCAGAGCCCGGAGATAGAGGGGGAGAAAAGGACAGAGTTCAGAAGACATTGTTTGAGCTCCTGGATCGAGCCACACCAGAAGTCAGAGTTCTATCCCTGGAATTTCCAACAATACAAAGTCATATATACCTTTTTTTTTTTTTCCTTACACTAGTTCCAACTGGGCTTCTGTCATCTGCAAATGACAGGATATTACCCTAATGTACCCATTTTACAGATGAAGAAACAGGAGTCTAAAGAGCTCTGTCTTACTCCCAGTCACTTAGCCTTTTGGTGGCCAAGCAGGGTCAAGAACTCTGCACTCCTGACATCCACTCCAGCGTCCACACCGCCTGGTGCCACGGTGGTTCAGGCAACAAGTCCACATTAAAAGGCCCCATTCTTTTGGCCTCTGGGGGAGCCTGAACTTCTGTTATTAGGCAGCAGAGCAAAAGGGGACCCGCTGTTCTCAGTGGACACACATCAACTTTCAAACAGCCCCAAGTGCAGACGCAACAACACTGTGTGCCCAGATGTTTTCCAGCCTCGCCTCTGTACACCCTGATACCTCACACTCCGCAACCACACGAGAGACCCCGGGCCGGCTGCATCTAGTCCGTCTGTGCCTCGTACACAAACATCCTCAACATCTGCCTCACGGCCGGGGACACCTGCAGAATATCAGGGGACATTTGGAAGATAATTATTCCATGAGATCCAAAGATATGTCTCGGGGACATAAATCTGGAGAAGTCTCTATGGAAACACACAAAAATGCATGTTGTTTTTATTAATACTCACAACGAAATGTCTCTGGAATAAACCGGCTTGCTTTAAACCACACCAGAAGAGCCAGCGTGTTTCCCATTAAGTAAGATCTGTGGGGTTTTTTTAATTATGGATGGAGCAGCCTACGGAAAAGAAACGTTCCGAGTCAAGGAGGCCCAGGTGATGGGATAATTGCAGGGTTGGAGCAGACCTTCACCCCCTTTCTTATATAAGACTCATTCTTGCCTGAGCCTGCCAAGGGCCGTCCTGTGCACAGGGGCTCTGCTCAGGGACATGCAGAATGAATATTAGAGAATTAATTCAGCTCTTACTGGAGAAGAGAAATCTGCAGATTCCAGCATCTTTCTTGCTGTAGCTCACACACATCTTGCTGCAGCGGGAAGGGTGTCCTGGGGTTCAAATCTGGATCTCCCACACACTCCTGTGAGGCCTCAGGCCTCACCTGTAAAACAGGCATATGGTGGCACCTGTCTCCTAGGATCCTTTGAGGCTTCAATAGGGTGAAAAGCCCAGGGAGAAGCATCTGGTACATGGTAAGCTTTCATAGATAGCAGCTATAGAAGATTAAGGATGGCCACGAACTCTGGCATCCCTCCCACCAACAGGTGCAAGCTGTGTTCCCAGGCCCTGAACAGGTCCGTCCGTGACTTCTCAGCTGAAGTGACACTGTGCTGGTGTCTGGCCCAGGTCTCAGGAGGCTGGTGGTTTCCACTGTCTGTCTATGAAAACACGGGCTCTTGGGACCATCACACTAGGAGGAGGCCGCACAGAGGCTGAGTAGAGAGCATGCCCACCACAGGCCCCACGCTGATCTTGCCAGCCTGGCCCAAGTCCTAACATGGAAGCGAAGAAACCATCGTCGTGGACATCCAGCCCAGGCAAGCCTTTAGATGACACCAGCCCTGCCACCCCTGTTCTGCAGCCAAGCAGGAACCAGGCAGGTTGGGGAGCCAATCCTTAGATCCATGATAATAATGAGCATTTCAAGCCCCTGAGATCTGGGGTGCTTGTTACTGCAGCATTACCTAGATATCCTGACACACAAAACACCCTCCTGCCATGTACCACTGCCAACCTGACTTACAGCAGAACGTGGGGGACCTGCGGAGTTTGGATAGGGGGGCTAACGCCCTACTGGCCCCGTGCAGCGGGATCCACCATCTCCCCAGATCCAGCCACCTGGCCTAGCGCTGACCGCGAGTGGATTCTTCATCCCTGGCACCTCCACCACCAGTGCCAACGACGAGGTGGCTTTGCAAAACTCTGATGAAAGTGTATGGCTTCAAATATTAGGAAACCAGGGAAGAATTACATGCCTGGAAAGAGGAATCAAGTTAAATAATGGACAAGGACTTTTAAAAATCAATGAGTCAATGGTGCGCCTGGGTGGCTCAGCAGTTAAGCATCTGCCTTTGGTTTAGGTCGTGATCCTAGGGTCCTGGGATCGAGTCCCGCATCGAGCTCCCTGCAGGGAGCCTGCTTGTCCTTCTGCCTATGTCTCTGCCTCTCTCTCTGTGTCTCTCATGAATAAACAAATAAAATCTTTTAAAAAAATAAAAATAAATTAGTCAAGTCCTAGCCTCTGGCAGATGAGAAAATGGAACAGAACAAGCCAGTTGCCCACTCAAGGCCACACAGCGATCCTGACCATGGCACCATTTAGCGGCCATGGGATCACCCCCACTCCACACAGCATCCCAGGCTCGGGGAGGCCCCGGCACCTGCAGCCACACATGGTGAGCGGCCAGGTAGGCATCTGAGCTCAGGCCTGACAACTCCTCTCCTGGAGCCCATGGCCTCCAAGGACACAGGAGCTGGGGTCAGTTCCCAGGTCTCCTGACACCCTGCATGGGCTCTCCCTTCCTCAGAAGGGCTCTTCGTGTAGCACATGGACTGAGAAATTGGCTTTTCAGGGGTCTGGAGCAGTGTTGGGGGGAGACAAGATGGGAGCATGTCCTCCTGGAATGTTTCATTCCAAAAGCAGGAGCCGTCAACAAGGCTTACAAAGCTCTCTCCCACGCATCATTATACCTGACCCCTTGACAGTCCTCGAGGAGGGATCTCCATGACATCACTGGCATCTCTGATTTTAAGATGATGCCAGTGAGGCCCAGCGGAGGAGGAAAGCCCCCGGCACCGGGTCCCAACTTCTGCATCAGTACAGAGAGACGGCGGCCTCGCCAGCCCCTCTAACGCCTTCTGTGTGTATGTCCCAAATCCTCTAAGAAAAATAGATAGGAAGCATCTCTATGAACACTGACAAATTGGCTTCTTCGTTTTGTTTTACGACGTCTTTCAGGGTTGGCCAAGCGACCAAAATGCTGCGAGTGTCGGAGAAATGTTTTTCATTACATTTTAAAGGAATGTTTGGGTACAGATATTGCATTGTTTATTCATTCTGATACTTTTGTTTTTAAGTATTCCGCTGAACACCAGATAATGGATTTCATTACCCAGAAACATTAAAGCTTCCAATAAACGCAAAAAGCACTGAAGGCAGGAAAGTCCTTCTACAGTGTGTAATTCTGAGTCCGTTACATCAGGCTCCGTGGGGGAAAAGCCTGGCAGTTTCTGCATCCGGACCACATGGCGCTCCAGTGCTCCAGCCCACCGGCCCTGGGCCCTCGCTGACCACCCGGGCTCCCAGAGAGCCCTGGGCACACGCACAGCGCATCGGTCAGGGCGGCCACGCCGCCGGCCTTCCCAAACCTCCTTGGCTTTCAGAGCAGGGCTCTCGCCAGTGCTCGCCTGGCTTGCACATCCTGGGCACCCGCTGTGTGTGCCACAGAGAGGGCAGGGAGAGGCGCCCAGGCTGCCTGGAGGAGGCAGCAAGTGGGCAGAGCCTGGAAGGACAGGATGGCCCTGCCTGCGGAAATCGTGGGGTGGCGAGAAGGAACAGCAGGGTCACAGGGAAGGAGTGCCAGATGCTCACTATGGTGACCATGGGGCAGCTCAGTGTGCAAACCCCCACGGCCACACCAGAGGCACAGGGTAGCACCACACTGCAGGCATCTCTCGTAGGGAGGCAAGGTGCTCAGGGGGCTCTCAGAGGGCAGTCATGGCCTTCCCTCCCTCCCCAACCAGCCGTGGCCCGAGTGCCACCCGGGTGACCCTCACTGCAAATGAACAGCCCTGTCCCCAGGCACCAAAGCTCTGGCTTTGAGCTGCTGACAGGGCCTGCGAGTTCCCTCTCTAACAATACTCTGCAGGGACCCAGGAGTATGTGGTCAGACTACCAAAGAAGAGTAGGAGAGAGCAGGGTGGGCAGGGTGGTCCCCATGACCTTTAACCTCTGCATCTGAAATCTAGAGATGAGACACAGGATGCAGGTTGTAGTGAAGACATGAGGGCAAGAAGCCCTGGGCATTTCCTGAGCTCACGTGAGCCTGGAACATGGATCCAGGTACTGTGTGCCGAAGCACTGGAGACCCTGGCTGCAGAACCTTCCAGAACTTTACCTTGGCATTCTCCACCCGGCCAGCTGGGGCTGCTAGTGCCCAGGACTGAGACTGCAGTGCATGGAATCCTTAAAGCAGAGCCTCAGGGAGTCGTTGATCCCAGGGACTCAACATGACTGCTGACCGATGAGCCAGGCAGCAGGTAAAATGCATCCTGGCTGCCCCCCAAGGACTCACATCCAGCCTCCCAGCTGGAGCACCCAGTTCATGTTTAGTAAAGCTGGGCTAGGGTTGGTATCCAGGGCCACAGCTGACACTACATCTGGGGAAGTCCTGTGACTTCTCTGGGGCTGGCTTCCCTCATCAGTAAAACAGGACAAGGATGCCTGCCGCCACCTGCCTGCCCACCAACCCTTGGGAGGTGGGGCCACCGCGAGTGTCACATGGGACGAAGGTACAACCTCTCCAAGCACGTGCCATGGGCCAGGCTGGCGCCACTGACTGTGGTCTGTCACCTGCTCATGAGGACAGGTAGGACTGTCACCCCCTCCGCCTGACAAAGACGGAGTCCCAGATGCAGCAGAACTCAAACCCCAGGCCTTGGGACCCTGACCTCAGCTCTCTGTGGTATCACCAGACCTTTCTGTCCCCCTGATATTGGGGATCTCCATGGGCAGATCAGAAGCAAGAATGACTGTGGCCAAATGGGGCTTTAGTGTCCCGCTGTCCCCAGCCCAAGGCCCTGACAGGGTCACCCAGGGACACAGGTCTCCCCACTAGTCAGACATCACATGCTGGGGCCCCCAGGCCAAGTCTGACCCACAGCTGGGTTTTGTTTGGCCAATATGAGATCTGAACTTGTTAAGTTTGAGTCTGAAGCCTTCAGGGAGGGCGTGTTCTCTCTGGTTTTGGCCCATCCCCACCCCTCCCTCTGGCCTCCCCTGGCCCCTGCCAGCCTCTCATGGGCAACCCCTCAACTCTGGTCCCTGCCAGATGCTGGCATTTCCTCAGAGGCCCGCTGGGTGCTGGGGGTGAGGGCCCCAGTCCCTTAGGAGTCAGGGAATGATGTGCCACTTGTGGTTTCCCTTGCAGCGACAGCTCAGGTGACAGGGAGCTTCCCCTATATTCTCTACACATCTTCCAAGCCAGGAAAGACGCCCTGATGGTGTCCTGAGTGCCGATTCTGGCTCCACGGCTTACCATCTGCCCATCTGGACAAGTGAGCCTAAGTTTCTGCATCGAGGCACAATACTAGTTCCTGTTGCTTTAGGTTGATGTGAAAATAAATGAGTTAGTGCTTATGTTGCTCCTGGATTCACACACGCCCCAGAGGAAGCACCAGGCAAGCGTTCTCTGACCATCTGGTGTCTGTGGTAATACGCACCCTCGGGGGAGCAGGGTCTCTGTGCTGTGCACCTCGGCGTCTCCAGGAAGTCCTCCCTCATTGTCCCAGCCTTTCCTGACATGAATGTAATATGGATTGTGTGACCCTGACTTGGGACCTCACTTCTCAAGGCCTCAGCTTCGTCATCAGTAGGTGGTGACACCTCTTTTCCTGTAGCACCCCAAGGACTAAATGAGACCCTGTGTCAATGTTTACTGGTCTGTGCTGTGCATACAACCAGGGAGGGAGCACATTTCCTGGCTGATTTTCTCTTCTTAAAAACGTCTGCTTACAAGGAGGGCCTAAAGCCCCCTGCAACCCTCCTTTGAGCCCCCATGGCTCCCCATGAACCTCTCAGTGAGGTCCTTGGTCTTGGCCAAAGCCAGAGGCTCGACCACACCTGGCAGGGAACAGCAGGGCCTGAGGTCAAGGCTGGGTCGGAGCCCTTGCTCAGCATCTGCCCGGCCCGGTTCCTGCCCTGGGTATTAGGTGGGGACCAGGAGCCAGGGTTCTCCCAGGTGCAACAGCCCATCCTACAGAAGTATCCGATCCACTTCCTGCCACCCCGTTCAAGGTCTCAAGCCCAAAACACATCAGAGTCTCTGGAACTCATTATTCCCCCCAATTGTAGTCATCCTGGGTCCCTGTAGTGGGTTCCTCATGCAGATGGGCTGTGTGCCGGGGAGCTCAGTGGATGCCGCTCTGGCTCTGTTCCTTCCAGAATTAGCCGTGCATTTCTGGAGCTTGCCCTCCAGAGATGGCACCTTCTCCAGGCCACCTGTCTCCAACCCCTTGGCCCACCAAGCTCCAGGGATCCCCCAGAGGCAGCGAAAGCCAGAGTCTCATCTTTTTTGCTGCCAAACCTTTAACCCAGTGGCCTTTGGATGCATCTTCTGTGGCCACTGAAGGAAAATATCCACAGGAGACACCATCGCAGGAGGCTGAGGGCTTACAAGTGTCTGGGACTTTGGGGAACCACAGGGTCTGCTGGGCTGCAGGCAGATGGTGAGGTCACCCCAAAGCTCCCTGAGCTCCTACAGGGCCCTAAAGGATCCTCTATATCAAAGCTGGGTCGCTTCTGAATCTTAGCCCCAGGCCTGGCCTGTGGCCTCCTCCCCTGCCCTTCCAAGGACCCTCACATGGCTGCCTGGGTCAGAGCCAGCCCTCCAGCCTCCATGCAGCACCAACGGTGTCTCTCTACACCACAGGCTGGAGCCCAGACTCTCCCACCTGTGAGACCACCATCCCACACCCTCCTGGGCACAGAAAATGCTCGAGGCTACGTGCAGGCCAGACACAGGCTACTGGTTCCTGTTGAACTCACAGGGGCCACACATGGTTTCCAAAAGGGCAGGAGAGGCCATCCTGGGCCGCCCTTAGTGCAGCTTGAGATGGGAAAACCTGAGTGGTCTGAGTAAGTGCCTTTTGGGGATCTGAACAAAGTGACTTCATACATATCCCCTGTGATAGCTAAATTGGGAGCTGTCACACGGCCAGGGTGGCACTAACTGATAATAACAGCCAGCTCATTATTTATGGACTATCGGCCAAGCACACAGTCTGGGTGCCAAATGCAGCCAGCCCCACTGCATGCACACCCTCTCAGTCCTCAGCATGGGGAACCCAGGGCTGTGACCCTAAATTAGCTCCTCGCTGCTTCTGAATACTTGTTTCCTCATCTGCAAAGCCAAGTGGCCCTGCCCCGAGCTCCCTGGCCAGGACATACATCTCCACCCAGCACAGGCCAGCCCCATAGCCCCAAGCACCTGCCCCACACCAGGCCTTACTCTGGACCCTGAGTAGCCAGGCAAATAACACCACCAACCACAACAACAATTCAGATCCTCACTGCTGACCCGCCAGGTACTCAAGCAGAATGTCCTCATGTGAAATGGTCACCACCACTGCGGGGAGGTGCTAACATCACTCCCACTCTATAGATGAAAAAACAAAAGCCATGTATGTGGTGAGAGCCAGAGCTAAATCTGGGTCTTTCTGAGTCCAAAGCCTGAATTATTTCAAAGGGAACTGAAATCAAACAGAGATAATGACCATCCTACACCAAAAATCTCACATTAGTCCTGATCAGGTACCCAGAGGAACCCCAGGACCCCAGGTGCCCTTGTTATTCTTATTCCAATGTAATAAGGGACCATAAGTGACTTGATTCCAGGTTCCTGCAGAATTACAGCAGGAAGGGGCAGAGGAGACCCAGCCTCCTCCCCTGACTCCCACTGTCCACACCCCCTTGGATGCTCCAGCACATGGTGGGGCAGCGGGTGAGGGGGGGGGGGGGCTGAGCCTGTGTTCCTGTCCACACCTTCGGGAGCCTGAGTCCCCTGGGGCCCAGAGCAGCTGCCACCGTGTGTTCCCAGGGCTGCTCTCTCCCCTCCCCAACTTCCCACCCAGTCGGCCAAGGAGGAGGCCAAGGGCCTGGCTGGGCTTGGCATCCCCAGCCTTGCTGACTTGCATATTAAGGCACACGGGTTCCCTCAGCAACATTATGGAAACCGTCTGCTTGGCAGAACAAAAACAGTTGAAGGAGCCTGTTTGGGCTGCTCCTGCATTTCCTAATTGTCCAAAAAGGATTTCCCCTAATGTTTTAACAAGAGTTTTGGGAGGCAGCTAGGGCCGGGTCGGGTGGGAATGAGCCGGCTGGGTCGGGTGGGAATGAGCCGGCTGGGTCGGGTGGGAATGAGCCAGCCGGGAGTGGGCTGGTCCACTGGTGGTGGGGGCGTTCACTGGGGCCCTGGGTGCTCAGAACCAGGGATGCCATGCCGAGGCCTAACCCATGCCATGCCTGCTTCGTGCCCTCCATCCCCCCCAAGAACACATGACCCGTGAAAGGGGCCTTGGCAGGCCCGCCAGGCACCCTGCACTTCACAGGCAGCAGCAGGTGGCCCAAGGTGGCAGGCAGAGACCAGTGGGGACAGCAGGCCACATATGGAATGTCATCACCTCCCAGAGGAGCAGCTCATGTTAGAGCCTGTGGGTGTCAGCAGGGAACGACAAGGCCGCCCCTATAGCCCTATAGCCCTATAGCCCTCACACCTCCACCTTGAGAATGATCTTGGAGCTAACCCACAGCATGTGGGTTAAGTGCCTGACTTTAGACAAACACTCATCCCCCCAAACTTGTTCCAAGTGGAAGAGCCTCTGCGGTGGAGCTGGGAGTCTCAGCCAAGCTGGGGTGCGCCCAGCCCCAGTGGAGAGTCAGCAGGAGGTGGGGGGTGCTGAGTGCTGGAGGTCAGGGAGGGTGGTAGCCCCTGTTCCTGGCAGAGCCGCCCTCTTCCCAAGGGCTTCAAAAATGTGATCTCCCCTTACTGCCCCCTGCAGGAAAGGCAGGAGCCCATCAGGGATAGAAGCAAAGAGGACAGGTGACTCAGCAGGGCAGGAAGGGGACAACCCGGCCCTGAAGAAAGACGAGTGTTTTCCTCCTGGTTGTGGGCCTCCCACCCAGTCAATCCACCCCAGTCCCCCAGAATCCCATTACCCGGTCTGCCTCCTGTGTGCCCATGAAAGGGGAGTGCATCAGAAGAGGGAAGAGCAGGTGGGAGGGCTGGCTCTGCTACTTCGGGGGTGCTAACACAGCAGGCTGCCTGCTGGCCTTACATCAAGAGGCACACCTGCCGGACAGCCTCTGTGAACATGGATGTCGAGAGTGTTCCCACCACCCCAACTGATAAAAGCAGCTCAATGGGGCCTCGGTTCTTTGTGTGGACAGTGTGCTCTGAGTTGGCATCTGCTTTCTTCCTGGGAGTTTGAAATTCTGAAATGCCAGGCAGAGGGTACCCATGAGACCAGCCCCCAGTAAAAACCTGGGGCACCAAGTCTCAGTGGGCTTGCCTGGTAGACTCTGCGTGTTGTCATGACCAAATGTGACTATACCAGGAGATGGCCCTTGGGAGCTCATATCTGCTCTTCTCTAGACTCTACGCCACATACCTCTTCCCTCTGCTTTGTGTCCTTCATTGTAGTAAATGCTGAGCAGGACCATATGCCTAGGCCTGTAAGTCATCCAAGGAGCCACTAAATTTGGAGATGGCCTTTCTCTGAACACCACTTCTCCAGCTAGACCTAGCAGAGAAGAGGTTGGCTAGGGTTTCTTTATTCCTAGACCCACCTTTGCCCAAAGTCCAAGACCAAATCCAAAATCTAGCTCCTGCCTATTTCTATAGCTTGCCTGAGTGCTGCTGGTGAGACCAGAACATTCTACATGATGACCAAGAGTGCAATTACCCAGAATTTGTGCAGGAGGGCGAGTAAGCTGATGGGGCCTGGAAGCACATACACACACACACACACACACACACACACACACACACACATCCCTAGGGAGCAGAGCCAGAGCTCCAAACTCAAAGTTGGGAACCCCAAAGAGGACCAGGGCCAACAACCCTCTGAAACTATCATCATGAGCTGCAGCCCACCTGCTCTTGGGGTCCCTGGGAGCATCCCACTTGGCCAACATTTTCCAGACACCATGATGTTGAGAGTAACAATTGGCCAGGCATACAGACACATTCACAGCTAAGACTGGTACTAGGTGGACCAAATGCCAGCTCAACTTCTGGGGGAAATAATGAGCAGTGGAATCTGGGGTGAGGGGGAGGCATTTTGTCTGGGGAGCTAGGAAAAGCTTTTCACAAGAATAGACATTTGCACTGGGTCTTGAAGTATGAGTAGGCTTTGGAAATCAGGATGGAGGTGGAGAAATTCATTCCAGAGACAGAGAACAAAGGATGTGAAAGCCCAGTTGGCTGGCCAAGATGGAGAGGAAAGCCTGGTCAAGGACATCAGGTATAGACAATGCACTTTGTGCTAAAGATTCACGGGTTGATTCAGAAGGCAATAGAGCATCCATACAACTCTCATTCAGCCACTTCCACAAGGATGAGCCTGACTGGCTCCCCACAGAGGGTAGGTGGAGAGCCCTGCATGAGAGAACCAACATGGAGGTCAACTGAAGGCCCAAACAGCCAAGGCTGAGCATCCCAAACTAACCAATGTGGCCCACGTGCTCAGAAGGATTTCCATCCATTCTCCACCACCCATAGCACTTTTGGCAAGGGGCTTTGTAATACTCAGACAGATGCATCCAAATGGTGAATGGAAGACAAAATAAGACCCCAGGATGGAGGGGAAGACTAACGAGTAGTACCAAGAGCTGTGACTTTCAGAGTCTCTGGCATATTCCCATGTCAAATCATCTCCTCTGATCAGACCATTCACACCAGCAGGGCAGGGAAGGAGGTGTCTGGATGGTCACCATCACAGCACCAGAGCCTGTCATGGTGCCTGACATAGAAGAGTGGCCCATAAAATAGGTGTTGACTGCAATACTGAGTGCATGAGAGGTACAGGGGCCAGCCTTTCACTTTCGTGTTCAGGTGAGGAGAGTGAGTATGAACATGGTCTGTCCAGAACCACTCAGAGAGCTCATGGTAGACCAGATGACAATCTGGGCCTGACTCCTGGGCCACTGTCTAGTGCCTTCTCTGTGGCCCATGGCACTGGCCAAGGTCCAAGAGGAAATATGGGGAACAGGAAGACCTAGACAGAGGACAGAGGGGAGAAGCTAGGACCTTACGAAAGTGGGTGCCTTTAGTCCATGGGCCCCCTCAACCTACCTCATGGCATGAAATGGGGACCTCTGGAAAGATCTTTGAAGGTGACAAGGGCCCATGAGGACCAGGAGGAGCAGAGTGGGCATTTAGATATACATGTGGGGTCACTCTGCACCCCTACTTCCAGACACATTGGGGAATAAGCACAGCCAGAACTGTCATTCCCACCACATCACACAAGAGTGCAGGCCTGGGGCTGTTATACAAAAAGCCAAAGTCTCAGGCTGTAGGTTTAGCAAATGAGAATACAGGACCCACAGTTAAATTTAGATTTTGGATAAACAATAGATTATTTGGATACTTTCTTAGTATAAGCATGTCCCAAGCAATGGTTGAATTTGAAGTTCAAATGCACAACAAATAATTTTAGTGTAAGTATATCTCAAATGTTACATGGGACACACTTATATTAAAAAATTATTCAGTTTATTTGAAATTAAAATTTAGCTGAGGATCCTGTATTTTATCTAGGAACCCCAACTGAGGGTCAAGCTGGCTCTAACGGCCATGCCTCCCACTGTCACCCGCTGTCCATAGAGGCTCCTACCAAATAGCAGCCCCATGGGCAGAGCCTCACACGGTTACTGTCCTGGTCATTCTCACTGCCTCTTCATGAGAAGCTGATCAGTCATGGCTTCTAGATTCTAAGAGGACCCAGAGCTGAGAAGGTAAGGCCACTTAAGAAGGCAGCGCCTTCGTGATGCAGCATGCCCCAGCCCCAGAAAAAGCAACAGGACAGAGCTCGTCAGGTGGCAAAGCCTCAGTGCAGAGCACAGTGCTTCCAACCTCTGCTCCACTCTGACCTCGAGAACCAGGAAGGGAGCAGAGATTTGGCAGATCAGGAGCAGATAATCGCTTCTAATTACCATCACTCCAGCCTCTGTGCTCCCCGGCAAATTAGAGTATATCTTTCATTCCAGCTGACACCTTCGATGGCATCACATTAGGCATCAAACAAATTATGAATCCCCAGGAAGGGCTCCTCACAGTAATTTGCTGGTAAAACATTTTTGCAGAAGTAAAACCCGATTAGAAGGATGCTCTCCGGTGTTCTCTTCCTCTGCCTTCCTCCAGAGCACGTGAAGTGTTAGTGCTACTGTTACGGGCCTCGTACTGAGGACCTGGGTCCAGAGACAGGGACACGGAAGCCTCCTGGCCCGCCAAGGACGACGATGCATGGACACCTAAATGCGCCCAGTCGGCACACCTGGCACTTTGCTCTTGGCTTTACATGAGCTCACCATGACATCACATTCCGCAGCACTCATGACAACCTATGGCACTGGGATCCTTATCACAGCCCACATGTCCAGTCCCCACACCCCAGGGAAGCTGGAGTTGACATCAGGACCCACTTCCACGGTGTGGAGACCAGGCTCCTTTCTCAACACCCATCCTGCCCACGAATGAGGAAACCAACGTGGCGGCCCTTGGGTCCAACGATCCCAGGCAGAGCAGTCATCTTCCCAAAGCAGTGCGGCAAGATGGATTAAGGCCGCGTCGGGCCCTTAACCCTCTTTGACAAACTCTTAGGCTTTTATCTTCAAAGACAAAGAAATCAAAGAGTTGTTTCTTTTCTTTTTTATTCCCTTTGCTAACATCCGAAAGGGCAAAGTGGTCTTTTGAAGACTTCTCATCCAGAACCTCTGCTTTCTACTTCACAGGAAGGACGCGGCACACAGAGGGCTTCACCTGCTCCCAAGTTCAGGTCATGCCCACAGACGCGTCAGGCAGGGCCCGGCCCCTGGAAGGCTCTGCTCATGGCCACATTTGTCCCCTTTAAAAGATCCCTTGACCAGAACCGACACTCAGAGTCAGAAGAAAGTCACTAAGGACAGCCCACAGGAGGACAGCAGCCTGGGGCCAGCTTGCATTTGCAGAAGGGCACAGAGGTCAGGAATATTCAAAATGAAAAACCGAAACCCTCCAGGAAAACAATCAGGAAAGAGACAGAAAGAGAGGTACTATTTTGTGCCAGTCACCGGGGGGTGGCCCACTATAGGCTGAAGGCTCCAATTAGGCATGTCACCTCTGCAGGGCAGCTGTCCTTGCCAAAAGGAGGCCGGAACATCTGGTGGCCACAGCCCTGCCCTGGTCCTGTGTCACTGCCCTCTACACCCCAGCAGAAGCCCAGGAGCTGCCCATGTGTCCCTGGGCCCCCGACATGGGACAGAGAAGGGTCCCCTTAACTGACCACAGCAGGTAGAGCACAAAGAAACACCCCCCAGAGAGTGGGGCTCCAAGGACCAGAGCAGGAAGGAGGAAAGGAGGGACACAAGGTCAAGAGACTCTCCAGTAAGCGAGAGAAAGGGCTGCCAAAGTGCAGAGGGTGACAAAAAGATCCTGCAGAGGAAGGGACACGGTGAGCCCAGCACGGATACAGTAGGGTGTGAGGTTCTGAGCACTGGAGGTTGTGGTGGCAGGTGCCTGGCCCACGAAGGCCCGAGAGACACAGTGTGCAGCGAGAGCCCACGGAGCTGGAGGAGGAAACACGGCCACACGGCCAGGACTGAACCAGAATGGACCCAGCAGAGATGAAAGCAACCAAGCTGGTGTCGGGAAAGGAGGAGCTGGATTCAAACACAGATTCACACTCGTCATCGCACAAACATGACAATGCATAGGCCTGGCTTTCAGCATCCTCCACCTCCTGTGTGTGTGCATGCATGCACGCACTCACACCCACCCATATGCACACACGCACACACACGCTCACTCCTGAGAGCAACCAAGCTGTGTGGAACCGACAGTATGTCTCACTGCCCAGCAGAAGGGCTGTGCACCGCGCTGCCTCTCTGAGCCCAGCTGTCTCCCACCCAGGGGCCTGAGAAATCTGACAGCAGCATGGGCCATATACCTACACTTTTAAGCAGGACAGACTCCGTCTGGATTTGGTTTTATCCACAGCAAAGAACACCACTGGCAACATCTAAAGCCTTCTATGGCACCCAGGGGTCCCCTTCAAACCCCTCACAAAGCCTCCTTCTAGCCTCACAGCCTCTTCTAATTAAATCTGGATTTTTTCCTCAAGCACCAGCTTCCAAAATTGATAAAATTGTTGTTTATTCTTTTGAGCATGTCTGGCTCACCGAACAGTCATATTACAGTAATTTCATTCTGCCTCTGCCCACAAGACACAGCCTCCTCGTTCCCATCACAGGTGCAATACAACCTTGTCTCTCTATTGCCAATGTATCCAAAAGACCATTGTTTCCAAAAGAAAATGCACTTCACGTTTCAGATGACAGACATTCAACAATATCCGTGGTCCACGATCCATTAGTATCTTTAAAACTTCTGAACGTTTCCGCACAGCATTCTTTCACTTTGGTACTTCTCCAATTGAGAAGCAAAAGAAACCAAAAAAAAAAAAAGAAGGAAGAAAAGAAATCACATTTCAGATGGATCATGGTGTAAATCAGAGAAACCCAGCTCCACAAAACATCGACAGTGCAGCCCATAAAGGAAAAAGAGAAAAGAGGTCTCCTTCCTCGGGCCCAGCGTTCTCCTGGGTCCAAAGAGCTGTCTCACGCAGGATCTGATGTGGACTCTTGCAACACACCCCCAGCCACGAGTCGTGTACTATTACTCCCACTTTACAGACGGGACAACAGAGGCTGGGAGAGAATGAGACACAAGACCGAACACTCCAGGACACAGAGTCATGCCGGCTCTCTTTGCAGCCAAGCACCACCCCTGGTATACAGTAGGCACTCAATAAAAAGGCTGAATAAACAAGTGAATATGCGAAAAGAGTAAACTCTTAAAAGCCTGAGTCAGACTGGGGCCTGGGCATGCGGGGCTCATGCTATTTGCTCCCTGGCTGCGACTCTGTTGAGACAGATCAGGCGGCAGGGGTGGCGGGGGGGGGGTTCCTCACCGGTAACGTCCAGGGGGTCGCTGCTGATACCTCAGAGTCGAGAGCCGCCCCTCCTGCAGGGGAGTTCCATACACACGGCTGGGAAGCCATGGGAAGAACGCGGACTTTTTCCAATAACAAGATAAAAACTGTTGTAAGCAGGAATCCCTCTGGATGATGAGTTTCACCGGGCATGCTGAAAAGGCCATCTATTTTTATTGCAATCAATTTTGTTAACGTTGGGTTTCCCAGAGTAGATGAAAACTGCCCACATGACCTGCTGCTTGTCAGAAACTCCACGCGCCGCTTGCACTCTCGGCTGGATTCAAGGCCCCGGCTCCTCCTGCGCCCCTGCCAGTGACAACGAATGACCATCACAACCTAGGGGATGGCCGCAGAGGCTGGCGTGGTCAGGACGGCTGGACCGAAGCCCGTTCATTCGTCCCGGGGGAGCCATCCAACCCCAACCCCACCCCAGGTATGGGGCCTCCATCTAGAAAACACCCCTGCCTCTCTCTGCAGGGAGAAGTGAGACCAAGTGAACCAACTGTTCTGAGGATGTGGGCTCCAACACCCGCTCCGCCCCACCGTCTCCCGGCCTCTTCTCCCACCAACAGACCCTGCTGGGCCTCACACAGACCGACAGACTCCTGCCTCAGGGCCCTTGCACTTGCTCCCTACTTGGGCTGCTCAGAGCTCAGATGCCCACATGGCTCACTCCCTCCATTCCCTCACAGAACTTCTCAAAAGTCACCTCTGTCCTCTGGTCACGCCCCTAAAATGTCAACCGCCTCCATCTCCAGATATTTTGTCCTCTACCACCCATTTGTCTCCACAGCACACGGAGTGGACACAGGTGGACACCGGTCCCACGGGTGGACGTATGTGAACATACACAGGTATGTGTTTGCTCATCTGTGTATTTAGCCAGCCCCTTCTCCACTAGGATGCCGGGGAGAAGGGGCTTTCACCTACTTCGTTCCCTGCTTTTATTACCAGCACCCAGAAGGGTGCCTGCACACAAAAATGCCCGGTAAACAGTTGGGAATGCATGCAGGCTCTTTCAGGGCTTGGCAACACTTACAGCCGATGCTTCACAGGGGCTCACGCCTGCCTGCAAGTCACACCCCAGCACAGCCACATGACGGCATGGGGCCCACTGCCAGGAGAAGCTGCGCTTGCAATCCAGACAGAGGCATCTCTCACCTCTGCAGCAAACCCCAGAGTCTCCGCCTGCTGAGTGCTCAGGAACATGGCCCTACCACACCCCAGAGGCACCGTCTCCCCTGTGCCCAACCAGGGTCTGGCCTCGCAACGCCACTCAAGCAGTCAAAATGGACCTCAGTGGCATTGGGGGCACAGCCAGTGTTTGTCACCACCATCCCTGGAAGCTGTGCTCTCTTGGGCCTGGCTACCCAAACACTCCCTCTAATCTTCCCAGTGAGGAGTTGCCATCCACCCCATCCTGGGTCACAGCCCTGGCGTCTCTCCTGTGCCCCCACCCCCACAGCAGCCAGCACCTGCCCCTGCCCTGAGCCAGCAAGTGTGCTCCTCGTCTATGCCCGGAGTCCTGGCCTGTAGGTGTGATATGACCAACAACCTGGCAGGCCTGCTGTGGGGGTTACAGGGGATACAGTTAAGGCTTCTGGCTGCCATAGAGTAAGTGCTCAGTACCAGCCAGGAGACACGGTCACGGTCACCCCAAACATGCTCACAGGGCTCCTGTCCCCTTTGTCCCCTTGTAGCTTCTGCAGCTCAAGTCCTCAGTGGGTGGCAGGCCCCCGGGCCCATCCCTTCAGCTCTCTGGGCAGCCCTCTCTCTGCTCCAGCACATTTCAGGCCTTCCCCATGCTGTACCTACTGTCCTGGGGTACACTGCCCCTGGCAGGTGCTGGGGAAGTCCAACCTCACCTCCCTGGGGCGGGGACCACACCTGACTCTGGCCACCTCCACCAGGAAGCAGCAGATACATCCAATTCTGACATCAGATTCCTGAATCCAATCCCAGCCCTGCTGTTCTCCAGATGTGCAGCCTCAGGCCAAGATGGACCCTCCCAGGTCCCCGCGAGTACACAGGTGACCACAACCACAGTGCCCATCTCATAGGGCAATCATTCAGATGCTCTGATCTGGCAGGGCAGTGGCCACTCCGGTGACACTCGCCACTCTGCAACACCCATCGACTGCCCCACCATGTCTCACCTGGGACCCGTGCTCCCTGGGGACAGGGATGTGGAGAGCCTGGCCCAGCCCTGACCTGACCCGTGCCCAGCTCCAAACTGGTGCCAATGGTCCTCCATTAAATGGAATTGAACTGAGTGCCCTGGTTTCATCCAGAGTGTCCCTGCCCACAGATGGGGGATCTAGGGTGACCCCCTGGCAGGATAAAGGAAAGGCAGGCTTCTGCACAACACGGGGCCTCCCAGAAAAGCAGCAGCAGCTGGTGCGGGCAGCCCCCCTCCCATTATGCAAAGCCCCACGGCTCAGGGCTCCGCTCCGATTGAAATGTCGGAGCTGAGCAGGAGTCTAAAGGTCACGGACCACGAGGCTTGGCAGGGAAGCAAATTAAGAGCTCGGGACCAGACCCCTGGGGGGCTGTAGAGATGATGAAAAGAATAAATCCGCCATCCTGGGCTGCCATGGGGAGTGACATAATGAGGCCGGCACACCAGGCCTCGCTCCCTAACTAGTGCTCTCAGGTGTCCCGGCGCCAGACCACGGGGCCCCAGGGACCTGGGCGGCACCTGGAGAGGGGCTTACCTGGGAACAGATGGGGCGCTGGCTCAGGCCTCAGCAGCCTCCCCCCATGGGAGAGCCGCGTCCCCACCTGTCCCCCCCTCCTCCCTGCCCCCCAGGCCTCAGCCCCCACAGGTTCCCCCAAATCTGCAGCTTCTGCTATGCCACCCCTATCCACACCATGCTCCAGGGCCGGGCAATGCAGGGAATGCTCCCATCACCCTCTCCAGAGGCCGCCCTAAACACTGCTTCCCAAACCAACATGCCTACCAATCCCACGGGCTTTGTCAGGTGCAGGTCTGGGGTGGGCCAAGCATCAGCATCTCTAACAGTGCTTGGCTAACGCAGACATCCTGTGAGCAGCAGGGCTGCACAAAACCAGACCCATATGCCTCCACCTGCCACAATCCAGCCCAAGCCCCCCCTAGTCTCACGCCCCCACCCAAAAAAGCCCTGCATGCCCATACTCTCCCAGCCTGGGTCTCTCCCCTTCCCCAGTGCACCACACGTGCCCCCTCACTGTTGCCCATGCTGTACCCGCAGCCTGAAGCACCTTCTCTGCTCACCACCCAAACTATGGGAATCATGCTCACTCTTAAAGTACAAAAGCCACCTCCACCATGAAGCCTTCAGATCTTCTCCCAATATAAGGAATGGTGCTCTCCCTCCTCTGTGTCCCCACAAGGTACTGGCTGGCCATTTTTGCAGGACAGTCCACTATCTGCATTGTTACTTTGGGCCTTTCTCCTTCATTAGGCTGTCCTGGTCACTTGGATATTCCCAGTGCACAATACAGGGGCTCCAGGAATGTTTCCTGAGTGAGTGAACAAAGGAGTGAATAGATGCATAAATGAATGAACATGAGGACAGATGACAGGAGAATAGATGGACACGTGCATGAATAGATGGACAAATGGATGGATGAATAGCAGAGGGATGGATGAATGGATGGATAAACAGATGGATGATGGACAGATGGATGATTAATGGACATATGAGAAATAGGCAGATGGACAAATGTTGGATGAATGGATGGATGGATAGATATTGGATAGAATATAGAGAATAGATGGATGGATGGATGTTAGATAGAGGATAGAGTATGGATGGATGTTGGCTAGATGGATGGATGGGTGGATGATGGATGGACAGGTGGATGGATGCTGGGCAGATGGATGGATGGATGAATGGATAGGTGGATGGACAGATGTTGGATAGACGATGGATGGATGGAGGGATGGTTGGATGGATGTTGGATAGAGGATGGATGGATGGAGGGATGGTTGGATGGATGTTGGATAGAGGATGGATGGATGGATGGATGGATGGATGGATGGATGGATGGATGTTGGATAGATGGAGGGAGGGAGGGAGGGAGGGAGGGAGGAGTAGATGGGCGGATATTGGGATAGTTGAATGAACCAGGTATCTGTTTCCTTCCTACATGAGCATGATGACACTGCTCTGCCTTGA
Source organism: Canis lupus baileyi (assembly GCF_048164855.1). Taxonomy (NCBI): domain Eukaryota; kingdom Metazoa; phylum Chordata; class Mammalia; order Carnivora; family Canidae; genus Canis; species Canis lupus. Next base: position 60,757,299 of record NC_132839.1, on the reverse strand, counting down.
GCCCTTACACACTTGACCATGAGGACTTGACCATGTAAATTTAATGCCTGCAGGCTTGACAGAAGCTTAGTACATGTCTCAGCCTTTGAGTGACCAGCAGCTGCCCTCTGTGCCCTGAAGATGAACTATGTGAAGTTTGGTTTGGATTATGACAGGAGGGATTCTGGGCAAGCTATCAGAAAGGGAACTTCTAGGCATCAGTGCTGGGAGGTGATGACTCTCCTCACCAGGAAATTTCCCCAGAAGAAAGGTCAATTCTAACAAGATGGCAGCTCTCTTTCTAGAAAAGCTCTAGGGTCACTTGGACAAAGTAAGAGGATGGATGCCTCAAGGTCTGCCCTGGTGGCAAGAAGTTAGCAAATCAGTAACCTTCCAGCTCTGGGGAGGGCCCCTTTCAGTTGGGTGTCAGGGAAATCATAAAGGAGGCATGCACTGTAGGATGGGAAGGATTCTGCTGTATGAGAAAGGCACGCTCTCGAGAGAGAAACTAGTGCATGAAGAAAACAGCACCATTCTGGGAGGAGGGCCTCTGAGCAGGATGAAACACTGCCTACACCTAGAAAGCAGAAGAGATGTACCAGGTGCAGACCTGGCATGGGGCCCAGAAGTCAAAAGTAACAAAAGCATGGGAGCCATAGGGCCTAAGGACCTCTGACGACAAGCCCATACTGAGAGCAACATGAGGCAGGCCTCACCTCAGAGTCCACTCAGTGACAGGGGCAGGCAGCCTGGACTGCGGGCACAGGTCTTTCTAGCCCTGACCTGGCCAATGGGGTCCATGAAGAGCACCAGCTGGCTGTCAGGTTTGTGCAAGGGTCACCATAGGACCCTCCCTTGTTCTGATGGTGGTCCTGGGTCACAGTGACAGAGCATGCACCCAGCCACGCAGCCAAATGACTACGGCCACAGTGGAAATGGTGTGGCTGGACAACCCCAGGCCCCAAGCCACAAGCCCTAGAGTAGCAGCAGCCTGGGCTTGAGATCAATGGAAGCTCTCAGCCCTCCCCTGGACCCAGATGTCACGGTGGCCGCAATGCCTTGCACTACGCATGGCAGTGCTTTCAATGTGTCTTCATGTAGAGCTCTCTTGGCAGTCCCCTCACCCCATCCCAAAGACGAGAGGAGGGAGAAGGCAAACCACAGGCCCCAGTTACAGAACCAGTATGTGGTAGAGAGAGAATCTGAGCTGGTTCCAGGCAGTCACTGCCATGAGGGCCTCCCTACCACACCTGCACCCTGCAGGTGACCAATGTAAACGTGTCCCCCCTAAATTCATGTGTTGAAGCCATAACCTCAGCACCACCTCAGATCGTGACTGTATTTGGAGACGGGGCCTTTAAAGTGGTGATAAAGGTCAACGAGGTCATGGTAGTGGTTCTACCCCAACCTAACTGGTGTCCCGCAGGAAGAAGGGAATAGGACACAGATACACAGAGGACACGGGGAGAAGATGCCGCCTACACACCACGGAGGAGGGAAGCCTCAGGAGAACCCCCCTGCCCATCCCGGGATCTCAGACTCCGGCCTCCAAGACCGGGAGGATGCATACGGCAGCCAAGGCCCCAGGTCACAGCACCGCATTGCAGTGGCCCCAGCTAGCTAATAAATATCAACCAACGAACACCCTGCCTGCCCGCCTTCTGACAATCTCCAATGCCCCCTGTCACCCTGCTTCCCCACAGGACAAGGGGCCCCAGAGAAAGAGAAAACTAAGCTGTCACAGCCTCATCAACACGCCCTGCCCAATGAGCTCCCTCCAGGAGCCTGAGCAAATCCCTGGACCAGCAGGTTCTGGAAGATTGAGCAAGACACCATGGCGACAAGAGGGTGGTGGTTAAGGCCCTCTGCACCAGGACATGAGCAGGTTTGATATCCACAGCGGAGGCCCTGGGAGACTCAGGGCAGAGGAGAAGGCAGGGGAGGTGGAGCAGGGAGGGGAGGATGGAACCAGCTGCCAGGGGGGAGCGGGTGGCAGCGCAAATCCTGCACCTGTGGCCATGCTGACAAGAAGGACACCGGGCACCTGGCCAAAGCACGTCTGCAGGGGTGACACAGAGTGCACTCTGCCACAGCCCCGTCAGTGGCCACTTCACCCCAACGTGTGCGTTTCCAGAGCAATCGAGAACCAAGTGGGGCTTTTTGTCCCAGCTTGCGCAGAGAAGAGCAAAGCCAGAGCACACAGAAGGGGGATCCCAGTGCCTGTGGTGACCAGGCGACCAGGGCCCTGTACATGCCCAGAGATCCCAAGCAGGTCTTCAGGCTGCCAGGCGGTGGGATCAGCAGCTTGAGCCCATCTTACCTAGGTGCCAGGAGGTGGGAAGCCCCAGGTGGACCCCAGCCCTTGTCTCAGGATTGCGCTCACTGATACAGAGGCCTGGGTGTGTGTGCATGTGTGCGTGTGTGTGCACGCATGCAAGTGCACAGGCAGTGGGTTGTGTGTGCACAATGCAAGGGCATGCTCATCCCAGCCAGCCGCCACCATGGCGCCATCCACGAGGCGCGGCTCCTTGTTAGCCACAGCCCGCGAGGTGGTGAACTAACCTGCTAGCAAACAAAGAGCGTATTGCCCAACGCGGATGCTTTGTGATCTTGGCCAGGGGAGGCCCAGAAGTGAGAAAACAGAAACAGGATGAGCTCTGGCTCTGGCACCTCCTGGAGTTCCTCAAAGGTGCAGAGCAGGTCTGGCCCCCCCAGGAAAGAGAGCAAGGCCTGGTTTTGAACTATTGACTGGTGAGACCCCCTCCTGCAGCGGCTCTGCTACATCTCAGCCTGAGCAGTGCCTCCAGGCAGGAGATGGTCCATGCCAGTGGGGACAGATGGTGGTGTGGATTAGTGGGTCTCTGGGGAAGGGCCACAGCTTCTCTTCATCATGCATGGCATCTAGCAGGCTGTCACTGTGCCTGCAGACCCATGCCCCGCACACTCCACCTGTTAGGAATCAATCCCCTTGTACGCTTCCCCGAACTGGGCCCCTCGAAGTCAGATCTAACCCTCCAGCAAACAGGACACCACTGGTCGGAGACATGGGGAGCGTGCTGCATTCAACACGGCCCCCCACACTCCTTCCCCGACCCTCTGCAGGAGGGACATAAGGAAGCCGAGCAAAGCCAGACCTGGGGCCAAACGGACCCTGTTCAAATCGACTCTGCCCCTGGGGCTTTGCAAGCTCAGCCACACGACCTCCCCATGTCTCTCCCATAAGGAGGCAAAGGCTGCCTGTCTCTCAGGGCTGAGGAGCAGAGACGGCCATATGTGCATAGCACCTGCTTCAGTCCACACTCCGGAAGCAGTGACATTACAGCTTCTAACCCTCCCAGAACCACTGGGAGCCACTGACTGAAGACCTAGAGGCTCAGGGCAGTGCAGGTTGCTCTGGGGGTTCAGACCTGCCACAGCCTTGACTTCTCACTACGATGGTTTTAAAACACAGCCCCAAAACATCCCACTGGGGTGGCTGCTGACAGGTCGTTGGCACAAATGACTCAGCGTGACTTCCAAGACTGTCCTGAAAGGACACCACTCCCCTGCAGGAACCCACGCTGGAGCCCAGGCCGGTCTTGTAAGCAGTCCCAACGCTCAGAGGGCACCATGCCGGGAGGGGATCGACCAGTCCCAGGGGGAAAGAACACCGGACAAGCCAGAGAGAATATCACATCTGCATGGCGCCCAGCGGCCCAGCTCCTGCTGCCAACTGGCTGCCCCACTACGGGGTCCCTGGACCACAATGGGGTGTGGTGGGGACTGTGCCCTGTCTCCACCACCTCCCAGGACCAGACCTAGCACACGCAAGGTCCTGCCCCAACACCTCCCATGCTGGCCGGACCATGCTGGTTCAAACAACCGAAAGAGGAGAAGCAGAGAGTGGCTCAAGGACACACAATGCCACGCCCTGTGTGGGGCCCAGTGCTGGGGTCAGTGCTCCTTGCAGTTCAGCAGACAGCGCCATGGCCCATTCTGAGCGCCAGGTGTGGGGCACGTGAGGATGAAGAGGCCTTGGTCCCACCACCCAGGGTTCCCTAGTCTGACGGGCTAGACTCAGGCCATGGAGCCATCGCAACGGTTGGGTAGGGCCCACCTGTGAGGAAAATGTGGGCACAGGAAAGTACCAGTGTGAGCAGTTGGTATGAGCAGCTCTGTCCAGAACTATCAGGGAGGGCTTCATGGAGGAGGCAATGCCTTATTAGGGTTTTAAAGAATGAACAGGCATCTGCCACCATCGATTGCATAATTGGAGCACATTCCTCCTCTCTCCCTATCCCTCTCTTTGAATCACTTTATGATTCAAAGAGCACTCGAATATCACTCACTCCCCATAAGGTGGAGGGAAGACTGGTCTGTTCACCATCATTTGGAGAAAACCTCAAAGCAAAGAGGCCAAATGTCTTGCCCGAGATGGCCATGCCATTGATGAAGTCAACACTCAATGAAGCACGGGGTCCTGGGATCTGGCCCCTGGCTCCCAGCAAGCTGGCGGGACAGGATCACAGCTGTGGGACTGCCCTGAAGGGGATGGGGGAAACTTCTCTCCTCATGGCCCAACCCACTTACCCGATCCCACTCATCACAAATTATTAAAAGTAATTCCACATTCCCGTTTGGCGCCTTAATGGAGCATTTGCCTTCAGACTCGACGAGGCTGGAGGACGCAGACGTAGAGGAGAAAATTCAACATCGTCAGACCTGCCTTCCCAGCCGGATTAGCCAGGCTCCCAGGGCCTCCTCTGGGGCCGAGCGCTGCAAGGTGAGGGGCCCCCTGGCCAGAGCCTGGCTTCGCAGGAGCTTCTGGCCTCCCAGCAAGTGGGGCTGGACCAGCTTCCTGCTGGCAGAGCCTGGGGGCCACGGCAGCCCACCCCGACCAGCCCCCTACAGCATCCGCACTCTCTTTACACATCTCTCTGTTTGCTGGAACAATTCATAACAACATCAAACAGACACTGAGTTCCTACTCTGCTTAGTAGGCCTCCGTAATCCCATTGAACAGATGAGGAAACAAAGGCCCAGGGAGGGAAGTTCCCCCCCTCACATGCTGTATAAGAATGTGGTCTCCAGAGTAAGGTGGAGGGTGGCCACTGAGCTGTGTGACCTGCTGCAAGTTACCTAACCCCTCTGTGCCTTGGCTGTCCCATCTGCAACTGGTATGCCAGCAACAGTTGCCTCATAGGGTCGTCGTGAGGATGAAATGAGTTGGTCCACGGAAAGCCCTCACACAGGCCTATGGGGCAGCAAAGCACTGCCTGAGTGTATGTTGGGGGTGAAGGAAGAGAGGCCCCTGCTCTCCCATGCCACCCCACAGCCCTAGAACCCTGCTCCGCCTCCTGCCCTGAGGACCCTCACACAGATCTGGGCACTCCCCTACATCCCTCCACCTATAGACACCCCACCTTCCAGCACCCTCTGCTCCTTGCTCAAAGGCCCTTCTGGGAGGATCTGCTAACCCTCCTCTGTAGCAAGTCTGTGGTCAAAGAGCTCATCCTGCCAGAGGTCCCACCTGGAGTCTGGCACAGGGAAGCCCAGCCCACCGGCCAGGCCACCACTGCCTCCCTGCTCCCCCCCGGCAGGCACACAGCAGTAGGGGCTAGAGCATGGGTGCCTGCGTTCATGCCCACCTCTTACCAACTGTCAAATTGAGTTGATTTGTCCACAGAAACCGGGGAGCCCTGCACGGGAAGCCTTGGGTCCCACAGAAACACAGTCCTCCCAGGACACTGGCATGCCCGCAGCCTGCCTGAGCCTGTGCACACAGAGGGGACCTAGCCCCCTGGCAATAACGCTGCATCCTCCCGTGATGAGGACACTCGCTGGACCAGGACTGACTGACCAACGAATGACCCTGAAAAACAAGTCACACGTGGGTCACCCCATCGCCTCACTGACCAGAACGCTCAGAGCTCTTTATACCAGAGCGAACAGTGTGAAAGCTCAGCTAGACAAGCAATAAAAGTCTTAATTAAGCAAAGATTCCTGGATTTCTTTTTTAAATCTTTCCATAAAACTTTGGCAATGATGCGGGTGGGAGTCAGGTAACCGCAGTCACTGTGAGATCACAGAAAACCACTCTGGGCTGCTTAGCTTCCCAAAAGAATGGACTCTGACAAACGCAGGCCGCAGCTGAACAGCTTCACCCACAAGTGGAAGTGTGCAGATCCGAGCAGATCGGAGGCCGGCAGGAACCAGCATGAGGCTCCCCACTCCATCCATCCCCTGGGGGACCCCAAAGCTTTGGACTCTCCTCCACCTCACCCAGACAAAGGTGTCTACTTCCAGGCATCGAGACTTTGCACTAGCTGCCCACCCCCCACCAATACCCCAACCAGGCCAGAGCAGGGGGCAAGCACACATCCTCCAAAAAGCCCTCCCAAGCCCAGTCCTTACTGGGAGGGGACTGGGAGGGCCCAGGTGATGCCCATACTTGTCACTTAATCACACACACACACGACACACTGCAAATCTGGGATGCACGGTGGATCTTTCTGGAAAACATCCACACAGCTGGTCTGTTTGAGGTTCATGACCTTTGACCTGGTGATTCCCTTTCAGCAAATTTGTCCTAGAAAAGCATTAGATGCATGGATAGAGGGTGCTGATTTGGTTAATGTGATCAATACAATTGTTTATAATAAAACACGAGCATCCTTCCAGGGAGACAGCAGGGAAACGGGACAGCAGTGATGACATGGTTGCCTCCAGCTCTTGGAGGAGTTTGGCCGGTATAGGAAAATGCTCTCGACATGATGTTAGGTGCATGAAGAAACCCAAACTTCGTAACAGGGTTCTCACACTCACACAGAAGAAACACGGGGAGGGAATGGCCCAAAGGCTGGACACTTGCCTCTGAGGTATGGGATTATGAGGTAATTTTGGTTTCTTTTTCCTTAGACTTTTCTTCTTGCAAGGTCAAAAACAAGCATGGGTGACATGAATCAGAGCACGTGGGTCTTTTGTGTCTGGCTTCTCTCCCTGCGCACCCTGTCCTCCAAGCTCACCCACGTTGAACCGTATGGTCCACTGTGTGGACATATACCATATGTTGATTGATTCACTAGTTGATAGGCATTTGGACAGTTTCACTTGGGGAAATCAAGAATAATGCTGCTATAAACATTCATGTACAAGTGTGTGTGCGGACAGAGGTGGTCCCTTCTCTGGGGTACACAGAGCCCAGAAGTGAGAGGACTGGGTCATATAGCACTGCCCTTTCTTCCCCCTAGCCCCCCCCCACACACAGCTCAGACCCACAATACTTCCACCAGGTCTTGCGTGGCAATTTCCTAAGCATCCCTGACCTCCCCCACCACCCCCTCTGCCATCACCTGCACTTGTTTGATGGCCTCCATGGCACTTAGCACCCTCTGAATTTATTTAGCTGTTTTTTTTTTTTTTTAAGTTTTGTGTCCCTCTCTCTTGCTAAAATATAAGCTCCATGAAAGCAGGCATCTGGCTGGCATGATTATTACTGAATCACCACCACTTAGCACAGGGCCGGACGCTGAGAGGATGCTTAATATAAATGTGCTTCATTAAATTTGATTTAATTCCTCAAGTCTCAGTGAAATGCCTCTTCTTCCAGGAAGCCTACCCTGATCCTTGTCCGGAATGAGCTGCCACCCCTCTGCTCCAGCAGCCCTGGTGGGTATTTACCTATCAGTCTGCTCCCTTGATAGGGGGCTTCTGGAGGGCAGGGCTTGTGTCTCTCTCTGCGTCCCCACGTGGGCCTGGTACATAGTAGATGCCCAGTGAGTTTGCCTATGACTAGCCCCTTTGACATTGCCCCACCTTCTCACTGTCCACGCACATTCAGAGTCAGGTGATTCTTGCTCATCCCGAATACAATTCGCACTCCTGCACACCTTGAAATGGAAGGGGGTGGGGGTAGCCCCAGCCACGGGAGGTCACTGTGGAGCTCTCTGACACCCCTGGTCACCCACGGAGGTGCGGATCACACACCCAGAGAGCTCACTCAAGACACAGATGCCAGGCCCACCCACCAACGCCCACACACCACACCTGACGGGGGCTCCAGCCTGTCTTCCTACCAAGCTCCCCCAGGGGAGTCCGAGACACACTAAGGTTCAAGAGTAACTCTTCAAGGACATTAGTTCAACAACCCAAGGGGAAAACAAAACAAAACAGAAAAAGGTGTTAATGTCTGCCCACAAGGGATGGGAACATCTGAGCGACCCCAGGGGCACAACCAGCTCTGCAGCATGAAAGAGAAAGTCAGTGTGATCAGATGTGTAACTGGGCGCCCCCATCGAGCAGACACGTTTGCCCACGTAAGTAATTATGATTTATTGAACAGCATTCTGCTTATTAGAGCCTTCTCTCCCTCTGACAAATCACTGGGGCATTACTCTGTTTTGAAAAATCATTCCTTTAAAAAAAGTGTGGGTGCCGCTTAATTAATCATTTACTTTCTATAGCAACTTGGAAACATAAAAGAAATTAAATGTGCAGTGTGCTGAAACGGTTTGTCGGAAACTTCACGCCAACCCACCCCTAAATCACTTCCCACAGCACAGCATCCAAACGTGCACTTGGGAAGGAGCCTGAAAACAGAGCCACGTCCGGGCACCCGGGAGGCCACTCTGCCGTGCACAGAAATAGCGCTGGAGGCAGGACCACGGAGCATGTCACCGGGGTGTCTGCATTGGGATGCCCCAGACTGGGGGTAGGGGAGCTCCACTGATCCTTCTTGCCCTGAGCTAGACAGCAGCCCACCCCTTTGCAGGATTCGATCACTTCCGGTCCCTTCCTAGGAAGGGCTGGGCTTGGGAAGGATTTTTTGGAGGACACATGCTTGGCCCATGGCCCACTCTGGAACAGTGGGCGGGCAGTTCATACAAAGTCTCAATGGCTGGAGTAGATATTTCCAGAAAATCGATTTGAAAGGACCCCTGAGTCTCGACCTGCCTGGAAAATGCTCCCCACCATGTGCACCGGGAGGCCCCAGGATGGTGCCTCCTGGATGTGAACATGGGCAGACGCATCCGTATCAGAGAGAAGCCATGACATTTCTATCAGGATTAATATTCACGACATTAAAGGGTTGCCTTCTCAACCTTTCTCATTGAGTCTCCACTGGCCTCGGAGATTTGGAAACACACACCGAGTACAGAATCAACCTTTGGTTAAATACGGAAAAGTCATCAAATCATTTTTAAACTCCCTGATCTCATAGTTCCCTCCCAGGCCCTGAGCAGAAACAGAAAAGAATATGCATTGTGTTTAACAAGGGGATAGCACTTGAAAAGTCTTCCGATCCCTTGAGAGATGAATTATTTCAGTGGGCCAAAGCTGATATCTATAATTAATATCCATGAAAAGTTGAACCCAAGGAAAAAAAAAAAAACTTTTTAGGCTAAAAATCCTCATGTGATTTCTAAGTAATTAACAGTTTGGTCTCCACCTCGGTAAAAATAGGCCTCCACCTGAAACTAATTTCCTTTCTGGCTACTGAGGCCATTCTTTGAGGGATGGAGGAGAAGAAAGCTATTAGAATCCATTTACGGAGCACAAATATCAGGCGAGGCCAGGCCGAGCGGGAGGTGAGCCGGCCAAGCACCATTAGGAGCATGGGATCTCCTTGTTTGGATTTCCATACTTGTTTGATCTGACCTTCTGCTTTGGCCAAGTGCAATGGCTCACAAACCTCCTAGGATGAACGTCTGCTTCTGGAGGGGCTTTCCTGACTCCTGGCTGGTCTAGGGGCTTGGCCATTCACGTCCAAGGTGCAGGGAAGACAGGCTTCCGAGGGATGCCCTGGTCTGCCACCATCACCCAGCTAAGCAGGCTGGGCAGGGATGGGCAGGCTGGGGACCCCGTTCACCCCAACCCCAGCTTAGCTGTCTCCTCTGCAGGGCTCTTGGCTCTCCCCAAATCCCTCAACCTTCATCACCTAGAAACAACAGGCAACCGTTGAAAACCCTGGCCCCTCCATGAGCTCTGCCAAAGTTCTCGGGCTCCCACAGGCAGGAACAACCCACCCAACAAACCTTCCTCAGGGCTTCCTTCCCTGCACAGGACTCAACCGTTGGGTATTTTTCCCTTCTCGTTCATTCATACACACACCCACAACTAAATAATAAGCCACCTGCTAGCAGAAGCCACAGGCCCCTTGGGCAATTTTGTCGTGGGTGTGCAGACCACACCTCTCCACCGCGCCTGGGGAGCTGCCTTCGTCTGCACCTGCTCAATAAATATTTGCTGATTTGGTATCATTCGAAGTTGGCCAAATTTTGCCTCCAACTGGATTTAAAATCCTTGTCTTAAGTAAAACATGCAGACTCAGCCACATGGGACACCCAAACAGGTCTATGGATAGAAGGATGGGCCAAGAGGTCCAGCATCAGGCGGACTGGTTACATGTGCTTTACATGTCCTCTCACTTATCTGCAAGTTGAATGTGGACACTTCCACTCATTCTACAAACACTCACTGACACTCGCTCTATCTGAGGGCCATGGCATGCACAGGGCTGCGGGCTCCTCCAGGTCCTGAGGTGGGGCACAATGTCCCAGGAAGATGATGGAGGGCAGAGTATTATGGTCTCCGGCACTGGCCACAGTGGGGCCAAAGCAGGGGAGGCCTGTGTTTAGAAGGCCTTGCTGGAAGGTTCCAGGCCACATAGAGATGGACCCATTTGCAAAATCCAGAGACAGATGGGGAAGGAGGACCTGAGAACAGTTGGTCAGAGCGCCACATAAGGGCCAGGGGGGGCTGGCGGGAGAGGAGGGCAGCAGGAGCTGGTACCAGCCCCAAGAGATGCCCTTGAACCTAGAAGCTGTGCACACGTTACCTTGCAAGGGACTTGGCAGATGGTTTCGAAACTCTTAAGAGGAGAGGTTACCCTGGACGATGGGCATGGGTCCTGTGTCATCACGGGTCCTTACAAAGAAGAGGCAGAGAGAGATGTGACATGGAAGGCCATGTGATAGAAGCAGAGCTTCGGCAGGGGCGGGGGGAAGGACAGCCCAGGCAACCCCAAATGGAGTCAGAGTCTGGAGATGTGACCACAGAGCAGAGGCCAGCAGGGGCAAGGAAGGGGTCACCAGCCAACAAAGGAGGGCAGCTCCAGAAGCTGAAAAACACAGGAGATTAGATCCTCCCTTCTAACACCCTGACTGTCCCCCAGTGATACTGACCTCGGACTTCTGACCCCCGGAACCCTAAGAGAAAACGTCTGTGTTCTCAGCCACCAAAGTGGGTGGTCGTTTGTTAACAGCAGCCGGGGAGCTCATACAGGGAGACATGGCCGTAGACCCTGGCCCCCGACCCCCCCACCCGCCACCCACCACTGGCCACCAGGTAGCCCCATCCTGGGCTGGGGGGTTTCCACAGGGTGGCGGCACTCCACATTCTTGAAGACTCCCTAGCCTTTGCCTTCCAGTGTTTGCCGTCACATGAAGGCAATGCTGGGCCCCTCGACAGGGCTTGGCGCCACCCCCCACTCTGAGCCGAACAGACTCGCAGCCCAGAAACCCAACCAGCAAAGACAGGCATCCTACATCCATCCAGATGACCTGATCTGCCTGGGGCAGCGTCTTCGTACTGCAACCCCAGTGCACTGCTGACCTCAGCCAGTCTCGGCAGAGACCAGACACCCTGGAATGTGCTGTCTCAGCAAGGGGTGAGCCTCCCATCACTGGAGGGATCCCAAGCACCCTGGTCATGCTGAGACCCTGGGAGTCTATCCTGGTCCTCAGCCACCATCCTGCACACAGTAGGCACCCATGTGAATGAATGAATGAATGAATGAACACACGAGAGCCTTCCCACCCCACAGCTGTCCTCTTGGCAGAGGAGCCGTGAGCAGGGGCTGGCTTCCTTCTCGGAAGACCAGAGGAGACCGGCTGTGACTCACCTTCTCCCGCGGCTCCTGTCAGACACCCGGGCTGGAGGCGAAATCATGGCAACAAAGACTCGCAGCCAAGTCCCCAGGAGAGGGAGTCCATGCTCAGGGGGCCCTCAGCTCACTCCCCAGAGGGAATGTCACAGCTCAGGGGTGGGATGTGACATAAACGCCCCAGAAGCCTGCGCCAGCCACCCCAACTCCTGAGACTGCAGCCAGGGCTCGAGGGGGCATCTGTGAGCCTCTCCCAGGGCCCAGCACTAGGCTCTCCAGCCTGAGAACACGCAGACGGGGCTGGACCCCACTTCCACACATGGCGTTGGACTCTGTGCCAGCCACTGAACCTCCCCAGGCCGTGGTCTCCTTGAGTTAAAAAGGTTTTGGAGGGACACTCAAAGACTAAAGTAACCCCCTAAGGGATGAAACCACTGGCACCTTGGTCTCCAGGCCAGGACGACGGTGCTATTACCCAGGGCATCCCAGTCTCAGTCACCATCAGATGGGACCGTCTCCAGCCCTGCTCAGGCCACCCTGTGACCCATGCCCGGGACTCAAAGGCCACTGCTAGGTGGTGCCACCTCTCCCTGCCCTGCGACCTGTAGCTGCAAAGCTTTACCCACCAGCCTTGTCCCAGTGAGCCCACGGGGCACAGGCATCCTGGGGGCAGATGTCATAGCAAGGGCCTCTTCTACTCAGGAGCCCTGTGGAGGTAGACATGGCCCCAACCAGAGCCAAGTGGCCCCGACCAACCAGGTTTGGGGCTTCAACAGACAGAAAACCACAAGAAAGCGAGGTGATAGAGCCTGTCTTGGCCCTGCCCACGTGAACAGAGGTGGTCCTGCCACATTTTCCAGTGGAAATCACACTGACCCCTCTGGGACTCCAGGGACTTTGGGAGAGGGAAAGGGACATCATGTGATAGTGTTGGGTGCTCCCCCAAGGTGGGAGGATAACCACCTCCTCCCCCCCACCCCACCCACCCCCACCCTCCCCACCCGCCCACCGTGCCACCAACAAAGCCAGTCAAGGTCTATGGTTGCAGCCTGGCCCCCTCTGGGGTCGGGGCCTGGCGCTCAGAGCACATCAGCCCTCTGGCAGGGGTGATGGGTGCAGGGCAGGCATGTGGGTTCCGGATTTCATTGGGAAGCACCGGCAGGCTAGCCTCAGTTTCTCACAAAGCCACAACCTGAGTGGGCATTTAGAGGAGGAGGCAAACACACAGGAGGCAGAGCCCAGAGATAGAGAGACTCGAATTACGGCCCCTGCAGTCAGCCAGGCCTGAAGTCAGCCCCCTGGGCTGCCTGGATCTGTGAGCCCACGAGTCTACTTTTCACTTAAGCTACTTGGAGTCAGGTTTCTATGACTTGTAATCAAGACTCCTGCTTAACATACTCCCTTCCGTGTGCAGCTTTACAGGAGCTATGGGAAAGCCAGGACATGGGAACACACACCCCACCTTAAGCCTGAGCGGAAGGCCTGACCAGTCGGCCAGGACACCATCAGGTGGGACCATATGGTGTGGACAGCATGTCCCAGTCGGGGCTAGGAAGAGAAGCCCAGGCGAGGTGGGCAAGGGCTAGGAGGCACAGGCCTTTGCCTCCAGGCAGACGTACGGGGACACAGGCCGGCGGGGCCTCCAGGCAGGGAAGCCGTGGAGATTCGGGCCACACACGAGACCGAGCCCGGGAACACTCGTGACAGAAATATGCAGAAACAGACACTATCCATTATCTCTGGCCCCGCTCTGAAAAAAAATGCCATTGTACTTTCTTCCAGGTAGAACGAGAAGAAAAGGGATTACGGATTAGCCAACGGAGTCTTAGCCACTCACCCCTCCCCTCCGTGCTCACACTGCTTCCTTCTTAATGGCCTGGTGGGTGGGACGCGCATGCACTTGGCGGAATTTCCAGGGGACATCCACAGAGCCACGCCTTTAGGAAGGCGCCACAAAAAGGTCAGGGAAGCACCTGAGCTGAAAGCCCCTCCCAGCTCCTCCCGTGGGCCCTCCCTTCTAGGCTCTTCTGCCCAGCAGAGTCTTTGCCCTGCTGTTCCCACCACCTGGATGCCCGCCCTCCGTCTCCCCTGCCTTTCCCCGCGGACACCACCTCTGGGAAGCCTTCCCAAATTTCTCCAGGTAGGGAGGCTCAGGGGCAAGTTCTGCTCCCTGCTGTAGGACGGGGACACAGAATTTACTGACTTCAGGGGAAAAGTGCAGACACGAGAAATTTCTTACACAGGTGAGTCTGCAGCCCTGACTCAGCCTTGCTATGAACTCCCGGGCGTCTGAGGAGCAGCAGGAGCTCCTCCTGTGGACCCTGAGCTGTTGGCAGCTAGCTGGCCACTGCCCCCTGACCTCCCCCAAATACCTTTCTCATTGTAGGCCCAGGAATGACGGACCTGGTCAGCAGGTGGCGGGTCTTTAGGCCCTTTTCCCAAAATAAAAAGAGTTGATAGACACCGGGTGTTGGGCTTGGTGATTGGCATTTACTAGAATTCTCTCGCCTTGGAGCCATGACAGTGTGATAGCCGGGCACTGTGTACCCCCATTTTATAGGGGAACCTGCCTGGGAGAGGACAAGCAGCCATGAGCAGCACAGCCACCATCCCCGGCACCCTCTGAGGTCCACAGCAGGACACGGGTCCCCAGCAACAGAAGATGTGGGTGGATAAGCACCCAGGAGGACGGGCCAGCCGAGGCACTTGCCCTGAGCACTCCCTGGCCACACGCAGCCCTGCACAGCACTGCTAAGGACCCCAGCAGACCTCCAGGGAAATGCCACCCCCTCCACCCTCCCTGGCCAGTGACTCACACAGACCCTTGCTTTCCCCCACCCCAGTCAGAGACCCACACACACACCTGTGCATCCAGCACAGCAACCCTCCCACCCGCTCCTGCCCTGTGTCCCCAGCTCATCAACTGCCTCTCCCTGGGCAGGGACCCTGCTTCCTTCAGCCATGTCACCCCTTCACCTGGAGGCAGGTGCAGCCTGGAACAGGCTCTCCATTACTCACTGTCCAATGAGCAAACCAAACCCACTCTCTCAAACACCCTGTAAGGGAAGTACAATTTCAGGCCAAACCCCAAGGGTGTCAGTGAGATTCTTGGAGTTGTTGACACGCGGGAGGTCATCCTGGGACTCTACCTTCCTCCCATCACACTGAAAACAAGGTCTGCCAGCCTTGGGGTGAGCGTGGGAATCCAGCAAACCCCAGACTGGAAATGATCCCAAACCCACAGATCGGTGCCCACATGCCAGCCAGGGGTAAGGCTCTGCTGCCCTCTTGGGGGGCTCTTCCCTCCACGCCTCCAAACATATGACTGATCTGGGCCAAGCCTGGGCCAGTCTCAGCACTACAAGCCGACCTCACAGCTGACCCCTCTCTGACGGTCTGGCAGGCTCCCTTCCTGCAGGGGGGCCTCTGGCCCGATGCTCCATCCAGGCTCACCAGACACGCCCACCCCGGAGAACACCCCAGGATGGAGGATGGACCAGCCAAGGCGCAAGGTGGGAAGGTGTTAGGATCCCCAGAGAAGGAGGTCAGTGAGGTGCAGGGTGAGGGAACATGTCCCCAAAGGATGGGGCAGTGTGGCAGGGGTGAGGAGGGGTATCCCTGCCTCACCCAGGGGTGAACAGAAGCTGGTGGCCCAGCACACAGCCCAGCCCTTACACACGCTGGCTTTCTGTCCACAGCAAGGTCAAGGACAGTCTCATTACCCCTTAAGGATGAGAAAGACAAAATTCCATGAGGTTAGCCTCTGGCCAGGGCCACTCACAGCCAAGGGGCAACAGAGCAGAGGAGACACCCCAGTGGAGGATGACAGCTGTGAAGAGGGCCTGAGTGTGGTCAGGGGCAGGTGGGGGCCATGGGGCAGGTGGGAGCCACGCTATCTGTGCTGGGGGAATGATGGGGAGGCAGATGGGGCCACCCTCCTCTCTGCCCGTCCCAAGCCAGGGCAGTCAGGGCAGGCGGGCCAGGCAGGCTCACACAGCCCATCAGCCTTCTTGGGGTTCCCAAGACCCTAGACCAGAGCACGGCCACAAGCTCATCTATGGGACTAGGGAGAGGCCACCAATAAGCAAGGCGACAAGGGGCTTCATCCCCACAGGAATCTGGGGTACGCTGGGGGAGACACAGCAGGAGATCAAGCCCAGCCCCAGGGGCTCCCTGGGCCCCAGACAAAGGCAGAGGCGACGGAGCTGCGGCCTCTCATCCCTATACCAGCCATGTGAGCCCTGCTCTTAGGCTGGGCGCACACCAGGAATGATTAGGAGCCACAGGCACGCAGCAGGAAGGGCTCCTGCCCCTGTCCTGGGACAGGTGCCTCAATCAGCACAGGCAGTGCACTGGGGCTTCTGGGGCTCCCTGGAGGAGGAGCCTGGGCTCCCTGAGGCTTCCCGGGTCTGGCCACACAGCCACTTGCTGTGAGTCAGAAGCTTCTGGATGGCTCCCCTCTCGGCTTCAGCCTGGAGGAGGAGCCTGCCAAGCTGGATTCCAGGGCCATGGAGCCAGCAGGGCCCCAAGGCCAGCGATCAGCCTCTGATGGCTGGGTCAGGAGTGTGGCATCCTTGCCCATCTCCCCGTGAGGCTGAAGCCCCAGCAGTCAGGAGGCTGCTTTTTCTCTGGGCCATGGAGCCTAGACTGAAGCCTGGTCCACAGGGAGAGGCCCCAGGAAATGCATCCACAGGAGAGGGCCGAGGGACCAGCCCTGCCTCAGCCCCATTCTGCCAAGATCCTGCCTTGACAGTAATTCCCTGAACTTTTCGATGGACAGTGTCCACTGAGAGGCCATTTGGAAACTGCTCCAGAAGGCAGGACTGTCCTGTGGCCTACAGGACTGCAAGCAGTTTGCTTCCTTCCCTGCCACACCACACGGACAGCACCCTTGCCCCCTCCTTCTCCCAGCTCAGGGGCCAAGGTGGCCAGCTCCAAACTGTCCCAAGACCCCCCTCCTCCACACCCTAGGGGTGGCCAGGCAGGGACAAGGCCGCCTTGATGTCTAGGGCTCGTCCTTGCTTTTCTGAGCCAGAGAAGGCACTGGTGATGGTCCAGGACTGGGGGGCAGAGGGGTGGGGGATGCCGGGGGGATCTCAGGGAAGTGGGGGGACCTCAGGGAAGCAGGGGTGCAGATCTTAGGGAAGCAGGGGGGACCTCAGAGAAGCGGGGGGGGGGATCTCAGGAAGTGGGGGGGATCTTAGGGAAGCTGGCTCCAATGCTCCCTTCAGTTAGACCAGTCCTGAGGGCCAAGGGTTTCGGATTTCCTCTTGCCGACTCAGGCCTCTGCTCGCCTGGGACTGGATGGAAAGAAAGTCTGACTGGATCTTAAGAGGAGAGCATTCCAGGCAATAATTCACATCAAGAAGCTTGTGAAAACCCAGCCATCAACAAGAAACACTCCCTGTACGAGCTGACACTTGGAGCCGAATGTTTCACGAATACGGCTGGGCTTTGCTTCGCTGTAATTGAGCAAATGGTTCAAGAAAATGAAAACACACCAACCCCCCTGCCCCCCATCCCCCGGCCCTGACTGGCACCCCCGCCACCCGCAGCCCTGGAGCTGGCTGCTCAGTGGTGCAGCTTCCGCACACACCAGCACTCTCCTCCTGCACCCCCAGGGCAGGGATGGGGGCAGGTCCTGGCAGATCCCAGCAGGTCCCGGAGGGGCTGGTGCATGCTCCCGCAGCTCTGTCTGCAGCATGTCAGGGGGCATGGAGGATGCTGCAAGGGGGTGCTGCTAGCACCCCAGCCTCCAAAGGCAGGACCTTCTTGAAGGGGACACATGATGCAGGAAGGTGACACGGAAAGAAGACACGCCTCTGAGAGGCCAGCCCAAGGGACCCCGCAGTGCAGGGCTGCTGGCAGATGGATGGCTAGACTGCAGGGACCAGAGAGGGCCCTCAGACCAGCAGAAGCCGATGCTCCCTCCGCTCCAGAGCCGGTGCTAAGGACAGCTCTGCCGGAGACAGCAGCCCAGCCTACCCAGTCGTTTGCCTCGGTCCAGAAGCTGAGTGCAGCCCTGTCCTGGGCATTTTGTCTCGTGTGTGTGAAATGAGGCTGGAACCAGGGGCACTATTTAAAGCCCCTAATTCTGCAGCAGGTGCCTCTCACCTCTCACCTCTCACAGAGTGCCCTGGGTCCTGGCTGGAGGGCAAAGGGCAAAGGTAGGAGGTGTGGCAAGGGCACCGAGGCCTGGCCACACAGCCACGGCCATGAGTCAGAAGCTTCTGGATGGCTCTCTACTCAGCCTCGTCTCAAGCAGGAAACCGATCTCTCCATCTCTCCGGGAAGCCAATATGACCCTCTCTGTGCCAGGCTGGGGAGTAGTCAGTGCTTCAAAGAGCAGAGAGCAGACAGGGAGCTTCGGCTCTGTGTCTCCCCAGCCAAGTGACCGCCAGCAGGGGCCTGCTCTGACCTCTCCCAGACCCACAGGAGACAGGGCAGCAGGCTAGGCCTCTGAGCCCTGGGCAGCCCTCCAGGACCAGTGGTCACTCGTGTCCTACTCACATGCTTACTGAGCATCTACTAGGAGCCAGGTACTGGGGGACAGCCAGAAACAAGCAGACAAAGCCCCCTCCCTCCAAGCCCAAAGTCTCAGGCACCTGCGAGGCCAGGGAGTGGCTAGAGCCCCGGGGCCGCAGTACATGGGGAGCAGGGCTGGGGAAGAGAGGGGTGGCGGGAGAGAAATCATTCCCACGGGATCTGTCTGTCCCCTCTCTTCCCTGGGCCACGGCCTACCGGCATCACTGCTACTTCTGCACGCACACAGAACCTGCCTTCTGCTGGCTCCCGTTGATGCGTTGGTAAAGAAATTCGTTCCAGTATTTCAATAACTTCATTGCCATAGGATCTGTTTCCTTTTAATCCTGTTATCTGTATATTTTATTTTATGCTCATTCTAAAAACGACCTCCTGACAAAGTTCCATGGGCTTCTCCAGACTTGGGGTGAGGGAGTCCATGGTACAGAGAGGGTTAAGAACCCCCATGCCAGGATTGGGGGGGAGGTCCCTGGAGCCAGGAAGCCCCCCAGTGTGCGTCCTGGGGCGACACCGAGCCAAGGCACAGAGCAGCCACCCCAAATCACAGAAGGAAGTTTGCTGCAGGAATAAAACACCCAGAAGCCCCATCCAATGGTCAAAAGATAAATCAGAAAATAAACTTGGATGGGGTTAAGTGGTATCGATGGGCATAAATTGAGAAAAACATGAGATTTTTTATCGAGTGCTTTATTTTTACTGAGGGAAAATTGAATTATTTAACTGGTCAATGAGGTAGTCAATAGGGGAAAGCTCCTAAAGGCAGGGGGGAAGTGAAATGAGCTTGAACTTGAAATGCACACCACCAACCTTAGGGAAGCAACAGCTCCAAGACTGCGTCTCCATCAGACAGTTGCCTTCCTCTTCCCGCCGCCCCCGCCCCCTGGCCGGGCAGCAGACCAACCAGCATCCTGACTTTGCGACGCAGACAGAGCTGGTTTTCCTGGGCTCTGAGCAACAGCCCCTCCCTTGGGTCACGCTGGCAGAATCAGGGTTATTGGAAGAAAACAGACACAAAAGCCACTCCCACGCACAGTCTCACCGCCAGGTCCTCTCTAGACGCGGGATCGCCTCTATCACTGTCGATATTTCTCCTCCAAAAAACACGGGGTGGTGGACTTCTTTGGGGATTGCAATCGTGCAACTAATGGGCAAGCCAGCAAAACTCAAGGCAGACACGAGAGCAATTTCTGCTGGAGTTAAGACCTTGGGCTCCTCCAAACAATCAACCCGGGATTCCCACATGACTCAGCAGCCTGGCTTCTGGTACACACCCAAAAGCAGTGGACACGGGGACCTGAACAGGTATCTGTACACCCATGCTCTCAGCAGCATGATTCACAGCACCCAGAAGGTAGGAACAGCCCCATGCATGGATGGATGCATGGATGGATGCATGGGTAAAGAAGATGTGATCCAGGGATGCCTGGGTGGCTCAGTGGTTGGGCACCTGCCTTCGGCTCAGGTCGTGATCCCGGGATCCGGGATTGAGGCCCGTATCAAGCTCCCTGCAAGGAGCCTACTTCTCCCTCTGCCTGTGTCTCTGCCTCTTTCTGTGTGTCTCTCACAAATACATAAAAAAATCTAAGAAAGAAATAAAGAAAGAGAAGACAAGACGTTTCTTACACTAAAATAAAAAACACTTGGGCTTCAGAGGGAAAGAATTCAAACCTCGACTCAGACCCTTATTAGCTGTGTGGTTTCAGACGAGCATCTGGGCTCCAGGGAACCTTACTCTTCTTACCTGTAAAGTGGGTCTGATAACTGTTCCAGGACTTAACCGAGGCAATGCAAGTGAGGTACCTGGCACAGCCCTGGGCACATCCTTGAGAACCCGGCAACCATGACGATTAACGTCCTTCTTACTCATCAGGAGCACGATGTAAATGATGAGGAATTGTTTTTATAAGATAAAGTGACATCAGACACAGAAGCTTCCAGCTGATCCTAGCCAAGGGATGCCGGCTGAGGCCTGCGCGATGCTATCTCTGCTTCTGATGCCTTGGAAGTACGTGCGCTGCACAAGCCTCATAAAGAACCCGTTCTGAATTAGAATTGATCTGAATAGAAGCAGCCACACTCGGCCTGGGTCTTTTCTTACTTTGATTCGAACGGAATTTATCTCTGAGCATCGGGAAATGGCGCCATGCAAGAGATGTGCCCTGCTGGAGTCCAGGCGAGCTCCACGCTGCAAGGAAATTATCTGCTTTTGCAAGAAAATTACCGAGGAAGGAGAGTGGGGTTATTTTAAGATCGTCGAGGTAGTGTGAGAAGAAACTAATTAAAAGATTGTAATGTGCTGTGCAAACACCGTAAGTGACTGCTACAGAAATGCAAAATGAGGAGAACTTCTTCACCTCAAAAGAACACCCGGGTTTTCATTTTTCCTTCACTCATCCTTGTGAGAGCTGACGTTCGAGTATCCCTATTAATTTTTTTAAGGCGACAAAGGAACTTAATTGGGATAAAGATGATGAGCACAAGACACATCGTGTCTGAAACACAGGGCTTAAGTCACAAAGATTTTGCTGCTGCCTTCTGCAGAAGTCGGAGCAGGTCAGGGGCATGCAACCCTCCAGGGCCCGGTGAGTGCGGGGCATCCCCAGTCCCCACAGTCCGCTTTCCTCTGAGCCAGGACCCAGCACCAGGAGTGCCTAGGGTCTAGGAAGTCACAGCCTGCCAGCCAGCATGTCTTACTGAGGGGGACCCAGCCTCGGGCACATTTCATGTTTTATGGCACTTTTTTCCACGCACAGAATCCAAGCTCCCACCCTGCACAAGGCTTTCCCAGGATTCCCACAGCAAGAGCAGGCTGTGAACAGATCAGCAGGCATGCCTTCAACCCTTTAAATGCTGTGGATGGAGGCCTGGTGGTCCCAGCCCCGAAACCCAGGCTTCCCTGCTCCCAGGGCTTCCAAACCCATTGGGAACAGTGGTTGGGAACTGTGACGACAGCCTGGCATCTCAGGTCATCAGCATCCCTGTCCACTCCACAAAGCACCCACAGAAATGCTGGCCTTTAAGAGGGGTGAGGGTGAAATGCGCCATTTGTCAGAATCTATAAATAACTCCATCTTTGGAGGCTGAAGCAATAAGAGGATGCCCCCATACACAAGGCCAACGTACAAGCTCCACCTCAGCATCTTCCTAGACCCCCAAAGGCACAGAGATGCTCAGCATCATCCCAGCGTGTTTTCTGACTGCTTCAACCATGTACTCCCTGCTGGCGTCCTCCAGGGCCCGAGCCTGCCTCCGACAAATAATAATAAAATGAAAATGAAAAACAACCACAACCCTTTGGAAGGCCCCTGCACTAAGCCACACTCTACTCTGAAGGGGCGTGTAAAGGATGGAGTTAATTTATGACCTCTTTAAAATACTCTCAGGAACTCTCATGCAACTACAAATTAAATAGCCACTTTATTCAAGTAAAAGTAGATTTGTGCACCGTGTTCAGGAACTGTATTAATAGGGCCGTTTTTCTGCCTTCAAGCCAAGCTTCTTGACTGATGGATGTCCTTTCTCTGTCCTAGTGGTCCAGGCTTTTCAGGCCTCTGTGCCTCTCCCATGGCCTTCATACTCTCCATCCTAATCTGCTCCTCAGCCCAGGCAACACTCACTCTACTGGTCCCTCAGAGCCGCTTCATTACCACCTCCTCCAGAAAGTCCTCCCTGACCTCCCCAGAGCAGGTTCTCACGACACCAAGATGCTCTGTGAATTCCTGTCCAGCCCAAACATGGTACCAGGACAGGGGCTGTGTTTGATCTTGCTCATCACTGTCTCCCCAGAACCTAACCCTCCAGAGAAAGCAGCCGATTTAAGAGCTAATGTGCAGCCTCTTTTCACCTGGGGCTCTCAAACTCATGGGGTCTCTCCCAGCACAGGGAGAGTACACAAGATCCTAGGGTCACCCTGGGTCACCCCAGGCAAAGGGCAGGCGTCTCTCTAAGTATGGCACTTCCTGAGACTCTGCGTACCCCATGCACATCTCCATTTACTGTCCTAACACACATTTCCCCCATTTTCTCACTGTTCTCCGCCCAGCCACAAGGCCCAGGGTCCCTGGGGGACTTCCACGGCCCTCATCCTGATAGCAAATGTGTGACAGGTACTCAGCCCTGGTCACCGCATCCCTTGACACTCTCTGCCTCTGCCCCTGCCTAGGCGGCCACTGGTCACCCTTGGTGAAGGCCTCCACGACAGATGCTCTTCATCTGGGTGGATGCCCACCATCTCCACGCATATCAGCCACAGCTCAGCCTCCTGTGAGCCAGACTTCTCTCTCCAATCCAGCCCCTACATCAACGTGCCAGGAAGCTCGCCCCGTGGTGGCCTGGAATTCCAAAATACCACATGGAACGTTCAGCAGCCTTGACCGTAAGACCCTATGTCCTGGAGCCACCAAGCTCGCCTCCCAAGAAACCACAGCCATCAGATATAAGGCTGCAAGTCAGCTCTGTCACCAGATCTGGATCTGTTCATTCAAGAACCTAAAGTTTATGAGAAGGCCTTTATGGTCTCTGTACACTGGAGGCTGGCCAGGACCCGGAAAGCCGGTGCCACCCTGGGAAAGACAGAGGCCTGCAGAGCCAGGGCAGCCACATCCCTCACCTGGAAACCTCTCCCACACCCACTCCCTCCCACGGCCCCTCCAGGGTCAGCCCAGGCCTAGGTGTCACGGCTGCCTCCCCTCTGAGCCTCTGTCTGGAAGCCTCATCTCCAAGGTGCCTCACCAGCCCCCTTGGCACTCTGCCCCCCACTCCGGGGTGCTGGGAGAAACTCAGACGGGACCCTAACATCCTTTCCTGAGCACCTGCTGTGGGCCAGGCCCTTGTCTGAGCACAAGATGGATCACCTCCCTACCCTGCAGAGCAAGCCTGCCAGCCTCCACAGCCCAGCTCCGAGACAGCAAGCCCCAATTTCATGAGCGTGCCCAAGATCTCCAGGCTAGGAAGGATCAGGCCAGGCACACCCCAGGCCAGCAGGTTCTGAGCAAGCGGCTCACTGTGACCACGCGGGAAGGCAGGTGGATGCCCGAGAGGCAAGAAGACAGGAGTGGAGGGAACTGCGTGGAAGGAAACAGGACGGCCAACAGCTCGGACTTGCCCTGGGCAGCAGCACCACGACCCGGCCTGCTTACTCAGAGGCCCCGCGGCGTGTCTGGAGCTCAGCAATGATGGGCAGGAGTCTAAGCCCTGTTTCTGCTCAATTGCACCTAAGCTCAGAGGTCTATAGAAAGAATAAAGCACAAAGGACAGAATCCAAGTCCCCAGGGGTATCAAAAGGGGGTTTTCAAGTCATTTCTTGTACGATCTCGCTGGTGCAATTAGCATATAATCACTTCAGCCTTTCTAAGTAAAAGCCTTTAACCTTCAAGAAAAACCAAAACAGGGACACCTGGATGGCTCAGTGGTTGAGTGTCTGCCTTTGGCCCAGGACGTGATCCTGGGGTCCTGGGATCAAGTCCTGCATCGGGCTCCCCACAAGGAGCCTGCTTCTCCCTCTGCCTGTGTCTCTGCCTCTCTCTGTGTCTCTCATGAATAAATAAATAAAGTCAAAACTGAAAAAAAAAAAAAAAACCAACACCACATCGTACTGCCATCCTGGGCTCTCCTGCCTCCTGTTAGGTTCCACTAGGAGCTGACTTCCACCTGTGTTTTCCAAACTTCTTCCCTCTGTCTCCATGCACCATGCCTTCACCGTCTCTTTAGACCACATCTGCACACCTGTAAATGCCCACCTCTCAGAGCTGGCCCAAGCTGTTCCTCTCCACTGAGTGTTCTCCTCCATCTCCCATATGCTTCTCCCACTCATTCATTAAGCCCACTCTGATACCACCTCCTCCATGCCACCTCCCCGGATTTCCCCACCAGGGAAGATGGCACTTGCCCCTCGTATCTTAGCTTTGGTGTCCCTCCCTTCTATCCCACTGGACCAGTCTGGGTTACACCACATTACATTCAGAGAGGGAAAGGGTAACAGAGACCCCGTCCCTGCCACTATGAGCTGAATTGTGCCCCCTTCCAAAAAATCCTTATGCGGAAATCCTAACCCCTAGTACCTCTGACTATGACTGCATTTTGGAGGTAGGGTCCTTACAGAGGTTAAAATTACATTAAAATGAGGCCAGTCAGGTGGGCCCTGATCCAATCCGATGGGTGTCCTTATAAAAAGAAGAGATCAGGACACAGACACGCACAGAGGATGACCACATGAGGACACAGGAGAAGGCAGCCATCTACACACCAAGGAAGGAGGCCTCAGAGGGAGCCAACCCTGCCCGCGCCTGGATCTCAGACTCCCAGCCTCCAGCCCTGCAAGGACATACGCTTCTATCATTCAAGCTGCCCGGTCTGTGGTGCTTTAACACGGCATCCCTAGCACTAATGCACCTGCTCTCAAGGAACTCGACATCTGGCAAGTTGTCATGACCCAATGCACACCCTCGAAAGCTCCATACGTCTGCTCTGAAGCCCTGCCTCCCTGGGTATAAAATATACACAAGTACCAGGTTCCTCAAGACCCTGGAGCAGAGAACGTGGTTAACCAGCTCGGAATCACCACTGTATACAATTCCCCTAGACATCCCCAATCCTCTAGGCACAGCACGGAACAAATGTGGAAAATGGGGTGGGGGAGGATGCCAGGGGAGGGGAAGAGGTGCTCATCCATGGATAGCGGCAACAATGCCGAATCAACGAGGTCTGGTCAAACAAGCTCAAGTCCAAGGGAGCTGACGAACCAAAATTGAAGTTCAAGTGCCAAGAGGGAGGCGCACAGGTGAGCTATATACTTAAAATAAGCAAAATAAGCAAGCGCATGATTTCCACCTTCCAATCCTACCTCTGTCTCTGAGGGCAGCTCAAGAGAAGCAAAACCTGGAGCGTCCGTGCAAAGCCCATTTTGGATCCCTCAAAGGTAATGCCCAGCGGTTTCGATGAAACATTAATTTCACACATAACAATTTGTTTCTACAGCTCAACAGACAGAAAGGCAGTGTTTGAACTTTCAAGCAAGTCCACTTCCCTATCTCCATGGGAGCAGGAAGAAATCGGGCCGTGGGAAGGAATATGCACACATGTTCCCAGTGCTCGGCCACAAGGGCTCGCCTCTTGCCTCCTGTGACTCCTTCTTGCAGATGCTCGAAAATATTACCTCAAAAAGTCTGTCCCTCTCAGCAAATGCTTTTTATTTATTTTTTTTTTAATTTTGAAAAACACCTGCTACGGTAAAGCAAACGCTTTCTCTGCTCCTGTGGACCATGTCTGCAAAGAACAGTTTCTCGGGTCTCCTGACCTGGACAAATTAAGTGAAATAAAATTTTTTAAAGATTTCCCTCAGCAAAGTGGCTGCAGGTTCCTTTCTTCCCCACCGTGGCCTTAAAAGATGGTGCCTTCAAACGGAGGCTAAATCCAGTGCAGGATCCCGGCTAATATCTTTGGACCGGTGGCTGCCAGTTGAGGACAGAGGGAGTCAAAGCTGGTTCTAAGAGCTCCTGTGCCCAGAAAACAAAGCCATGCTAGCACTGCATATGCACCTGTGCACTGAGACAGTAACAATTAGAAACACATTTGCATTTAGCGCTTGGTTCGCCTTCCCTCCCACCCTGAGCATTCCCCAGGCACCAAGGTACTCTTAAGGCACCATCTGCTCCCCAGGCCAGAAGATGACCTGCTTTTGCAGAGAGCACAATGGGCCTCAACATCGCACTCCAGAGGATGGGTGAGTGGGAAGAGGGAGGCAGGAGTGAGAAGGCACCCAAGCCGAAAGCCTGGGTCAACGTTTCGATGCTGGGCAGCCCAGGTGGCTCAGCGGTTTAGCGCCGCCTTCAGTCCAGGGCCTGATCCTGGGGACCCCGGATCGAGTCCCACATCAGGCTCCCTGCATGGAGCCTGCTTCTCCCTCTGCCTGTGTCTCTGCCTCTGTGTGTGTGTCTCTCATGAATAAATAAATAAAATCTTTAAAAAAAAGAATTTCAATGCTGCTGCTCGCCTTCTCTTTACCCCACTGACAACAACACTCACTGATGATAATAAAGCACTTCTAGCTTCCGCCTCCTAAGTGTGTGCTAAGTGCCAGGCTCTGCCCTGCTTTGCACATGCTACCCCTGCCCTCCCCTTTGCAGGGGGCCAGGGGAGAGATGCACCCTTTCAAGCTCCTGTTCTGGACCTCCTGCCCTTGACCAAAGAGAAGTCCAACCCCCTCCCCTCCCAAGCCCCTCTCCAGGAATTCACCTGCCAGTACCCAGGAAACAAGCCACCTAGTTACAAAGCAGTCCCTGATTCAGCCAATGTGCCCCGGGGGGCAAAGCTGGGGAAGCTCCTCTGAAGCTCCCCCACCTCGCCCTGACCCTACCCCACCTTGCACTCTCCCCGTTGGCCCAAGCCCCCTCCTCACTCTCTCCAAGGAGGCTGCCCAGCCCTCTGGCTCTGTGCTCACAACAGGGTGGGTGCTGGGTGCCAGTGGGTCCTACCTGGGAGGCTGGCCTCCATCCTCAGTGCCCCTCTCTCCCTTCTGCCACACGGCCCCCTGCCACCCCATGAATCAAAAATGACTGAGGCACTGGATTAACAACTGCTTCAACCACCTGAGCAGGTGGGGGTAGGGGCTCGGTGGAGGTAGTCTGGCGCCGCAGGATGACCTCAAATGCTCAGTGTTCCTTGAGCCGTGGGTCTCCGGGGTTACAGCTTATGGCACAGGGCTTGTTCACCAGTATGGGGAGTGATGAAAAGCTGAGCCCAACTGTCACGCGGGGTCTGCCCCCTCTCTCATGATGCAGATGGGGACGGTTGCCTAGGGCTCTTCTAGGGAGGGGTGCCTGCTACCTGGAGTCAGGCACCTTCCACCCCCCACTCCCACTCCCACTCCGTTGGCACCCTGAGCGCCCCCTGCTGGCCTCCGGGCAGCCAATGCAACCGCCCCCCACCCTCCACCCCAGCTTTCTAGTGACTAGAGAGGCACAAATGACCGAAGACCAGAGACCTGGTGTCTGTGCCTGCAGCTCCCAGCTGGCTAAGGAGGGGGAATGGCAGGGCCCTGGGCTCTGGACCAATCAAGTGTGCCCAGTGCTGCCCGTTGTGTGCTGCCCCTGGATTCGGCTGGAGAGGGGATGGAGTACCATCCCCCAGAATCCACCTCACCAAACCACCCCCATCAACCCAGGAGGGCTGAGGCGGGTTAAATTCCCCCGCTAGCCCACGTTACAGCCCCTTTCCAGGCTAGGGGAGTGCATAGATCCCCACCCTTCCACTCCCAAAGCACGCGGGGGTACTGCCCCTGCTGCCGCCTCAGAACTTTGTCAGAGAGAAGCGCTGGCGGTGGGGGAGCCCCTGGGGGAGACCCCAGCGAACAGCCATAGAAGGGAGTAAGCGGAGAGTCCCAGCTCTACTCCCCACACAACCAGCTGCCACCTCCCCCGACTCTTCCAAAACTGGAGATGACCCGCTAGGGCTGCTGGGAGGCGACCAGGTACGACCACTGACCATCTGCCCAGGGGAAGAACGAGGCTGGGGCAGCCCCGGGGGAAGGATATGAGGGCATCCCCAAACCCCGTGATGCACCACACACACAAAATAAGGACGGGTGGGAACCCGGAAGGACAGGAGCCATCGCGGGGCGCCGGAGGAAGGAGGCGCCCAGGACCCTAACGGAGGAGGAGGAGGCGAGGGCGGGGGAGCCCAACTTCCAGAGCAGCGGGAAGGGGAGGGCGGGCAGGGAGTTTGAGAGCGCGGCGGGCGCCCAACTCCGTGGGTCCGCGGATTCCTGCGCGGCCAGGTGCAGCCGGGTCGCACTCGGGGAACCCGGAGAGGGGGTCCCCGAACCCCAGGCTGAGCCGACCGGGGCTCCTGGAGCCCGCGGAGCGAGGTCCCGGGGTGGGGGGTCCCCGCAGCCGAAATCCCAGAACGCAGACCGGGTGGAGTCTGGGAGCGGTCGGGGCGCGACACCGAGTTGGGGTGGTCCTGAAGGACCTGGAGGCACCCGGCGACCGGGGTCCCGGAGCCTCGGGAGATGCCCCTCCGCGTCACCTGGAATCTGGAGGCGGGGGCGGGGCGGGGGCGCCTCCGAGGTGGCTGGGGGTCCCAGAAACCTGCGAGGCAGGGCGCTCCCACATCTGGGGACCACTCCCCAAGAAACCGGTGCTCGGAGCCCAGCAGGGCGCCGCCGAGGTGCCTCGCGTCCCCAAGTCTCCGGGAACGGCCGGGCCGAGCAGGGCGGTCGGGAATGGGGGCTCGGGGGCTCGGGGGCCGCGGGGCGGGGGCCGCGGGGGACTTACGCTGCTGTTCTCGCCCGTCCAGTGCACCATCGCCTGGTTGTGCGTCGCGTCCCCCTTGAGCACGAACGACGTGCTGATGAGCGAGACCTGCGCCCGCGAAGCCGCTCCGGCCACCGGCGCCGCCCGCGCCCGGCGCCCCTGGTGCGCGGCGGGGGCGCCATCCTCGCCGGGACCCGGGGCGGCAGCGGGACCCAGCCCCGGGGCGCCGGGCTCCGCGCGCGCCTGCCGGTCCCCGTCCCCGTCCCCGTCCCCGTCCCCGACCCCGACCCCGTCCCCGCCGCCGCCCGGCAGCGCGCGCCCCGCGGGCGGGCTCGGCGGCGCCCGGGTGAGCAGCGCGCGGGGACCCGGGCGCCCGGGCTCGGGGGAGCGCCCCGCCGCCCCGCAGGCGGCCAGCAGCAGCAGCAGCAGCAGGAGCGGCCGCGAGCGCGGCGAGCGCGGCGGCGGCGGCGCCCCGGGGCTCGGGGCTCGGGCGGCGGGGCCGGGGCCCTTCGGGGCGCGCGGGGGCCCCCGGGGCGCCATGGTCGCCGGGGGGCGGCGGCGGGGCGGCGCGGGCGAGGGAGACCTCGGCGGGCGAGCGGGAGGGCGCCGGGGAGCGCGAGCGACAGCGCAGAGAAAGGAGCCGGCGAGGGGAGGGAGCCGGCGGGAGGAGGGGACTCGGCGCTCCGCCGCCGCCGCCGCCGCCGCCGCGCAGCCGAGGGCGCACCGCCACCTGCCGGCCGCGCCCGGGCCCGCCGACGAGCGCCGCCGCCGCCGGGGCCCGGGCAGGGGTCCGAGAGCGCGCGCCCAGCCAGCCGAGCCCCCCCCTGCCCT
Source organism: Canis lupus baileyi (assembly GCF_048164855.1). Classification (NCBI taxonomy): domain Eukaryota; kingdom Metazoa; phylum Chordata; class Mammalia; order Carnivora; family Canidae; genus Canis; species Canis lupus. The sequence continues at coordinate 60,727,833 of NC_132839.1, read as the reverse complement.
CTGCCCTCTGCCCTCTGCCCTTCCCACTCCCCTGCTGCCTGTGCTTGCTCAGCACCACCTGGGGCGGCACAGTTCACGGGGGTGAGCGCAGCCGGTGCCGGCCCTGGAGCGGACACCCGGACCCAGCAGGCAGACGGCACCCACGTGCACACCTTCACAGACCAAATAACCCCAGAGAGCCAGCACTGGGACAGTGGAAGTGGGGAGGGGCTCTCCTGCAGGGGCCTCCGAAGACAGCACCTGGGGGACTCTCCCGGCACTGCCAAGGCCCTGAGGCTGCCCCTGCACGGCCTACTTCTGGGCAGCCACACAGGTGCCTTAGACTTCCCGACTTGCATGCGGTGCACGTCTATGTTCCAGCCCCAGGAGCCACCAACCCAGCAGCCTCCAAACAGGAGGACAGAGACCTGGGTGCAGAAGCATCTAGAAGGAGGGGGGCGAGGTCCCAACCAGGGCACAGCGTGACAGGCCACAGCAAAGAACGGGACAACAGGCTCACAATCCACCAAGTCCCTGCCAGAGGCCATGGGCTGCTTTAGGTGGATTTCATAACTTTCTTGAGCGTCCACCCTGTGCTCTGTATTGGCCTGTGGGAAAACAGGAGGAGGGGGCTGGAGCCCCACTTAGGTGAGGACAGTTTTGCATCCTCTGCCAGGTGGGGGCCAGCCTGCCTCCATCCTTCCCCTAGAGGCCTCTGCATTAGGTAAAGATCCCGGGCTCCCAGGCTCTGTCACACCTGCCTCCCAGCTGGATATCTGCTCCAGGGAGAGAGGGAGAGAGGGAGAGGGAGAGGGAGAGAGAGAGAAAGCCAAATGAGTCAGAGGAGCAAAGCCTCAAACATTTGGGAAAGGTAGAGAGTGCAGGTTCTCTCCCACCTCCAGGAGTAGAAGCACCCAGTGCCCAGTCTTCTTCTGTAGGCTCACCCCACCCCCCAGGCTCAACAGGAAGTTGGAAGTCAGATCTGATAACAGATAGTCCCTGGGGCCCCTGCTGTCTGTGCCCAGCCTTGGGGGGCGGGCTTGGGGGTGGCCAGATGTCTGAGAAGTCTCCTCCCCTGGAATGTGCCCTAGCCCTCCCTCCCCCTCCATGGTGTAAATTCCCAAGCTGTCAGATTCTAAGTCTTCAGCTCAGGCCCTGGGTTGGGAAGGGAAGCAAGAGCCGAGAGCTGCAGGAGCCTGTGGTCTGGCACAGGGAGCAGAGAGGAACAGAACCTGGCCAGTGCCGGGGGGAGGGGGGCAAGCCAGGCAACCCAGGGCCCAGGAAGAAGCTGACAAACACAGCACAGGGCAGACCGGGGCTGGGGGGGAAAGCAGGGCCAGTGGTCAGAAAAGAGGTGGGTCATGCCCCAGCTTAGACCCAGTGCCCCCTGGGCCTTCCCAACTCCCCATGTCCACCCCCAGCCATAAAGTGATGGCCGCATGGGCTCTGCACTCTCTCCCCCTGCCTTGTTTGTTTGTTTGTTTGTTTGTTTGTTTCAATAAAAGAGAGCCCGTAGCATTGTCCTCAAGAAAAGCCTACTGTCCGGCACTGGCACCGGGGTGGTTCAGTGGTTGAGCTCTGCCTTCAGCTCAGGGTGTCCTGAGTCCTGGGATCAAGTCCTGCATCGGGCTTCCCACAAGGAGCCTGCTTCTCCCTCTGCCTGTGTCCCTGCCTCTCTCTGGGTCTCTCATGAATAAATAAATAAAATATTTTTTTAAAAAAATATGACCGTGACAGATGGCTGAGCACCTACTCTGTGCTGGACTGTCCCAGGGGCAGCTGCTCTCAGGGGCAGGGGCAACGTCGCAGGTTATTGTATGTAACTCTCACAACCAGGCTGTGGGGTACGTGGGGTATGTGTGATGGTCTTTTCACAGTTGAGGAAACACTCTGGGTGGTGACTGCCCACATTCCCCAAGCCAGAGAGAGTCAGAGACCAGATTCCAGCCCCAAGGTGCCATTCCTCCCACCACCCCACATTACCTGTGGCCTGTGTGCTGGGCTCGCCAGCACTCCACCTCTCGGAGGCTCAGACAGAGCCTCAGCCATGGGCACATCACACATCACCGCCACCACCCCTGGCTCAAACTGAGGCTCACATTATTGATGACTTGGTGAAGATCCACAAATGAGCGGAGGAGTGTCCAGATCTGGAAAGCAGGTGGAGTGGCAAATGCCTCACCTGTGCCTTTTCCACAACAGTCATCTGGCTCCCTCTGCCCTGATAAGGCTGAAGGGCTTTCAAAAGAGCAGGACTGATTCATCCCTTGTCTGACTCCGAAGCTCAGAGACGTGGGGACTCCCCGAGGTCACTCAGCTCTCAAACATCACTAGACACAGGGACACGGTGATGAAGGAGGCAGATGGGCTCCCGGTGCCGCTGCGCTCCTGTTCATCCCTGTGGGCTCCATGTGAGAACCACAGGGGGTACCCTTTTGACCTCTGTGAGGAGAGATCCCAAGGAAAGCTCATCTCAGACAGTAGTAAGGACCCAGGGACACATAAGGTAGTCACCCCACGGAGATGAAGGGGTCACTAAAAGGCCTGGTAGCTTTGAGCTGACAATGAGAAGCAGGGGAAGAGGAGCTAATGGTGGGCAAAGTGGGAAGAGCTATCCCAGCAGGGGTTGGAGCACAAGAGCCACCATCCCAGCCCAAGCTCACCCTCAACCCGAGGAGGGAGGCACGAGGCAGGCACGCAGCGGGCTTGATTTGTATTCACAGCCTGGTGCAAAGTCTCTGGAGGATTTTAAGCGGGCTGGGGATTGGGGGCGGGGCAGTGAGACCAGTGACTTGTCAGAGCAAGGACCAGTGCAGGAAACCACTTAGGAGGCTCCTGTCCAGGTTGAGATAGACCTTGGTGGCTGGGCCCAGGGAAGGCACCAAGGGACTCGGGGAGCCGGAAGGAAGCCCACTCCCAGCACCTGCTGCACCCCCACTGGCCTCACCCTCACTAGTGACCAAGTCAGAGACTCAAGAGACTCCCATGCAGAAACGAAGGTGAATAGGTGGCAGTCAGGCATGCTGTCCTGGTGTCCTGATGGAGAGAAGTCTGGGGAGACCACAGGGGCAGCCGCTGGCTCAGCAGGCATGGGTGTGAATGCTGGCGGAGGTACCATATGTGCGGATGCATGGGTCTGGCACCCATGCTCCGGGTGTGTGGGGTGATACAAACACACTACCTATTTGCAATCCCTGATTATTTGCCACAGGAGCACCCTAAGACAGGGGAAGCAGCCCCAGCCACCTCCCACACTGCCTCCTTATTCCAGGCTCCACGTGGGGCACTGGGCTCCAGACCCATCCCCCCTGGCCCCTGCTCATGGGGAGTGCACACTGTGATGGGGGAGACACATGATCAATCGCGACGTTGGGGAAGCAGGTACTCAGAGGGAGCTGCTTGGCTCCCTATGGCAGGGGGAGCTTGGCTCCCTATGGCAGGGGGAGCTGCTGCCGTCTGGGGCCAAGGGAAGAAGGCTGCTCAGAGGGGGACACCCTTCAACGAATCCTTCAGAAAGCAGTAAGGAAAATAATCAGCATTACAACTTGTTGAGCCTACTCTGGCCAGAGATTGTTCCAGAAGGAAAACCTAATTGAACCTCACATCCAAATAATACCTATATAGCACCAACACAGAAAGGGCACTATTTTCCCCACTTTGAAGGTAAAGGTGAAGGCACACTAGGATTCAGTAATTTATCTGAGGGATTCAAAGCGACATGTTCCCGTGTGCCACCTGGGTGTCCTATGAGAAGCATGTCCCCTCTCAGTTTCTGTAATGGTCCCACCAGGACTCCCTGGACTCAGTGGCCCTCTGAGAGTCATCTTGGATCAGCAGCATCGGCATTAATGGGAACTGGTTAGAAATTCCAATGCCTGTACCCCATCCCAGACCCACTGAACCAGAAACTCCCAGATGGGGCCCCGGGATCTGTGTTTTAATGTGCCCCCAAGTTTGAGAGCCCCTGTGCTAACCCAGTGGTTTTAGGCCTGGGCTCCATGTGAGAACCACAGAGGGGACCCTCCTGACCTCCATAGGGAGAGCCCGCTATTCAGTCCTCTCTGAACTGGCCAGGTGACTCCGTGTACAGCCAGCGTGAGCCGCTGACCTGGCACAGCTTTTACAAGGAGCCTTGAAAGAGTAGATGCCAAACACCTGGCATGTGGTTGGACCCACTAGATGGAGCGTTTCCTGAGAGGTGAGTAGGGGCCCCACTGAGCCCCAATCCAGACCTTTTAGCTTCAAGATCCAGGCTGGCTTCCTTATTCCACGGCAATGCTCCCCATCCAAGAAGGAGGAGAAATACTTCCATCTCTCCAACTTTTAATCAGACCACTTACTCATTAAAAGTCTCAGGCTCTTTTAAGTTATCGAAGGTCTCCAGTGATAATATTTTAATTTATCTCTATAAATGTGACAAAGCTCAGCTTGCACAATTGCCCACATGGGCCTGATTCAGAGGCGGCCAAGGAATCCATGAGCAATGCTCTCAGGGATGCTTGGGGACTCAGCAGGAGGGAGACGGAGGGGACAGGCTGTTTGGGTGCCAGACTCTACAGAGGGGAGCCTCTCCCCTGCACTGTGCCCTCAGCACTAGTCCCACTCTCCCACTCCTTCCACCCCCAGTACATCTCCAACCAGACTAAGAAGCCTGCACCTGTAGGCAACTGCCAGGTGGGGTGGGGGGAGGAGCGGGTGTGCTAGGTGTGGAAGAAGGTGCCAGGTGCAGGGGGGCTGCCAGGTGAGGAGAGGAAGCTGCAGCAGCAGGGTAGGCTGCAGGGTGGGGGAGCTGCCAGGGTGGGAGGGAGCTGCCAGGTGTTGGGGGGTGGGATAGGGAAGCTGCCAGGTGCGGGTGGGGGGCTGCAGTGCCTTGCAGAGAAGTCTCCTAATGACTTTCAGCAAATGACACGGGGTTGCAGGGGAGGCTTTCAGGAGAAAGATCAAGCACAGGGATCTCGTTATCAGGTTGTCAAGGGAAAGGAGCAAAGCTGCAGGGAAGGCTGGTCAGGACATTAACTCGGGCCGGAAGCAGAAGTCTGATCTGGAGACGGAAGGGAACTATGTCTAGGTGGAGAAGGACAAGAAGGCCCCACCGTGAGACATGGGTCTGGCTGCTCCAATCCGAAGTGGGAGGCGACAGGGCAGAAGGCGGTGGCAGATCTTTGGATGGCACATTCTGAAAGGGTGATGGGGGCAGTGGTCGTGGTCACTTTTTGGTGGAGGCAGGGATTTCATCGTCCTTGAGCACCACAGCCGCGGGCCTGCCAGATGCCAGAGGTGTGAGAGGCCCACCAAGCTGGAGCCCGGAACCGGGCAGGGACCAGGATGGCAACCACTTCCTTTAAATTGTAGGCACGGGGCAGCCCCAGTGGCCCAGTGGTTTAGCGCCGCCTTCAGCCCGGGGCATGATCCCGGAGACCCGGGATAGATCCCACATCGGGCTCCCTGCATGGAGCCTGCTTCTCCCTCTGCCTGTGTCCCTGCCCCCGCCCCTGTGTCTCTCATGCATAAATAAATAAAATCTTAAATAATAATAATAATAAATCATAGACGCTGCACAGCTAATGCAGTGGGACAGGTCGGTTTCCTGCTTCTGTTCATCAGCTGTTTACGGAGCACCTATTATGTTCCTGGCTCTTGGCCCCAGAGAGACAGCAGGAAACAAATCAATCCTTGGAAGGATAAACAGGTGGAAAGAGTAGAAGAGGGCTCCTGGCACAGGGACCAGCGTGGGTAATGACCTGGAGGATGGCCATGTGGGGGACATCTGAGGACCTGGGCAGGGCTGCAGGGCAAAAGAGTACAGGGCAGGGTGGGTAGGGCATGACAGTTGAGGCCTCCTGGTCCCTCGAGCATCTGGGTGGTGTTAGGGTCCAGGTGGTGACCAGAACGAGGGACCAGCCTCAGGGAGGTCAGCCGTATGCTGGGGGCAGGCAGGTCAATGACACCACAGGGTGGTCGCAGAGTTGGAGATGCTTCCCCACCGCCGACTGACCACACCAGCTCTGCCCGGGCACTTTGCAGTGTTACTCTGCTGGCCTCTGCATGGGCTGGGGGCTGGGCTTCATCATCATCCCCTTTTCCCAGAAGCAGAAAGAGAGGCACAGCGCAAAAAGGCAGAGGGGCTCGCCAAGTTTCCACCCACAGCAAGGGGTGGCAGCGGCATGTGGCTAAAGAACCTGTGCTTCCCCATGCACCAGCAAGGCCTGTCCGGGTAGGCCTGGGGTGCCCTCCTCTCTACCAGACCCCTCTGCCCAGGCTTCCACAGGCATTGATCCCCCCACACCCCATGAAGCTGGGACAGGGCTGGAATGATTATCAACTCCACTGATATCCACTGAGATTGGGGCTCCCAGCATGCCCATGACCCACCCAACCCCTGTGGCAGGTAGGCAGAGGCTATGGGGCCTATCCCGAGCCCCACTGCTCCCCACTTGTGTACACGCATAAATCACTATGGGGATGGGGAGTGAGCAGTGACCAGCTCTGACCAGTGCAGGCACCACCCCTTCTTACTGGGATGCACTGTGGTTTAGAAGTAAGCCCTCAGCTTCTTGGAGCCTTGGTACTTGGTCATCTGATACACAGCAAGGAAGGCCCTGGAAAGTAACCCCTATGGGCCCTGGTAAGAGGGACTCCCCATCAGTCTGCGAGGACCAGAGCCCACTGTGGTCACTCCAGCAGGCAGGGCAGAGGAGAGAGGGCTGGACTTAGGACGGACATACACCTAGGCAGAAACCACCCCTGGGGATTCCCAGGAGCAGGGGAGATGGCAGCCACCAGAAGTCTCCATGGAAGCCAAATAGCACAGGCTCTGGGGACACTTGGATGGCTCAGCAGTTGAGCATCTGCCTTTGGCTCAGGTCGTGATCCCGGGGTTCTGGGATCGAGTCCCACATCAGGCTCCCTGCATAGAGCCTGCTTCTCCCTCTGCTTGTGTCTCTGCCTCTCTCTGTGTGTCTCTCATGAATAAATAATTAAAATCTTTTTAAAAAAATGCGTAGGCCCTGGCCCAGTAGGAGCCCAATAAACATCTGCAAGGGAAGGGGGGAGGAAGCATACAGTCAGTTCTGGTGGGCCCTGCTCCTCCTCAGACTTGCTGTCACAGCTAAAGGCAAGCGCCCCCACCCCACCCTGTACACCATACACCAGGGTTCACTGGAACTGGTGGCAGGAGGGCAATATTTGCCAACTAGCTTCCATGGGCCAGGTGTTTTGGTGCACAGTTATTCTGATTTTAGAAGCAAGGCATCTGAGGCCCAGAGTGGCTAAGACAGCCACCCTGGAGCACACAGCTAGGGAGTAGTGGATCTGCAGGACAGGGAGCCACTGATGTTTCAGAAGTGGCTGTGGGATGATGTGTGCCAGCAGCCGCCACAGTGTGTCACAGGGTGCTTGCTGGTGGGTGAGGAGCTCCCAGCGAGGGGCCGGGAGCAAGGCTGGGGCCCTAACCTGGTCCCAGCCCTGCAGGTCCCTAGGTGAGTCACTGTCTTCATGTCTCAGTCTCCCCACATCCCCTGAGAACGGTCACTGCACCTGAGTCACAGGCTGCCATGCAAGCGAGACAATGCTCAGGAGAGCACCTGGACCGCCGACAGGTCTTCAGGTACGACAATGATAGAACAGCCCACATTCGGCCTGTGTGACACATATCTCATCCATTACTATCCCCTCAGAAGTCCTCTGCCAACCTCTCAGCTGCCCTGGCTGGGGTGTGGTATGTCTTCAATTGTAGGGCAAGGGCGGGGGTCCTGAGGGCTAAGTCCCACAGATTGCCAGCATGTCCGTGGCCCGACGGGAGGTGCCACCCTCTGCCAGCAGCACCAAGGACCCAGCAAGCACACACCTCCTCCATCTCTGGCAGCTGTGTGCTCTGGGCCTCAGTTTCCCCATCTGTAAAACAAGAGAAAGGACAACTTTAGTACTTCCCCAGGACAGCAGCCCCATGAGGTGCTCCCCAGAAGCACATTCATGGTTTAAGACACATGGCTGCCTCGCTGTCCCTCTCACAGACTCCCGTGGAAGGTGCATGAAGGATGGAAAGGTTCTGCGATTTAACAATCTATGTGACTTTGACCAATTCAATTTTCTCCCCAACTTTTCAACCCTGTTGTCCTTTCCTCCCGCTTACCAGCATGAGCACCCTGGAGAACACAGGCTATTATGGAAATATGTGCTGAGTATGGTGGAAGGAAGAAGGGAGGATTTATTCTGCCTGAGGTGTTGGCAAAGAGAAAAATACACTTGAGCAGGTCTTGAAAGATGAACCAGGACCCAGATGAAGTTAAAACACAGAGCGCAGCACCTACAAGGGACAAAGGACAAAGGTCCACCGCCCGTAAACGGAGGGGCAAGCGGCCTGACCATGCAGGACAAACCATACAACTTGCAGAGGAAACCATATGACTTGAGGAGAAGCCAGCCCAGACACTCCAGGCTTGTGCCTTCTTCCAAGGTGAATGAGAATGTTTGAGGGCTTTCAAGAACAGGATGACATGATCAGATTTGTGTTTCAGAACAATAATTCTGGCAACACCTTAAAGCCAGAACTTGGAAAAGAGACAGAGAGGCCAGCAGGGCACAGGGCATTGGTCCAGGTGAGAGATGACGAGATGTGAGTAAGCACAGGGGAGGGGGAGATGGAGGTGGGCACCTCCCATGCAAGGTGAGAATCCGAGTCTACAGAGATTCAGAAGCATCTAGGACAATAGTGATGCCACCACACAGTTAGGGAACAAATCTGAAGAAGGTAGATGCTCCGCTTTGGATGTGTTGCCTCCAAGGTGTCTGTGAAACATCCTGGAGCTCTTAAGCTAGGCTAGGCTGGGTTGCAGTAAAAATGAACCCCAAATCTCAGTGGGATAACCTAAGAAAGGTGCATTGCACTCATTTACAAAGTACAGGTCAGGCGCCTCCCCTCTCCAGCTTGTAGCTCTGCCATCTGGAACAGCTAGCCTGCAAGGTCACTGCGGCAGAAGAGAAAGCCAGAGAACGACACAGGATATTTTGTGGGGTTCGACTTGGGAGTCACTCACTATCATTCATATCCCATTGGCCAGAGCCTGGGTTCATGGCCTGACCTACCTACAAGGGCAGCTGGCAGACACAGGAGCATGGAGACATTTGGTGAGCCCTACCCATCACGGGTACACTGGCAGGGAGGCCCCAGAGGCCTTTGGAAATGGTGTCCAGGACAGAATCAGGGTTTGAGACATAGATTTGGATGTGACTATTGAATAAGACCCCTAGGGGTGGGGAAGGGTGGAAAGGGACAGAGAAGGAAGAGAGAAAGATGAAATATAAAATTCCATTAATCCCTCTGAAGTGGTATTTAGGAATTCCCAGAGGATGACTCAAGATATAGCCCCAAATCTCCTTTCCAAATACCCAATTATTTGTTGTCATGTGGACAAAGCATCCAGATTCTTTCCTGAATTTTTCAGTTTCCATATGGTTCCTTGGCATAGCATAGGCAGCCGCAAGCAACTGGCAAGTGTCTAAGTACCATGCCGCTTCACAGCATTCCCTCTGTGTAAGGCCAAGGGACTCAGGGTTATAGATTTGTCTGGAGAAGGAGTTTTCAGAGGCTCCCATTTTAATAAATATTTTGAAAGAGAACTCACAGTATTCTAGCCTTTGAGATTCATTTCAGAAATCAAAATTTTTGCTCCCAAACTATGGACTATGACAATTTGTTTTTTATTTACATGCTTTACACACTTAAATTTTTTTCACAAATCAAATTTTCCATAATTATATTTGATTGAAATCATGTTTTGAGGGATTTCAGCTTGGAGGTTAATTAAAACTCATTGTTTTCCCTTGAAAGGGCTATTACCTTAACTAAGACTAACAGAGAAGCATGGGATACTACTTCTTCAAAATGGATCTTGCAAGGCCCTTTCCTGAGGCTAGTGTCCCACTCTGAGACTATGAGGGTCATAACACTAAGGCCATGTCAGTTTTTGTTCTGGATGGATGGATGGATGGATGGATGGATGGATGGATGGATGGATCTGACATATTGAAAATCCTGGAGACTCAGACTTCTAAACAACAATTGCTAAAGCAATATGGCATAAAGGAAAGAGCACTGGATTGGGAGTCAGGAGGGCCAGGTTCCAGTGTTAGCTCTCTAGTGACTGAGCTTCAATAACTTGGGAAAAAACCTCTTTCCCTATGGGCACTGCCATTTTTCTCCTCTGCTAAATGAAGTCTTATCTACCCCAACCAACCTTTACAGCCTCATATACAGCCACTTCTCCCCTTCCTCTATCCCTCCAAGCACCCTCAGCTCTGTTGCATATTCCCAATTGCAAATGCACTCTGGGGAGGCAGAACTTTGACTTGTGGCCAAGTGAAGAGGTTGGCAAATGCTCTTTCCAAAAACCAATTCTAAAACTGCACAAATTGACAAAAGCAGCCATTTCCACATGCTGGAAATCATCCAAGAGCGTGCAACCACCTAAGAAGTGTTCACACTTGAAAAGTGCTACACTTCAGGTAGAAACAGTGAGTCTGCAGCATACTGACCCCAGACTGCTCCCATGGCACTCTCCCAGGATGTTCCCATAGCACCTTCCCTGTATGGGTGACATCCATGCCTAGCATCAGTGACAGTGGAAATTATTGTCTTGGAGGTTGTATAGAATGGCTGGGACTGTGTGCCTCTGGAAATGGCCCAAACTAGCCACAGATTCCTAGTTGATCCTAAGGCCATGTGTACTCACATAGGAAACATGAGCAACCCAATGAAAAGCAAAAGTCAGGGAAACTTGAAAATGCCTAAATTTTGAATGTGCTCCTTTACCCACACAAAAGTCTTTGATAGAGGATAGGTTTACTAACTCATGGTATTTGAGAATACTTCTGATCAAATACTGGCTGATCTCTAACCTAGGCAGACACAGGGATACAAAAGCCATAAATTAAAAATTAAAATTAAAAATTAAAATAAAAAGTACCAGGAGCTACGCACAGCAAGGGAGATAGATTTCAAAGATTTAGCCCAGGTAAGTTACTTCAAAAAACAAACAAATGAACAAGGAAAAATCAGAAATAACCTCTGGAAGAAAATAAAAATCCAGAGTTGATGTGATATATTGATAAAATGTCCAATTTTTAACCAAAAAAAAAAAGTGAGAAGTGCAAAGAAACAGGGAAATATGAGCTATAATCAGGGGACCAAGAAAAACATTCTTCAGCCTTCAGGGGTCCGCAGAAGTTGGATTTGGTAGTGAAAGACTTTAAAACAGCTGTTTTATACACACATACACATATACACACACACACAGAATTAAACAACCATGAAGAATAATGGCCAATATGTTTCCATATTGATGAAAAACTTCAAACATCCAAGAAACTAAACAAATCCCAAGTAGGTTAAATCCAAAGAGACATATACCTACATATATCATAATCAAACTGTTGAAAGACAGAGAAAACCATGAAAGAAGCAGAAGAAAACCAACTCTTCATGTATTGTAGAACAACATGATTAACAGATGGCTTTTCATCAGAAAACACACACACACACACACACACACACACAGCAGAAAGCAGTGGAATGATACATTCAAAATGCTAAAAAAAAAAAAAAAAAAGTGAACAAAAAATTCCGTATCCAGCAAAACTACCCTCCAAAACTAAAGGTGAAATAAAAACATTCCCAGATAAATAAAGATAAGAAATTTATTGTTAGCAAACTTGTGAGAAATTCTAAAGGGAAGTCCATTAGGCTGAAAGGAACTGGCACCAGATGATAACTTAAATCCACAAGAAGAAATAAAAAGCAGCAGAAATGGTAAATATGAGAGTCAATATAAAATACTCTATAAATACATTTTTCTTATTTTTTTCTCTTCAATTCTTTAAAGGACATGAGCAGTAATTATAAGACTGTACTGCTGAGTTTATAAGCATTAAAAGACATGAGATGTATGCCAATGATAGCACAGAGCGAGGAAGAATGGAGCACACTTTCCACATTTGACCAGAAAGAAGCTGGTGTTAATCTGAAGTGGACCGAGACAAGCTCAAATGTATTTTTGCAGTCCCTAGAACAACCACTGAGAAAATCATCCACAGCATATGGTTTTTAACAAAAGGAATTAAAAGGGGACACTAAAAACATTTATGTAGCACAAAGTAAAGCAGCAAAGGAGAATCAGAAGAACAAGACAACAACAAAATAAACAAAAAAGGGGGGGGGCACCTGTGGGGCTCAATGGTTGAGCATCTGTCTTCAGCTTAGGTCATGATCCCAGGGTCCTGGGATCAAGTCCCATATCAGGCTCCCCACAGGGAGCCTGCTTCTCCCGCTGCCTGTGTCTCTGCCTTTTTCTCTGTGTGAGGCTCAGAGAGGTTGTACCTATTATAAAGTAATGGGGAAACAGGATTAAGCTCAGCATACACCCCCACCCCCTCAGTTCTGCCCTCAAGAAGCTCACCATCTTTCCCCCTTCTCCTCCTGCTTGGGCCTAGCTTATCGCTGCAGAGCCAGCCTAAAAGCCTTCACCGTGGGCACTCCCTACCCACCAACACTGGGTGACAGACCCCCCTTGCTCCCTGTGCCTTTGTTCACATGCTCCCTCACCAGGTGTGTGGAGCAGGATCTCCACTCCCACAGCCTCCCTCCCTGAGCTTCCTCCCTCCCTACAGCACAGCTCCCTCTCAGAGGGCACACCTTCATGCCTTGGCCTGATTCTTAGGATGCCTGTGACTTTGAGGACTGGTCTAAGGGGTGGAGTCTGTAATGGGCTGACTCATGTTCCACAAAAGACATGTCCAAGTCTTAACTCTCAGAACCTGTGAATATAACTTACCAAAAAAGAAGGTCTTCACAGATGGACTTAGCTGAGGATCTCGAGATGAAGTCTTCCTGGATTTAGGATGGGCACTAAATCCAATGACTAATCTTATAAGAGACAGAAAAGAAGACACAGAGGGGAAGACCATGTGAACATGAAGGCAGAGATCAGGTGACATGTCTATAAGCCAAGAAACACCAAGGATTTCCAGAAACCGCTAGAAGCTGGGAGAGACATATGCCTGGACAGATTCCCCCTTCAGAGCCTCCCAAAGGAGGCAGCCATGCCAACACCTTGATTTTGGACTAATGGTCTCCAAAACTCTGAGAGCATAATTTCCTATTTGTGGTCATTTTTTATGGCAACCACAGAAAACTCACATGAGGCAGGGGTGGGGGACACCTGGATGGCTCAGTCCATGGGGCGTCCAACTCTTGATTTCAGCTCAGGTCATGATCTCAGGGTCCGCACTGAGCATGGAGCCTACTTTTGATTCTCTCTCTCTCTCTCTCTCTCTCTCAAAAATGACAACAACAACAACAAAAAACGAAGACACCTCACACAGGGTCCATACAATACGTGCCTTCTGAGTGTGTATGTGTTAGCACCACAAAAAGTTTTACAAGAGGAGCCAAGAATTATGAATATCAACTTATTTCACCCTAAGCCACATCACCTGCCTCCCTGGGTCTTCACATCATTTTGAGCCAACATCTAGAGTGAGATTTATTATAAGGACTTGGCTCACATATTATTTTTGAACATGTGTTTCCCCACTGACTGTTTTTCTTGAGAACCCTGGCTAATAAACCATCACAGAAGGTTCTTTCTCAACCATATTTGATAATTCTCTTGGGGATCCTGCCTCAGGCTCACCTTGCTGATTCCCTGTTCCCCACCTGCTTCTTGTCTGACACCACATGCCTCCCTGGCCAACTGTCTGTGAACCCAATAGCTCTCTGGCTCCACCTGCCAAACGTTGCAAAGTTCTGCCCCTTTGCTGGGAGTCACAGCTTCCCTGGCTATCTGTCTACGTCATTTTTGCCTGATTTGGGAAGAGTCCTGCCATCTGGGAAACACTGGCCAACTCAGACATGACAAATGAGAAAGGCCCCCACATTCAGACAGGATGGTGGTGGTTAGGGACCACCCTGCGTGTGGTCAGTCATACTAGACCCCCAGGGAGCCCTAACGGAGTCCCCTGGGGCAAGGGAGGGGGGCTTAACACATTCATTCCCTCTCACTTCTGGAGGCCAGAAGTCCAAAATTAAGGGGTTGGTGGGGCGGTCCCCTCTCGAAGAGAGCTCTCATCTTCTCCCACTTGTAAGGGTGCCAGCTTCCATGGCGTGGCCTTCCTCATTCATCTTCGCTATCAGGACAGCATCTTCCCATCTGTCTCTGACCTCTGCTTGTGACCTCATGTCTCTCTCTTGGGTCTCCTGCCTCTCTCTCTTGAGGATGCTTGTGATTACACTAGCCCCACCTGGATAATCCAGGAGAGACTCTCCATCTCAAGATCCCTAACTTTTTCACTTCTACAAAGCTTCTTGCCATGTGAGACAACAAGTTCACAGATTCTGGGGACTCAGGCAAGGAGATCTTGAGGAGGGCATTATTCTGCTCTGCACAGATACCTTTACTCCCCAACCTGGCCACCCCTTGCTCCTTGCTCTCCCCTAACTTCCTAGAGCCCGCTGACATCCATCAGGACACTCTTCTTCCCTCCTCTGGCCACCCACCCATGCATGCCCAGCAGCTCTGCATTCTGGCCAGGGACAAGCTATCCAAGTTTACAAGGGAAAGATCCAAACTGCTGACCAATCTCTTATTGGCTGGGGGGCTTTGAAGGAGGCACTGAATGTCTCAGAAACTCTACTCCATTCTTTTTACAATGAGCCTCATGCTCCTTGCATTGTCTACTGTGGAAGAGAGACAATTCTGTCCACCTTCTTAGACACCGCCCTCCAGTTAGTCAGGGTACAGGCAAGTGACTGGGCCATGTGGACAGATGAGCCACAGACACCAAAAGCCATGAAAATCTGCCTGTGGCTTCTGCTGTCTGGGTGATGCATGGGCAGATGGCTCATGACTTGGCTTTCCCAGATCCACATTTTCCTCCAGGGGCCACCTGCAAGCTCAAGACTAAGCTTAAGACTTGGATTCAAGAGGAAGAGGGCCCCACGGGAGCCTTAAATCTGAGACACACATGACACCCCTGCATTGACAAGAATCCCACATCCCGGCACTGAGCATTCATGTCACGACTATGAAGTTGGCACAGTTTCCTCGGGAGCCCCAAGAGGAGGAGAGGGCTTGGCAAGTCTGGAGTTGTGCGTTCTGGGTCCCTCATCACTCAACAGCCTCAAACCTGTTATTCCCAATGCCTACCCACTAGGCTGTTGTGGGACTGAGGGAGGCATAAGAGACTTCATAAGAAATACAGCTAATGTGTAAAACCATAATGAACCATGTGTCCATCGAAGGATGGATGGACAAACAAAACATTGAAAATCCACACAATGGAATACTATTCAGCCTTGAAAAGGCACCTGGATGGCTCATTCAGTTGGGCGTCCATTCTTGATTTGGGCTTAGGTCATGACCTTAGGGTCCTGGGATCAAGCCCATCAGGGGCTGAGGCTGGGGTGGCTACCAACTTTCACCCATGACCATCCTGACTCTGGTGGGGGAGGGGGCGTCTGCCTGGACCTGCCGAAGATCAGGCTTTAGTGGGAGGTGGAGCCCGATGGACGAGTAATATCTGCCTGCCCAGGGCTCAGGCTTGTGCACCAGTCCTCCTGGATGGTGTTCTGTATCCCGGGGTATTTAACTTCCACAGGACGACTTTAAGTTTCATGTTGACCAGGGGAGCCATTCTGGAGAGGCACCTGCAAGGAGAGAGGGAAGGTTCCTGGAGCCCTGACGCAAAACTAAGAAAGTATTCCCCAAGTCCACGTCCAGGAGGTCTGCGGGGGAACCGCCCATTGCCCCACACAGTCACAGCTGTGGGTACTTCCTCCCACCCTACCCCTTGCTCCCTATTGGAACCCATGAAATCAAATATGGTTTGAACGGAGGCAGGATTGCATGGCTGTCGGGCAAGTCAGTTGGGGTAATCACACGGAGGTCCCAGGAGGTAAGTGTGCTCAGAGGTGACCGACCAGATGATTGAAATACATTAGTACTAAAAATATTTTTAAAGCCTTTCTGTTGATTTATACCCAAAAGAAAATACCGCAAAGGAGAATGAGTTTTCAACTCGAGTAGCACTTACGCCTGATCTAACTAAATTAGCTCTTTTGAACTGGTGGTTTTGCTCTGATGCCTGTAATAAAAATAACAATAATGTGCATTTAGAGGATATTTTATCCTCTAGAAGCACAGGACTTCCGTGGTGAACAATTCTCCTCATCTCTGCTGCGGACCAGCAGACTGACGGGCAAGGGAAGAGGGGGAGCAGGGACGACCATGAATTTCCCAGCGGCTGATCACATTTGGTAAAATCAAATTTCAGATACATGAGAAAGTGGGTCTCATGGTGCTCTGAGAAGCCCAGAGACAAACGGGCCAGAAGTCAGGCCTTTCCCTCTGTCCAGAATGGAGTTGTGTCCCCACCCCCACCCCCCGCCCTATCATATGCAGAAGCCATACCTGCGGTGTGGTGGTATCAGCAAGGAGGGCCTTTGGCAGGTGACTAGGTCATGAGGTCATGGGGGATGAGATCTGTGCCCCTTATAAGGGGGGGGGGACACCGGAGCCCCCTCTCTCTTCCATGTGAGGGTGCAGCAAGAAGGTGGCCACCTGCAAAGCCAGGAAGAGTGCTCTCCAGACCCTGGGGCTGTGACCTGGGACTTCCCAGCCTGGAGCGCTGGCAGCAGCAAATGCCCTTCATTAAGCCTTCCTTCCAGTTTGAATCTGGAGGCTTGCTCAGCCTGGAAGGATGGCTCCCAGTCTCTGTCCTGCGCTGACACGGTGGCCTCGGGACGCTTCCCCTCTTGACTGGCGAGCATCACCCTTTCTGGTTTGCCCATCAGGAAGTGGCATGTGTCAAAGGAAAGGATTTGCCCGACACCAAGCTGCTGGAAGTTCCCAGCACCCCTCTCCCAGCACCCCCATACTTCCTGCCTGAGTCTCTAGGTGACTCTTTAATTTACACTCCCCGGCCCCCCTGTCCTGGCTAAACATTCCTACCCAGCTGTTGAACTGAAGCTCATTCCCCACCACCTCCTCCAAGAAGCCTGCCCTGCCCACCCATCTCTTCAGGAGAGTGACGATCCCCATCCTCCCACAGCACCCCCCAAGCTCTCTGTGTTGTCACTGTCCATATGCACGTTAGCTTCCCCCATTGGAGGGCAAGCTGTCCAGGGCAGAGCCTGCAAGTTACCCCGCTGTGTCTGGGCATCCGGAACGGAAGAGAGTTCGTGTGGGGCTCGCTGCTCACCACCTGCAAGCCAAACCCCATCACAGGCCCTGGAAACAGATGGGAACAGATCGTCCCCCGAATCTGGGAAGGCTGAGGAGCCTGAAATTCATAGTCGATGGCTCACTATCACTCACAGCCCAGCGTCCAATTCAAGAATCCCACTATCACAATTTGTAAAACAGTTCCCATCCCAACACAGATATCGGAGTCCAGCTCCACCCTTGAACATCAGCCCTAAAATCACAGCCACGGCCATTTCTGAAGTGAGTCCTGTGGGCCACCTGCGGGCCAGCTCTTCCCCTGGGTCACCTCCTTTAGCCTGTATAACAAACATCCTCACCCCATTTCATAGAGGAATAAACTGAGGCCCCAAGAGGGACCTGCCTAGGGCCCTATGGCTAGCAAGGGGCAGGGCAGGGCTGGGACTGGATCCCATGTCCCTCTGAGTGTAAAGCCAGAGGTTTTCACCTAGAGTCTGGGCCACCACAGAGGCAGCTGGGTCAGTGGGAAGAGAGATGGGCCCACGGCCAGAGAGAGTCAGGCACCGTCTGTTGTTCTGGAGCTCGGGTCCCGGGAACAGAGCCTTCCCTGCAGCAGCTCTCACTCACTCACAAAGCAGTAAGCATTTCTTTCTTTCCATCCTTGACATTTTGTTCATGTTGAGAATATTTTGATTGCAGACGACAGCATCCCAGGTTGAGAGCACAGCACGGGCACAGGTGCAGAGGTGTGAACTGGCGAAACACATTTAGGAAGCCATAAATAACTCAGAGAGGGGTCTGCTATGCAGCTGGCAGAGGAGGAGCACGATGGGCATGAGGCTGGGGTGAGCTGGGGCACGGTTTTGAAGGCCTCACATCTTATTCTACCGGCAAGAGGGGGGTCATCGTGGGGTTCTGAGACAGAGGGGGCTCTGGCCCTACTGCCCTTAGAAAGCTCTCACCAGAGGCTGCTCAGCAGGCAGACAGGTGGGTGGTTCTGTGCCTTTACTGTTTGAATTACTAGCTGGTGCTTCTTCTCTCCATGGAGTCACCATGGTCACCCCCACCACAACCAAACCTGGACTCCCTCGCCTTCCCTTGGGCTTGTAGGGCCCTTACCCTCAGACAGACTCTATCCTGCCCTCCTCATTCACTTGAGTGATACAGAAAACCCACGTAAAGGAAAGCCAGGCCAGGACACGAAAGGACATTCACTTTCATTAAGGAAAACAAGCCAGGCCCCAGAAAGCTGGGGAGCTCTCGCTGGCAGCAATTCTAAGACTCCCTGGATGAATAATATATGAATAATCATATAACTTTGCATTTTTAAAATGCTTTAATCCAAGGGCTTTGAGCCCTTTGAAAATCATGAATCTGATTCAGGGAACATTCCCTAAACACCTCCTCTCCACGCTGGGCATGTGCCGTTCCAGAATCATGGGCAATCGGGAAGGGGCTGCAAGGTGCATGGGTGCCTTGCTCGGCGGAGAATGATGAGGGTTGGGGAAAGAGCTTTTGCACAGGTCTGGGCTAAGTTTGGGAACACAAGAGGGAAGGTGTTTCTCTCCAAGGTCAAAAGCGAGAAGTGAGCTGACTCCTAGGGAAAGCTGAAGTCCACGGCGGAGGGAGGGACCGCCAGACAGGAGCTGTGGGCTGGGGGAGAGCACAGCCACTTCCAGAACAGGAGCCAGGCAGACAGGAGTGAAGGAGACGCAGCCTGGCCTCTCTGGGCACGCCCTCCTGGTGCCTCCCGCTGGCTGAGCCCCACAGCAAGTCTGAGGCCAGCCTGGGTGAGCTCACCCACAGGGGGACCCTTGGGGGCCAGAACCGGGCGTAGGGGAAGGGCAGTGCAGGGGTCTGCAGGTGGCAAACAAGCCTGGCCTGCACCGTTTCTTGGGTACCCAGAAGCACAAGCACGTGGTCCTCATGACACCCTTCTGGGCATGGACATCATTCCTACTGTCTTTTACAGCTGCACGAGCTACAGCTTACAGGGGTTATGGGCTGAGGTGTGTTCCCCCTAAAAGTCCTATATTGATTCCCTAGGCCCCAATAGCTCTGAATGTGACTGTATTCGGAGGGAGAATTTTTCAAGAGGTGATTAAGTTACCATGATGTCAGCTGGGTGAGTCCTGATCCACTATGGCAGGTGCCCTAGAGAGAGGAGGAGAATGGGACACAGATGACCTGCCCACACCTTGGTCTCAGTCTTCCAGCCTCCAGAAGGGGAGACAAGAAACATCTTTTGTCGAAGCCCCCGCCTGGGGTGCTCTGCTACGGCAGTCCCAGGAAAGAAGACAGAGGAACGTTCCAAAACTAGCACAGCCAGGAAGTGGTCCGGGACTGCAGCGTCTCCCTGCCCCCAGAAGCTTGCAAAGGGGCCGAAGGATGTCCAGGCTGAGCCAGCACAGCCCCCAGCCCCTGCACAGAGCAGATGGTCAGAAATGGTAGGGATCCCTGGGTGGCGCAGCGGTTTGGCGCCTGCCTTTGGCCCAGGGCGCGATCCTGGAGACCCGGGATCGAATCCCACGTCGGGCTCCCGGTGCATGGAGCCTGCTTCTCCCTCTGCCTGTGTCTCTGCCTCTCTCTCTCTCTGTGACTATCATAAATAAATAAAAATTTAAAAAAAAAAAAAAAAAAAAAAAAAAAGAAATGGCACACATGGGTGCCTGCCACCACCACTGCCTATGTCAAGGGCCTGATGTACTTACTTCCTGCCAGAGCCTGAGGTCTCATTACTGCTCCAAGAGGCCCTTATTTTTTTTTTTCAAGAGGCCCTTATTAGGAACGACGTCTAATCTGCTTACGATGTAGTTAACCCAAAGCAGACACCCCTTATTGTAGTGGGGGAGGGGGAGATAGCTGCTTCTAGTCCCCTAGATCAGAATTTGTGGTGACACCGACCCCGGAGTCACCCGAGGGTTCCTCTCTAAACCCAGCCTGGCCCTTTCGTGAAGAACCAAGGTCTCTTCAGGGTTTCACTGACCAAAACATGGGGCAGACAGATGATGCAAGGGATTCGGGCTGGGGGCACTGGTCCCCTTGTCCACCGCGACCTAATCAGAAGTACTTCAGCCCAACACTTGAATGCAAGCTGCATTTTTCCCCTTCTCTCTACGTTTATTCATTTCCTAGGGCTTCCCTCTCAAGGTACCACCAACCGAGAGTCTTAAACAACAGGAGCGTACTGTCCTGCACCCTAGAGGCTAGAGGTCCCGGATCACGGCATCAGCAGGGTGGTTGCTTCCACAGCCTGTGGGGGGATGTGCTCCAGGCTTCCCTCCCAGGTGCCTTCCTGGGCCAGGAGACCCCTGCCTTCATCTGCACAAGGTCTACTCCCCGTGCGTGCGTGTCTCCAGGCCACACTTTTCCCTTCTGTGAGGACACCAGTCAGGGTGGAGCTGGGCTCACCCAAATGACCTCTCTTTAACTTGAATGTCCGCAAAGACCCTGTCTCTAAATAAGGTCACATTCTGAGGTCTTGGGGGTTAGGACTCCATCAGGTGAATCAGCGACGGACACAACCAAATCCAAAGTATGTGAAACAGAAGCATCTAACTTCACGGTGATTATAGCCCAGGGGATCACTTCCAACGTCAAGAAATAGAACACAGTGGACTCCCAGGGGCCCCTGGGCCCTTCCTGACAATAACCCCCAGGGGTCACCAGGATCCTGCTGCTGATGTCACAGTGGCCTTCTTGCACTGTGTAGTGTGCAACCACTACACCTCCAAACCCAGAGCCCATCTGGGCCTGTTATCTGAACATCACATCAATGGAATCAGACTCTGGAGTCTGGCTTCTTGCAGTCAACACCATATTTATAAGGCTCACCCCAGTTGTCAAGCCCAGCTTCCCATCACAACGGACTGCCAGAGGGCCCAATGGTGTGGACACGGTGGTGCTTACATCCGTTTCCACCATGTGGACACAGCACTGTCCTTCGGGCTGTCCCCATGTGGGCCACTGCAGACAGGCTGCCAGGACCGGCCTGTGCATGCCTCCCTGCCCACCGGGAGCAGGGATGTCAGGGTGGACTTCTGGAGCAGCAGCGACATGGATCTTTGACTTTCCTGGGGAATAGCACCCTGTTTTCCTGAGTGTTGGCACCGATTGGAAGCAAATCTCAGGTAGGACTGAAAAGAACATCCAGAAGAAGTAGCTCTTCTGTTCTCAAGAGCCCGGCTTCCAGTGCTCCCCCGGAGGGCTGGCCGTTTCTGGACGCCAGCTCTGAGCCAGGCAGTTAAAAACGTCACCGAGGATCATCTCCTAACCACCCTGAAAGGTGCTTGTCAGGCTGCCCTCTTCACAGGTGAGATGCTTCACAGGTGACAGGTGAAGGGGTTAAGTGACATGTCCAAGGCCACACACAGATCTGAGACTGGAACCCTGGCCTGTTCCCCTCTAGACCCTGTGCACGTTTAAATGTGAGGGAAATGCAGGCCGGTGAACAGGAGGTTTCTAAATCCAACAGCCTCATTCCAGGGTCAATCACGCAGGGCAGCACAGCACAGGCTGGCTCGGAGCAGGCAAGAGATCACTTAATTCTCCCCGGCCCGGATCCCTCCCTCTATTAGCTCCTGGACATCAGGGAATCCGTGTTCTGACTCCAACAAGCTGCCTTGGATGTGTTAAAACCTCAGGGCAATTTAATTGTGTTTTGTGTTTCATGACTTATAGATGAGGCCCCTAAGAGAGCCTGGTCTGACAGCCACGCAAGCATGTTAATAGAGCAGCAGCGATGCACGTTATTTCTGGTCTACTTAACAAGTGGACCACTCCTTGCTCTCCTGGAAACCTTTGAGGAGCTGCTCTCACCGGAGAAATCTCAGAGAGTTCATTCCTGGGAAGAAGGTGGGCTTTGTTCTCTGCCTTCCTGATCATTAGTCCCACAGTCATTTCAGATCCATACAGAGTGGCGACCAGTGCCCATGGTTAATCTGAAACAATCCCCCCGAGATCCATCTTTGGCTCCGGCCTTCGGCCACCCCAATCTGTCCCTGTCCTTGCAGGCCTCCTGTCCTCAGTGACCAAGGCTCTGGTGAGTGACCCACAGCCAGCACCCAAGCCAGGATGAGTGACCCATGGCCAGCACCTCATGGTTACAAAGCCCATTCACAGTGAGGGGAAACACAGGGCCACCCAGGGGAGAGGAGGGGGCTTGGCTCTGTCATACTGGATGAGAAAACAGAGTGTCAAGCCAAGCCACCCCAGGAACAGAGTGAACACGGGGCCAGAGCCGGAGCCCCACCTCTCCTGCACTTGTCCCAGCAGCGTTCTGGCCACAGGACCAAGGACACCACAGTTTCCAGTCTGCGTGTGTGTGTAGTGAGGGGAGGGGGTGATGCAGAAGGAATTCAATGAAACCGTAAGGTTAGTAACAGTAATAACTGGCCACAATGAGTTGACTTGGGTTCTCTCAAAAACTATAGATTGAAGTCCTAACCCCAAGACCTCAGAACATGACCTTATTTGGAAATAGCCATCATAGAAGTAATTAATTAAGCTGAGATCATACTGGAGCAGGAAGGCTGTATTCCCACATGACTGGTGTCCTTACGAAAAAGGGACATTTAGGGATGCCTGGGTGGCTAAGTGGTTGAGCATCTGCCTTCGGCTCAGGTCCGAGGGGATCTGGGGTCCTGGGATCGAGTCCTGCAGCAGGCTCCCCACAGGGAGCCTGCTTCTCCCTCTGCCTCTCTTTGTCTGTGTCTTTGCCTCTCTCTATATCTCTCATGAATAAATAAAATCTTTTAAAAGGGGGAGGGGGGCTCTCTGCTCCTCCCCGTTTGACAGACAGCCGTGTCTTCTGGTGCAGGGCCAGCCGCATCCCCAAAACATGATGGTGAAGGTCAGAGTGAATAGATGTGGCCGTATTGGGCGCCTGGTCACCAGGGCTGCTTTTAACTCTGGCAAAGTGGATATTGTCGCCATCAATGACCCCTTCATTGATCTCAACTACATGGTGTACATGTTCCAGGATGATTCTACCCATGGCAAATTCCACGGCACCGTCAAGGCTGAGAACGGGAAACTTGTCATCAATGGGAAGTCCATCTCCATCTTCCAGGAGCGAGATCCCACCAACATCAAATGGGGTGATGCTGGTGCTAAGTATGTTATGGAGTCCACCGGGGTCTTTACCACCATGAAGAAGGCTGGGGCTCACTTGGGAGGCGGGGCCAAGAGGGTCATCATCTCTGCTCCTTCTGCTGATGCCCCCATGTTTGTGATGAGCGAGAACCACGAGAAGTATGACAACTCCCTCAAGATTGTCAGCAATGCCTCCTGCACCACCAACTGCTTGGCTCCTCTAGCCAAAGTCATCCATGACCACTTCGGCATTGTGGAGGGCCTCATGACCACTGTCCATGCCATCACTGCCACCCAGAAAGCCGTGGATGGCCCCTCTGGAAAGCTGTGGCATGACGACCGAGGGGCTGCCCAGAACATCATCCCTGCTTCCACTGGCGCCGCCAAGGCTGTGGGCAAGGTCATCCCTGAGCTGAACGGGAAGCTCACTGGCATGGCCTTCCGTGTCCCCACCCCCAACGTGTCAGTTGTGAATCTGACCTGCTGCCTGGAGAAAGCTGCCAAATATGACGACATCAAGAAGGTAGTGAAGCAGGCATCGGAGGGACCCCCTCAAGGGCATCCTGGGCTACACTGAGGACCAGGTGGTCTCCTGTGACTTCAACAGTGACACCCACTCTTCCACCTTCAACGCCGGGGCTGGCATTGCCCTCAATGACCACTTCGTCAAGCTCATTTCCTGGTATGACAATGAATTCGGCTACAGCAACCAGGTGGTGGACGTCATGGTCCACATGGCCTCCAAGGAGTAAGAGCCTCCTGGACCACCAGCCCCAGCAAGAACAAGAGGAAGAGAGAGGCCCTCAGCTGCTGGGGAGTCCCTGCCCCAACTTAATCCCCCAACACACTGAGAATCTCCTGACATCCAATTTACATCCTAGACCCCAAGGAAGGGGAGGGGCTTGGGGAGCCCTACCTTGTCATGTACCATCAATAAAGTATATTGTACCCAGCCAAAAATAATTAATAATAATAATAATAATAATAATAATAAATCAAATAAAAAAGAGGAGGGGGACATTTAGACCCAGACAGGCACACAAGGAGCGCAACATGTGAAGATGAAGGCAGAGATGGGGGTGATGCTCCTACAAGTCCATGAGCAGCAAGGATGCCAGCAAACCCCAGAAGCCAGCAGAGGCCTGGGACCAGTTGTCCCTCACGGCCACAGCAGGAACCAGCCCTGCTGACACCTTGATTCTGAGCTGCTGGCCCCAGAACCTATAAGAGAACACATTCCCAGAGTGTGAGCCCCTGACCCCCTATTTGTGTACATTGTAACAGCAGCCCCAGGAAACTACCACACTGCCCCTTGCTCAGCGGTTATGTGCAAGAGCTTTATGTTCAGGTGCAAACATCAGCCATTGCCAGCCCACTGCCCGGCCCTGGATCTCTCCGAGTCTTTGTGAGTTAAGATTGCCTTTGACAGCAAATACTTAAATCTCAACTCAGAATGGCTTAAACAGTAAAGAAAAGGTTCTGTCCTCACCAGGTAAGAGGTCTGGGGTGTGGTTACTAGAGAGTGTGGTCACTGGGACCCACTTAGCTCCTTGAACAGACCCCTGACCCACAGGATAATAGGCAATGAAGGGGCAGTGAGACGTGGCATAGCAGTGTCTCAAGCTGCTCCAGGGGTGCTCATTTGTGACACAGTGATAGTAAACTAACACAGTGAGGAACAAAATGATGGTGAAAGCAACCCCCCAGCCCCTTCACATGGCTCATGCATGCAGGAGAACACATCTGGAATGAATTAGCTAGGTCCTCATGCACCCACCTAGGTAAGTCTCCAGCAGCATCCTGTGCTATGAGCTGAGCACATTGCTAGAGGAATAAACCGGGCAGCCCTCTGTGTAGACGCGGGTTACAGCGTGTACCATCACGACATGGTGGAAGTACAAGGCGTCATGGGGATAGTTGTCATCCACTTGGAGGCGCCTGTCTCTTCCTGGCCTGGGGGGGGATGGTCTAGCACCCACTCTGCATCAGCAACATCAAGTCTCCTGCTTTGGAAAGAAATCTAAAACCATAGTGTCAATGGTGGGAACATGGAAGCTTCTTAGTTATTTTCCAAAATTTTCTGCATGTTTTAAGTATTTTTAAAATCTTTTAAATTGGTTCTGATATGTGGGACTGACATTTAAAATCCAAGGATTTGGGGGACACCTGGGTGGCTCAGTGGTTGGGCCTCTGCCTTTGGCTCAGGGCGTGATCCCGGGGTCCTAGGATCAAGTCCCGCATCGGGCTCCCTGCATGGAGTCTGCTTCTCCCCCTGCCTGTGTCTCTGCCTCTCTCTCTCTCTCTATCTGTCTCTCGTGAATAAATAAATAAAATCTTTAAAAATAAATAAAGAAAAATAACATCCAAGGATTTTGACTAAACTGAGAAAATCTCCATGTGTCTCCTGGCCTTGTCTTTGCCACTCTATCGACAAGGGCCACTCCAGCTCTTCATCCAGATGGTCCAGCCGCCATGTCTCCCTCTGCTGCCCCTCACCCCACTCATGTGGCCCCCCTCCTGCCCTCACCCTCCTTCTAGGGCATCCGAGTCCTGGATCTCCCTGAGAGCAGCACACTGGGCATGATGCGGTCCTAAGGGTCCAAGGACACATAATGCTGCCTTGCAGGGTTTGGTGATGCACGTGGCACAATCTAAGGGGCAGCTGGTTATGATCCATGACCAGTGCCAGGTGTTCCAAAGGATAAAGGTGTCTGGCCTACCTCATCAAGGGATAGAGGCCCTGCCTCAGCCCCAACTCTCCCAGAGGAGGATGGGATACCATATACTGAGCCTTACCTTGGGCCTCCTTTCCATGTTTCTATTTACCCTGAATCCTCCCTGTTTCCACCAAGGTGGTGACAAAGTGGCCCCCTATTCACTGCCTGTCATCTGCCTCTGGCTCCACTACCCTTCTCCCCAGCTATGCCCCAGCTCAGGTTCCACCTCCTCCAGGAGGCCCACCTGTGGGACTCTAGACCCTCCCATCTAGAAC
This sequence comes from Canis lupus baileyi, assembly GCF_048164855.1. Lineage (NCBI taxonomy): Eukaryota > Metazoa > Chordata > Mammalia > Carnivora > Canidae > Canis > Canis lupus. The sequence goes on along the minus strand of NC_132839.1, from coordinate 60,701,553 downwards.
AGTGCCTACACGTTGTCTACCCTGTGGGAGATGAGCATGGAGTGAACCTGGCTGTGTGGCTGTCTCCCCCACTAGCCTATGAGCTCCCTAAGGCCCATGCCCGTGTCTTATTCATCACGCACAAGGCTCAGGGCAAAACAGACCTGCAGGGAATGATGAATGAGTGAAGTTACCTGTCCAAGGTAGCACCTGCTCCACCTGAGCAGGCATCCTGACTGTCTGCATCAATAGTCAGGCCTTGTGTTAACAGCAGGAGCAACCAGCAGAGTGGGGAGGCTGCCAGCGATCAGCCACACGAACAGGAAAATAAGCCGGCCTCTGAGATGCCCCCTCCAGAAGGAACCAGGGCTCTGGCCCCAGGCAGCCTCCCCTGGGACACCCAGAGAGAGGACATCTCCAGGGACACCCAGGGTCTGAGAGAGGTGGGAGTGGCCGCTCTGCCCAGGGCTCTTCTGCAGCCTCTGACCCCAGGGGCCTCATCTGGACTCCGGACTGAAGGTCATTTTTCCAAATCCTCAATTGGACATTTTTTTAAATTTAGAAACAAAATGTTTAATATAGAAGTAATGCATGCTTGTTTTAGAAAAAGAGGCATAAAAGAAGTACATAAAGTAAACATGGAAGTCCTGCCTGCCTCCAGCCCAGCGCTATGAAGTGGGCATTGATCCTTCCAGATACTTGCCCCCACCACATGTGCACACTTATTTATTTTACAGTGGCAGGGTTTAAACACTGACATCCTGTTGCCTGGCCCCAGCGAAGTCTTGTGTGCTTTGTCTGTAGAGGTAGACTCTATAACATAGAATCTAATACTCCACATTCGTAACGATGTGGCTAAATAAATATTATCCACTGTACAGAGTCAAGAAATATATAAGACTCAGAAAAAAAATGTAATTCTGTGGCATTAAACCTACTACTCAAAAGAGAATCTTCTTTGGGTCGATGAAATAGACTCTTCTTTCATTCCTTCATTCAACAAATATTTACAGAGTACCTACGACGGAGCAGGCGCTGCTCTAACCGACAGGAAGAAGCAGGGAACACAGCGATAATTCCTGCCTTCTTGAGTTTCTTTTCAAGTGGAGAGAGGGAGACACTAAACACAGAAATAAATAAAACTTGGGTATGTGAGACACTACAGTCCAAGGGACAAAATGAGACAGGAAAGAATGCAAGGAGGTGCTAGGGCAGGGGTGAGGCGTGTGCCCGCAGCAGGGGTGAGGCGTGTGCCCCCAGCAGGGGTGAGGCGTGTGCCCATAGCAGGGGTGAGGTGTGTGCCCCCAGCAGGGGTGGGGTGTGTACCCTCAGCAGGGGTGAGGCGTGTGCCCCCAGCAGAGATGAGGTGTGTGCCCGCGGCAGGGGTGGGACAGGTGCCCCCAGCAGGGGTGAGGCATGTGCCTACAGCAGGGGTGGGGTGTGTCCCACAGCAGGGGTGGGGGTGGGCCCTCAGCAGGGGTGAGGCATGTGCCCGCAGCAGGGGTGGGGCGTGTGCCCGCAGCCACTCTGGCCCCTCCCTCCCAGCAGTGCCCACCTGTGTCCAGGCCCTGCCCTTCCAGACAAGAAGCCGCACATCCTGAGCCGGGCCTCTGGTAATGGGATGGCCAGCCAGGGCCCAGTGGCTGGGAAGACGCCAGACCTGTGAGTGAATTAGCTCCGGGCGTGGACCTCAACCAGAGAGAAGCAGGAGGTGACAGCTGAGCAGACACCTGCCTTCCCCGTGCCATTGCCTGCAGACTCCCCCAAATCACAGCCCCACCCTGCACGCTTTCTGGAGAGCCGCGGGGAGCCGAGCAGCCTGCTGGACATCACCCCAGGTCACTGAAAAGCTGGCACCGAGAGGCCTCCCTCCCCCTTCGTGCTCACCACCCGGACTCACAGCTCACAGACATGTGTTCACACCCCAATCCCAGCCTCGGGCTCCGCTTTCCAGAGGACCAGACCTCAGACAAGATGCGATCTTAAACACACCACATGGCACTATCCTCACTTCAAGAGGCCACATGACAAAAACCCCAAGGAAGTGAGAGAAGCCCTGTGGATATTTGGGGAAAGAGCATTCCAGGCAGAGGAAACAGCCAAGTGCAAAGACCATGAGGCAGGAGCGCTGCTGGCGGTTTCTAAGAACAGCAAATAGGCTAGTGGGGCGGGAATAGGCCAGCAAGGAAGAGTGGGGTATGCCACCAGGGAGGAAGGGCGCGGTGAGGAGGGTGAAGTCTGAGTGAACCGGGAGCCATTGGAGGTCTCTGACAGGGCGTGACACAGTCTGCCTCTGGTCACTAAGTTGACAGACTGCAAGAAGCAAGAATGGAGGCAGGGAGGCCGGACAGGAGGCTGTTTCTATAATCCAAGCTCAGCAGGTGCTGGCTTGAGCCACGGTGGACACGGCAGAAAAGGAGAGGTTAGAAGGGGGATTCTGGACAGATTTGGATGGGAGGCGAGCAGACTGTGCTGCCATCCTGAAGGTGGGGGGCAGGGAGCGGCAGGGGGCAGGGGGCAGATTCAAGGGTGACTCCAAGACTCTTGGCCTGAGCAACTAGAGAGATGGGGTCGCCATCGACAAGATGGGAAGAGAGCAGAGAAGTGTGGCGAAGGACAAAAGCTTGTGCTCACACATGTTGAGTTTGAGTGTCCATCATACACCCCAGGGGGAGGGCACACAAGGCTGTGGCCAAGGGGGGCGACCCAGGACACAGAGGGACGTGGGGACGTCCGTGCTCCTGGATAGCACTGAATGCCTTGAAACTGGACAAGACCATAAGACGCCAAGTCCTGCATAATGAGGGGAGAGTCTGGGGACCTCCTCCTGAGCCCCTCAGAGTCCACGAGTAGGGAGCATGGGAAAGACAAGAAACTGCAAAGGATCAGTAAATGGGGGGCAGGGGCAGGGGGCACATGATGGCCTGGAAGCCAGAAAAGACTATTTCAAAGGACAAAGTCAAAGGCAACATATTGGGATGCCTGGGTGGCTCAGTGGTTGAGCATCTGCCTTTGGCTCAGAGTGTGATCCTGCCGTCTGGGGATCGAGTCCCATATCGGGCTCCCTGCATGGAGCCTGTTTCTCCCTCTGCCTGTTTCTCTGCCTCTCTCTCTCTGGGTCTCTTGTGAATAAATAAATAAAATCTTAAAAGAAAAAAAAGGCAACATATTCAGGGAGTGAACAACGTGGACACCACTGCTGAGCCTGAGGCACCAGCTTCCCTGGGGCAGTGGGGTGGGGGGGCACCCAGAGAGAAAGAGCCGAGCACAGGCAATACTTTCAAAGAGCTTCCGTAAGACCCAGAGACCGGGAGACACCACAGTGGCTCAGCAGTTGAGTGTCTGCCTTGGCTGGGGGTGTGATCCTGGGGTCCTGGGATCGAGTCTCGCATCAAGCTCCCCCAAGGGGAGCCTGCTTCTCCCTCTGCCTGAGTCTCTGTCTCTCTCTCTGTCTCCATGAATAAATAAATAAAATGTTAAAAAAAGAATACCCGGAGACTGGGAGAAGGGCTGGTGCCGCAGAACCAGGACAAGGAGAGTTTTATATGAAGATAGCTGACGATGGCGGGAATAAACAGTTTGCCTGCTACTGGAATGCTCCAGGAGGGAGGCACAGGCGGAGGGCGGGCTGGAGGGATGGGATGGGGCAGGAGCTGAGGGCCAGTCACCACTTCGGAGAGAAGAGAGAGTTCAGCCTCTTAAGAAGAGGGAAGGGGGAGTGATGGGAACAGATGCTGGTAAGTGCACAGAAGTGCCGTCCAAAGAATGAAGAGGACTGCTGACTGCTTTTATTTAGCAACAAAATAAAAGGTAAGGCCATCCACTGCGACTGAACTGGTGGCATTTCCAAGGAACAGGTGGATGGATGTTAAAGCAGGTGGACATGTGTGGGATAGACGGATGGCTGAGTGGGCAGGTGGGCGGATGGAAAGACAGACACTAGAATGGATGGATATTTGTTGGATAGATGGACACATGGACAGATAGATGAACACACAAGTGTCATAATGGATGGATATAGTTGGATGGATGGATGGATGGATGGATGGATGGATGGTTGAATGGACAGGTGTGAACATTAATGGCTGTTGGTTGACTGGAAGTTGGGCTAAGTAGATACTTCCCGGATATGTGAATGTCTGTTGGATACACAAGAAAGGACGAGTGGGTGGCTCCTCTCAGAAGTTTTAAGATGCTCTAAGTTCTTAAGATGCAAATTTCCAGGGAAGGTCATTGGGCAGCCTCATTGCTCCCAGGGGACAGACTTGGAGGCAGCTGGTTCAGAGCCCACATTACTTGAGCACAACCCGTGCACTGGGTAGTGAGTGAGGCACTTGGCATACATCACATTGCTGATTGTCACGACATCCCTGTGACTAGAATGCCTGGGACCTTCACTGTCCAAACCAAACCGGGATACTGTTGAGATGAAAGCAAGCACCATCAGTAACTAAGCTATGAGCACAAGTGTCAGCGGGGACCAGTGGGTGGTCACCTTCCTTCTCAAGTGCCCCTCCTCGTCATCCTCAGCCACTAAGTGCCCCATATGAGCGGGCAACCCTCACCCCTGACCTGAGACATCCCTGCCTGTTTGCCTATGACCCTTCTCTGGGGACTACTGATGCCCTGCTGCATGTGACCCTCCTCGGCCGTGAGATCCTAGCTTCCCCTTTGCACCCACCCTTCAGTGTGGGAGAGGCCAGTCCACACTGTCCCCCTTCTGTTCTCACACTCTCCCCATGCCTGTCCTGCTGCGGCGAAGGGGAAGGGTCTGCGTTCGGGGAAAGCTGCGAAGGGAGCCAAGCACAGATGTCTCTCCTGCAACACCAGGCGCTGCTTTGTCCTTGTTCCGAAGATCAAAAATTCATCACAAAGTAAGAACCACAACCCAGGTCAAGAAATAGGGCATTACCAAGGGCTCCAGAAGCTCCCCTCCCCAAGCCAGGCCCCCATCCCGACCCAACCTTTCCCCCAAAGGTGACATGCTATCCTAACTCTTAAGTGAAACACGTCCTCTTCTGTAGAGAGTTGCCACTAGGCCTGCCTCCTTAAACACAGTGCTGTCCTTAACCGGCATTATTGCAACATCAATGACAGGCAACGAATCGTACTAATTTAAGGCATAAAATGTGATAAGTCCCGGGACGCCTGGGTGGCTCAGCGGTTGAGCTTCTGCCTTTGGCTCAGGACATGATCCTGGTCTGGGGATCGAGTCCCACATCAGGCTCCCTGTGAGGAGCCTGCTTCTCCCTCTGCCTGTGTCTCTGCCTCTCTCTGTCTCTCTCATGAATAAATAAATAAAATCTTTAAAAAAAAATGTGATAAGTCCTGACCCTGTATACGGGTCTCTCCCTCCTCCCCATCCCCTCTTCTCCCTGGAAGCCGCTGACCTGTTTTCTTCCAAGGGTTCCCACCAGGCCACTGTGGATCCTCTACAAGCCCCCGTGTGGCACACCTGCACCCCAGACCCCCCTACACACACACACACATACCCTCTCTGGACCGCCACCCACCCCCCTACTGCCGATCACTGTGCCCTGACTGCACACTGGAGGGTGGCCGCCTGCCCGAGGACTGTAGACCAGCTCCCGTCTGGGAAACCCAGCAAGCTTCTCCACTGTCCAGAGGGCTGGACCGTACCTTCTGCACTAAGGTCCGAACCCCACCTGGAGGTCCTCTCCAAGCTCGCTCTTGCTTGCCTTTTCTCTCCCAGCCCTCAGGTACCACGTGGAGCCCTTACACATCACAGTCACTCACCGGGGTTTGTAGGTCCTTCACGTCACACATCCTGTCGAACCCTCCAGGATCCAGGCTGCTATACAGACTTCGGCCTGAAATTGGAAAGACATCCTTGATGGAGGAGTCCAGGCTGGCATTTCCTTCTTCCTGCTCGTTAAGGAACGAGTGTTCACTTTCTCCTGGCTTCCATCGTTTCTGCTGAGAGGTCAGTTCATGCTCCAGGGGTTGCTCCCCTGAAGGCAAACCATCTTTTATTTCTGGCTGGCTTGAGGGGTGCCCTGTATCTTTATTTGGCCGTTTTGGTGTGGGGTAGAGAGATGTGGTTTTATTTGTCCTGCTCTGGGTCCCCGGAGATTCCTGAATCTATGGCTTACTATCTTTGCTATGCCCTGAACGGTGTCCCTCCCCTACTCCACTTCCCCAAAAACGTATGTGTTGAAGCTCTAACTCCCAGCACCTCTGGATGTGACTATTCAGAGGTGGTATCTTTAAACAGGTGATTAGGTTAAATTGATGCTTTGGGGTAGGCCCTATCCATTCTAATGTCCCTTTTTTAATTATTATTTTTTAAGATTTCATTTATTTATTCATAAGAGACAGAGAGGGGAGGGACAAGCAGGCTCTCCAGGGAGCAGGGAGCCTGACGGGGCTCAATTCCAGGACCCTGGGATCATGACCTGAGCCAAAGACAGATGCTTCACCCACTGACTCCCTCAGGTGCCCCAATCTGATGTCCCTCTCAGAGGAGATGTGTATGCACAGAGGCCATGTGAGGACACAGCGAGAAGCCACCCCCTGCAAGCCAAGGAGGAGGGCCCCAGGAGAGACCAAACCCGCCAACAGACTTGATCTCAGACTTCTGGCTCCAGAGCCACGATAAAGTAGATTTCGGTTGTTTACGCCAAGCCAGCTGTGGAATTTTGTTACAATGGGCCCAGCAAACGAAGGCAGTCTCGCCACAGATCCCAGCCATTATTTCTTCAATATTGTTTCTGGCCCATCTCCCTGCCTTTTCTCCTAGAACCCCAATCGCCTGTGCACTAGAGGTCCAACTGTATCCCACCTTCTATGCTTCTTACCTTCTTTCCGGTGTTTTCTATCCTTTGACCCTGCACTTCCCTCTGATTCTTTTCTTTGGATCCTTCTTCCAAGTCACCAATTCTCTCTTTGGCTGCATCCACCTGCTGACAGACCCACCCAATGGGCTCCTAATTTTACTTATTGTACTTCTGAGTTCCATGATTTCCAATTCACTGCTTTTCACAGCTCCCAGTTCTTCAGTGAAACTCTCCATCCTGGCTTCTAATCCCATTGAGCACGGAAAACAGTCACCTCAAAATTCTCATCTCTTAGCTCCGTGGCTGGGTGTCCTGGGTGGCTGTGTCCATGGCCTGTGGTTCCAGCAGAGCTTTCATGTTACCCTGACTCCTTGTGTGCCTAGTAATCTGTTCTTGTGCATAAACACCGGATTTATAACCTAGAAGTTTAGGATGATGTTACCTCTGTCCAGAAAGGATTCACATCTGTGTCTGCCGGCTGTCCAGGGTACTGGGAGTCCCAAACGGCCTCCCCATAGTTTCAGGGGTTCAGATTATGTGAAGGTGATGTGCAGTATCCACAGGGTTTGCTTCTGGCTCGCCATCACGTCCAGGATCAGCCCTTTGTAGTCCTAACTGAAAACAAGGCAGGTTTGCCAGGACAGGTTGCCTAGGCGGGTCCTCAGATGAGTTCCCTGTGGCTGCCCAATAACAAATTGCTACCAAAAAGAAAAAAAAAAAACAAACACAAATTTGGTGGCTGAAAACAATACACATTCATTTTCCTATGGTTCTGGGGACCAGAAACCTGAAATTAGTTTTACTGGGACAAAGTCAAGTTGTCCTAGTTGTCCACAGGGCTGCCCTCCCTCTGGAATCTGGAGGCTCTAGGGGAGAATCTGTTCTCTAAATTTTTCCAGCTTCTAGAGGGACCCCTGTTCCTTGACTTGTGACTCCTTCAAAGCCCAGCATCATACCTCAGTGGTCTCATGGCCTTCATTTTCTGTGTCAAACCTCCCTCTGTGATTACATTTAGGGCCCAGCTAGATAATCCAGGATCATCTCCCCATCTTAAGATCCTTAATCATACCTGCCACATCCTTTTGCGATGAAGGTAATACAGGTTCCAAGGATTAGCACTTGATATCCTTGGAGGCCACTGTTCAACTGACCACAGCCCTGGACTCTTGTCCCCTGACCATATGGACCTGCCAAGGCACTGATCGGTATCTTGGAAAGCATGCTCCAAGATGACAATGGCCCCAAATGCTGCACTCTGCTGTTTGAGCCTCTGTCCACCACCCACCGCCCGCCCCGCTCGGAAATCTCGCCCAGCATTCCCTGATTGCCTTGTTACATCTCTAAAACCTCAAGCACTGCTATTACCATTGTGTCCCTAATTGTCCTTGTGAAAGGGTTCATTCCACCGCCCACAGAACAGAAGTTCATCATATCCTTTTTATGATGGACATGGGGGCGGGGGTCAGGCCCCAAGGGAGATCCTCCTAAGGGCTGGGAGCCATGCTCTCCAGGTGCCAATATTCATAGCAGACTCCTATAGACCCCTGACCCTTTATTTTAAAATTTTAAACTGTTCCTGATTATAGAGCACTTTAGGATTTGTGAAGGATTCCATTTGATAATAGTTATGGCCACTAGTTCTTACTTACAAACTGCGCACGAGATTCTGGGCAAGCCCCTTTCCGATTTTCTCACTTCTAATGCTCCCACTAACCCTGAAGTGTGAGGACCACTGTTGTCACTGTGAGATGAAGAAACTGAGGCCCCAAGTGTGGACAGCCTGCCCTGGGGTTGCAGAGCCAGCAAGCAGCAAAGTGACCCTTTGAACACAAACATTTATGACTCTAAAAGCTTCATGTGTCCTGATCCTATGCCTGGAGCACACGCACACATGAGGCTTGGGCGAGGCGTCCCAGTGAGTATGAGGGGAGCCAGGCTACCCCACTTCAGATCCTGCCCCTCCCTGTGTCACAGCTTACCCTGGTCCAGGTGAGTCAGAACACAGAAACAGGACGGATTCCACCCACCTGAGAGAGAACTCTTCCTTCCAAGAGTTCCCAGACACCTGCTTCCACAAACCCCCTCCTTCCCCAAGTGAGGAGGAGGTGACCTGCCCAGGGACAGAGACCAGGCGGAGCCACCTTGTGTGGTCAGGGAGTCCCAGAAGACTCCAGACTCTATCTAGGAGCCCTGACATGGCTGTAGCCTTAACCAAGGACCGTCTCTCTACTTGCTGGGGATGCCAGAAGGAGCAGATGGGAAACCAAACCAAAAACAGGCAGCTTTAATCCAGCAACGTTGCTGCCAGGACAAGGGGGACCTGCTTTTAGAAAGAATCCCTGGGGAGAGGAGGAATATTTGCCGGGGAGCCTGAGCCTGCTAGAAATAGCTGTTGGGAAGGACCCCCATGGGCTCGCATTCTGGTGCTTTGCAGTGAGAAAGGAAGAATCGGTCAATAACAGATCAATCACTGTAGTTTCACAGCTTTTGATAGATGAGCTCACCTAACACCAAGACCCTGGCTTCAAAAAACCATCCCCTGAAAGGAATGAAGCTGCTCTGGGGTAAAGGCCGACTCCAGATCCAGGGCAAATACAGTGCAGAGTGGGATCTGCAACATCTCATGGGTGATGAGGAGTAATGGATGGAGAATGTCTTTAAATGATGAGGAGATGTCAGAAAAGCAGGAGGGGCTCCTCCTGGCCAAACCTGGGATAATTTTATCATTAATATGGACAGTGACAATGATGGATGATGGCACGTTGGGGTTGGAAAGGAATCCATACATTGTGTGTGGGGGGGGGGGGGCTCTCTTTAGAAGTATTAACCGGAGGTGGGATAATCTCATTAGGAAATCGATATTTGACAACCATCAGTGTACTCACTGCCTCAAGCAAGCCCCAGGGTTGGATGGGTCCCAAATCCCCCAGGGGGGAAGACTGATAGGGGCAGGCCACTCCCGACAGCTCGGGAGCCCAGCCTGGCTGACAGCCAATCACAGGGAGCGGGGGTCACGGGAGCAAACCCAGCTTCACCTACAGGGACAAACAACTTCACGTGCTTCCTGGCATGATGTGCCAAGAAAGACACAGCGAATGTTTAACTGGATCCACCAATGAGGAAGTGATCGGCAAATCCCAAGTGAGACACAGCAAAAAAAAAAAATGGAGCTCTTCTCAAGTGCCAATATCATAAAGGTTTTTTGAAAGGGGGGCTGGTTGGGGCACCGAGGTGGCTCAATCAGTTAAGTGTCTGCCTTCGGCTCAGGTCGTGATGCCAAAGTCCTGGAGTCGAGCCCCACATCAGGCTCCCTGCTCAGTGAGGAGTCTGCTCTTCCCTCTCCCTCTGCCCCTCACCCCCTTCATGCTCTCTTGCTTGTTCTCTCTCTCTCTCTCTCTCTCTCTCTCTCTCTCTCTCTCTCTCTCTCATAAATAAATTCTTAAAGGGGGGCACTAGAAGCTATTCTAGGTTATAGGGCTGGGGGATGACAATTAGGTACAGTATATGATCCTTGATTGGATCCTGGCTCTATTGAGATGATCAGTGATACTGAATGTACATGTATTTCAGATGATAATATTGTATGAGTGTTCAACTTCTTCAGGTGATCACTGTTGCGATGGTTAAGTTTATGTATCAACTTAGAGGATGTTTTCAGATAAGATTAACACTTAAATCGGCGAACCCTGGGCAAAGTAGATTGCCCTTCATAACATGGGTGGGCCGTGTCCAATCAGGTAAAGGAATGGATAGAACAAAAGGACTGGTCTCCCTGAGGAAGAGGGAATTCTCCAGTAAGGAGCCTTCACACTTCATCCACACCACCGACTCCCAGCATGGTGACCTACGCTGCAGATTCTGGACTTGTCAGCTTTCACAATCATGTAAGTCAATTCTTTTTTTTTTTTTTAGTCAATTCTTTATAATACATCATATATATAAATTCGATATAACTCATAGAATATATATTGTAAATATTGCATATGTTCTATAGAATACATGGTTTATGTTCTATATATATTATATAAAGAATGTTTATGCATTAAGTACATGTAATATACACCCACCTGACTGATTCTGTTCCCCTGGGGAAGAGGACAGATACAATGATGTCATAGTTATGCAGGAGAACAGCCTTGTTCCCAGGAGACGCAGCTGGAGTATTTTGGAGTGAATAGCATGATGTCTGCAACTTACTCTCAATGTCTCAGCCAGCAAAACACCATGTGGGATGTGTGTGTGCGCATGTGATATATTCTACATGTGTTCTATGTATGTATGTCCTATGTTGGAGATGTACGTGTACATGAGAGAGGGGGGGTGGGGAAAGACAGAGCCGTGACGGACTGTTAGCAAACCCTGAATCTAGGGTAAAGGACTCAGATTTACATTTTTTCTTATTCTTTTCATTTTTCTACAAGTTTTGTTTCAGAATAAAAACACAGGGCAAGGAGGGGGGATCTTTGGATGGCTTCCCACTACCTCTGGGTCAAGGCAAGCCTCAGAGCACATTCTGGGAGGCCACGGGGTGCTGGAGTGTCCAGTAAGCAGCACCCCAGTTCTCCGCCCTGGTTCTGAGCCACCCGAGAAGACGATGGAGTCGGCAGATGGGAACAAATATCCGCTCCATCGCCCATCACTGCTGATGCTGACATTGGGAGGAAGCACAGTGAGGGCCACACAGGTGCCCTGCTGGAACAGCCAGTGCAGGAAAAGCTGGAGTCCGCTGAGTAGCTCTGCCTTCCGGGGTGGTGGCTCCAGGCAGGTGGGAAGGAGAGCAGCCCCATGACTCCCCAGCCCCGGAGATTCCATCCCAAGAAGTGTGGACCACAGAGAGGCAGTCCACTCTCAGGGCATCCCTCCACCTCTAGGGAAGAGCCCGGGACAAGGCAGGGTGTGGGTTCGCCCCCGGAAGACCCCTGTCCCCATGACATAACTGCGCCCACCCTTGCTTTCTGGTCTGCTCCTTCCCAGGCTCCCCAGAGGCCCAGACCCGCCGCGGCCTCCCTCCTTAACCACTGAGGCTCCTCTCCTCCACTTGCAGCTCTCGGGGGCTGTGAACCCCTCTGCATGGTGGTGCTTCCCTCTGGTAGCTCCCCATCACTGTTTGTGGTGCTCCTGCCTGGTAGACAACTCTCTTGGGAAGGGAACCTGCAAGGCGGATCAAGCCCAGCCACCCTCCAGGGTGTCCACTTGGCCACAGAAACTCACCACCTTTGGCAAAGCATATCCCCTTCATCCCACAATGCCAGCTAAAATGAGCATGAAGGTCATGCTAGATGCATGGATGCAGCTAGATTGAGCTATGATAAGGTTATAAATAAACCAGAGCATAAAACTCATATGAGGGCCAAATCAACACACCTGCTGCAGGAGCGCTCCCTACGTGAAGACAAGACCCAGGGTATCCTACGTGTCTGCCCCGTTGCAGATGCTCCCTCTCATTCCTACGGTGTCTGACCATTTGGAGCTGCAGCTCTGACTCTGCACCAGTGAGTGGGAGCCACCCCGTTCCCTGCCTGTGCTGGGGCTGGGCCCCAGCTGTAGAAAGCCCAGCACAGGGACACCCAGGAGGGCTCCCCATGGAAGAGAACACCGGAACCTCTGTGTGGTTCCAAGCGGCCGACGGGGCTGCTCTGTGATTGGGAATCCCTTCCTGGTGGTACAGGCCAAAGAAACTCACACTGGGCCAGGAGGGGACACTGTGCGCCTGCTCCCTTCAGCACCTTCTGGGTAGTGGGAGCTGGGGGCAACCTGGGGACAAATCTGGGGTCCACAGTGGGTTAGAGCAGGGAGACAGGAGCAGTGAGAAGCAGCAGAGTAGATGCTGAGAGATAAGACAGTGGCCTGGACACATATAAAAACAGAACTCTGACCCACAGCTCATGGCCACCTGCCCAGGGAACTGGCCCCTTACCCACAGTGATCCAGTCCCCTTACCCGCAGCAACCTGGCCCCTACCCACAGTGATCCAGGCCCCTTACCCACAGCGACCTGGCCCCTTACCCACAGTGATCCAGCCCCCTTACCTACAGTGATCCAGGCCCCTTACCGCAGCCACCCGCCCAAGGAACCTGCCTGCTGTAAGTCAGATCTGCAGGAAGTCAGACTGCCGTCTCTCAGGACAATCCAGGAACCCAACAACAACCCCTATGACAATGGGCCAGGACCTGATCGATAACGGACACCTGCCCTCATTTCTGTCCTGCTTTGGACTCAGCACCGACCCAAGAAAGCCAACCCACTCCCCTCACCAGCCACGTGGGACGCCCCCTTCCAGCCTCCCCAGGCCCCCAGCCCCCGTCAGGCTCTCCCAAGCGTCCCCTCCTCCCCTGGAAAGCTTCCCCAAAGCTCTGCCTGCCTCTGGTTCTCTGCTGAGTGAGGGTGGCCGACCCCCTCCACAGCCAGCACCGGGAACACAGCTTTGCCTTTCTCATTTAGGGGGATCTTTGCTTACTTCCACAATGTTTGGAATAATAGGGACAATGCGTTAAAAACACAGAACTTAGTGAAAACCATATGAGCCGTTTGCCACAACCCCGTTACAAAGAACTTAGACACGCACACACATATTCACCAAAAGCCAGAGCAGTACTATACTAATAACCCTAAAACAGAAACAACCCACGTACTACCCGCTATAGAACATGAAGGGGAAAGGGAGGATTTTGGGGTGCCAGACACATTTTGTGATCTGGTGCTGATGACACAGGATAGTAAATATTATGAAAATCCTCTTGCTCTATATTTACCATCTGTGTATTTTGCTATACATATTTTACATGTACCTTTTATTCTTATAAACTTTACTCAAGGGGCACCTGGATGGCTCAGCCAGTTAAGCATAAATGAAATCTGGGTGTCAAAGGTTTCCCATACGGCTAACACCTGTGGGGACAGGGCTAGTTGAATGTGACAGTTCGATTCCTGGTCCTGAGAGGGAACAGAATAAACTTAAACTCATGACCCTCGGTTTTGTTCAGAGGAGACACAGCAGGCCAGAAGCAGGGGGGTGGGTTCCTCCTCCCCTTGGGTGAACCTGACCCAGCCACGCCCCCCACCCACAGCCCCTGGTCCCCAGGCTTGCCTGCAGGTGCTGTTCTGAGAGCAGAATGTCATTTCCAGCGACTCCCCCTCTGCGGCCACCCCCAGCTCACCACTGCCGCCCCCCACAGCCTGCCCTCCAGCCCCGGAGGTCCAGCATCACAGAGGCCTGAGGCTGCACCTGCACACCTGCCTGCTGGGGGAACAGTGAGGGTGAGGGGTGCTGGGGTCAACTCACCTGCGACAAGCCCAGAGCAACTGGCTCTTTGGTTTCCTGCTTCTGGCCCTGGCCGGGCAGCTCTTCTAGGCCTAGGTCACACCCTGCCCCTCTCTTCTGCCCCTCCTTGCCTATCTGACCCCTCCTCACCGTCAGAACTCAGCACAGACAGCACTACGGTGGGTGCAGAGCCTGCCAGCACCCCCAAAGCACTCTCACCCCCAGCCCTTACGTGTCTGGGTCAAAACTGGGTCACTTACCTGTTATACCTACCGGTCAGGGTGGTGCCCAGATGCTTAGCTCATCTGGCTACATTAGTGCTCAGTTGTGGTTATTGAAGGAAAGGAGGGAAAGGGGGAGGGAGAACGGGGAGAGGAGGGAGAGCTAGAAGGGGAGGGGGAGGAGAAGAGGGGGGAGAGAGGAGGGGAGAGGAGGGAGAACTGAAGGGGGAAGGGGAGGGGGACGTCACCTGGCAGGTAACACGGGTGGCCCTGTGCCCCGTCTGCCCGGGTTGAACCCTCCTGCTTCACTCGGAGCTCCTCCTGGTCAGTCACTCGTTGCCCCAACTCCCCAGACTGTCCTGCACACAGGACTGGACTCCCACCCAAGGACTCCATCCCCACCTCCCCTGCCCTCTGGCTTCCAGGTAGGCTCACCCAATAGGAGACAGGAGGGAGGAAAGCTGAGTAGGGGGCTCCCCGCCACCACCCCAACATGCCATGGACTGGGGTCACTGCGCTCCACTCCGTGACCTCAGCTCCAACCCAGCAGGTGTTGGCCCCTCTTCTGTGGCCGCTTGCTCAGGTCCCAGCCTCCTGCCCTCGGCCCCTGCAGGCAGGAGCCCTTCCTGCTGCTCCCCTGCACCTCACCTGCCCTGTGGGTCCCCACCCGGCTCCATAAACAGGGCCTCCTTAACGCTTTTCCCATCCCACCTCTCTAGAGTGGGTCAGGTGCCTATGCCCAGAGGTATGCCCACAGCCTAACCCCTGGACCCTGGGATGTGACCTGCTTAGAAATAGGGTCTTTGCAGATGTGATTGGGTTAGGAACTTCGAGATGAATTTAAGGCATGATGGAGGACAGACACACAGCTCAGAGGACCCTGTCTCTCCAGAGCAGGGAGCTGCCACAGAGGTGGAGCAGCAAGGAGATCCGAGGGTCTCTCTCAGGGTCCCTGAAGACGTCCATACTCCACATGGGGGTGACGAGCCCACCTCATTGGCCACAGCCCTGCTCCAGCCGCCTTGGGGAGCCCCACAGAGCCTCACGGCCAAGGCCGGGCCCGCCCAGCCACCTGCTGCCCCACCGACCAGGCTCCAAGCAGCTGGTTGTGGCCAGAAGCCAGAGACAGGAGGCTCCAGCTCGAGCCAGGACCTCCACCTCCATGTCCCGCCGTCTACAGCGGCTCAGAACAGCACCAAGTGTGTCTGGAGACACACATCGAAATTTGGCAAGGCTCTGTTCTGCCCCGAGAACTCACGCCTGGCCCCGGCTGCACCAGATTCAGCCCGGCTTTCTCCCCTTCCATCACTCTGCCCTTTGATCCGTCCTGTTCAGCTCAGCCCCTGGTAGCCAGGGCCACAGGCGGGCAGCTCAAACAACAGACTCTCCCCTCTCACAGCTCTGAGGCTGGAGTCTGAGATCAGGGTGTCGGGGGCCCGTTTCCGGGGGGAGCCTGCTGCAAGCCGGCACGGCTGCCTGCCTGCTGGTGCTCACACGGTGGAGGGCAAGCGAGCTCTGGTGTCTCTTCCCATCAGCCCCCCCCATTTCCTCTAACCTTAACCACCTCTGTAAAGGCTCCGTCTCCACATGCAGCCACACTGGGGGTTGGGGCTCGAACACAGAAATTGGGGGACACATCAGCCCACAGCAGGAGCTTTTATCCTCCGTGTGTTTAGTGAATCCCAAGGCCTTTTGGGATTTCATCTTTTGCATTTGGTCGAGGGCACAGCAGGTCCTGGGGGTGAAAGCAGAGGGGCCCTACTGCCAGCAGAAGCCCTCCCCCGCCCTCACCCCACCCCCAGAATGGAGCCCCATCTCCAGAGCACCCCAAAGGCTAACCAGGTTGGTGACAAAGTGCCCAACTGGACTAGGCGTCTGCCCAACTATTCTAGGCATCAACCCTGGCCCATTAAGATTTGAACAAACACTAACATGATTTCTAACGGCCCAAGGATGACCCCCACCCCTTAAAGAGCCTGCCTGAGCGAGCTCAAGCTACAGGAAGAACTGACCCAAGGTGAACCCCACAGGAGGGGAAGAGCCTAACTCCCACCACACGGTGAGCTGCCCAGATGGGCACCACCTGGACCAAGCCCCTTCTTGCATGTTGCTCATTTTCCCTTCCTCACTGCCAAGCCCCCATGCCTGCACACTCCCTTTAAAGCTGGGTCAGTTACCCCTGCACTGATCCAAATTGCCAGCGGGACACGCTGGACTCATCTCTATCGCGGTCATCATTACTGATTAAAATTTGGCTCACCCCTCTACCTAGTGTCCACTCCATCTCTGACACTGGCCTTCCCCCAGCACACATGGGGTCTCCAAGGTTCAGCCGAATGTTCCTGCCATTTCCGCTCATCCAAAGCCTAAACCACAGTCACCCACACCTCTGTTCCTTCCACAAACTCCTGTCCTCCTGTGTGCTTCCATCCCCCAGCAAATACTCTTAAACTTGAACTGAGTGGCTGACACTGCAGCCCAGGGCAGTGCACACTGGTGCTTGGGTGGTGTGTGCAATAGGGGCCGGGGAGGACCCAGTGAGTACAGAGAGCCAGGCTGAGCGTGCCATGTGGCCCATGGACTGGGGTGCATGGAGGTCCCTGAACACAGACATCAAACCCCCCCATGCTGACCTTGCCTCTCCCCCAACAGAGGCTGCCTGTTATTCCAAGGCTCTTCCCTCACCTGGAGAAGCCGCCCTCCACACCACAGCCAGAAATCTTGACTGGCTCCAGAAAGGCCCAGAACGCCTCCAAGGGCAGCAGCAGAGCCTTTGCAACAGGGACAGGTTGTGTCTACTGCCACACTGCGTCGGGTTCCCACAACAGCGGGTGATGCTGAGAACTACCTCGGTGGCCTTGTTCCCCAACCCAGGGAATGCATGTTAAGGCTGGGAGCTGGTGAGGGGGCAGATTCAGAGCCAGCCCTGGGCCTGTATGCCCCTGCTAAGCGCGTCCAGGATCTGTATCGGGGCTTTGCTCACACGACTGTGTGTGTGCCTGAGTGGTTGGCTCAGCCTCTCAGAGCCACTCCGTGCAGAACACCTGCTGGCCCCACAAGCCACTGTGGACACATATGGCCAGTGCAAATCAGTGCGCCTGGGCCCTCAGTGGAAACTGTGTATACCTTTCAAGGGAGAGGGACTGCATCTCCCAAACCCAGGAGCTGGTCTGGGTCATGTGGAAGGGGGCGCCCAGGGATGAGGCAAGAGTTCCAGTTCCTTCCTCACAGACAGAGTGTGTTGGTTTGCTCAGGCTGCCTGACCAAAGTACCGCAGACTAGGGCATAAGCAGCCCTCGTCATCCTGGAGGCTGAGACGCCACGGTAAAGGTGGAGGCCGACTCAGTTCCTTCTGAGGCCTCTCTCCTTGCGTGGAATCGCTGTCTTCTCTCGGGTCCTCCTGTGGCCGTCCCTCTGTGTGTGTCTGTGTCCTGAGCTCTTCTTATAAAGACACCAGTCAGATTGGATCAGGGTCACCCTAGTGACCTCATTTGATCGCAATCACCTCTGCAAAGACCCCATCTCCAAACACGGTCACACCTGAGGTCCTGGGGGTGAGGGCTTCCACATACAAATTTTAGGAGGAGACATAATTCAGCTCATAACACTGAGCATCTCAATTCACTCAGCAGGGTGGGGACAGAACAGGGCGCCCTATGACAGAAGTGTGTGGCCATTAGCCCCCAATATCTCCTTGAGGCAGAGAAGGCTTGTGCTCATTGGTACCTCCTCTCCCCTTCGGGAAGGATATCCCCCAGTGCTCCCTGCAGCTGGGCCGGGCTGCGTGACCGGGTTCTGGCCAGCGGACCGTGGGGAGATGTGACAGGCACCACTCACCTGGCCAAAGATTGCCCCAGCGGCATCCACCCTCTCCATCCCCTCCATCCTCAGCCCGTGGACGATGGTGGAACTCAGTGGTGGACAGAGCCCAGATGCTGGGTCACTGCCTGGAGAGCTGCCCAGCCAGGAACCCCTGCACTGGATCTTATTTACTGAACCCACTGAGACTTGGGGTTTGTTATGGCAGGACGTTCTTGCATTGCTGCCCCTGATGCTGTCCTACACTCCCACAGACCAGACACTCACTCAGTGACCGTGCAGGGTTCCAACACCACAGACCTCGTGCATAGCCACCCATCAGCCGGGCTGCATCTCCTCTGCTTCTCCAGACAAATGACGTCTGAGTGCCAGCGACAGGCCAGGCTCTGCAGCTGAGGGAGCTCACAGATCGGCCAACAGGAGAAGTGAACAGGCAAGTGCACAAGGTGTGGTTCCCGTGGCAGAGGGAAGGTTGGGAAGAACCCACACCTGGCCCTGGCATCAGGGGAGCTTCCCCAAAGGTGCTGGTCAAGAAGGCAGACTCCAGATCCACGCAGACCTGGTCTGAAACCTCAGGTCTCTTTATACCAGCTACGAGACCCAGGTCAATTCATTAAACACTCTGAGCCTCGGTTTCCTCACCTGTAAAATGGGGCCCAAAGTCACTCCAAAGTCACAGGGTGATGTGAGAGTCAGAGGAAATGACTATAAAGTGCTTATTAGGCACAGCTCCTGGCCCCAGGGAAGAGGGCAGTGAGTCTTGGCCATCACTGTCATCACTGCTGTTATTCTATTATAAGTAGAAACTTGAACTAAATAAGGAGCATCAGGTGCAAAGGCCCAGAGATGAGAGAGAAGGGTAGCACCCTCAAGACCACGGAGTTGGATCCATGGAGCAGGGGTGCACAAGTGTGACAAAGACAGTCCTTCAGAGTCAAGAGAGGATGAGGCCCTTTTGAGTGCAATGGAGTTTTGAACAGAGGCGACAGTCAGATTTGCCTATGAGGGGAGTCGCTCTCGCTAAAGTGTGAAGGGCATAGTGGGATGTGAGAGGTAAGAGGCCGACGAGGAAGGCAGAGGCTCTGAGGACCTAGGTATAAGCTCGTGGGTACCTGGGCCCAGCAGGCCCGGGGGGAGGATGCTGTGGAGACAAGAGCCATCCAAGAGAAACAGAACTGGCACCTGCTAAGGTGGGCACAGTGAGGCCAAGGGCAAGTGGACGTGTTGACGCCATCCTTCACCACCCATAGTGTCTGGAGGCACAGCCTTGTCCTGGGAGAGCGCTCAGCTCTGATGTACGAGGTCACTACTGGCCATGGACACGGAAGCCAGACATGCACCAAGTCCCACACAGCCCCGCCTGAGCATGCAGCACGGCGGCTCTCACCTCCCTGCGCGCAAATGGAGATAATCCATCTCTATTTGGGGTGGGAACAGGGGTTGGCATTACCCATACGAGAAAGGTAGGAGGACTGCTCTGAGAGACAGATGTGATCAACAGCTGGGGGTTCTGATTTATGATGAAAGACTAAAAAAAAAAAAAAAAATCTGAAGAGCCAGAAGGATGAGAGTGTCAGAACTGAGACATGTGGCAAGAGGAACACTAGGCCCAGAAGCACCTCTGGGGGCTGATCTCTGGGCCGAAACCAGGAGAAAAGTTGACAAATGAATGTGTGGTTTGAAAGTAAGAAGAAGCTTTCTGACACAGAGATGGGCTTTCCTGCCAGAGACAGTGGCCCACGCGCTGCACGCCCATCAACACAAGGACCGGCTGTGCACTTTCCTGGTGGGAGAAGCCCAAAATGTGTCCAGGGGGGGACAGAAGACACGGGTCCTAATGGAGGTGCAGGTGGCTCTGTGACCCGGCCCTCAGAGAGGCCTGTAGCAGTCAGGGTTCTCCAGAGAAACAGAGCCAGTAGGGCGCACTTATGCAGGTGTGCATATGGAAAGAGAAAGATTTATTCTAGGAATTGGCTCAGGAGATGATGGGGGCTGGCAAGTCCAAAGTCTGCAGGGCAGCCCAGAGACCCAGAGAAGAGTGAATGTTGCAGTTTGAGCCCCAAGGCCATCTGCTGGCAGAGTTTCGTCTTCCTCCTGGGACATCCATCTCTTTTTTGTTAAAACCTTCAATGGATTGGGTGAGGCCCACCTACACTATCTACTTTACTGAAAGTCTACTGATTTTTTTTAAAGATTTTATTTATTTATTCATGAGAGACAGAGAGAGGCAGAGACACAGGCAGAGGGAGAAGCAGGCTTCCAGCAGGGAGCCTGATGTGGGACTCCATCCCAGGACTCCAGGATCAGGCCCTGGGCCGAAGGCAGCCCTAAACTGTTGAGCCTCCCAGGCTGCCCAGAAAGTCTGCTGATTTAAATGTTAATTCATGGGTTTAGTGCCTGCCTTTGGCCCAGGGCGTGATCCTGGAGACCCGGGATCGAGTCCCACATCCGGCTCCCTACATGGAAACTGCTCCTCTCTCTGCCTGTGTCTCTGCCTCTGTGTGTGTGTGTGTGTGTGTCTCTCATGAATAAATAAATAAAATCTTTTTTAAAAATTATACATACATACATACATACATACATAAATAAATAAATAAATGTATGTTAATTCATTTTTAAAATATCATCACAGCAATATCTAGACTGGTGTTTGACCAAATACCTGGGTGCCTCAGCCCAGCTAGGTTAACGTATAATATTAACCATCACCGGGTCCCAATCAGTGCACGTTTGTTCTTCGGGTCTCCTGTGTGCCCGGCCCTGGGTAAGGAGACATGGTGGCAGAGAACACAGTCCCTGATACCGCCCCCTCAGAGTCCCTGACAGGATGGGAGACATGGAACAGCAGGCAGCCCTTGCCCCCGACCAAACAAGAGCCAGATACAGGGTTTAGGCACACCTTGCTGAAATGTGGGCTTTATCACAACAAAGCCATCATGAAACCTCAGAATGAAACTCTTACCAGAGCCTCCAGAGACCTGAACAAGCACAGGACCCCCACACACACCCCACCCCAGGCAGCTGGCCATGGTCCAAAGTGCTCTCTCTCTCTCTCTCTCTTTCTCTCTCTCAATCTCCATGCATACAGATCCTAAAGAGCACAAACAGGAGACACTGCATCCTGGGCACCATCCTAAGTCCCATACACACAGCTCACTGAATGCTCTCAGCAATATAACACCCATTTCCCATGTAAGTAAACCAAGGTAGAGAGGCTAAGTGAGTTGCCAGGTCGCAGCAGTAGAGTGGCCAGAATCAGGACATAGGCTGATGGCGCTCAGCCCCAACCCTACATACTACTCCTCAGTAAGGAGGATTGGATCAGAGGGGGCTCCCACGGGAAGTGACATCGGAGTCGGTGTGCTGAACCCTGGAGGACCAGAGGGCCCAGACAGCAGAGGGGCTGGGCTAGAGACCTGGCAGACCTTCGTGCATGCTATGGCTGATCCTCAGTTTCCTCTCCTGTAACATGGGAGCAAGGCATGAGCCTGCCTGTGGGGAGCTCAGGGATGGCCACCACCTGCCTCGGTCTTCATGCTGCAGAAACCGCCCGGTGATGGAGGATGACGGGAACGTGGGGAAACCTCCCTCCGCCACTGCTGGGCCGGGGCTGTGTTGGGGGTGGCAGGGAGCCAGAAGGACCTCCAGCAGGAGATGGGTACTCAGAGTACAGCAGAGGCAGGAATAGGAAGGTTGGGGCTTGCAGAGGAGAGACCCTTCGGGACAGGTGGGCTCCAGGGCCGGGGAGAAAGTCCGGCCCAGCAGGCAGACCCGGGCACCAGCAGGGAAAGGCCAGGCCAGGAGAAGCCGGGCTGGGGCGTGCTGGCTCTCTCTCCCTGACACTGGGTTTAGACCCCAGCACCGCCACTTACTAGGTGTGAGACGTCAGACAAATCATTGAGCTGCTCTGGGCCTCAGCGTCCTCATCTGTAAATGGGACCGTAACAGTGCTAGCCAGCGACCGTGGCCTATAGTTCAAACAAGGTCCACGCACCCCAGCACCGAGAACTCACCTCGCTGGAAATGAGTGGCCTCTCCTGCTGCACCACCAGGCTGCCCGTGACACAGTTCTCCTTTTCCTAAATTAGACCTAAAATATTCTATTTGGGGAAGTACACGGCAGTAAGACCAGCAGGGGAGACTCGCCTGATAACGTCCTGGTCTATTTCTTCTGGATGTTTTTCATTCATATCTTTTCCATACACGCACACCATGCGGTACGCATAATGTTGTCTTTTGCTCTTTTCACTTAAAATGTCACCATAAGCATTTTACTCTGTCTTTAGACTTTTTCATCACCATCACTTTTGTTACGACGATACAAGATCTTCTAACACGTAAACACAGAACTTACTCATTGTCCTCGATCTCCAAATGTTTTTTCTTGTAAACGATTCGGATAAACATCTTCTCATCTACTTATCTCTTTGCCCAAACTCTTTTTCTTGCTTCCATTCCCCAAAGTGGAATCCCTAAGCCAATTGGGAAGGCTCTTGACAAACAAGGACAAGTCACTTCCCAAAATCTTGCTGTAACTCTGCAGCCTGAAGCTGGGTGCTGGCGGCGCCCACAGCCACCACCACCAGGGAGCCCACCGGGTGTACTGTAGGGGGTCACTTTCAGTGCTGGTCTCCAGCTATGGTCTTTGTTTTGCCTCCACTCTGGCTCCCACTGAGACGCGGTTGTTAAAGCTTGAGGTCATAGGCAGAGCCAGGTGGTACCCACCCAGTTCTTGTCATTCCAAATTTCAAAATGGTTGTTTTATGTTATAGTTTTGGAAGGTTCTCCTTATTCTCACATTCTTACAGTTTCTTATAGCTGTCGTTGTTATGGCTTGAGATCTTCTTGTTATAAGAAAGAAAAGACCCCGGACCCGAGGCTCCCTCGCACTCCTCCCAGGACCTGTCCTCCCTCCTGTGCCAGGTGGTGGTGATGGAGAAGCTGGTACACACCCACCCCATGTTCTCACTCTCCCTGCTTGTATGCACATTAAAAAAAAATAGAGAATTTTGTTTTCAAACACAATGTGTTTTCACAATGTTTTGTGTTTTCAAAATGCATATGAATGATGTAAAGCATAATTCTGCAACTTGCTCCTTCCTAACCGTTGCATTAAACCAAATTAAAACACAAAACACAACACCACCACACCTCCTCTGGGGTCTCTGGAAAGCCCCGACAGGGCCCTCATCGCCTGCACTGAGAACACCATTCTTCTACTTTCTGTCTTCCAGAAAACAGACTTCCTCCTGGGGCCAGGAAAAAGTCTGGATGCTCTTAATTCCTAGAATCACGTGGTAATGAAAATGCCACACATGAAAATTTGCAAAGTACAGCAAAAGTTGTTCTTAGAGGGAAATTTGTAATCTCAACATTTTCCCTTGGAAAGAGGGGCTGGTAAACTAATAATATGAGCATCCAACTTAAGATACAAAAATCACAACTGAATAAAGCCAAAGGATGCAGAAGGAAGAAGGATGAATGAATGAAACAGAAAACAAATAAATGATGAAAATACTCAACTAAGCTGATATCTACTAATCTCCAACAGGAATTATCAAGAAAAACAGAGCGAGCCTACAAACAATATTTGGAATAAAGAACGGGTGTGATGATGTGAGAGACTAAAATGCTAATAAAATAAATCTCAATGACAATATAAATATAAAACAAAATAGACAAACTCCGTACTGAACTTGCAGAGGAAGAAATTAACATTTGAAGAGCCCTGCAATTTAAAAACATGATGTAAGAATCCATCCTTTCTCATCTAGAAGGCTCTGAGCCTAGACCACTCCAGTCTTATCCAGATCTCCCATCTCTGAGACCAGTACAACACTGATGCCAAAAACAGAGACAAACTGTATGAGGGAGGAAAATGTAGCTAATTGCACTCGTGAACAAAGATGGAAAAATGCTAAACAAAATATTCGCATCAGAACTCAGCCTCTGTACAAAGTAAGTGGAAAAGTGAAATGTAACCACATCATGGATGTGGTTTATCCCGGGAATGCACAGATGATTTGATGATAGAAATCCTAAGTGTGCATCAGCAAGCATGCCGTCAGGTTGAAGGAAACATGGTCATCTCAGTAATGCAGAAGAAAATTTGATGAAACTCAACAAGATTAATTGAAACAAAACAAACTAAAAAATGTTAGTAAACTAGAAACAGAAAGACAGTTTCTTAACTCGAAAAAGTATATCTACCAAAAGCCTACAACAATTGTAAATCTTCCTGGGTGAAAACTCTAGAAATCTTCCCTCTAAAAAGCATCAAAAATAAGAAATCACTACTCCCTGCTCCTGTTACATTGTCCTAGCCATCCTAGCCAGTGCAATGAGGAGAGAAAAAGAAATAAAGTAGACATTCATAAACTCCCTCTACTCACAAATAACATATCTACACGGAAAACCCAAAGGAAATCTACAATCAAATTATTGAAAGTATTAAGAGAATTCAAAACTATTTTTGGAGGTAAGCTCTATATAGAAAAATCAATTACATTTCTAAACACCAGCAATGGGGATCCCTGGGTGGCTCAGCGGTTTAGCACCTGCCTTCGGCCGAGGGTGGATCCTGGGGTCCTGGGATCGAGTCCGCGTCGGGCTCCCTGCATAGAGCCTTGCTTCTTCCTCGGCCTGTGTCTCTGCCTCTCTCTCTCTCTCTCTCTCTATCTGTCCCTCATGAGTAAATAAATAAAACCTTTAAAATAAAATAAACACCAGCAACAAACAGAAAATGTAACTTTAAAAAGATACCGTGCATAATATCAACAAAAAAATACGAACTATCTAGGAGTAACTCTAATAAATATGCACAAGACTTTCACGGAAAAAAATTTTTTTTAAGATTTTATTTATTTATTCACGAGAGACACAGAGAGAGAGAGAGAGGCAGAGACACAGGCAGAGGGAGAAGCAGGCTCCATGCAGGGAGGCTCCGTGACGTGGGACTCGATCCCGGGTCTCCAGAATCAGGCCCTGGGCCAAAGGCAGCGCTAAACCCCTGAGCCACCGGGGCTGCCCCGCGGAAGAATATTTTTAACTGAGGCATAATGCACATACAGTTAAACTCACTCTTTTTAGTGTACAGTTGTATAAATTTTAACAAATACATGCGGTCATGGAACCATCTCCACAGTCAAGAGAGCATTTCCATCAGCCCAAGCAGCTCCCTTGTTCCCCGAAGCTGTCATCTTGAGCCCAGCATCATGTGCACCTCGCGGAATGTGTATGATATTCAGGAGAACACTATCCCATACCAAGGGCTGAGCGGGGGGCAGGGGCAGTGGTCACAGACGCCAGGATAGAGGAGAGATGTTCCACTAATGTACTAATATGACCCTATTGAATAAACACAAACACAGGTTCTCAGACACAGAGAAGTTTAGACTTTTTTTTTTTAAGATTCTATTTATTTATTTGAGATAGAGAGAGCATGAGCAGGGGGCAGGGGGAGAAGGAGAGGGAGAACCAGACTCCTCACTGAGCGGGGAGCCTGACACAGGGCTTGATCCCAGGACCCCAGGATCATGAGCTGAGCTGAAGACAGACGCTTAACCCACTGAGCCACCCAGGCACCCCAAGTTGGGACATTTTTGTACAGTGGAGCCAACAACATTCCCCACACCCGTAGGTTTCACCAACCCAGAGCCCCGATGCACAGTGGTCAAGTCATGTGTCCAGAATCACATAGTGCATGAGTGACAAAAGTGCTAAACTCTTTGCCCCTCCGCAAACACCTTCTCCCCACCATGAACTCTTCTTCCCTATCCTTCTCTTCAGCCCGGAGCCCTGGATGTGTACAGAGGGTAATGGGGGGAGGGGGGGGCGGTGAAATCACGTGAGCCCTGAAGAATGACTTTAAAAGGGCACATCTGAATCCTATCAGACACGATAATATAGGGGAGCGAATCTGCGGTGGCTGGAGTGGGCGGAAAGGGGAACCACGGGACCGCCTGGGGCATGGAGGAGGTGCTGGGACGGGAGCATCAAAGACCCAGCCACCTCTTGGCCTCAGTCCCAGGCTCTGCCACCAAAGCATCCTCATCCCCAACAGCAGGAGTACCTGGTTCCCAGCCCACTCCACCCAGGAACCAGGCAGTCCTCAGGGGACTGGAGGACTCTATGCCCAGTGCTCCGCACAGGGACTCAGCACAGGTCGTCGGCAGCCAGGCCTGCCCTTCCCACTGCCCTGGCCCCAGAAGAGCCCTGGAGGTCAAGGGCCAAGCCCACTCACACTGTGTCCCCGGCGGCCAGCGAGGTAGCAGTGGGGCATGTCTGCAGGGTACGTGCATCACTGCTGGCGACTGGGCAGCCACAGGCTCCACACGGAGAACTTTCTACCGTCGCCTCCTGGGATGGCCATCCCTCCCTAGGGCGGCCTGTCAGGCCCTATGTTCAGATTCCTCAGTGCTCCCTCGGGATCCTACAGCACCACATGGGTGACGGCCAGACTCCTTTCTCTTCCCAACTAGATGGCAAACGTCTCCAAGACCAGGAGCAGCTGGGCTCGAACCTTGTCTTCCCTGCTTCCTTGCGGTGTGACCTTAATCAAGTGTCTGAATGCCCCTGTGCCTGGGTCCCCATTTGTAAAATGGGACTAGTAACAGCGCCTTCCTTACATGGAATGGATAAATGAAGTGTTTTTGACAGGTATCATCCCTGTGCCCCCAGTGCCCAGGGTCTCAGAGACACCTGCTGAGTGACTCCCTCGGGAGAGAGACTTTGCGCTCCGTCACCTTGCCATGGCCTCTGTCTGGTAATAACGCAGTTGCAGAGCAGGGACGCAGAGGCTGAAGAGCACAGATGGTGGACCAGGACACCTGGGTCTAAATCTCAGAGCCCCTGACTCCTTGCTGTGTGAGATCGTGTGAGCCCACACCCTCTCTGTTTCTGTGCTGTGAACAGGATGACCAGGCTTCTTGACTGCCCTGTAGGACTGTCGGGGATGGCAACAGATGATGCAGAGAAGGTGCACAGGGGAGCCTCAAGAAGTCACTGCTATTACGACCGTTAATAAAAATGACTTTCCTGGGGATCCCTGGGTGGCACAGCGGTTTGGCGCCTGCCTTTGGCCCAGGGGCGCGATCCTGGAGACCCGGGATCGAATCCCACGTCGGGCTCCCGGTGCATGGAGCCTGCTTCTCCCTCTGCCTGTGTCTCTGCCTCTCTCTCTCTCTCTCTCTCTCTCTCTATCATAAATAAATAAAAAATTAAAAAAAAAAAAAGATTTTCCTTCCACTCCCTGAAAGGGCTGGGGAGGAGGAAGCCGGGACAGGAGAGGACAAGGCTGATAAATGGAGCCTGATCCAGGAAGAATTTAGTAAGCCTCTCAAGTAGGCCGTAAATACAGTACTGGAGGCCGGGGAGGGGTGCCAGGGCAGAGACAAATGAGCGACACATGGCCAGCGCCCCCCCACCCTCCCTGTGGCCACACACCCAGTACTGGCCAGCTGGCAGTTCCCATGGTCACCCCCGTGAGAGGCAGGGCTGCAGGCCGGTCAGCAGCCCCAGGGGCCCCCGGCCCAGAGACACACCGGAGGGGAGAGGGGGCCGTGCCCCAACAGAGTCAGCTCTATTCCCACGTGCCAGGGTCCAGCCACTTCAGCTCAGAAGGCAGCCAGTGCCAACTGTGCCCACCCCCTGCGCCCAGATGCCACCTGGGGGGCACTTGGGCAGGGTAAGACTCAGCAAGGACAGCTTCTGGGGAAAGCCCATTGACCTCTCCACCCATCCGTCAGTGAGCACCTGCTACATGTCTGGCACTGGAGGGTGCTGGTGGGGACAGATGGTGGGGAAGCAGCACTGGGCTCGGGACCCTGCTTCACAGAGCATCTTGACAACCCTGTTTCAGAAGCAGCACCTCACGTGCACCAACATGGCCTCATCGCAGTAACGAAGGTGACCACGGTCCATTAGAAGGCTGCAGCTCCCACCCGGAGCCCAAGACAGAGCCCAGAGCCACACCTGGACCCGAGGGGACACCCAACCCTCTGTCGCTGGGCCCAGGGAGCAAGGCCAACGTTGAGGAGCCCTAGTCAGAGGTTCCCAGCCAAAATCCCCCAGCTGTGGGCCTGGCAACACTGTGGGCTTCCAGGAGGCTCAGAAGCACTCCACCCTTGGTGGGTGCCCTCTGAAGATCAGCAGGGCTGAGCCAGGCTGGAGGGGACAAGTAGAGAGACCTGCCAAACAGTGGAGGGCCAGGCGAGGAGCAGTGATGGGAAAGACAAACTTGGGCCAGCCCAGCCCCCACGGAGCCCACAGTCTGATGGGCACAGAAGGCAGAGTGCCGGCCGTTTGATGAGAGCCACGCACCAGGACGGCTGGTGCAGGGATAGGAGACGCCTGGCCGCCTGCAGGGCCAGGTGCTTCCTGGGACAGGAGCTGGAAGGATGCATGAGGCTCAGGCTCACTGGGGAAGGCAGGCAGAGGGGGGAGCAGGTGTGAAGGCTGCACAGAGCTGCTCACAGGAAAGAGCAGGCCAGAGGTCCCAGGCCCTGCGCAGAGTGTGCAGAGGCGGGCCACGGGAGGACACAGAGGAGGTGGACGGACCCCAGCTCAGGCCCAGCAGTATCCTGGTGCCTCACACACCTGTGCACCTGACTCGCCAACAAACCTAGGAGGTGAGTGATCTTATCATCCAGCACAGATGGAGAAACTGAGGCACAAAGAGACAAAGAAACTTGTCCAAGGCCACTAGATTAATATGCTGATTGAGCCAGGCTTTGACACCCCCATCCCACCCCACCACCCCCAACAAGCCCAGGCCTTAATGCCTCTAGGGCAATAGTGAGCCATCGATGGTTATGGAGTGTAAAAGTGGCTGGTGCTCCATGTGGGGTTGGTGGAAAGGGGTGGAGGACGAGGCTGGGGGTGGAGTCCTGGGCACAGCCTGGTCCCACTGCAGGAAGGAGCAGCACAGGGACTGCAGAGCCAGGCTATACTCGGGCTCCTGCCGTGATGGTGGCGGACATGCCATTCATGAGATGCGGGGGCAGGGCTCCAAGAGCCTCCCCCATCTTCAGAGTACAGGTGGCCCCTGGGCCCACTGTACCACCCGTGCCTCTTCCTCCCTGTGCCCCAGAGCCCCTGCCCGGGTTCAAAGGCAGACCTCCAGGCAGCTCTGAAATGCCAGCAGTATTGGCAACACCACCCGGGACCCCCCATTCCAGAAGTCCCATTTTACCTCTGCCAGGGGAGGCTGGCCCCAGTCATTTCTCTGTTCTGTTTTGTCATTTCCCTGCAGGAGAAACATCTGGAGAGAGCAGCTGTTCTCCTCCAGCACCCTCGGTTCTGGGGCGTGGGGCTGCGGTGGGGCGGGGCGGAGAGGCAGCCGGAGGTCCCACGCCATGAAGCCCGCAGCGCCCCAGGCCGGCCTGGCACACACGCAGCTCAGTCTGTGAGAATCACAGAATACGAAATTCATATTAATTTTCTGTTTAGCCAGGATTTGAATTTCAAATCAGGCCCCAAGTTGCTTCGGATTGACTACAGCCTGTCTCCCTGAACTCGTCCATCAGCGTGGGGCCCCTGTGGCCAA
The DNA here is from genome assembly GCF_048164855.1 of Canis lupus baileyi. Taxonomy (NCBI): domain Eukaryota; kingdom Metazoa; phylum Chordata; class Mammalia; order Carnivora; family Canidae; genus Canis; species Canis lupus. Next base: position 60,671,931 of record NC_132839.1, on the reverse strand, counting down.
CCAGCCCTTCAGGCAGCCAGGTGGCTCTCTCTGAGGGCCCTGCACCTCCAGCCAGGGCGCAGGGGGGCTTTGTACCAACCAGGCAGGTGCAAACCCATCCCAGGCTGCACACACCAGCATCCCCCCGAAACCTCCACTCGATGTGGGGGGTTTGTTCAGCTTTGTCGAGGCAGAACGGACAAGATATTTAAAGAGTGTGCTGCGCTGATGGGATACACAGACTCACGCCGGAAGGGCTCCCCACTCCCCCGCCTGACCGACTAGCACATCATCACCTCACCTATCTTTCCGTGTGCAAGAACACTGAAGCTCTACTCCCAGCAAAGATCAATCGTACAGTGTAGAGTCACAGTACGGAGTTAGCAGCTCCAGTCACCAGTTTTTACATGAGGTCTTCAGGCCTTGTTCACCTGACAGCCCAGAAGTCGTGCCTTTGACCAACCCCCTTCCCCCACCCCTAACCCCGCCAACCACCCTTCTGTTTCTAGGAGTTTGTCTTTGTTTTCAATTCCATGTACAAGTGATACCGTGCAGGGTTTGTCTTTCTCTGGCTGATGTCACCTAGCATCGTGCCCCGGGGTCCCCCGTGATGCTGCAGGTGGCTGAGTAGTCCTGCGACGGGGCCCCTTTCCTGATAACTCTGCACACTCTGCCCAGCTACACCATCTATACAAGAACTAGGATGAGACTCCTACATTCACCTTCTCCCGTGGTCCCTCTGTTCCCGGCATCGGGTCACTGAAGGCTCTCCCTGTACTGGGCCCCTGGGACCTGCTCCTAGCACCTCCTTCCCACACTCTTACCTGCAGCAGGCTCCACCCTCCCAAGCCTCATTCCCCTCACCTGGGAAATGGGACCTCAGCACCCACTGTCCCTGCACAGGATCGAGGAAGCATTCCACTCTCTCAGCAACACTCGACAAGCATTTAGCACCCTCCATGTTCCAGGCCCTGCCCTTGGGCGGGGGGGAGTGGGGTGCGCAGGGCAGAATGAACAAACACCACAGTGAACAAAACAGGCCAGATTCCCTGTTCCCCATGGAGCTGATGTTTTAAGGTCATGGTTCTCTACCAGGAGCAGTTTCATGCCCCCAAGGACACCTGGCAGTGTCTGGAGACATTTTTTATTTTCATAACCCTGGGGGTCAGGGTGCTACTGGCACCCACTGAGTGGACAGCAGAGATGCCACTAAAATCTTTAATGCACAGGATGGCCCCAAGCAGAGAGTTATCCCGCCCCAAATGCCAGGAGCACCAGGGTGGAGAAGCCCTATTCTAAGGGAGAGATGGTAAACAAGATAAGTAAAGCCAATAGATTGCTAGAAGGTGCTATGTGATAGAGGTCACACAAAGAAGCAAGAACACAGCTCCATCTGCCCCAGCGCAGCAAGAACAAGGCTCAGCGGGGAATGCTTCTAGCCCTGACACCCAAAGACAGGCTGCCCACTTGACATCCACATCCACCAGGCCACAGAGGGCCCCAGAGATGAATGGGGCCAGGCCTCTGCCCCTGAAGCCCCTAGCCTTGCAGAGGAAGCACACACACGGTGTCTGAGGCTTTGGCCACCTGTGGGCTGTGTGCCCCTCCACAGGTGGTCTGAGCCTCAGTTCTCCTGTATGTGAAATGGGGACAGTGGTGGGACCTACCCTGTGTGACTGTTTCAGAGTCAAATAGGACCCGATCGTGGGAAATGCTCGGTCAAGGGTCACTGCTATTATGGTACACAGTGGCAGAGAGACACGGAAAGTTCTGGAACACTAAGAGTAGGGAATGGTGAGTGTGCCATCCGAGGCACAGAAGCTGAGACTTCATCAGGGAAGGGGCGTCCACCCCACCTCAAAGGCCGAAGTTCACCAGGTCCTAAGGCCAGGAAGGACGGTGACACACGGTGATCCCCTGAGTGGCTCTCACCGAGGCACAGTCACCACATGCACGAAGATGCTGAGGGACAGAGGACAGGCGGGACATGATGCTGGAGAGGAGCCTGGGGCCCTGCAGCTGCAAAGCCATGCATGCCAGCCAAGGGCTTGGCTCCATCCTCACCTCCTAACTGCTTCTTACAATCTGTTGTCAACTCAGCAGCCGAAGTGATCCCTTGAATCCCAAGGTCAGACCAGTCTCTCTCATCGCAGCAGCATGCAAGCCAGGTCCTTACCAGACCCCACAACCGTTACTACCCTGACCCCATCTCGTGAGCCCTTCTCCCCCCATTCCCCTCTCTGCTCCAGCTACACTGTTCTGCTCACTGTTCCAGAAACACCGCTGACACTCCTCTGCCTTAGGGCCTTTGCACCTGCTGTCCCTCTACCAGGAATCCGCTCCCGCTGGCACAGCAGGGCTGGCTCCCACCTCCTTCAGGGCTTTGTTCAGTTGGTGACAATGTCACAGAGAATATGATCTTTGAACTAGGTCTTGAAGGATGAGAAAGGTTTGGTCCCTGGAGGGAGGCCCTTTCAGGGAGGGATTGGACATCGGATGGTGCTTCACACCCAGGAGAGGCGAGAAGCAGGAGTGACCACCCCTCAAAAGGCCTGGAGGTGGAGCCTGGTGGAGCCACCTGGGAGGGGAGCTCTGAGAGTCCCACCCTGGCAGGGGCGGGGGGACAGAGGTCGCACCTGCAGACTCACTGTGCCTGCCTCCCTGGATCTGGATCCTCACACCCACCCATGTGGGGCAGGTGGAAATGAGAGCCCAGCAGGGAGGGTCTGCCCCACTGCAGCCCGGGCTGCAACCTCCCCGGCTCTCCTTCCCAGGCGGACTGCTGTCGTCCGCAGGCACCGCCAAAACCTACGTATTTTATGTTTTTTGATTTGAAGCAGTAAACATCCTTCAGTACTTCATGGCCTTTCCAACCTATCCCGTCTCTTAATACCACGTCATTGAAGTCACCAGCTCCGGCGTGTAAGTAAGGGGCCCCGGGGTGGCGCCCAGGAGCTGCTAGGACACCCAGCCCGAGGCTCCTGCTGCAGGGTGAGACCCCTGCACACGCACCTTCACGAGGTCTTGCCCAACCTGCTTCCGGAGGTGCGGCACCTGCCTGCAAGCGCACCTGCTGCACACAAAAGTCCGATTGGCCCACAGCCCGCCGATGAGTGGTGGACGCACAGGCACCTGATGCCCGTCTGGCCAATGAGAATAAGGGAGCTGCCCAGGGGCTGCTGTCAGTTCCTCTACACCCCAGGACCGACTAGCTCCAGCCCTACCCCCTACCCTCTACCCCTACGCCCTATGCTTAATGCCTGCCTCTACCCCCTACCCCTACCCCTACCTCAACCCCTACTCATTGGCTCCACTCTGCATCTGCACATGGCACCGCAGCCCCCTGCGCCCACCAGGAGGCCGGGCGGAGCAGAGAGATGGAAAGCCTGGGCCCTGGGCGTCCATCGCAGAGCCCCTGATTGAACCATCCCGGGGCTGCCCTGCCCTCGGATGCAGCGTGTTGCAGGGAACTGTGAATTTCCTTGTGGTCTTAATCACTCTGAGTCGGATTTGCTGTTGCTTTCAGCCAAAGGTGCCCCGCCGACTGCCTCGCAGACTTGTTCTCCAGGAATCCCATGGCTGTTCACTCTCCTTTTTTAGCAAACTCATTTTCTGCTTAAAACAACCAGAGTTGAGGGGCCCCTGGGTAGCTCAGTGGGTTAAGCATCTGCCTTCGGCTCAGGTGGTGATCCTGGAGTCCTGGGATCGAGCTCCACGTGGGGTTCCCTGCTCAGCAAGGAGTCAGCTTCTCCCTCTCCCTCTGTTCCTCCCCCTACTTGTGCTTCCTCACGAGCTCTCTCTCAAATACATTAATAAAAATCTAAAAAAAAAAAAAAAAGCACACACACACACAATAAAAACCAACAACCAGCCACAGCTGGTCTCGGTTACTTGCAGCTTAGATCCCTAATAATAGAGAGGAGGGTCATTGCTCAGGCCTGCCTGCCAATGAGCAAGGGCCTCAAGACAGGAATGAAGGAGTATTTGGAGACAGAAATGAGAGAGAAGGTGAAACAGAGGCTGGGCCTCCAAGAGATAAGCACCCCTACATGGGTGGGAACACAGGGCACAACGGGGCTCAGATCCCAGGCGACTTGAATGCCAAGCGGAAGAATGTTGACTGTATTTTTAAGTCATGAGATTTGGGGTCACCTGGGTGATTCAGTGGGTTGAGCATCTGACTCTTGATCTCAGCTCAGGTCTTTATCTCAGGGTCATGAGTTCAAGCCCCATGTTGGGCTCCGCACTGCTCATGGAGCCTACTTAAAAAAAAATAAAGTCACAACATTTTGACCAAAAGAGTCATCTGATGAAACTGTCACTTTAGGGAGTTTATCTGGATGAGGTAGTTAGAGGTCCCAGAGAAGGGCCTGGCATCCTCCAAGCTTCTACCTCAAGCCGGCCAGGGCTGGTGCCATCTCAGCATCTCCCAGGGAGAGGGTGCTCTGTTTTCCAGATGAGGCCTGGAGCACGAATCAGGGAAGTGACTGTCACAGCCCCCAGCTGGTCAGGAGCACAGCAGGAATTCAGAGGGACCAAACCCGGACTGTTTCCCCGTGTCCCACCGCCCCAAGTTAGGAGTGAGTTAGCACCCAGGTATGATCCTGCCAGACTCACCCACGCTGCTCCAGGAAGGGACAGACCCCTACACGGACCAGCAAAATGTTTCTGCGATTCTTAAAACCCAGTGACCAGGTCACTAGCTTTAAAGCTGTCTCATCTCACAGCTGCCACGGCAGATAAGTGACATTCCATCTTTTTATGGTACATTAATTTAAATAAAGCCTTTGCCAGAAGACAATCTCTGTCCATGTGCAATACAGAAAGCTGAAGAAACTTTACAGCTCTGCGGGAGCAGGGAGAGGGAAAGATCAAACTTTGCTAGGGTCTCAAAAACCACGGGAGAGATCCCAAACCCTGGCCGGGGAGGCAGAGTCCAAAAACCTCTGCTTCCACAGGTGGCTGCAGCAGAGGGAGGCTGCCGGGACACCCTGTGCTTGGCTCACTGCGAACATCTCCTCAGCCTGAGCAAGCTGCTCTGGGTGTGGAAGGCATGAGACTTTTGCAGAAACCCAGGGACACGATGGAGAAGCAACAGTTTTTGCCACCTGCCATGGCCTGATGCTCTGGAGATAGGTGTGGTTGGATTCTTTCAGTGACCCCCTGAGGGAAGGGCTGCTCTCACCATCACCATCACCATCATCAGAGGGAACTGAGGCCCAAGGATGCTGGGGGACTTGCTGAAGCTCACAGTGCTGGCAGGGCCTGGACTTAAACCCGGTGCTGTCTGATTCTAAGTGCACTCACTTGCCCTCACCAGTGAGCAGTGAGGGCAGAGAGAGGCTGAAGTGATCCGGGAGGCTTCACGGAGAAGGAGACATTTACACAGCACACCAAAGCGGGAGTAGGAGCCACGGGCATTTAGAGTAGGGAAAGGTCTTTCCCTAAAAGGGGAAAAGCCCACCATGGCTCAGAGGTGAGGGCAAAGCCGCAGGTCAAAAGAAAGACCCCTTCAAGCCCCCAACAAATCTCCCTTTTAAACTCATCTCAAATTGGGGAACTAGAAAGAAACTAACTTGCAAGGAAAGATTTGCTATTCACAAAACTCTCGGGCCAAGAGTTTTTTTTTGGTTTTGGTTTTTTTTAGATTTTTTAATTTATTTATTCATAAGAGACACAGAGAGAGGGCAGAGAGAGAAGCAGGCTCTTCGCAGGCAGCCCAGTGCAGGACTCAATCCCAGGACCCAGGGATCACACCCTAAGCCAATAGCAGACACTCCTCCACTGAGCTACCTAAGTACCCCTCGGGCCAAGATTTTTAAATCCTCTTCTCTCTTGAAAGAAACATCTCGGGACACTTGGGTGGCTCAGTGGTGGAATGTCTGTCTTTGGTTCAGGTTGTGATCCTGAGGTCCTGGGATGGAGTCCTGTATTGGGTTCCCTATGGGGAGCCTGCTTCTCCCTCTGCCTGTGTCTCTGCCTCTCTCTCTCTCTCTCTCTCTCTCTCTCTCTCTGTGTGTCTCTCATGAATAAATAAATAAAATCTTAAAAAAAAAAAAAAAACCCTCTGGTTTCCAGCCTGCATTCTTGGCAAGGATGTTCCCTGACTCTCGGCATTCAGGAGAAGCAATGCGCTCAGAAGGAAGGCGCGCAGCCACCAAGCAGGGAAGGAGGCCAGGGTGGGGGTGAGCCAGCAGGGTGGGAGCAGGGAAAGAGGGGGGGCAGGGGCCTGGGAGGGGTTCTGCTCTGAGGTGTGCCATCAGAGGGATGGAGAGTGGTGCCCTGAGTGCCAGCTAGGTGCACACATGCTGGGCACTGCCGCACTGCCCGCTGGTGGCCTGCCTGGACTACATGACACTCCATCCCCCAGTCCGCCTTTCAGGGGCCAGTGCTGACAAAGCACCTGCTGCGTGCACGACCCCACTATGTGCTGGTCAGAGAAAGTAAACCTCTGACTCCTTTCCCCAGCAGGAGGACGGATTTCCTTCCTTAGATCAGAGGGGTAGTCCACCAGAGGGACTTAGAGCAATCAGATGTGTGGGGAAGAGGGGACAGGACTTCATTAAAGACGCCCCCAGGGGACAGGGTCTTGTGTGGCCTGCCACAGCACTGGTGAGGGCAGCAGGCGGCCCCAGGCGGCGGGCTCTGTTCTTCACAGACTCGGAGCGCACCCACTCTTCACTGGCACCCAGACGGCACAAGACTCAGACACAGGCCTCAAGAAGCCCACAGTCCAGTGGAAATGACACAGACACAGCACAAGCTGGAGGACACTGCCTGCCCCACGGACCTAGCTGGGGGCAACGGTGTGTCAGAGATGTCATGCAAGCAGAGGCCTTAAATGCACTTGCATTGTGAGACCTGGCCTCTTGTGCTCTGGTGATCCATCATGAGCCTGGTACCCAGCACAAGACATACAGAGGAGACCTGAAACCAACCCAAGGCCTGGAGTCAAACCCTGCTGGCCCAGACTTGCTGTAGCCATCCTGAAGGTCCATGAGCAACAAAATCAGGATTTCTTGTAGTACGCCACCAAACACGGGGGTAATTTGTTACACACCATCATTGCAGCATTAGCTGACTGACACATAATGGCACCATGGTACAACAATGGCTTGGTTGGAGGTATACTTGGAGCTCAGAGGAAATCGTAAGCAGTTAGAGAGGGCTTCTGGGAGGAGGTGACATGTGGAACCTTGAATGACAAGTATGAGAGAAAGTCAGGTGATGTTCCAGGAAGATGGAGTAACCACAGGAGAGGAACCGAGGCAGGGATGAGCACTGGCTTGGAAGGGCAGCTGCACTGCAAGACGCTTGGTGTCACCAGGACATGCTGTGGGGTTTGTGGTCACAGGAGCAGCCCCAGTTACAGCACCCCAAACAGGAAACCCACACGGTTCATGGCAACTGTCAAGCCCGAGCAGTCGGCTTCCTTGGTTGGCCATCTGGCCACCCCCATCCTGCCCCCGGGAAACATGCCATCTTCAATTGTTCTCCACGGCCCAGGTCCAGTGTACAATGGAGAGGGGATCTGCTGGCCCACAAATCTCCATGTTGACCTCTGAGTAGGGCATTGAAGAGAAGGCTGTTCATTCCGGGGGCTAACCCCCTTCACCGCCCACCTCCTCCTGGCGCAGCTGAGGAGCTAGGGACAGCCTTGGGGGTAGAACAGACAGGTTCAGGGCCTCTCGGCAATCTAATTCCCTCAAAAACCTAGAAACCTTCAAGTCCATTTCTTTTTTTCTTTTTTTAATGTCTAGGTTTTGTTTTTTTTTTTAAGGATTTTATTTATTTATGAGAGACAGAGAGAGAGGCAGAGACACAGGCAGAGGGAGAAGCAGGCTCCATGGGGGGAGCCCAACGTGGGACTCGATCCCGGGTCTCCAGGATCACGCCCTGGGCTGAAGGTGGTGCCAAACCGCTGAGCCACCCAGGCTACCCTCAAGTCCATTTCATGTGCATGTGTCCACCATCCACATTCTTGTCTAAGCTTGGGCTCAAAGCCTGAAGACTCAGAGTCTCCTGCCCTGCGGCTCGCCACTGCCCTGGCCCTGGCCTGGTCACCTTTGTCCTGAGATAATTCAAGACACCAAGCTCCAGAGAGAAACACCTCCCCAAGTGGATTGTGACTGGCAGCTTCTCTCAAGAGGCATGGAGAAGGAGTGGGCATCAGCCCCACATGGCTGTTCACTTCCGTGTCAGCGTGGGGTAAAAAGCACTGGCCCTCCCAGCGCTGGGGAGACCCTGGAGGTAGGATGCTTGGTCGCCATCACCACCAGCCAGGCCTCTCCCTCTGTGTCCTCAGAGATGGGTTGGGTCCTCAGTTCACAGCTCTCCTGTGGGACTTCAACTCCCACCCCTTCAGGAGGCCTCAGCTGGGAGGCTCTACACCTGGACCACATCCTTCCAGGGGCAGCTGCATCTGACATGAATCAGGTTGGGGTGGGAGGACCCCACCATTTTGACCCAACACTTCACAACTCGGAAGGGCCTTTTGGCTCTGAAGCTCTCCATAGGGCCGAGTAGGGCTGCCTTGGACCTGCATCTCAGCTGGACGCCCTCCTCTGCTGAATCTGCTTCCTTCCCCTCTGTTTCCAGGACCTGGGTCCCAAGGGCACTCCCTAAACCACCCCCCACTGGCACGCAACTCTCCACCTTGGAGTTGGCTCCCAGGGAAGCCCAGCCTGGGGCACCAAGATGTATCACTTGCACCCCAAGGAATGTGGTGGAAGCTGTCTGTTGTGAGCACTTTGGGGAACGAGGCTCTACACAGACTCAGGAAGAAGTCCCAGGGCCACACAAGGGACCAGAAGCAGTCAGGGACCAGATCTGACCAGGAGGGATAGGTCCCAGGGCCAAGGGTACAGGCAGGCTACATGCAAGCCTGGCAGTGCATGGAGGGAGAGGAGGAGAGGGGTTGGCACAGAGACAGGCCTCCGTCAGGGAGAGCAAGGGCCAGAGGGAACAGAGCAGAATGACTCAGGCAAAGAGCCAGAAAGAATAAGGGGATGCATCCCATCCCCCAGACTCTCCAGCTATGTTCTAATCTCCATTCCTTTTCACGGGCTGTTCCATCCACTGGAAGGCTCTAGAAGACTCTCCCACCACCTTTTGGACAAGCAGGCTAGATAGTGGCAGTCCAGGGCTCATTAGGAACTTCCAGAATTTGTTCAGGGACCGAGGCTTTTCCTATCTTCTTGCTCTAGGATCCTCAGCACATAGTTTCCCTCCTTGCATTCACAAGAGGGCTGCCAGGACACCAGGCATCACATCACCATTCCAGGCAGGAGAGCAAAGTCTGAGTGTGTCCCAGAAATCCACTCAGCTCTCAAGGGCAGCAGTGCACCACATGGCCACCCACACTGCATGAGAGCCTGGGAGTCTGTCCTTTATCAGGGCACACTGCCACCCAACATAAAAACGGGGTTCTGGCTGATGTAAAGTGCAGAGGGAATATTGGGTAGACAACCCATCCCCTTCCAGCTGTGTGGCCGTGGCGGGGGCTGGGCAGTGGTGGGGGAGGGCTGAGAAAGCTCGGGGGAGGGGGGCGGGAGGAGAGGCCAGCATACTGCACAGCAAGGCCACCAACCTCCTGGGCCATGCAAGGAGTGAGCTGAACAAAGCCCCGGCCCCGGCGGGGAGTCTGGCGCCCCAAAGCCCCGGACATGGTGAAACAGGCCGCCTGGGCTTCCACGGCAGCCCCTCCCCGGCCACCCTCCGTCCTCTGTCTCTGCCTCAGCCTCCCCGGCTTGTCCCCAGGCACCCTTGTCCTGGTGCCCAGCCCAGGCCCGGGTGGAGGAGGGGCCCGGTGGGGAGGGCTGAGCAGGACGGCCTGGCCGAGCGGCCCTGTGGTCGGGCCGGGAACATTCCTTGGGCAGAAATCCCCCCACCGGCTCCCCTGGCTGCGGGCAGGGTTTAGAGCAGCCTCAGGCCCGAGGCCCGATTGTCTGATCTACTCCCAAGTTTAAATTCCGGGCAGGCCTGTGCCAAGGCCTCTGCCTCAGGAGGCTCCCCGTTTGGGAGATTCTCAGCCCTCCCCCCGAAGGTGCTCCTGCCCCCACCGTCTTCCCTGGGCGGCTGGAGGGGCCTTTGCCCACGGGTAGACAGAACTGGGCGGTCTTCTCCGTCCAGAGCCCTGTCCCCGCTCCCCCTCATCCCCCTCCCAGGCCACCATCAGAGAGATCCTAACACGGTACTTGCCTGAAGCCTGCCTCAGTTTCTCCTGCTGTCCTGCCATTACCCCTCCAGGATCTCCCCTGCAGCCCTGCCGGGTCAGCGCCTCTGTGTTCACTCCCCCTGCATGCCCAGTTTGCACACAGCTCACACACGTGCGCACATGGACACGCACACTGCACACGCTCACACACCCTCTCCCCTACACGTTCCCATGCCCATCTCCACCCCACCAGGGCGGCCTGGCTGTGGCCCCGGGAACCGGCCCAGCGGCCAGTTTCTCTCCCGTGTCATCACGCAGGCAGGGCTGGGCAAGGCAGGGCTGGCCTCTCCTCTCCCGCTCAGCCACCTCCCGTGGTCCCTGGGAGCCACCGGGATCTGGGCCAGTGACTCCAGCAGCCTCCAACAACCCTCACCCACAGCCCAAACCCTCCTCAGTCCCTGGGAGCTGCCAGGACGCCTCTGTCTCTAACAGAAGGTTCTGGTTGTGTCTGGAGGTCCCACGTGCCACCCCCACATCTCCCACTTTCAGGGCCTTAGGTCGGAGTCAGAATCCCACCACTGCTCCCACCCTGCTGAGGCCAGGCTTGCACCTCCTGCTCTTCCCCTGCAGGTGCCGCAGCCCCGGGGGCCACCTGCTTCTGCTCTAGCTGTGTGCCTTAAGGCAGGTCGCTTAACCTCTCTGAGCCTCAATATCCACATCTCAGGACAGAGATACTGCCCTGTTCGGTCCTGCGCTCAGCCCTGGCCCAACCACCGCATGCACGGCTACGGACGCTTGGAGCTGCCTGTGGGGACTTGTGCCCACCCTGTAGCAGAAAAGCCATGCCCCCTCCACTGGCAGCCCCACTGGGTCACGGGGAAGGGCGCAGGAGTCCCCAAAAGTCAGGGACACTGGACAGATAAAAAAAGGAGCTAAAGAGTCCCTGTCTCCCTGGAATGGGGACCACGGGGACAACAGGTCATGATCCTGCAGGACTTTCTGCCTGCAGGACTATGGACGCCATTTAGCTCGTCCACTTTACTGAGAGAGCAGCAGTCACCCCCTCCCAAATAAAAGCCCTTCCCATGTCCCCAGGCTGGCTGCCAGCTCCACACGTCCTGGTTTTCACTTAATCTACAGAGAGCCTGGTTTCGGACCCCGGGTGTGGCCAGCAGTGCGGACCAGGTGGAGGGAAAGGGGCCTGGATGGAGCTTGCTGGCCTGCAGGAGGTACAGCCAGGGCCCCACACGGGACACACCCCATAAAAATCCTACTTGGCCGCATCACTGCCAGATTCTCATTTCCCCCAAAAGCTCCGCACAAGCGCGCGCACACAAACACACACACACACACACACACACACACACACACGTCAAGGTGACGTCTGCCAAGTTCCAGCTGAGAACACAGCGGCTGACCAAGCACTCGACACGCGGAAGGGCACCCTGCCAGGGAGAATCGGGGTGACCTGGTGCTGGTCTCAGGCGAGGGGCAGCGTGGGCCACTCCCCCAGGCCACCTCATGTCATGCCCAAGGCACAGTCCATGTCCCCAGCAAAGTCACACACTCCGTGCATGTGCAGAGAAGGGTCATTCTGGCACCCCAGGAGGGGAGAGGAGGGGACGACCCAGGAGGGCATGACGCCTCCAGGGCCCCCACAAGGACACGTTTGCCTGGGTGAGATTCCGGAATCCGCCGGCACAGCAGACGTGTTCACAACAAAATGACAAGAGAACCCGAGCTGTTGTCATATCCCTGAGAGATGCAAGCTGGCAGAAACACATCTCCCGGCAAAGGTATCGCACGAAATTACCCAAGAAAGGGGTGCTTTGCATGGGGGGGTGGGGCATTCGCCCATCGCCACGCTGAGTGTCACATGACACTGTTAACTCCTGGTGCACATTCTCCGACTCACTTAACAATATCAGTGGAAAGCTTGCTGTGTCCTAGACCTTGCTCTGCGCAGCAGCGATCAGGCAGCGCCTGGGCACGCGGGGCCGGGTCTCAGGGGCTGACGCTTTCAGGGGCAGCAAGAGAGGGTGTGCGGGGTCGGGGGGGGGGGGGGGGGGGCCGCCCTGCTGGTGGGGGGCCCTCTCAGCACCTGAGGAAGAGCCGTGGCATGGGGCTCGCTGTCTCGCCTTTCCCCAGGCTGGAACACGGGAGGCTTCTTGGGCTGAATAAAGGAATGAACACATGGAAAATAAGATGAGATATGTAGAAACAATTTGCTAGATGTGGATAAAATAACCCAAACAAAAATCCGCAGGAACACAAATACTGCCCAGAAGCAGCTTTGCCTGTGAGTCACTTGTTTTATTCTTGAAGCCGAATCTCTCATGGGCCTCTTTCTCTCCTTGGCAGGCTTGCCAGTGTTAGCACACGAAAATGTAGGACACCCAGTTAAATTTGGATTTCAGATTAAACAACAAATAATTTTTTTTAGTGTAAGTATGTCCCATACATTATTTGAGATATACTTTAAAAAAAAAGTATTTATTCACTGTTTATCTGGGATTCAGATGTAACTTGGAGCGCTGTGTCCTACCTGGCAACCCTACTCCCAGGCAAGGGCAAGACTGCCAGGGTCAGCGGGAGACCTGAAACTGGGGCCGGCCATGCCCGCCTCCCGGGAAGAGCCCCAAGAGAGGCAGGCTGGGAGGGAGGCTGGCCTCTCAGGGCACGCCTTTTGCGCATTCTGAATTTTGAGCTATGTACACAAGTTACTTATTAAATTTCTAAACTAATTATTCTGAAAAATGAGGCTTGATGTTAACATTAGGGGAAGCTGACCTTCAGCTCTCCTGAAACTATTTCAACGTTAAAGCAGAGAGTTCCGCAGGGGTCGACAGCTCCCCACCCTCACCAGGCCCACCAGGCCAGCCCCCTGGCCTCCGCTCGTGAGTTTAAGGCCCACACCCCCTTGCTCCTGCACCAACGTGATGAAAGCACAAACTTTAACGAGAACCACTGACCTGTCCCTCCTCCAGTCGGAGCAACGTCGACCACGTGGCGATCTGCGTATGCGTGTTCCTAGCAGCGCCGCTTACAATAGCCAAACACCTGAAGGCACGAGCCGCATGTGGTGTATCCACACTGGGGCACGATGCGCAGCCACGGGGAGCAACCAAGCCACAGCACACACGGGTGAGCCCCAACAACACAACGCTCGGTGGAAGGAGCCCCAGAAGGCCATGTACTGGGGATTCCGTTGGTGCGTGACGTCCAGAATGGAAATCCAGAGACACGGAAAGGAGACGAGTGGCCGCTTAGGGCCACAGAGGGGGAATGGGAGAGACAAGGGTGACAGCTGAAAGCACCAGGTTCCTTTTGACCAGATGAAAATGTTCGAAAATGGACCGTGGTTGTGGGTGCACAGCTCTGTGAATAAAATCCATTTAACTGCCTAGACAATGAGTGGGTTACAGCGTGAGAATTATATCTCAACAATGCTGTTAGTTTTTTTAAAGATGCCATCCATGGTCCCTGTTTCACCCAGAGGGCGAGGCCTCTGGTGGCTCAGCCGAGGCACCACCGCCCCCAGGTCCTGCCTCACCCTTCCTTCTAAACCAGAGTAACCCTAACACAGTCCCCGGATGAGACCGCCCTCCATCCACGCCCCCGTCGCTGCTGCCACCACCCCAACTCCTGTCCTCGCTCCTCCGATGACTGTGTGTTTGCAGAAACCAGAGCCCCAGGAGGGGCAGAGGAGCTCCTGCTGGGAAAGGAGCGATCATCGGACTCCAGATCCTCGTCATGGCCCTGTGGTTGTCAAGCGTTCTCGTTGGCCTTGGACTCGACCCTCACCCGGGGAGCCGCGCACCAGGACCTCCACCTCAGAGGCAGACCAGCAGTCCGGGCACAGAGCCGGCACCAGGCCCTGGTCAGATCTGGACTCCAGCCGGGCCCCAGGCCACAATCTGGCCAGGGCGACCGTGGTGGGCACAGCCTGTGGGGACGCTCGCAAAGGAAGTGGGAGGCCCTTCTGCTCAGAGAGATGTTGGCAGAAGTCCGCGTCTGCACACCGCCAAACCAAAGTGAAAATATTGTACCCAAAACAGGAAAGGTTTTCATACAGAAATCCCTGTGGATGATCAACTTTAGGGAGGCCCTCGGGAAGGCGCTCCCTCCACTCCAGCCCTTCACCGCGGTGGGTTTGGGTTTGCCCCAGATGAAAGCCTATGGGCCTCTGCAGCCCACAGCAGATTTTTGTGTTTTGTGTTTCATTTTCATTTTGTCTGGGCTCTGCCATCAAAGCTGTACGTGCCTTATGAGGACATCCAAGCTTTTCCTGCCCGCCTGCTTCTCCCTCTTTGCTCCTGGGGCCTCTGGGCTATCTGTCTGTCTGTCCAGCAGGAGGCTGAGCCTGCTGGCCCAACCTCTGTCTTCCTGGCCCAGCACTGGACCTGAGAAATTCCTAGGATTGCCTGCCTGGACCCAGGGGTGTAGGGAGCTCTCTCTTGCCCTGGGACCCCAAGTTCTGAGGATACAGAAGCCTGGATCTTGGGCACTCAGCTTCCCAGCTGCCTGGAAGGACCGCAGAGTGAAGCCCAAGGATGAAAAGAAAGCCAGGAACTTCTTCCCCAGGAAGTGGGGAGATAAGCAGAGAGAGCCCCACCCCCAGATGCAGCAGGGCCCAGAGCCAGCAGCTCCTGCCTTCCCAGGTACAGGACCTCCCAGCTCCCAGCTCCCAGCTCCCAGCTCCCAGCTCCCTCCTTGCTGGAGCTAGTGGGCACTGGGCTCCTGCCATCTTCAAGTGCAGACAAGAATGTCTTGGGAGCAGCCTGGTGGACAGGCCTCCACAGACCTGAAGCCTGGTGCCTGCGTCACAATCACCATCCACCCTCTCACCTCCCCCCACACACACCTGACGCCAGGACTGGCACCTAGAGGGGCCTGATGTACCCGAATGGCAGGCATCCGACAGAAGGAAGAGCAGGGCCTGGACAGGCCTATGAGCACCTGCATCCGCAGCCGCGCTCACTGAGAGCCAACAGTGGGAGCAGCCCCGGTGCCTGTCGATGTGGATGGGTGGCTAAGTGCAACGTGGTCCCTCCTGACAACAGAATATTGTGCAGCCTTAGAAAGGAAGGAAATCCTGACACACGGTGCCACGTGGCTGAGCCATCCAGCTTGGTGAAATAAGCCCTTTGCAAGGACAAATACGGAGTCCCGCAGGGGGTAAATTCATAGATATGGGAAGTAGGATGGGTAGGTGAGGGGTTGCCAGGACTCGGGAGGAGGGCTCTGGGAGTCACTGTTTGCCGGGGCCGGAGTTTCAGTTTGGAAATCTGGAGACGCTCTGGACGTGGAGGGTGAGGACAGCTGCACGACGCTCTGAATGTACTCATGCCACCCAATGGGCCGCTCGACACTGGCTCGATGGTTTTAGGTTATGTGGATTTTACCACAGTGTTTTTTAAAACCTGGAAAGTGTGACTTGAAATAAGCCGAACGGGACACGTTAGATGGCTTCAGCAAGCAAAGTGGGGAAGCCCAACAGCACAGCTTGTTCACAAGCCACGGAAATCGCTCTTGGAATCATGACAGGAGTCATGATTTTTTTTGGCATTTCCAAGACTAGTCACAACTCACGCCTGCTCCGCTACATGCTCGCCCTGGCTCTGGACGGCGGCCACGGGCCTGGCTGACACTGCCTGCAGTCAGGCTGGGCCCGGTAAAGACCATTTAATCCCCGCACAAACACAGCGAGGTACAGACGATTCTCAGCCCAACGTGAACTTGGCAAAACCACGGTTCCAAGAGCTCTGGGCCCCGCCAGGAGCACACGGCCAGCGAGGGGTGGTGGGCAGAGCCAAGCCCAGCCTGTCTGGCTGGAGCTTTCTCAACCTTCTAGATGTTTCTGTCTTTACAGCATATGCAGTGTTCACAGTGGTGAATTTGGGAATCAAGGGAAACTCTTCATATTCCACATTCCACATTTTATCAGCTTGTGGCTCAGCTTTTTTAAAAAGTTTTTCAAATTTAAATGCAATTAATTAACATATAGCGTATTATTGGTTTCAGAGGTAGAGGTCACTGACTCAACAGGCTTTTTTTTTTTTAAGATTTTACTTATTTATTCATGAGAGACACACACAGAGAGAGAGAGGCAGAGACATAGGCAAAAAGAAGCAGGCTCCATGATGGGAGCCCGACGTGGGATTCGATCCCGGGACCCCAGGATCATGCCCTGGGCCAAAGGCAGATTCTCAACTGCTGAGCAACCCAGGCGTCCCCTCATCGGTCTATATAACACCCAGTGCTCATCATAGCACGTGCCCCCCTTCACCTCGTCCCCCCACCCCCTCCCCTCCAGTAACCCTCAGTTTGTATCTTAGAGAGTCTCTTACAGTTTGTCTCCCTCTCTGATTTCATCTTATTTTACGGTTCAACTTCTTTCAATCGCATAGTTTAGTTTCACAACTTGAAAACAAGTTTAAACAAGAAAATTTCGTTCACATGGGAAGGTAGGATTCTTAAAATCAAAACTATGTACAGGCCTTTGTATTTAGAGAGACCTTTACACGGCCACTGTTTTATTTGACCTTCAGAATGACCCTGGGAGGCACACAAGAGACCAGAAAAGAGGCACAGATAAGACTTAGGTCACCATCCACCCAGAATGTGACATTTGGCACAACCCAGAGCCCGCCATGCACTTTCAGCAGAGCCTGGAACCTGCTGTACACCTGCGCTTCCTAATTTGGGTAGCCGGGCCTCTCCCCTTCATCCCTCTATCCCCCCAACCTTCCCAGGCCCCGCCTACACCATCACGGGGCTCTCTCCTACTCTCTCCAGCTCTGACGCCTGGGTTGGAAACCAGTGGGGATCATCTCTCTATGACTAGTCGTCCCAGAAGATCATAGCACAGGGGCAGGGCGGTGGCTCCTCCACCTCTGGACCCCCAATCACCCAACACCAAAACCAAGGCTTAAATAAATGTGGACAGGAAAGAGGGGTGGAGAAGTGGGGACAAAGCAGGAGGGAGAGGATGAGATTGGGGGGACAATTTTCGGCATGGTACTGACCCAGGAGAGACCGGGCCAGGGAACCCTAACAGGGGCTTAGCACATATACCACTAATTGCTAGTCCTTCGGGGCAAAATAGAGTCATCATCAAAAGTATTAGTTTGTCATTAAGGAGGGCACATGATGTGATGAACACTGGGTGTTACATGTTGGCTAATTGAATTTAAATAAAATAAAGTATTAGTCGGTGGCTGTGGCAGGAGAGTGGAAATGAACCCAGTGCAGTCACACGGGGGATCCTACCCTCCAGCGACAGCCGTGCAGTGAGGCGGCCGTGTGGACAACAGTCCCCCTGCTCCTTCTGCACACACTTCCTGGGGTCTGGCGACACCATGGGAGCAGACAAGTCACAGCATGACCGGATCCGGAGGCCGGCAGCCCAGCTCCAGAGGCCCCCCGCAGCCACGTGGCACCACACCACCACTCCTGGGCGTGCAGGCTGCCCAGAGCCATGCACAGAGGGGCCTGACCGCCCGGCGGGGAGGACGCGGGGAGGGGCTGCTGGGACAGACACAGGTCTCCAGGTGGGGTCCAGACCCCATGTCCATGTCTCCGGGACCCGACGTCGAGGGAGCGGGAGGGCAGAGGCCTGGAAGCGTTTGGGCAGGTGACTGCCAAGGTCAAAGCTTTATCTCAAGGCCGACTTTTGGGGGACCCGACCTGAGCCATCAGCTGGCCTGGGAGGAGTGTGGGATTTGAACAGACGTTAGCCTCTGCTCCAGGCCCCCGGGGCATGGGCATAACAGCGGCATAATTCCACCAAGCTGGGAACATAATTAATCTGGTTGGAGAAGAGGACAGGAGGCTCAGGTAGCTGAGTGGCCACCCTGGAGCCACCACCCACTCTGTGCCACAGGGAGGAGGGAAGGCAGGAGGCCAGGGGGTGCCAGCAGCCTCAGCACACAAGCACCCCGCTGAGGACAGCGTGGTCCCCACTGTGGGACCTTCCTGGAGGCCGGGTTCTATCTCTGGTGGGGAGTCAAGGAGGAGGCTGAGGGTGAATCGTCCTCAGACCCTCCTTGGTTGGGCTGAAGGATCATTGCCATCTGTCTGTTTTCCAGTCTCAACAGGTTTCTTGGCAACTCCCTGCAGGCTCTGGAAATTCTCAAGGCGCTTTTTAAGTATCCCCCATAGCTTTAAAGAGGGTGGCTGAGGAGAGAGGGAGGGAGGGAAGTGTCCTGAAGACCGTCTTAGATCTGATTCAACCCCCACAGCCGTGAGTCAAGGACAAGCCTGGCAGCGGAGGGCAGCGGAGGGCACAGGGGATGGCAGAGGTGTTCTCTGTAACCTCTTGAAAGCTGCGACTGGACAATTCGACCTCTTGCCCTCTGGGCAGCAGGGCAGGGTCACAGGCTACACTTCCCTAGGCTCTTTCTCTACACACCATGAGCAGGTATGGATGATGCAGAGGACTTTCCTGGCCCAGGGTCCAGTGTCCATCTCCCCAGGGACAGACACGTCCTCTCTATGCCCACGGTGCCTGGCTAGAGCTTCCAGGCCTGGACAGGTAGAGAGCTCCCCATCACAGGAGGCCTGTAAAGCAGAAATGCCACCCGTGGAGAAGGTCAGGTGTCCTCAAGAGGGACTCTCCCTGCCAGGCTCAACTCAAGCATCTGGGAGGAGGCACAGACCAGGCAAGCTCAGGAGATCTCAGCCAGGTGTGACTCTGGGTGTGGAATTAATCACCTCACCCTCCTTTCTCCACCACTACAGGGGGACGTGGCCCGCTCTTACCTGGTACGGTCACGTGTGCACAGATGTCGCACTACCTTCTCCAAGCCACCACCATCCACCACCACCCCATCCCAGCCACCACCCCACACCCCAACTACCTGAGCTTTCCGGATGCTGGGAAAAGGGTGAGTCATGATTGGTTCACGTTAGCTGTGCCACCCCATCCCTCTGGCCTGTGATCAAAGGGTGGACAGATGCCCCACTGGTGACCAATGAGATGTGAAGGAAAGTCAGGGGGGTGTGTGGAGTGGGGAGCAGCTTCCTTTCTGGACCACAAATGCTAAGACCATATGAGGAAGAAGGAAGGCCTTTCCACTGCCTCCACCCCCCTGCCTGGGATGCAGATGTGATGTCCAGATACGTGGCAGCCTCCGCACTGATGGCATCATGATGGGGGTGCTCCCTGCTGCTCCCTCCAGACCTCTGGTTACAGGAGGGACGGAACTCCTCTAGGCTCGGGTCACTAGAGGCCAGGTTTTCAGTTGCAGCTAAACACATTCCTAACACACCTGATAAGGGTCTGCTCAGACCCAGTGATACACCCCTACCCACTGCCCTGTGTGCCTAATAGCCAAGCCCGCAGGAAGGGGTGCTGGATGACTGCCCCTGCTCCTCAGCCCTGGGTCCCGCTGCTTCCTTCTTTCCTCCTTCTAGGTTCCTCCGCCCCTCAGATGCGATGACCATGCCACTCAGGTTCCTGTCCAGAGACCAAGGCTGCCATTAGGAGGAAACAGAGCATATTTCAAATAAGATGAGTGGAGCCAACCTTCTCACCGTCTCTACCACCCCCGCCCCAGACTCAGTGGGTCACCCAGTGTGGGAGATGGCAGTGCAGTAGGAATCCAGCAGCACACCTGCACGCCCACCCTGCTAAGTCCAGGGCTACAGAGCCGCAGGCCTCCTGGGACAGCCAGCAAAGAGAACTTGCACCATCCAGTAAAGCCCCCAGGAAACCATGACTTGGATGTGTGAAGGAAGAGGGAGGCTGACATAGGGGGAGTATGGGATGGCTCAGCTAGACAGGATGCAAACTTGAGATTGAAGAGGGCATATTCGCTTGGAAATGTGCTGGCTTCGAGCATCCTTCCATCCACTCATCCATACAGCCAAGCATCGATCCATGCATCCTCTGTGTGTCCACCCATCCGCCCACCCATCCATTCATCCACCCACACATCTGTACATGTATCCATTCACTGTCCATCCGTCCATCCATCCACCATCGTCCACCCACCATCCACTGTCTCCATGAGAACTTACTACTAAGCACCTCCTCTGTGTAGAGAGCCATCCTCAAGAAGCTCAGGCCAGAAAAACAGAAATGCAACAAGACAATATTGATGAAGATTGATGGGGCTGTGCCAGAGAAGTACTGTGGTCTGTGGAGGCCCAAGAGGCATGTGACCCCCATAGGGGCTATCCAGGAAGGCTTCCTGGAGGGGGTAGTGCCAGAGCCAATTCTTAAAGGATGAGTAAGGCACCCAAGCAAAAGAAATGGGTATTTCCCACTGACAGCAAACCCAGAGTGCTCTAAGCTGTGGAGAGACTGGAGGTGGGTCTGCGGGGGACTGGAGGTGGAAGGAGAGGGTGGAGAGGATGGTTGTGTGGGGCTGGGGAATGAGCCTCCAAGGGGGGCTGGCCCTGCCCACAATGGAGGACCCTGTAGAGGAGGTCTGTGGGGGAAAATTTCTCACTTATAAATCCCCTTTCTAACGGTCTCACCCATAGACGGTCAGTACTTTGAAGGCAGGAGCTGACCTCCAGCACCCACAGTGTCAGCACCGTGCAGGTCACACGTCTGCTGAGTGGGTGTTGCCTCTGGTTCAGAGCCCCCCGCACCCCGGGATGGGCTGATCCCCAGACACTCGCAGGCAGCCCCTGTGCACAGAGACAGCTGGGTCCAGAAGCCCGAGGGTGGGCCGGGCAAGGAGGCGCAGGTGCAGGCAGCTGGAAGTCAGGCTGGCCCTGGGAGGCCCGGCCAGAGGCCCCGGGACATCCAGGGGGAGCCCTCTGCTCCGTGTCCCAGACAGCTTGCGAAGCTCACCAAACGAGTGTCCACAAAGTTAGAGTTCTGCTAAATAATCCTACGTTTTGCCTTTTCGAAAACTGTAACCCACAGTGTGACCCGTCTGATGTAGAATGTGCTCCCCACCCAGCCACCCAGGGCTGCAGGATGTGCTTAGTGCCTTCCCGAGCCTCGTGTGCAGGTGTTCTGTGGTGTTTGTTGTGTGTCTGCTACGGTGGGCATCCCTGCTCAGATGGATTCGGGGTACAGGGATGTCCTGGCCCCCACCTGAGCTTGGGGCCCAGAAGAGGGGGCCTCTAGGGGCACATGCTCACATTTAAAAAAAAAATTTTTTTTTAATTTTTTTTTACATACTCACATTTTTTCACTCATGAGGTCAGGGGCATGAATATCCACCCCTGCCCCCCTGCTTTCCCCTCCCATCATGCAAGGCAATTGGAGCTCCTGCTCCTCCCCAGCTTCCTGAAGACAAATCCCAACCCCCTCCAGCATTCTCATGTGGGGATTTATCTGCCACAGGTGCCTTCCCTATTGGCAGGAATAGAAATAGAGGGACGGAAAGGATTCCATCCTTCCCAGCTACGGAGCATGTTGAATGCCATTTATTGCATTGATTTTTCAAAACACAAATAGTGTGTGCAAGATATTTCCTGGAAGGAACAAAGAAAAATTGGGGACAACTTATTTAAATCACCTCTCTTGGCTGAACTCAACGGAGTTGGGGAAAACAGCAGGGTGGCGGGGGACTGGCCTGGAAGCGCTGGCTGGGGGCCCAGCCCCGGTGAGCCCTGTTTATCACCTTGAAGCAAATGCTTACTTCCAGACGGGGCCAGACACCCAGCAAGCAGGCCCAGCATGTCTAGTAAATCAAGGCTGACATAGGGAACCGAAGGCGTGGGGGCGGCCCAGACACAAGGCTGGCCTCCAAGAGGGGGTGTCAGGGGCCCCAAAGAAGACCTCCTGGGAGTGCTCTCCTGATCCCAGCACATGAGGGAAGATGAAAGGAACCCAGGGAGGAAGGAAGGGACAAGGAGGGAGCAGTGGGGGATCCCAGGGTGGCTCAGTGGTTTAGCGCCTGCCTTTGGCTTAGGCTGTGATCCTGGAGTCCAGGGATCAAGTCCCAGAGCAGGCTCCCCGCATGGAGCCTACTTCTCCCTCTGCCTGTGTCTCTGCCTCTCGCTCTCTCTGTGTGTATCTCATGAATAAATAAATAAAATCTTAAAAAAAAAAAAAAAAGGAGGGAGCAGTGATGGAGGAAGGATGGAGGGAAACACAGTGCCTTCAGACCTCCCAGGGCAGCTGCTAGCTCTGGCCAACAGCCCCCAGAGGAGTCGAGCCCAGCTCTCATTCTCAGCCCAGACAAGAGCAAAGACCTCCCAGTGTGGCCAGCGCCCTGATGGATGGAGGCATGAAGCTACCTGAAGTAGCTTGGGCAATCCAGAAATGCTTCCTGGAGGAGATGACAGCCAGGCAAAAGATATCTGGGTCAAAAGACATTTACTAGCCAGGCAAAGGAACTTGGGGGGGGGGGGGCAAGGAATGTTCCAGGCTGAGACTCTAGAGAGAACCTAGGGTCTGCAAGATGCTCAGTGTGCTGATGGAGGCAGGGGTCCCTGGGGCCAGCCTTCCTAGGATGTGAGCTGCATCCTGGCAGCAGCAGGGAGCCACCTGGAGGCAGTGAAAAGGAACTACCTAATCAGAAGTTTGCAGCGCAGCCCCCCCAACCCCACCAACCTCCTGCTGCCCCACCAATGGCTCCTTTCTGTTCTGAACAAGGGGTGAAATCAGGAAAACCACTTGGCAGATGGGAAACCAGAATATTCCCTTTATTGCCTAGCAAGTTGATTTTGGAGAATGTGGTTTCTATCTGCTGGCCAGGGGGTCTCCAAACACTGAGGCCTGAGCCTCCTCAGTGTGGGCAGGCTTTCACCATGGGGCCCAGAGAAGAAAATGGGGTCCCTGCTAGCAGACCTCCTACGTGGGCTCCCTTCCCCTTAACAGGAAGAGGGAGGCTGGCCAAGGTATGCTGGAGTCCCCTCCCTAAGAGCAGGACACATCAGGAAGGGGACGGCATCAGCTGCTGAGTCCTGGCAGAGCGGACTGCCTGAGGATAGAGGCCCGGAGCCTCCCAGGGAAGTAGGGGCAGGGTCTGTCCCACCATGCCCGGCACTCATGTGTTGTCAGGAGACACAATGGGCTCCAGCCACCACGTAACCAGGACACTGAGGACCAGTCAAGCAGCCTGACCTGCGATCCTCAGCCCAAAGGAAATCCCTGCTCCCTGAATTGCATACGCAGCCGGGATGCCCTGGGAAGCAGGCCCAAGGCTTCCCAGCCAGGCCTGCTTTGGCTCAGAGCCGCCGCTGCGCAGAACAGCCAGCCCGGGAGCAGAGGCCAGGCCGGGAGCAGAGGTGCAGGTGTGTACGAGTCGGGCTTCCCAGAGAAACAGAAGCAGTGGGATGTGTGGAGATACACATCTCAGAGATGTACTGCAGGATCGGCTCAGGAGCTCACGGAGGCCGGGAAGTCCCACGATCTGCCACCTGCTAGAGGCCCAGGCAAGCTGGCAGGTTGTCAGGCCGGAGCATCCAGAGCACCAGCGTCTGAGGGCAGGAGAGGGGGACGTCTCAGCTCAAGCACGGTGAGCAAATTTGCCCTTCCTCCACCTGTGCCTTCTCCTGGGGCCCTCGGTGGAGTGGAGAGAGCCCCCCGTGTTGGGGAGTGCTCATCTCTTCCAGAGACAGACGTACCCAGAAATAACGTGCCACCATCTATCCAGCATCCCTGACTGAGGCCAGCCAAGCTGACGCATAAGCTTGACCATTGCAAGGTCCTGGCTCTGATTTGATCACAAAACACCGTGTGCCCCCGAGACAGCCAGCCACCCACCCCCTGTTTCCGAAGACCTAAGGTGTACCTGGCCCTCTGTTTGCTGGGTGTTGGGGAATCCAGAAATGAAAA
This sequence comes from Canis lupus baileyi, assembly GCF_048164855.1. Classification (NCBI taxonomy): domain Eukaryota; kingdom Metazoa; phylum Chordata; class Mammalia; order Carnivora; family Canidae; genus Canis; species Canis lupus. Next base: position 60,648,046 of record NC_132839.1, on the reverse strand, counting down.
TAAAAGATCCCTTCCCTCCCTTCAAGGACCCCATGGTCCAGGGAACACACAGATTAGTCCTTCCCTCTGGGGACAATGTACCAGGGTCAGCCGGCCTGTGGCACGAGAGCTGTCGCGCCCCCTCCCGCCACCACAGCAGGCATCAGTGGTCCACCTGGGGTTCCCTTCAGCCTGAAGGCAGGCTCCTCTCCCTCCAGGGGCCTGCAGACAGCTGCTGCCACACCTGCAAAATCCACCTGCCATCCTGATGACTCGGAAGTTCTACCCAAGTGGCTTCCCAGATCCCCATTACTTTGGGCTAGGATTAAAGTCTGATCTGAGTGACCTCCTTGTCACTTTGCCCTCACCCTCTGGGCCTTTCCTCCGCATCCTCACCACATTACGCATCACCTTTCATTGTAATTGCTAGGTCAGCCAGCAGTTGCCTGATTTCCTCCACTGACAGCAAGCTCACTACCTCTGGTGATCACGTTCTTTATGTGGGTCCCAAACCCCTCCCTTCTACCCACAGGTCCTTCATGGTGCAAGCTTGACTTGAAAGGCCCTACATCAACCAATAACTATAGCTACTTACCACAGACTGAGACCTGGCATCCCTCCTCCTGTCTGACACCCACCCCACCCCACCCCCGGGTCCCGAAATGGCTCAGTACATGAGCAAATGAATGAACCACAGCAACTGTGTGAAGTCTCAGCAGGCTGTCCTCATCCCTTTTCACAGACAGGGACTGGGTCCCAGAGAGTCAAGAGAGTGTCACCCTGCAAACCAGTGGCAGAGGAGACACTGGAAGCCATGCTTCCTCCCACCCAGAACGTTGCCCCTTCTGAGAGAATATCCTGCAGAGGCAGAAGCTAACATCTACCCTCCAAGCCCCTCTTCTCACTGGCTCCCCCAACAGCTGCCCTGCATGCATTCCATGCTCCGCCTTCCAGAACCTTCTCTTTCTGTTTCCTCCCTTTCCACCATCTGGGATGGTAGTCTGCACTTGAACCACCTGTTCCCTTAGCTGTTCCCCAAAGACAGTGGCCTGGCCTCGTGTTGGCATTCACAGCGCATGATAAAGGATAAGAGATGTGAGTGCATCCTCGAGGGTGGGCAGGGGGAAGAACCCCCGTGAGACCAGTCATGGGGAGAAGAGAGAGGAGGAGGCCCAGCAGGAAGAGACAATGCCATAAGCTCTAAAAAGACAGCATTCGCCTGTGGATGCTTATCAACAGCTGTTGAAACTGTCATCCTGGGCAGCACCTGAGCAGCTCCAGAATGACTGCAGTCTAAACGTCAGGTAGCGGCAAGTGTTGGCGTGGCTGTGGAGAAATGGGCAACCTCCCGCACTGCTGGTGGGCACGGAAAATGGTACAGCTGCTCTGGAAAGTCATCTGGTGCTGCCTCAATGGTTAAACAGAGTTACCATATGACCCAGCAATTCCACTCCCGGGGATGTGCCCCATAAAAATGGAAATATGTCCACATAAAAATATGTACATGAATGTTTATAGCACCATGATTCATAGTAGCAAAACATAGAAACAATCCAAAGGTCCACTGAGTGGTGAATGCATAAACAAATGGACTAGATCCATACAATGGAATATAGTGGAATATTCCCAGCCATAAAAAAAGAATGAAGTGCTGGGGTGCCTGGGTGATGAAGTCAGTTAAGCATCTGAATCTTGGTTTCAGCTCGGGTCATGATCTTGGGGTCACAGAATTTAGCCCCACATGGGGCTCTGCGCTCAAGGGGAGGATGCTTGAGATTCTCTCTCTTCCTCTCCCTCTGCCCCTCCTGCTTGTGCTCTTTCTCTCTGCCTCTAAAATAAAAAATAAAAAATAAAAAACTAAAAAAAAAAAAAAGAGGAATGAGGTACTGACATGTGCTACCATATGGATGAACCTTTAAAACATTCTGCCAAATAAAGGAAACCAGTCGCAAAAGACTGCATAGTATATGACTCCATTTATATGAAATGTCCTAGAGAGGAAAATCTATATAGGAGGTAGCCGGGAGCTAGGGGTGGAAAGGAGGGGGGTGACCGCTAATGGGCACAGGGTTTCTTCTGGTGGTGACAAAAATGTTCTAGAACTAATTGTGGTGATAGTTGTACACGTCTGTAAATATACTGAAAACCACTGAAGGATACACCTTAAAAAAGTGAGTTGTGGTGTGTGAATCATATCTCAATAAAGCTGCCTAAGAAAATATAGTTAAGGAAAAAGGTAAGGTAAATTATTGACCTCATCTTCTCCCTTAAATGGAAATAGAAGAACCAATGAAACTCCAAGTAAATAGCAGAAAAGAAATAATAATGAGAGCAGAAATCAATGAAATAGACATAGAAAAAACAATATAGAGAAAAATCTGTAAAATCGAAACCCAGTCTTTTGAGAAGGTGGATGGAATTTACAGACTCTAGTTAAACAGATCAGGAAAAAAAAGAGAGAAAGTGCTAATTACCAGGACTGAAAGATGACATCATTACAGATCCTACAGATTTTTTTTTTTTTAATTTTTGCTCAGTTTGTATCCAAACCCCAGACTTGGACTGAAAAACACTTCAGTTCTGTCTAGCGACATGAAGTCTCTGCAAGAAGAAACAAAAGTCAGCAGAAACAGTTTCAGTTTTACAAAATGCAACCTTGCACATTTTTCAGGTTGTTTTAGGTAAACAATCACAAAACAGTGAGATAAGCATCTTGATGGAAGAAGCCAAGTACTTCCTTCCAGCCTCAGGATTCCCTCTGATTGACACAAGGCAGGATCCCAAGAGCAGTCCCCGTAGGTGGGCGGGGACCGGTGAAAGAGCCAGTAAATGCTTGTGGTGGTGGCGGCTGTTCTACTTTGCCCTGGGGCAGAGCGTGGCACAGAAGTTGGCTCTTGGAATGGGAGCAGGAATTCTGTATTCTCCACCAAACATTCCCTGAGCGTGTCCTCCGCCCAGACCTCAAGACACCGAAAGGAGTAAAGGTCTGAGTCTGATCTGACGGTACTTAGGTGCCAGAAGGGTTGAGATGGGGGGCTGTGGGATAGAGATGGAGATGTACTTTGCATATGAGAAGGGCATGCATTTGGTGGGCAGATTGTGGTGGGTTACATGGTATCCCCTCGACAGACACTTTGAAGTCCTAAGCCCCAGTGCCTGTCAATGTGACCTTTTGGGAAAGAAGACTTTGCAGGTGTAATTAGATAGGACAAAGCCCCAGTGGAGTCAAGCGGGCTCTACTCTGATATGACTGGTGCCTTAAAAGAAATGGGAAATCTGGATGCAGACGTAGCAGCAAGAAATAATTTCTGTTGTTTGAAGCCGAGCATCTGAGTTTCCTAGGAAGGTGACAAAGGACCACAAACTGGCTGGCTCTAACCATAGGATCTCCTGGTCTCACAATGCTGGAGGCTGAAGGTGGGCAGGCTTGGCTCCTCCTGGGGCCTTGAGGGAGGATCTGTTCCCGGCCTCTCCACCACTCTGCTTCTGGGGTTTGCGGGCCTCCTTCACTCTCCCTGGCCACAGACATGCTGCCCATCTCCGCATCCATCCTCACACAGTGCTCTCCCTGTGTCCACATGTCCCCTTTCTTTTTTTTTTTTTCCCTAAGATTTTATTTATTTATTTACTCATGAGAGACCCAGAGAGAGAGGCAGAGACACAGACAGAGAGAGAAGCAGGCTCCCTACAGGGAGCCTGATGCAGGACTCAATCCCAGGACTCCGGGATCATGCCCTGGGCCAAAGACAGACGCTCAACCACTGAGCCACCCAGGTGCCCCCACATGTCCCCTTTCTATAAGGACACCTACTGTGTTGGACTGGGGCCCAGCCTGGTGGCCTCATTTTAACTTGATGACCCCGCAAAGACCTTGTCTCCAAATCAGGTCACATTCTGAGGTCCTGGGGGTTAAGACCTCAACATTTAAATTTTGAGAGGGCACAATTTATAAGGTTCTGGACCTGGTAGTTTTGTTTGTATTTTCTCATCCATTGTAGATTTACAATGTAAATGGGCCATAACATGGATCAATCTTGTTTTTGTGAGAAGTAGGTAATTTATTGGTCTTGCATGTTTGACGATGACGATGCAGAGGACCTGCCCAAAGCAAGAGGCTTCGAGCAGGTGCGACGCCCTTCCATTCCTGATTCTCTGTCAGGGTTTCCCTAAGCATGTCCATTCCCACTTCTGGCAAAATGTTTCCAAACCCGTATCAGGTTTTTTATTTTTTTTACATTATTTTTTAAATTGCGGCAAAATTTATACAACTTAAAATTAGCCATTTTAGCCACTTTTTAGAGTACAGCTCAGTTACTTTACGTACATTTACTTTGTTGTGTAGCCATCACCCCATCCATCTCCAGAACTTTCCAAACAGAAACTCTGTCCCCATGACACACTCGCTCCCCCGTCCCCTCCTGAGCCCCTCGTAACCGCTACTCCTGTCTCTACAGACTTGCCTATTCGGGGTATTCCCTACAAGTGGAATCACATAATATTAGTCCTTTTATTGCCTGGCTTGCTTTCGCTGAGCACAATGTTGTCCAGTTTCAACTATGTTATGGCAGGTGTCGGAATCTTCTTCCTCATTAAGGCTAAATAACATCGCATCGCACGGATGGGCCACACTGCGTTTCTGTACCTCCATCCAAGGGCCTGGTGCCTCTTCCACCTCTCAGCTACTGGGAACAGTACTGTCACAAACATGACAAATGTCTCTGAGTTCCTACTCTCAGTGCCTTCAGGTGAACACCTAGGAGTGCAATTTCTCATCCCAGATACCTTTAATGTTCAAAAGTCTTTAGGCGGGGATCCCTGGGTGGCGCAGTGGTTTGGCGCCTGCCTTTGGCCCAGGGCGCGATCCTGGAGACCCGGGATTGAGTCCCACATCGGGCTCCCGGTGCATGGAGCCTGCTTCTCCCTCTGCCTGTGTCTCTGCCTCTCTCTCTCTCTCTCTCTGTGACTATCATAAATAAATAAAAATTTTTAAAAAAAGTCTTTAGGCCTAGGCACTTGGATCTTACCTGATTGTCTGATAAGTTGGTAGAAACCAAAACATCTCTCCATGGATTTCTAGATGGAAACTGTGGAAACTCAACAGTTCTCTGGAGGGCAGGGTGAGGCCTGGCATCTGGCCTCCTTCCTGGGCTTCTCTACTCGGCCCCACTCACTCTGCCTCCACCCCACCGACCTGCCCAGAGGTGGGGGACCAGAGCCCCTGATGCAAGCAAGCGTCATGCTTGGGGGCAGGCTGGAGGGTTTCCCTGCAGCAGGCGCACAGTCTTGTCATTGAACGGATGTTAGGACTCGCTCACACTGTCTGGACGCAGCTGGGATGAACCCCCAGATGGGGAAACAGGGGGAAAGTAGCAGCAAAAGTCACAGTGGGAGTCAGACGTCCATTGGGTCTGAAAAGTGAAATAACACGGGGACTGAGGTTCCCAGAGCCAGAGCACACATGCATGTACACGCGCGCACACACACAGAGACAGATACACAGACACGGCTCCAGCTCAAGCTCTGGCCCTGGGTTCTAGCCTTGTCATCGAGATCATGGTGAAGCAGCCACACTGTGGGACCTCGATGCACTTACCAAGACAGGGAACAGTGGGTGCTAGAAAGAGCATGAGGCCCAGAGCACCAGAGGGTGGCACTTGCACCCTGGACTCGGCATGGTCCCTCCTCTGTCCACGGGGGTTACAGCCGCGCCTGCCCCTGATGTGACCATCAGGAGGCACTATGGGGACAACCGTCAGTGGTAAGCGACAGAAGCCCGGCTCAAAGCAAATTAGGCACATGGGGCCTATCTGTACGTGGCTCTTCCGGCGGGGACAGGTGTGGACATGCCTCATGAATGAAGAAAGGACTTCCAGGATTTTGGCTCTGGAACGGGGACTCGGACCCTCAGACCAGGGTCTCCCGCCTTCCTTCCCCCGAGGCCTGGTGGGCAGGATCATGGGGCTCCAGACACCCGTCTCCTCGCGTGGGGACCCTGGCACATAGTGGGTCCTCGGAAAGAACAGGCAAATGATGCTCCCTTCCCGCAGCCATCAACACCACCACCATCACCACCAGCAGCAAAAGAGAATCATCCTGCAAAACCTCCTTAAAACATTTTACATGTGGGTCATCTGGGTGGCTCAGGGGTTGAACATTTGCCTTCTGCTCAGGGCATGATCCCGGGGTCCTGGGATGGAGTCCCACATCGGGCTCCCCGCAGGGAGCCTGCTTCTCCCTCTGCCTGTGTCTCTGCCTCTCTCTCTCTGTGTGTCTCTCATGAATAAATCTTTAAAAAAATAAAACATTATGTGTGTTTTTGAAACCCAATTTTTGAGAAGCAGGTTCTGGACCAAAGTGTGTTTGCTTCCTACCCAGAGGCTGCTTGTTCCAGAAACAAAGCTCAGCACTGGCCGTCTGTGGCACCACGTGGGGCTCTCAGGATGCTGTTTGTGGCTCATGGCGTGGGCAGACAGGCGGAGGACTGGCAGGAGGATAGGCTTCTCCCCAGGGTCACAGGCCTGGCCAAGCCCCAGTTTGCTTTCCTGTGGCCTTGCATCACTGGCTTTGTTTCTGGAAAAGATCTTTAGTTTTGCAAACTCCCTTTGGAGAAGGTGTTTTCTGAGTTTTCACACCTCAGGGAAAAGCGGTCCAATGCGTGACGACACAGCTCTAATTTCATGACAAGGGATGACATTCTGATCTAGTCACCAGTGAGCTTTTTCTGCTCAGATTTCCCAGGGGCCCTGGGGCTTACATCCACTCAGTGGGGTCACACTGAGCACCAGGCCCTATAACCACAGGCTGCTGAGATCCACCACGGAGAGAACAGACCCCATGGGCTTGTGATCAATCCTAGCTCAGGGTCAGGGGGGAAACAAAGAACACAGGCCCTCAGCTTCCTCCCAGGGATGCGAGAGAGCTGCAGAAGGTGGGGGAAGGCTGCTGCACCGAGGTGACCCCACCATTTGCATCTTCCATTGCCTCTATAATAATCCCCGTTATTTTTCTAATGAGAAACCATCCGTCCTGCCAATCCTCACCCACAGTGCTTTTCGTGGCTCTGATTTCTTTCTGGCTGATGATAAATTCAACCAACACACAGGAGGGTTCCAAATGCAGGGGGCTTGTGGTGAACAATTCAATCAGCCTTAGATTCAAACAATCTCTCATGTCCACAGACTTTGTAAGAAGCTCTCCCTGGGATTTGAAGGGCTTGCTGCCTCCTCCCTCCTTCCTTCAGGTAAGCCAAAGCCACCCTCTCCCCACCTCTGGGGAAGAGAAGCCTGCACCCACAGCGGGCCCCTGACCACACCTGGAGCAGCTGGTTCTAACTGCTGTCTGTCCAATGTTCTCAGAAAACATGCTGAGTTACTGTTGCATTAGCTTTCTTCTCTGTGCAACTGCTACGGCTTTTTGCAGAAAGCTTTTTTTTTTTTTTCTTTTTTCAGATTATTTATTTATTTATTCATGAGAAACAGAGAGAGAGGCAGAGACACCGGCAGAGGGAGAAGCAGGCTCCATGCAGGGAGCCTGATGTGGGACTCGATCCCAGGATCCCAGGATCACGCCCTGAGCTAAAGGCAGATGCTCAACCACTGAGCCATCCAAGTGCCCAGTTATTTCAATGGGAACCTCTGTGGCCCCTTCTGGTGGCATTTTCTTACCCAGAACATCCTTTCCACTCGGATCCAGCATACTAGGGACAAGTGGTGGACAATTTGCTTCCAGAAATCAGGTCCCTCGTCCTGACAGGTCTCCCAACCCTGGTTTCCTTGGGGCGAAGGATTTGGCCACCAAAACAAAGGAACAATCAAAAGTGGGCCAAGAATGAGCCTGGGTGATGAAAAAGGGAGCAAGGCTTATGACTGATCCACTCCACATGCTGAGATCCAAAACACAATCCAATAAAGCCCAGACTATAAAGGTAATGCCCACCCTGCATGATTATTTGGTGGCCTAGTGCACCCCAGGCCTCACAGAATCAAGAGCCGGCAGGCAGGGCTCCCAGGGGGTTCCTTCAGGTTGCCCATGGAGTCCAGCTCCGGGCAACAGCAGATCTTCAGTTCCTTGCTGACAGTCAGCCGAGGGCCACCCTCTGCCCCCAAGGCTGCACACTGCCTTCACTTTCACACAGCCCTTCCAGCTCCCAAGTGGGAGAGGCCATCCAACATGTTCTCACGCTCTGAAGCTCTCTGACATCCCCTGCTGGAGGAACCTCTCCACTTTTAAAGGACTCCCCAAGGTCAACCCCATTGGATAATCTCCAGGAAGGCCAACTGGCTTGAACCTTTTGTTACATCTGCAAAGTGCCTTCAGAGCAGCATCAGAATTTGTGTTGGATGGGATAACCAGAGGATGGGTATCTTGGGGCCCATCTTTAGATGGCTACCACACCTGTTATGCCCATTTTCGTTTTAGAGATGGAAAAAGAAAGTGGGAGAAGGGCAGACGGAGAGGGAGAGACTCTCAAGCAGACTCCATGACCAGCATGGAACCCAATGCAGAACTTGATCTCAGGACGGTGAGATCATGACCTGAGCAGAAATCAGGAGTCAGACGTTCAACCAACTGAGCCACTCAGATGCCCCGACCATGCTTTTTATTGGTTTATTTCAGAGTTGGACAAAAGGATGAAAATCCATGTCCCTGCTCAGGGACAATGGTAATAATGCGGTTTGTGGCAGGAGCCAACACTCTGGGTGGACAGATGCAGGATCTGGCTTCACATCTGACGGCCACACGGAAGTTGAGATTGGTCGAGGGAAATATACAAAAGCTCTGCCTTGGGGATCCCTGGGTGGCTCAGCGGTTTAGCGCCTGCCATTGGCTCAGGGCATGATCCTGGAGTCCCGGGATGGAGTCCGCGTTGGGCTTCCTGCATGGAGCCTGCTTCTCCTTCTGCCTGTGTCTCTGCCTCTCTCTCTCTCTCTCTCTGTGTCTCAAATAAATAAATAAATAAATATCTTTAAAAAAAAAAAACTCTGCCTTTTTCTGCCTTCATGACCTTGAAGAAGTCACCTAACCTGGCTGGGCTTTGTCCCCTCATCACCATATTGTATGCTGATCTGAAAGGACCTCTGCCCAGAGCCTGGCACCCACCAGCTCTCGTCTATTGTGAGGATCACACTCACAGCCACATGCTGTTGAGCCATCTGTCTGCACAACTCTCACCTGAGGACGCCTTCTTAAATGTCACCCCCTCCTTGTTGGGGGCACCATACACCATTTAGCTTGTTTTTCCCACATCCCCACCCGGATCACCTGTGCCCTTTGCTGAAAGTGTGTTCTGTGGGCTGATCCAGGATTCTTCCCAGAGAAGCGGCCTCCTCGCCATGTGGAGAGGACCTGCACTGAGTTGATGAAGGCCTCAGGGAACTACCTGAGCTGGGTCCCTAGAGCAGTAGCAAAAGGCCATCTTTGTATGTAATACCCCAGCTCCCTCTTGGAGCAGTTCCAAACATGGCCACCAGGTGGCAGCACAGGCAGCCCCTGTGGAGGGAGATTCCGAGGGGCAGGACCCAGACTCCGGGCTTGGCTTCCCGGCAGGCCTGCACCAACTGTCCCCAGGGTGGCATCACACTGCCACGACCCGTGCTTGTCTCTGTCTCGGGACCAAGTGGCTATAACTCTCTGTTGATTGCCCTCATGCTGCACTGTAAGCTATTTGGGATGCCCATCTGATTCCCTCTGAGCCCAAAGAGGTTAGGAAATGAATATTTGTCTCTTTTAAACTTCACAACATAGGACGCCTGGGTGGCTCAGTGATCGAGCGTCCGCCTTCAGCTCAGGGCGTGATCCCGGGGTCCTGGGGCCCGAGTCCTGCACTGGGCTCCCAAGAGGGAGCCTGCTTCTCCCGCGGCCGGTCTCTGCCTCTCTTTCTCTGTGTCTCTCATGAATACGCAAAATCTTCTAAAAAATTAAACTTCACAATAAATATGATCACCGTTCTACAGGTGAGCGGATCCAGGACTGAGGCCAAGGGCAATTAAGTGGCTTGCCCAATGTCACAGCCAGTGAGAAATATGACATCATTGTTACATTTTATTAGAGGAAATTTCCAATATACGAAAGAAGAGTTATGACTCAGATGGTATTCACCATCCAGCCTCAACTATCAACATTTTGCCGCTGAGTTTCTCCTACCCTGTTTTTGTTTTTACGAGAGTATTTATCAAGCCAATCCTAAACACGGTGGCAATATAGTACAAATACTCCTGTTTGCATCTCTAAACCACCGGGCCACCCTCTCTCCTTAACGTGACTCCTTACTAATACTGTTCGTGTTCGCATCTCACTTTGTCACAAATATCTTTTGTACCGTTGGTTTGCTCTATCATGATCCAAATAAGGTCCAGGCACCCATTTAATCATGTCTTCAAGCGTCTATTGTCCACCGGCTCACTTCCTTCCTTCTCCTCCAGCCCCTTAATCAATCCACAAGCCGGGTCATCGTTCCACACAGCAGCCCACCTCCTGGATCTGGCTGCTCGCCTGTCCCTGCAGCGGGCACAGACTCGGCACAGAGTAGGTGTTGGCTCGACATTTTCAAGGATTTTAATGAGAGCCGGGCAAAGAGCAGAGGCTTGGTCCTCGGGAATGTGATCCTCCGCCTGGGCGGGACCACGGGCTCCAGCTTTCCACCCTGCGGGAGTGGGGGAGGCCACGGCTCCGTCCCTCCGTCCCTCCGTTCCTCCGTCCGACCCTCCGACCCTCCGACCCGGGGTGCGCGGCAGGGGCTCCCGCCGTCCCTCCCGCCGGCGGACGGGACTTCGGGCCGGCAGCGCTGGAGCAGGAGCCAAGTCGGAGCGCCCGGGACCCCTCGGCGGGGCAGCAGCCCAGGGGCGGCTCCTGTGGAGATGGCGTCGCCAGATGAATGAAAACGTCAGGACCCAGGGCACCCCGCTGCGCCCCCGCGCCCCCCCCGCCGCCCCCGCCCCGGCCCGCTCCCGCAGCGCAGGCGGCGGAAATGCCGAGGAGTCGCGCAAACCGAGTCTCGCGCGCCCAGCGCCGCACTTCCGGCGCCCCGCCCCCCCACGCTTCTCCCCCATTGGTCGCACCCTGACCGCGCCCCGCCCGCGAGCGTCTCCTCCCACAGTTCCCTTGACCTTTCACCTCCTCACCTTCTGGGGCTCCGGAAGCCCCAGGCCCCGCCCACCAGGGCGGCGAGGGGGCGGGGCGAGGGAGAGCTGTGCAGTGACCCACAATTATTGGGTAGCACCGTCTGTCCATCAAAGGGGAAGCGGCTCCGGAATGGCTGGAGACACGCGGTTGGGCGGGGAAGGAGACACGGGTCTGCGCGAGTGGCCAGGCCCTCGAGGGGGCGAGCCAGAGGCCTCCGCGCATGCCCGGTGCGTGCGCAGTGCCGACGGCGGCGACGACAGTCATGGCGGCTCGGTGCGTGAGGCTGGCGCGGCACGGCGTCCCGGCTTTGGCGCTGTGTCTCAGGTGAGGGGCGCCCGGCTGCCTGTGACCCAGGAGAGGCGCGGTCCCCAGGGCGGCTCCTCCTCGGGCGGGGCCCTGCGCCGCGTGGGCCCGGGAGCGGGCGTCGTCGGCACGAGCGAGCCGCCCCCCCCCGGCGCCTGCCCCTCGGCCGGGGCCTCCGGCGCCCACCCGCCCGCGTGGCGGCCCCTCGCACCCCGCTCGACCCTCCAAGGCCAGGTCGCGCGCGGGGGCCGCGGGGGGCGCTCGGGCTCGTTCCCCTGCGCCGCGGAGGCTCGGCGGCCGGTGCCCTCCTGCCTGCCCCGTGAGGTGTGCGGCGGGGCTTCGGCACCCTGGGCCGGGGGAGCGCACCCGCGTGGGCGGGACACCCGGCGGGGGGTGAGACGCGGTAACCCGGAGGGCCGTGACCGCCCGGGTGCCTGGGGGAGAGGCTTTTATTTTTGGCCACGTAACTCGTGGTTTTGTTATCTGAGCTAATCGCCAGGAAAGCGTCGCCGAGGTAGGGTTAGTTTCTGGCCTTGACAGCGAGTACTGTGGCAAGGGGCTCACGTCGGGGAGTGAGCTCCCAGGAGGGGCTGGCGGGCTCTCTGACTCAGTCTCCCTGTCCGAGCCCGCCCTGCTGCGTCCCTACCCCACTGCTCCCGGCGCCTCCGCGGGCGGGATGGCTGTGCCGGCTGTGACGCCACACCCCGCATCGCACCACGGTCAAGTTATTAGCTTTTTTAAATCACAGAATATGGTAGAGAGGTTCCTGCGTTCCAGCCCGGTAGTGACCGACTGGTGGATCCTTGGGTTCTTCTCCAGGCCCAAGACACGGGTCTGCATACACAGGACTTCTGGTTCGCCCTTTCAGAAGTGGCTTCGTGTTTTGTCCCTTTTCCTGAATCGCATTGTTGACTGCACAGCACACCTGGAGCGAATCACAGAGACGATAGCTTGACGCCCACTTTGGCAGCCGCACTGCATTCCAGACTGTGGAAGCACAGTGCAGTCCGGTGCCCCCAGCTTGTTGCTGCCCAGTGCTGCCAGAAATGTCTTTGTACACGTTTTCTGTACTGATAGCTCTCCTAGTCTTTGAGGCAGTTTCCTTTAATCTGGGAAGAAAATCGACTGTAGTTTGTTTTCAGATTGAAATGTGCAATTGAGAAGAACTTTTAGAAGAAATCTGAGTTTTAAAACCATTCTGTCATACGTTAATAACTTTGTGACCTTGGACTTAACCACGTAACCTTTTTCATGTGGGGATCAGATTGGATAACATCTTGAGTCACTTCCAGTATTAGGTTTAGTGCTCTTTGTTTCCCTCTGTACATCCCCCAGCTTTCCAGCCTCCAAAGCTGACTCCTTATACACATCTTTCAGAGGACCTCTGTACAAAGCCTTTCGTGCTACTCTGAGCCTCCCAAAGCATGGTTCCTCTTTTATCACTTTAAAACCCAAAATTATAGTACTTTGTAGATGTCTTTTTTGACAGTAAGTACCCTAGGGGCGAGATCTCTGCCCAGCCCATCTTTGTCATCAACATCAGCACTGGGCCTCATCTCTAATAGTAGCTACTCCATCAATATGTGATGGTTCTGCATGACCATCTCTCAGGAGGAGGTATGTGGAATGGAAAGAAGAGGTTAGTACTATGGCCTTGGTACACTGACATACTAGTTTAGACACATTACAGAAGATTTTATGTAAGTTAGCTGCTTGTGTACATAATGTACCATTTACTTTTATTAGATCTAAGATAAATTCTCCCCCGTAGGTCAGTAGCATGTAGTTTTAAATTATCTCAAATTCCTGAAATTAAACATCTGACTTTTTAGCAAAAAACCCATAGTCTTGATTCATAGTGTTGTGGACTTGGTTTAGGCCATCTCCTCGGCTGTTGTGCACAGCTACAAAACAGAAGAATGGCCGGAACTTGGAAGAGGATGTGGGTCAAAATGAACAGAAGACAGATACTCCCTCTACAGAGAAGACACTCATGGACGAGAAGGTCAAGCTAGAAGAGCAGCTGAAGGAGACCGTGGTAAGGTCACGCAGGTTCTTGTGGGGAAGTGTGATCTTTTGAACTCCAGGGGAGGTTCTTCAGACGACCTCTGGCCAGATGAGTTTGGTCATTTTTCTAAGAACTATGTGGCTTTGGTTCTGTCATGAGAGTCTTCACGTGCTGCCTAGATAATATTGAATTGAGACTTGAGACAGTCTTTACAAGTGAAGAGCACTGCAGCACTTAAGCTGGGTCTTAGGGGAAGATGGATTGGGGCCAGAGGTGTGGTTATGTGGTGCCCTCATGAGGGGAGGAGATTTGTGAACTAGTTAGAAGGATGCGTTATTACTTTACGTGAAAAGGCATAGGTGGCACAAATCAAGTTAAATATTTGAAAGTGATCATATCAAACACTATGCTGGCCCTATTCTAACCACCTTATTGATATTAATCCTCACTGTGAGTCAACTGTTAGAGCCCTGGTTATAGACAAGGAAACTGAGGCACAGAAAGGTTAGGTAACATTCCCCAGGTTGTTTAGCTACCGAGTGGCAGAACCCAGGTTTGAGCCTCAGGACCGTTGTTCTTCACCACTGCACTAGAATCACCTGCAGATGGAGGACGGGTGAAGGGCAGAGACGTGGAGCAGTGGGTCTGCATTCTGATAGAAGTGCTCAGGAGGTGAGCAGCATGACAGGAAAACTGGTGAGAAGTGGAGACGGTGCCAGCATTGGGTGATTGTTACCCACTCAGTGTTGGGACGCAGCCTTTGGGCAACAGTCAGAATACCAGCGGCTCACAGATGGGGTTTTATGTCTTCTGTGGGCTGGTGGTTCTCCTGAACCTCTCCTGGAGGCGTGGGATCTGGGTGCAGCCACCCCGACCAGCATTCTCGGATTCCCTGAACTTGAAAATTCTGTGGGAGTAAGTGGTCCATCCACGGGCCAGTGAGACTGTCAGAACCATGATATCCCTACCCAGCTGGTCACTGCAGGCTACACAAGGAAGTGACCCCTCAACCCCTACTCCCCCCTCATTGGAAATAGCGACACAGCAAAACTGCTTGCTTCTCAGTAAGCTGTGCTGCCTGAAGACTAAGATGTCATATATCATAACGGATGTTACTTGGACTTGGAATTTGTTCCTCTCACATTTGCTTTCTTTGTGCCATGCTTTATTCATGTAAATTTCTTCTTTGCCCCTTTTTTAGGAGAAATACAAGCGAGCTTTGGCAGACACTGAAAACCTGAGGCAGAGGAGCCAAAAATTAGTGGAGGAGGCAAAATTATATGGTAACTTTAGACACACTATCTGATATTGATCCTAGAAAAATAGGGGCAGGGAACGTGGGCGGGGTACCTCTGTGGATGTGGAACCACAGAATCAGCCAGGTGGGAAGGTGGGGAGGCTACTGGGTGTGTTCCCTCCAGTCAAGGTGGGTCTTTACAGCTGTGACCTGCCTCTAGAATTATAAGTGTAATTCCTTCAGTGAAGAGTGTGTGTCGCTCTTCCACGTGAAGACCTGGGTTAATCTGAGGGTATCTGAGGCTGCAGATCATCTCAGCAGGTCAGCCTCACTGATGGTCATTTCCGTAGCTCACTTAGCAGTAACATGTTAAAAAGATCTAAGATGCTGTCAGCAATGTCAGTATTTGGACACTTTTGTCACCGTCCTTCCCATTCTACGTTTGAGACCATTGAGGCTTAAATGACTTGCCGCTCATCACAAAGCTGGGGAGTGGCGGTAGCCATGCTGAGGCCAGGGCTCTCGACACCACGCCTGTGGTGTGTCAGTTAAATGTAAAGGTGCAGTCTGAGTCCTCATGGAACCGTCTGCTCGAACCGGCAGGCACCATTCTCCCACGTTATTGAAGAAGCCCCTCAGGCTCACAGCAACATGTCACAGACTTGCCCAAGGACAGACGCACAAGTACAGACACATGAGAACCAAGATCCAGTCTCGTGCTGCCACATTTAGCATGTAATGAGTTTCTTCTGGAAATACTTCTTATTCCTCTTTCTGGAAATGCCATTCGTTGGCTTCCTGTTGGCTTGGCCTCTAGATGTCTGGGTCCTTTGGGGAGCGGGGCCAGGCCTCCCTTCCTCTCGACATGCTCCCAGCCTGCCCTCTATCAGACCCACACACAGGTTGAGGCTCCGACATTTCTAGTGAGTTCTAGTCCCATGTGTCCTGTCGTTTACCCATTGTCTTCCCCTGGATGTCTTGTGGGTATTTTAACTTTCCCTCTGTCTGCTTTTCTTCCTTATTTTAGTAGAGGATAGTGTCCTCTTTCCTGGAGCTTACTTAGGGCAGGAATCTGAGGTGACCAGTTCCTGTCCC
The DNA here is from genome assembly GCF_048164855.1 of Canis lupus baileyi. Lineage (NCBI taxonomy): Eukaryota > Metazoa > Chordata > Mammalia > Carnivora > Canidae > Canis > Canis lupus. The sequence continues at coordinate 60,632,303 of NC_132839.1, read as the reverse complement.
TCATCCTCGTATTTCCCCAATCCCACAAGCCCTGAGTGGCTGGCCCCCCATTTGTCCACTTCCTCCACTGCCATTACTCTGATCCCAGGCGGCGTCAGTACTCACCCTGCCACACTCCAAGCCAAAGTGATTTTGGAATACAGCCTTACCTCACTTTACTGTGCTTCATGGATAATGCAGTTTTTACAGATCAAAGGTTTGTTGCAACCCTGTGTTGACCAAGCATTTTTTCCACTAATGTCTGCTCATTTCGTGTCTCTGTGTCACATTTTGGTGATTCTCACAGTAGTTTAGCTTTTCATTATTACCATATTTGTTATGTTCTGTGGTCATACCTCACTGAGAGCTCAAATGATAATCAACATTTTTTAAGCAAAAAGATATTTTTAAGGTATGTGTGATTTTTTTATACATCATACTACCTACCGCACACTTAATAGTCTATGGCATAAACATAACTTCTGTATGTACTGAGAAACCAAAAAATTCATTTGACTCCCTCTATGAGATACTTGTTGTGTTGGGGTGTCTGCAGCTAGAACTGCAGTGTTTGTGAGGTATGCCCGCACAGTGTGACCACACCACGTCCACACATTCTGCTACTCCACCTGGAACCTTCAGCTACTCTGAGTCTGCCTCTTCCTGTGCACTGACTGTCCTTTAGTCCTTGAATGTTTCGATAACTCTTCAGGCCTTGGTTCACAGACTTCTCTGAGTCTCTAAGTCTAAATGATTAAGTTCCTTGGTATAATCTTTCCTCAGCCCTGAGGAATGCTCCTTCGTGGAGGTGGGATTTGTAATTGCGTCTATTCGTGTGATTATTTGATGCCTATCTCAGACCATACATTCCATGAGGGCAGACCATCCTGAGAACTGGTACACGCTTGATCCATGATAGACGCCCATGATTTTATCAGATAAGCAGACATTTTCCGGTTTCATTTTAAAGCAGGAGGGGAAAGTATTGTGACAAGAAAGTTGTACACTGGCATTGCCTCCTGCAGAGTTGAGTGTGAGGTGATGCAGTTGTGCCCGGTCTTGGCCTGGCTGAAGCAGATGCCCACTTGGAGCCCCCGGTCACCCCTGATTTCCATTTAGCATCTGTAGTCTTTAAATTTTTTTTTATTTATTCATGAGAGACATGAAGGAGAGGGAGAAGCAGGCTCCCCATAGGGAGCCCGATGTGGGACTCCATCCCCCGACCCGGGATCACGCCCTGAGCCAAAGGTAGACTCTCAGCCACTGAGCCACTCAGACATCCCTTATAGCCTTTTCTTGAAACCACAAGCAATTTGATACAATACACTGCCTTGAAGTTTGACTTCTCATAAATGATTTCCGGTTAGGTTAGGGTTAAGGCTTCGGTGTGTCCTGGGAACTTGGACCCCACAGTGCTGGCAGGGCAGCTGCCCCTCCCTCGGCATCATGTCCTTGGGGGTGAGGTGTCCTGTGGCTAAGGTGTTGTGTCCTCACCTGGGCCAGGATTGATGGCGAGATGGTTCTGCCCTTTGGGAGCTGTTTGTCTTCGTTCTTAATTAGCTGTTGTCTAAACCCAGAAAAGATCTCTTTTTTGGGCTTTATGGTAGGTTTTTTTTTTTTTTTTTTTAAACCTTTGAAATTTGAGGACAGATGAATAGTTTGAAATGTTATTTTTCAATAGTTTGTGCATGAGGTCGGCAGGGTGTTAGAGCTTTCTAGTCCCCCTGACGGTGATAGGGAATGCGAATGATGGTATCTTCACTTTGTTTAGGCATCCAGGGCTTCTGCAAGGACTTGCTGGAGGTCGCGGACATCTTGGAGAAAGCAACACAGAGTGTCCCAAAGGAAGAGGTTAAAGACGACAATCCTCACCTGAAGAACCTCTACGAGGGGCTCGTAATGACCGAGGTCCAGATCCAGAAGGTGTTCACAAAGCATGGCTTACTCCGGCTGAACCCCGTAGGGGCCAGGTTCGATCCCTACGAGCACGAGGCCCTGTTCCACACACCGGTGGAAGGGAAGGAGCCAGGCACGGTGGCACTGGTCAGCAAAGTGGGGTACAAGCTGCATGGGCGCACTCTAAGACCTGCCCTGGTGGGGGTGGTGAAGGAGGCTTAGCTGCCTCTGAAGGGCTTCCATGGGGTTTTTGTAATCACTTGCTGTCACTCTTGAAAGCCTGGTTCATTTTCTCTATGAGTACTTTTGACCCTTTCCCAAACCTTGTTGGAAAGCTTTAGTAACCAGTGGCTAAACAGAAAATTAAGCCGGTTGCGCAGATGTGTTCATGAACTTTAATTTGGGAGTCTGTTCATTGATTTCTAATACACCTTTAATAGCTGCGCACGCTTAGAGAACAGGCCGGCGGGTCACTACTGGACTGTGGGTGTCAAGGATAAAGCTCCAGCTGCTTAAAGCCTGGTGGTGTCCAAATCCCATGAACAAATAAAACACCTTCGGGAACCCTGCTGTTTGGCTGGCCGGCCACCCAGCCTCACCAGGCCCTCCGGCACCCTGGCACACAGGGTCCTGGGTGCTCAGCCCATACCTTCGTTCATTGAAGGGAAGGTGAGACCCTAAGCACGTTCCTTCCCGCCCAGAAAAGCTTCTTGATGCCCCTGCTGAAGAACACGTGTTAGTTCAGTTATAGTTCATTACTGTTCCAGCTGCTGAAATGCCCAAGCCCCAGCTCCCCCAGGAGACCGGGAGTGAGCACATGCATCTCAACAGGTCTCAACCGCCTTATTTTGCTGGTTACTGAATTTGAGAAAATCTTTTTTGCCCTGTTGTTCATCCATTTGTAGAAATTTTCAGATCTCTATTAGCTACTTACTGGAGACCTGAAGGTATTTTCCCTTATAAGATGGACTTTCTCAAAATCCGAGGACTGCTCGCTTGGTATACTTTAAATGTTAATGTTTAATTTTTAAATTTTATTTAAGAGGATTAAAGCCCTACTATGTTTATTTTCCTACTTTCTAGAAGCTATTTTGTGTCCTTGGGTGGAGGAGACCCACCTCCACTAAGCGTGACTTAGCTTTTCCATTCTACACTCACATCTTGAAGCGAAGTGCTTGACACTAGATGCGCGCTCAGATGTTAGCTTCCCTCCTGCCACAGGCTGGCCCAGGACCTGGCCTCTGCTGGGGGCAGATGTCCCACAGCGCCTCGGGTTGGCGACCAGGCAAGGGCCTGCCCACACTCAGAAGCTGGGCAAGATTACCCATGGGTCTACACCGCACCGTAGGCCCTGCCATTCCTCATTCACACAGAGTCAAATGAGCAATCTGTCATAAAGCAGAGAAAATACCACCTTCTAGTCTCTGCTAATAGGTACTTCTGCAATTGAAGGTTAATGCTATTAAATTCATTCACTGCATAAAGAAGGTGGGGCAGTTTACTCGTAATTTTCAGATATAGATAGTATTCCTAAAATTAAAATTTTAATTTATACCGTTTCAAAATATTCTTTTCTTTTCCTTTAAGCAATCTCAAGTTCTTGGTCAAAAACTTGCCCCAGAACTGCAGGCAGTGTGGTGCACTGAGAAAACCCAACTGGGGTCAGAGCTCCACTTTTCATCTGTGTAGCTGTGAGGCTCTCCTTTCACCTTCCTGCAACTCCTTGAAACTGAAACTATATAAAGTAATTTTCAAGTGAATTTCTCTGAGTGTGTGCAGCCCTTCCCTTGTCCAGCTGGAACCACCATCACTGGGAGGCTGCAGAGGCAGATGGGGATGTGCTTTGCCTCCACTGGGGGGGTCAGACCTGGTGACCGCATTCCCGTCCAGGGCCTAGGGTTTGCCGGGCCTCAGCCCAGACGTCAACATCTGGTGCAGACAACTGGGCCTTCACCACCGGGATCTGTGCAAGACTTGCCCTTTCCCAGCTGAACTGCTGCTTGCAGGGAAGGAGGGCAGGTGTGAAGGGATTTCTGCCTAATGGCAAATTTAACTCCTACTTTGGAGGAAAAACTGGTTTGACACAGAAGTGCTGAGCTAAAATCTGTCACATGCTGTCCCCGTCCTAACCCTGCAAGCTGGCTCACGCCAACATGCAGCAATGACACTGCTTTGTTCCCAACTTGTTGAATGTGTAAAGAATGATAAAAATCGTAGTTAGCGTTTTTACATATCCTTGGAATGTGGGCCATCCAGAGAGCATTCTTTTGAGTGGCTGAATTATCTAGGTTTTTGGACTCCAAGACAGTTTAAATTTTGAAAAACCCTAATTTCTGGGAATTAAGGGGACACATTTTAAATATGGAGGTTTAAGGGCCATGAGAAGGCCTGATGTGGCCCACAGAGCTGGAGGGAAGGGGGTAAGAGATAGCCAATGACAAAGTGACCTTTTCCATGTGACAGCTTGCTAATACTTTAAGTTAAACATTCATGGAATTTTAAGACTGTCAAACCTAAAGAAATTCTTCATACCCCCAAAAAGATAACATACTGAAAACCTGTTTAAGCACAGAATTTCCCATTGGACAGCCTGTGTCAGCCTGGGCCACTCGTTTACAGGGACCTTGTGCTTCTCAAGCTTAAGTTGGGCAACCATTTCATAATAAAATACCAAATTGAGAACCTCACCAAACCAGGAACCTGATGGAGGAAATAGGTGAGTGACAAGCCCCGGAGGAGCTACAGCTAGCGCTGCTCAACCAGCCAGCATCCCAGCGGCTCAAAGGCCCCCCACTAAGGTTTGCGAGCGGGTTCCCAGGGCAGAGACGCTGCTGGTCTAGGAAGCCCAAGTGAGAACCACTGGCTAAGACCCTGTAAAAACGAAGTCCCGTCGCCATCACCACTCAGTGGCAGACCCAACCGGCACTCTGGGGACAGCAGCTACCCTGCAGGGGGACACATGGAGGGGCCTCAGGAGTCCTACCTCTGCTCGCTGTTTCTTCTGTCAAACTCCTGGGCTGAGCTAACCAGGAACACTTCCTGCCAGCATGCAGTATACTTTACAACTAAAGCCACAGACAAGGTATTTGAAATGTTTTATTTAATGCTGAAAAATTTACCCTGGGGGACAGGAGGATGTAAAAAGAAAGGAAAAGGCACCTTAATTAAGTCCTTGGAAATGATGAGGGTCTTTTTGTCTTTCAAATAACTTCACTTTAATTTCAAGCCCAAACATTCTGGGAGGTAAACAGTCTCTTGGTCGCTATGGGGCAGGAGCTGCAGGATGAGCTCCCCGAAGAATGGGAGTGCTGGGGGTCTGTAGTCACCCCAACTAAAGTGGGATCTTCACCATGAGAACCAACCCTGAGCAGCAGGAAGGCAAAGAACTGACTCAAGTTCTAGAAGGAAGGTACCGTGTCCCCCGACAGAAGAGGGCCCCTGCAGAAACAGTAGGGCTGGGCGGAAGCGGAGTGGAAGCTGAGGGATCCAACACCGAGACCGGAGAAGCCACACACAGTGCCTCACCCTGAAGGCTCCCTTCCTGCTTGGCCAGAGCCTGCTGTGGGGTAGCCCAGTCCAGCCTGGCTGGGCTGCAGAGAGCACTGCACACCCCCTGAAATACAACGCTCAGCCAGGCTTGCAGGGAGAAGGCTAGAGCTTCGGTGAAAAAGGTTATTGCAACCACAGTGAAAATCCTGGAGGAAGTGGACTCCAGAACTCAGCATTCCACTTTCTAAAATGAGTTCTCCCAAGTAAGTGGGGTACTTAGTCCTGTAAGTATTAGGAGCAGCAAGCAGCAGCCCCCTGGAAAGCTGGCTCAGAGTTCTGGAGCCCCTTCCACATACTAGGGAGCCTGCCCAGAGGCTGGGTGCTTGCCTGAGGTGAGCCTGCAGGCTCTACCCCCTGCAAAGGAGGCAAGGGGCAGTTTGGGGCTCCAAAGGACAAGCTCCAGCTTCTCAATGCCAAGAGTCAGGGGGAAGCTCACGTGGACACTTCAACCTGACTCTTCCTCTAAGGCTCCCAAGGAAACATCCTGTGCATCCTGTGGTTCTCCAGCCTCACCTCCCACCTGCCCCACCCTGGCCCCCACCTAAAGTGCGGCGTGCTGGGGCTGTGCTGGGGTGTCCGGGGGGGGGGGGGGGGGAGGGGCCCAGGGGTGCCCCCGGCAGCCAGCCAAAGATCATGTCACAGGGTCAAGCTGGCTACCGGGGCCGGCGGAAAGCTGCCCCTTTTACCCGCAGCCCAAGAGTTGCGTACCAAAGGGAAGACACGAAATGACCCAATCTCATAATAGTCCCCAAACTGAACATGTAAAGGCAAATCGTCATCTTAAGGTATGACTTTTGGACTAAGTTAAAACATACATATGTCGGCTTCCCCCATGATCCGACATAAAATCGTTACTATTGCTTCTTTCAGAGAACCAGGAAAAGAATTTATAGCCTAAAAGAAAGGAACTCGCTTTGTTTAAAAAAGGAGCAACAGTGGGGGGAAGCATGTTCCCTCCCTCGCCCGGGTCCCTTGGGCTCAGAGCGCCTGGTGGCTGCCCACAAACCCACACTTTCAGGACGCATCCCTGGATATCCACCCACTCTCTGTGAGGAAGTTTAAAATCCTTTTCTTTAGGACTTTGTCCAAATAGCTTGGGAGGCGGCTCTTGGAGGGGATCCCCTGTCGCTTCTGGAGGTGGTCCTTGATAATGATGGTCTTGACGGTGACATAGCGCGCGGGGCTCAGGTTCAAGGAGCTGCAGAGCACCTTCTCGCGGTCCGACAGGAGCTCAAAGCCTGGCAGGTTCTCGATGGCTGCAAACTCACCGTCCTTGCCATCCTCCTTGCCCCTCTTGGCACCGGCGGCGCTCTTGTTCTCCTTCCTCTTCTCGCGCTTGTGCCGGGCCGCCTCATACTCAGCGGACTCCTCCAGCTTGGTGATGCCGTTGCGCCGGTAGCGCTGCAGCTCTCGGATCTTGGCCCGCAGCATCTTCTCCTTGTGCATGCCCTCAAACAGGTCATCGAACTCCTTGCACGACATGAATTGGTATAGCGGCCGCAGCTTCAGCCGCAGCTCCTTCTCCTCCTTGGTGACCTTGCGCTTGGCCGGCCGCTCCTTGTCCTTCTTGTCCTTGCCCAGGAAGGCGGGCACCAGGTTGTAGTCACGGGCGATGTTCTTGCGCCGCTGCCTCTCCCTGAGTTTGCGCACGTACATGTCCACGTGCGCGCGCTTCAGCTCGATCTCCACATCCTCATCGTCGTAGTTGACTGAGAGCCCGCTGATGAGCGTCTCAGCGTCCTGGTCGTACTCGATCTCGTAGTCGTCACGCAGGGGCATGTAGCCCAGCTGCTGCTGCTCGGCCACCGAGATGTCTAGGGGAGGCAAGGGGGTGGTGAGGCTGGGGGACAGGGGGCCTCCGCCAGGGCACGTGTGGTCGGTCACCCGGTTGGGAATGGTGTCAGGGATGCAGGCTCTCCCCAGGTTTCCGTGGATGTACATGCTTACGTAATGCTCCATCACCTCCTGCGGCGTGCGGGAAGCTCCCACATGAGCAGCCATGTCTTCCTATAAGGACAGGGGTTACAGGTTATTCCGAGTGTCAGGGTAACGCCAGGGTCCGTCCTGGACCCCTTCCAGTCCGTGTCATCCTCCCTCCCAAAGGGTATTTGATGGCGCATTCTTTGGAGCCAGACACACCACAGGGTTGTAGACCCTAGAAGGAGCCACGGGGGTGGGCTAGTGCTCTGGGAAGATCCCGCCCGGGAGGCTCCCCGCCTGATCGGGAGGGGCACTGACTCTGGAACCCACATCTCTCCTGGGTCCTTCTTACAAAGGACTAGCAGAGCTCACATATATTGGCCGCGGCCCCACCCTGCACTGGAGGGGGGGGGGACCCCCAAGCTCCCAAGGTGCCCCGCCTTCTCTTGGTGCCACCAGGGCTCCCCACCCGTGGCTCCCAACACAGGACAGACCTGTTCTGCAGTGCTGCCTGCCTCTAGGAACCAAAATGGACACGGCCCCAGGGGAGCAGGGGGTGGCAGCCTGTCCCTTTCCTGGCTGGTGGTGCAGCAGAGGACCAGGTAAATGCCTTTTGCAGGGGTGGGGACCGTCACTGACGACAGCCTCCATAGTTCCCTAGCTGAAACCTGCCACACACTGCGAGTGCTGCTCACTCCTACAGAAGGTGACCCATGAACACCAGGGTTATTAACGAGAGGAAATTATACAACTCCCCCAATCTTTTCCTTCTGCCAAGAGGCCTCTTCCTTAGTCAACCGCTAAAGCCACTTCACAAAGTAGCTGCCCAAAATGCGCACTCATTCACCAGCAGCCACTCAGCCCCCTGCCCCCAGCCCTGCTCACCCTGCACTCTGCTCTGTGGCTCTGGCCGCCACTGGGGCCCCACACGAGCCACTCTGCGCCACAACACTCTCACCCCCCACAAGATCAGGTTGGTCTCTGCACCCCTAAAGGCTAAACTGGACTCCAAGAAACCGGCCAATCAACTCGGGCTGACAACAGATGACTCACTGGGTGCTATGGGAGGGAAGCGTTCCTGGGTCTGGCCTCAGGCACACGGAGTGCCTGGCACTCTTCCCCCAGATGCGGAGTGCTGAGGGTAGGGCTCCAGGGCAGGGGCCCAGGCAGTGTTGGGACCTAGTGGGGGGACAACCCTTTCTGAGAATCGGAGAAAAGGAAGGTGAGTACACACCAGATTCTGGTCTTATGGGGAAGAACTGTGTACGAGGTTAACTTCTTTAAAACATTACTACTTGCATCAAATCTGTTCATTATATTTTCCCAGGGAACACTTGCCTCCCCCCACCCTACAAAAAACAAAAAAATCACCAAAAAAAAAAACCAAGTCACAACTGTCCCCAGCATCCACTGCCACTGTGTGACCCAAGCTGGTCACTTCCCATCTGTGGGCCTCCAGTTAGTACCAGTAAAGGAGGCAGGAGTCAGCCCTACCCTTGCTCCAAGCACCATCAACTGAGAAGGTGTAGAGGCTTGGTGCACTGGAGTGGACTCTGCACAAGTGAGGGACCCAGCTCAGGTCCCACTTAGAGTGGCCAGAAGGCTGGTGGGCATCCTTCCACCCTGATGAGCTCTGCTGGAAAAATACCATCCCTGACACCTGCTCTTTCAGGAGGAAAGGACTTTCTCATGATGGTGTCCAGAGAGTGGAAATGCCCAAGTGCTTGGTCTGAGCTTCCAGTGCCTGACTGTGCAGTCAGAGGTATGGCCTAGCCTTGCCAACGGACTTCTCCACTCCTCACTGTAGCTTCTGTACAAGCCTGCAGCCACTACAGATTCAGAATCAAGTGTCCAGGGAGCCTCCTGGGTGCGATACCTGGGGTGCCCCTTCACCAGAGGCTGGGGTGGGGGTGCCTAGGCTGCAAGTCCAGGCTTGCCTGGGTAGGCGGTTGGGCCCCAGGCCTTGCCCCCACCCCTGGCCCCATGAGAAGACCTGTAGAGCGGGCTGCCCAATGAGGATATAGAACCACCAGCTGCCCTCCCAACAAAATGCTCACCCTGAATCTCAGCCATCTGCCTGTCAAAAATCACTGGATGCTCAGAGCACATTTCAGATAAAACTTAAATCCTGAAAAACAGAAGGATTCTTACTAGTAAAGTTAAATCATAACTGACCAAACCAAAGTATGTAATTTGTCGGAGGTTCTTCCCATCAACTTTGACACTGTGGGAACAAGAGCAGAGAATGGAAACCGCAAGGCAGCCTCAGAACAGTGAGCCAAGTAGGGACACACAGGACACACGGGACACACTGCCCTTCCCCAGCAACTGGTCCCTCTCACACGCAAGGCAGCTGGAAACACACCACAAAAGAGGGTGTACTCATCACTGCTGTTGTGCAAAAGGTCTGGAAGACAAGATGCTATGTGCTTGTGCCACCAGACACTATAGAGGCCACCTAGCACAGCAGGGCTGAGCTGGGAAGGAGCCACTCCACTGTGCTTAAGCACCTGCTTATGGCCTGTTTTCATCTTTATATTGTGTCCAATTCTAAACTGTAAGGAGAAATCCCCCAATGGGAGGAGTGTTTGAAGAGTGACCCTGTCCCACTCTACTCACGGCTGCAGGCCCAGAACCAGGCACCTCAGCACCAGCACACAGTAGCCAAACCTGAATTACGGAACATTCTACAAAATACCAGCCAGCACTCCTCAAACGTGTCACAGTCACAAGAGACAACCACTGGGACTGGAGGAGACAAGTCAGCGACATCACTGCGGGCTCCTGGGTGGGACCCCAGGCCAGTCTGTGCAGAAGTGAATGGCTCTGAGTCAGCGTCAGCATCCTACTCTCTGGAACCACACAGTACCTGTGCAAGATGCTAATATTTCAGGAGGCTTATAGGATGAATATATACAGGAACTCTGCATACCACTTTTTCATTTTGAGTAAATCTAAAATAAAAATTGTTCTAAAAAATAATAAAAAAGAAATTGTTTTAAAAATAAAGTTAAATTTTTATTTTTGTAGAGAAAGAGAAAAAGTAAGGTAGAGGAGGGGCAGAAGGAGAGAGAGAATCTCAAGCCGACTCCACAATGAGCACAGAGCCTAACTCAGGGCTCAACCTCACAACCCTAAGATCACCACCTGACCCAAAATCAAGGGCTGGACACTTGACCGACTGAGCCACCTAGGTGCCCCTAAAAAAGTAAAGTTAAATTCTTCCTTATACTTATCTGTTTAGAAGTCTGAGATTTACATCTAAATATTAGAAACGAAAACAGAGTACTCAAGTGATGACTCTCCTGCTGTGTGGAAAAGCTCCCCTGGCCATGGTGGGACGGGTTGCTCTACTACGGCCACAGGCAGGTACCACAGCCATGTCTTGTTCTGCGAACATTCACCTTCTAGGGCCACAGGGACGCAGGGTGACTGGCAACAGCAGCTGGGAACACAAGGCATCTCTCCCACTTCACGCCCGCAGCCTGGGCCCCACACCCGGCCAGTGGGCAGGCCAGCTAGCTGCACGAGTACACCGGCACTTCGGTGGCCCAGACCCTCTCTGCATAAACAGGAGGACTCTGGCTCTCGGATGGGCCCTGGTTATAAGTATGTATGAAGCCACAGATCAAAGTGGCTAGCGCCTCGTCACCAGGAGCCTAGGAATCGCCATCATCAGTCAAGCTTACTTGCTGCCCAACAACAGCTGAAAGGCCGAGGCCAGCACGGACACTGGCCATGAACTGCCGCTGAGGCGACTCGCCCCCAGGAGCCACCATGTCAGTTTCATGACCACTGAGAAAGGCCCAGCAAAACACACAAAACCCTAATTTTTCAATCACTTTGAAACAGAGTAAGATCACCATGGAACAGTCTAAATGAGAGCAATACACAGCTCTGGTTCCAACAAGAATCCAGAGGACCGACAGGTTTGATGGAGCTAAATTACAGTGAGACACATACTCTCAAAGATGATTATAAATAGCAGGAGCTACAGCACCCAACCCCAGGCCTGCAGGCTGCCCACCACACTCTGTGTCTTCTCCCATCCTCATGTGGCAGTAGTCACACGAGATCTGCCCACCTCCTGCGAGGGGCACGAAGGTCCCATCACTGTACTCGTGTCACATATGACAGCAGCAGAGCACTGGGAGGGCAGGCCTCCCCATCACGTGCTCAAGGTCACAGTTTCCACTTACTCTAGATGACAGACGGATGGACAGACAGATGGTGGGGATGACAGGCAGGCAGATGGATAAGCAGACAGATGGGCAGGCAGGAGCACCAAAGTGGGCTTGGGGATAACAGATTTAGTGAGACAAGTTTGAGTCAAGTACAACTAAAATTAAACAAGGAACACAACTGTATCCTACAGCTGGCTTTCCCCAACACACAGCAGCACACGGCTAAGTAGCCCACAGTCCACAGAAACCGAATCACAGGTTCTGTTCCTTTGTGCTCACAAAAGCATAAAATTACAAAACAAAACAAAACAAAACAAACACCCTTGTAGAAAGATAAAGAGAAGTATGCTGCTTCCCTAGAGCCCTTTGGGAAATGAAGGCAAATACACTGTAGGATACTGAACGGGCCATCGACTACTCCCTGAGGTCACCCGACCCCCACCAGGATGCTGGCTCCCCACGACAGGAAGTGAGCATCCCGGCAAGTCAGGACTCCCCTGGCTTCTCTGGCCGGTCTGGTCTCCTTCCGGCCTTTTCATGGCTCACGGGAGCTGGCCGCCAGCACCTGAGCAGAGACAGGAAGGACAGTCCAGGAAACGTGTGGGCCGCACCGGAGCTGCTATGCTCCCTGCCCGGGTGCCGCGGCCTGCACACACCCGCCGCCGCCTCCCGCTTTGCGCCCAGATGTCTGCTGCTGCTGTGCCTGCACACCCTCCCCACGAGTGCAAACCCCACAGAGTCACTCCTTGATGACCAACCTTTAGAGGCTCCCATCAGTGCACCCACCACCTCTCACACTGGGCAAGCCCACGGTCAAGGGGAGATTTTAAAAACCCAGGGACGCCACCAGGGTTTCCCTTAGAGCTAAACTTTTCCATTCAAAGGACAGTCCTTCATTCCCAGATGCATCGCTCCTATGTGGGCAGTACTAAGATCATCTTTCTTCCTGTGAAATGGTGACAGATTATTAACTGCATCTTTTCAATCTTTTAACAGCTTTACTTGGCAGACTTTGAGTCCGTAACTCTATGTTAGCCCCAGAAATGTTTGTTCAGCAGGACGAAGTCCCTGAAGTCTGAGGGTGCAGGCCGCCCTGCCCTGTGAGGTAGGTCTGCGTGGTGTGCTTTCTGAGGGCCTGAGCCAGACCCCACACACTCTGGAACCCCTGCTGGAAGCACCCTTTCTCTGTGTGCGCAGGCTTGGGTTCCAGTCCTAGCTCTGCTTCTAGCGGCTGAGGACCCCTGACAACTGACTTAACCTCTATACCTCCGTCTCCTCATCTGAATCACAGAAGCACCACTGCTACCCGCCCAGTGATGGTTACAGTAGAAGAAGTGATGCACACATTCTAACGCTGCTACTGGGAAGCCATGAGCAGACCTCCCATGCCCAAGTCTTCCCCTCCAGGAGCCTGTGTAGCAGCCCCTACCCCAAGGCTGGGTGCAGGCCCCCCCACGCCCGGGTCATCCCCTCTGAGAGCCTGTGCTAGACCCCTCTACCCCAGGGCTGGATGCAGGCCTCCCCTACACCCGAGTCATCCCCTCTGGGAGCCTTGCTAACCCCCCTGCCCTGGGCTGGGTGCAGGTTCTGGCTCCAGCACTCTGGCCTGCGATCTCTCCCATTACACGGCCTCATAAGGAGGAAATAAAACCTGTCACAGTGAGCAGGTGTGTGCTGCTGCATGCAGCATCTAGCTCAGGCCCCCAGCAGCCCCATGGGCCGGATCAGTGGCCCCCGCCCCACTGCTCAGCTGAACAGCCACCTCAGGTGACACTGCCCCCAGGGTTTCCATAGAAGTCCCGCTCCAGAGCACTTGGCCCTGTCGCCGCGGGGTCTCTCACACGGTGGTGACACAGTGCACACCACAGGGAGACCTCAGTGATCAAATGCCTCCTGATCCTTTAAAAAGGCAGAGCAAGGCCAGACACCCGGCTGGCACACTCCCAGAACCACCATGCCATGTTTCTTGCTCAGCCACTCCACCTCTGTCGTCTGGGGCACAGGGCAGGGGCCCTGCACTAGCTGCCTCCTCCCAGGCACAGAGTGACATTCAGTCTTCACGTACAAACCGCCTCCTTCACCAAAATGCCAGCTACCTTTAGCTTCTCAGAGTGCCCTTGCCATGTAGGAGCATCGAGGGCCACTGTGGCCCCCTCTTGGGCCACCTCTCCTCCCCACTGCTTGGGAGCTGCACTTGGAGTTGGGGCTTCCTTCTTCTTCAAAGCGAGAAGCTCCAAAGGGACATAAGCTTCCAAAAGGCCCAGCACCCCAACCTGCGGCTTCTGGGGTGGAGGCGGGGGGGAAGTGTCTGTAGACAGAGTGGGCCTGTGAGCAGGGACTTTAGGGACAGCTGGGGGCAGCTTGGGCAAGGTGGCAGCCCAAGGCAGCAGGAGGGAGCAAGGCCTGCACCGGGAAGAACGAGAAGCAGGGGGAGGTGCTCTGTCCTAAAGGACAAGGAGGGGACAAGGAGGGACTGCTCAGGCCCAGAGGGAAGAGGAGGGGCCGGCCTCCGTGGCAGCAGGAGATCCAGCAGCAGCCCAGAGCCCTGTGGCCTCCCTCCTGGGCAGTGTCTGTGCAGGGAGCTCAGCGGGGCACCCGCCTGTTCCTCCTGGGCTGGGGGACAAGCACCCGCGGGGCCCAGTGTCACCTGACCAGTCACCAACCTTGCCCTCCTCTCCTGGCTGACCCCTATGTTGCTCTAGATGCAGTCTGGTCATCCTCAGAGGGAAGAGGACAGCCACCTGCCTCACTGGGGGGGGGGGGGGGTGTGAACGAACGAACACACACACACACACACACACACACACGGGTGGTCGGTGCCACGCCCCACATCAGATGATGACGAAGAGTGGCTTGTCCTCTGAACAGTGGCTGTCCTCTGTCCTTACAGGTCACCAGCCATTCCAAGGACCCTCCTTACCTTGGCCACGGCTCCTGTTCACTGGATCTGTTTACCTGGAGAGTCCCGCAGGCCTCACTGCCAGGTTCCCTGACCTCCTCTCTAACCTCTGAGAATACACCAGCTCCCACAACTGTGACTGGCCCTCCAAGAGACAGAAGCCTTTCTGGTCAGATAAACCCAAGAGAGAGCCTCACGACATGCCTAAGAGCAGAATGGGGCCTCAAGATGGTAAACAGGTGGCCCTGCCAGGCCACATCCAGATACTGAGCCACAGGAATGGCAATCACGGGCTCCAGCAGACCTGTGCGCACCTATGCTTGCCCAGCAGACGCCCACAGTCAGAGGCCGGAGCAGCCACATGCACGGCAGCCAGATGGATGGAAAAACAGTGCAGTGTTGTTCAACCATTGACAACCAGGACACTGTGACACCCACTGCATGGGTGAACCTTGAGGGTGTTAGGCTGAGCAAAACAAACTAATCACAAAAGGACAAATATTCTAGAATTCCTCTATGTGAGGTCTCCAGAGCAGTCAATTCAAACAGACCCAAGGCAGGGTGGTAGGTGCCCCCAAGGATGGTCGGGGGGGGGGGGGGAGCGGGAGGAGTTGCAGAACAGGAACAGGTCTGTCTGTGATGATGAGAAAGTTCTGGAGACAGATGGTGGTGATGGGGCCCCAAGAGTGTGAATGTACTTAATGTCACTGAACCAGACACTTAAAAATGGTTAAAACAAGGAGCATCTGGCTGGCTCAGTTGGTAGAGCCTGAGGCTCTTGATCTCAGGGTTGTGAGTTCGAGCCCCACGATGGGCATAGAGCTCACTTAAGACAAATGGGTAAAATAATGTTATGTATATTTTACAACAAAAAAGTGGCATGCCTTATTCCACATCGATGGCCTGAAAGTAGGGTCCCTGGACCAGCATGACCGGAAGAAGTTGTTAGAAAGGCAAATTCTCATGTGGACCCCAGACAGACCAGATCTACCAACGCAGAGCTGGGAGGGGGGCTGGGCACGACCTGTGTTTCCACAAGCCCTCCAGGGTGTTGTGAAGCATGCTGCAGTTTGAAAACCACTGCCCTGCATAACCCTATCGCTTCTAGCTACTTTCTCCACTCAGGCTCCTCCTTTACCGCCCCCCCCCCTCCTTAACAGCAACTAAGAACCCTGGGTCGGGAGGCTGGCAGGATGGGCCTGTGATGGGCCATTCCCACCAATACTCGGAAGGGCCTCCTGCCTCGGGGAGAAGTGAAGGTCTCCATGCTTCCCCAACAGGGCTCCAAGGGCCCCATCGGAACTGCGTGGGGTGGGGGCGGGGGGTGTCGTTCTATAAACGTTTCCAGACCTCACGCACACAGATGCCAGTTCAGGAGATCCAGGAGGCCCCCAGGAATCTGAGACACCTCAGGGGAGTCTGCCCACACTCAGTGAACCAGTGAAAAAGATGGTTATGGGCATGGAGTCAGAGGACCTGCATCAACTTCTGGCTCTGCCACGTTCCTTCAGCAACCACAGCACTCTCCAGCGAGATCTGGAACTTCTAACTCTGAACGTAAGTAGCACCCACCACAAAACCGGCTGCGTCGAGGCTCTCAATACCCCCGGTTATGTGACTGGCTCATTGTCCACCTGCCAACCCTTTCCCACTGTCCTATTCACAGGCATCTCCATACCCACCCTCAAAGGCATGGGCTTGGTGTCAGAGCTTTCTGGGCTCACAGCGAGCATCCCTCAGCCACACCCACACCTGGAGGACCCCATACTTCAGCCCCAGGAAGAATGTGAGCAAATGGCCCCAGCCTTCAGCTGCAGCCTCTCCCCCAGGCCTGCTGAAACCGCCCCACCCCCATGAATCCCACACAAAGCAGTGCCACCCGAAGGGGGCAGGTCACATGTGCCAACTGAAAAATGAGAGCGGACGGGCTCACCTTCCTCTACATCACTGCCACTGACCTGTGTGCTCTCTCTCCACACTGCACCCCGCCCCCGGGTCACCTCCCCGCTTCTCATCCCATACGTGGACCACCCACTGAACCAGGTCAACACTCTGCTCCCCTGAGGAGTCCTTCCAGGCTAGCCATACCTTTAGCTGCACCAGTAAGCTCCCAGCCTCTGCCCCACTGTAGTTAATGGTCTTACACCAAGAGGTTAAGGCCCAGACTTGGGAATCAGGCCTGCAACTGATACCTTTTCTCATGGTAAAGCCAGGGCATCCTAGACAAGTATTTTAACTTGTCACTCAGGACTGGCACAGGCTACACAGGGTGTCCATGGGGCATACCCCTTAGGGGCACACATCTGGGAATCTGCTTGGAAGGGCACTGCACATCTCAGAGCTGCGGAGCGCCTCGGGTGAAGCACAATGGAGTCTAGCGGCGAAAGCAGGTGGCCCAAGAGAGCACAGCTAGATTCTAGAGCCCGCAGCCTGGCAGCGCTCCAGGCGCGGTTAGCATGCAGAATCTCCGGCCTCCCCCAGCACCCACCATGGGTTCTCCAGCACCCACTGTGGGTTCAGCAGAGAGGACCCTCAGCACCCAGGCCCAAGTCCCTCTCCTCCAGCTCTGTCTCCTGCAATGGCTGAGATTGCTGCTAGCTTGGAGTAGGAATCTGCATTTTAACAGGCTCCCCAGGTGATTCCTATGGACAGGCCAGTTCCGAAACCACTGCTTTAGAGAATGCCCCCCTTCCTGCCCCACGCTTCCTCCAACACACTTGAAGAGGCTTGGTCCTCCCTTGTGTGCCCACAGAGTCGCAGAGAAGGCAGGGTAGACGAGCTGCAGGGAGCAGACTCTGACGTCAAACTATTCGGTTCAAAGCCTGCTGCACGGGGCCGCCGGGAAGAGGTCACAAGACACGTGCTGCCCAGCACAGTGCCTGGCACTCAGCGAAGCTCTCAGGCCACCTCAGCTATTTTTAGCAAGGGCTGTAGAGATAAGGGCTGTGAGAATGGAGTGGAGAGAGGAAGCCTCTTGGAGGCACTGAGACAGAAGCAGAAAGGCCTGTCACGAGCCACGATCTGGAAGAAGGGCACTCTAAGCAGACGAAATAAAAAATGATCAAGGGAGTAACAGCTGAGATCATCGTGGGCCCTGAAATTTAACCTAAGGAGGCCTGGAAGCCACTGAAGGCTGATGTGATGCGACATGTCTTCAAAGATCACTCTGATTATGGCTTTCGGAATGGGCTGGAGGGCACTGGGATGAAGCAGGAAGACCAGTTGGGAGGCCCCAGAAGTGGTCAAGAGATAAACACCAGCCTGGACTAAGGTCGTGAGCTCTGGTTAGATTCTGGACATACGCTGGCGAAGGCGCAGCAGCCTGGAAGGAGGACCTGAGGAGGGATGGCCGTGAGTCTGCAGTCTGCGTAACTGCGTGAGGTGGTGGGAGATTTGGGTCTGGGCTCAGCAGCGAGGAGGTCCGCCAGCAGCTCTCTGTGGAAGGCTGGAACTCAAACGGTTCTGACACTGTAAGCCCCTTGAAGACGAGACGAGCCCCTTGCCCTTCTTTCCACAGAGCCCTTGTACAATGAGCACAGAGCTGAGGCCCGAGGTGCACCAAGGCACTTCTAGACAAAAAGAGGATTTCAGAGGATGGCGGTCACCATGTGGGCGCTCAGGTGCGGATCCGCGGAGCAGTGCATCTCTGCAGAGTTGAGAGAAGAGCAAGGATTCCTGGGCCGCAGAAGGGGGGGGTTTGCCCCCGAAGGCTGGCTCACTTTATGGAAAGGAAAGCAGGCCAGGCTTGGGCATGAGGGAAGAAGTGTGGAAAGTCTTCCACAGGGAGCCCAGGAGGAGGGGCGGGCTGCTGGAGACACGGCAGCCAAACCAAGTGAGTCCTGATTCAGGGAAGCAGGAGGACCTCGGGAGGAAGGGTCCGGGGTCCTGTGTCCCCTCCCTGCTTCCGCGGGTGCCTGCAGGTGGACACCCTCTTGGCCGCGAGGCCCGCAGCCTCCTGTCCCGTGGGCGGGGGGGCTGCCTCCGCGTCTCCCGCGGGGCCCAGCTCGCTGCCCCGCTGGCCTACAGGAGCCCCCTCGCCCTCCACGCCCGGCCCGGCCTCCGCACAGCCCCCGCGGCGGGGGCGAAGCCCGGGACCAACGCCCGAGCTCCGTGCTCCTTTGTTCAGGGCTTCCGAGCGCTCCTCCGGGACGGCCCGGCCCGGCGGGGAGCCCGGCACAACCGGGGACCTGCGGCGCCGGGCACCCGCCCTGACAGCCGGGCAGGGGCAGCCGGGGCGCGAGGGCGCGCAGGGCCCCCTCCGGGCGGGACCCGGCAGCTCCGGGCAGGACCGGCCCTCCCGCGGGCGCCACCCCGGCCCCGGCGCGCCTCCCGCCCGCCGAGCCCCCGCCCCCGGCCGAGCCCGGCGCGAGCAGGTGCCGTCGCCGCTCACCCAGTTTCCGAAGCCGAACTGCTCGATGGCATCCAGCAGCAGCTGCTCCTCGCGGCTGGTCCAGCCGCCCTCGGCCTCGGGCCCCCACAGCGTGAAGCGCCCGCCGTCCACCAGCTGGTAGCCGTGGTAGCGCCGGTGGTGGCCGATCTCGGCGCCGGCCGAGAAGCACTCGGGGCACAGCTCGATGTCCTGGCACTCGGTGCAGCGGAAGCGCAGCGGGCTCACCTCGGCCAGGCAGTACACGCAGTACTTCTTACCGAGCTCCGCCATCTTCCCCCGCCCGCCGCCCGCGCCCGCGCCCGCGCCCGCGCCCGCCGCCGTCAGCGCGCCGCCGCCCGCGCCCGCCGCCGCGCTCGAGCAACCGCCACCCGCGCCCGCCGCCACCGCGCCGCCCCGCCCAGGCGCCGCCGGAGCCGGCCCGCCGGGCCGCGTCCCGCCTCAGCACGCAGGCGCCCTCGCGCCCGGCCGCCGCCGCCGCCGCCGCCGCCGCCGCCGCCGCCGCACCGCGCAGGCGCCCCGCGCGCGCCACCTCGCGGGGACCCGGCCCGCCGCCTGCGCCTGCGCGCCCCTCGCCGCCGGCCGCCCGCCCCTCCCCGCGCCTCTCGGCCTCCCGGCCCCAGGCGGGGCGCTGGGAAATGGGCGGGAAGGCCGCGCGGCGCGAGCCCGCGCCCTCCTCCAATCAACGCCTCCCGCCGCCCGCTCGCGGTCTCCCATTGGCCCGCTCCCTCCGGAGGCGGGGCGAAGGGGCCGGGCGTCGGCCTGCCCTTTGGCCAATCGGCGGGCCCACCGCGCGCGCCCCTGGTTGCCCCTGGAAACCCAACAGCTGGCGTCGGGGATCCGCCGGGCCGGCCGAGGGGCTGGGAGATGGACGGCGGCCGCGAGCAGCCCCGGGACCCCAGGGGCGAAGGCGGAGATGTGGGGAGCCTGTCCTCGGGGCCGTCCGGGACCAAGGCCATCTCTGGCCCCCATTCCCCGGCCGAACCGCCGGGGCCGCGGCCGCAGCCGGAGCCGGAGCCGGAGCCGCGGCCGGAGCCGGGGCCGCAGCCGGAGCCACAGCCGCAGCCGGAGCCGGGGCCGCAGCCGGAGCCGGAGCCGGGGACCGTAGAGGTTTCCGAAGGAGGCGCCGCCGAGCACGAGTCCGCCGAGCCCGCCGAGCCCGCCGAGCCCCGGGAGCCGCCGGCTGCCACCGAGGCTGCGGGCGAGGCGGGGCCCGGGGAGTCGGGGGAGCCGGCCGAGGCTGAGGCCGAACCGGAGCCGGGGGAGCCCGGGGAGCCGGCCGACACCGGGCCTGAGGACACAGCCCAGCCGGGGCCCGAAGGCGGGCCCGCGGAGCCCGAGGAGCGGGCGGCGGAGGCGGAGGACACGGCGGAGGGGGAGGAGGAGGCGGAGGGGGAGGGGGAGGCGGGGGAGGACGTGGAGGAGGGGGAGGAGGCGGCAGCACCGGCGGTGGAGGGGAGGAGGAAGGAAGCCACCTGGGCCGTGTCTCCGCCGCTGTCCACCGCCGGCCGGGAAGAGGCTGAGCGAGACGGGGAGGAGGAGGGGGAGGAGAGCCAGGAAATCGAGGAGAGGGGCGAGCGAGGAAGCCCGGAGAAAGACAAGGAAAAGCAGAGCGGTGAGGCTGTGGACGAGGATGATGGGTGGACCGAGGACATGCAGAGGCTGCAGGAAGAGCAGCTGCGCGCTGAGCTCCTGGAGCAGTACCAGACGCTGCTGATGGAGCGCAGCAGCTACCAGCGCTACAACCTGTACCTGCAGCACAAGATCTCTGAGGCGCTGCGCAAGAAGAAGGGTCTGGAAGCAGCCGAGGTGCCCGACAAGGGCCCGGAGCCAGAGGCCCCAGAGAAAGAGCAAGCCTACCTCCACCATCTGGCCATGCTGGAGGAGCTGAAGAAGCAGGGCACAGACGACCTGGACTGGTATCACCAGGAGCTGAGCCAGCTGAAGGAGCAGTGCAGGGAGGAGCTCTCCAGGGTGGAGAAGGAGTGGCGAGGCTTCCAGGCGCTCAAGAAGCAGGTGGTGATGCAGGCCATGGGCAGCTGTCGGATGCGTGGCGGTCGCCAGGCGGCTCTGCGGGAGGTGGAGCAGATCCAGGCGCTGGAGGATAAGAAGGAGAAGGAGATGAGTGCTGTGCGACTAGAGAACGTGCAGCTGAAGCAGAGCCTGATGCATTTTGAAACCCGGATGAGGGCCCAGGAGGACTTGACGGAGGGTCTGCTCCTCATTGATTTTGAGCAGCTTAAGATTGAGAACCAGACCTTCAATGAAAAAGTCGAGGAGCGAAATGAGGAACTTTTAAAACTGCACAACAAGGTGACCAACAATGTGCAAATAATAACCCACGTGAAGGAGAAGTTACATTTTGTGGATGTAGAAAACGCATGCAAGAAGACACAGCTTTTGGAAATTGAGGCCCGGGTGGCCCTGAGGAGGGACATCCTGACCAGGACCAAGCAAGCCCGGGACTGCCTGCGGGTTGACAACACCAAGCTGAACCAGAAATGTGGGCTTCTGGGCAAGGAGCTGCTCCTTCGGGACATGGAAGAGAAGGTGGACAAGACGGAACTGCTCAAGCAGCGTTTAGAGTCCCTGAAACGCCGTCACGCAGGGCTTACTATGTCCTGCAGGGGCGTGAAGCAGAAGATCAGGGAAGCCAAAGCCTTTCTCCCATCTTAACACTGACGATGGGAGAGTCCCCAGAACATCTTTGATCTCAGCAACTTTTATCCTGAGTTAACTTTTATTCTCCATGTATGGCCCTTCTTTAAAAGGCCTGTGATCCTGGGACTGGAGCTATATTTTGCATTAATCTCATCATTTTCAACCTCTAACTGAGTCCCGAACAAAACTGGGTTAGTAATCGGTTTTACGTGGGGTTGAGTAAAATGTAAAATAGGTCCAGAGAAACAACAGGGATGACTTCATGGACCTGGCTGCTCATAAAAAGCTATCAGAAGCCTTTTTGTATCTGAGCAATTCCATAATCTCAAGGACCTGATCCTGAGGAAAATTGTTCCTCTTCCATATGTCAGAGGGTTCTACAAATGGGCAGGGGACCAAGAAAGTTCCTGTGCATTAAGTGAATTATTAAAGCCCCTTTGAATTCATTAATGTAGTCCTGAGTCGCATCCTCAACTCAAAGCTCGCTAATTTCCTCAGATGAATCTAACGTATGTAAGCAGCACCAGCTTTGAGGTAATGAACAGGATGAGGCAGACAGGAGAAATGATAACTAGGAAAAGGAGCTGAGGTTCATCTTTCCTTTTCCAGGAGAGGAGGCTCGGTCGGCTTGACCGTAAACGTTTGTTTCTGGCTCGACGACCATCTGCGATTCTAATGAAACGTTTTCTTGGATCTTCTAAAGAGACGCATTTATCTATACAAAAACATGACATTTTGTTTTCCAATGAAGACAAAATGATAATTGTATAGTGTTTGGTCAGGTGCAAAATATGCAGAGTAGTGACTGTTGACTGTAAGCCTTTTGTTCCGGGCAAGATTTTTTTGGACCTTGGCAACAGGACCGCACTCCGCACATGATTTTACTCTGTATCAAATATTAAAATGTCTGTTATTCCTTGTGTCAGTGTAGGAAATACCTGATAGGTCTACCTCTTTAATCCAGAATCAGTGATTACATTTCCAGTTTTCCTTGATGCTCTTGGAGCTAGGGGCCTGTTTTCATTTCTTTTTCATTTTATTTTTTATTTTTTTTTAAAGGAAGTTTTATTGTTTTTTTTTTTTTAATTTTTATTTATTTATGATAGTCACACAGAGAGAGAGAGAGGCAGAGACACAGGCAGAGGGAGAAGCAGGCTCCATGCACCGGGAGCCCGACATGGGATTCAATCCCGGGTCTCCAGGATCACGCCCTGGGCCAAAGGCAGGCGCCAAACCACTGCGCCACCCAGGGATCCCTCTTTTTCATTTTAAATTGAACTTTAGGACGTGCAGATTTGGGTTCAGAAGCATTCTCCCATCCCTAAGCTTAAGTAGGTCCTAAGAAGGGTGATCTAGTTTTTGGTGCTGAACACCTGTAAAGAATGGTAGGAAGCCCCCTCTAGGCAGATGGGTCAGTTCCTCGGGAGAATGACACAATTACTTTCTCTTTTAGTGATGCGATTGTTTCATAAAATGTGTGTTCCCTTTGAAGCCAATAAACGACTAAATTCCTTTTCTGACTTTCATAGCTTGGATACACTACACTCATTTATAGGATCACACTTACCAACCACACAGACGTAACAATGAGGGGTGTAAAACGCATCTACTTCCCGCTCCCATCATCTTTCTCCTCTACAATTGTCATCTTCCCTCCACCCTGTTCATCAAGTCCAAAGGAAAGTAGGAAACCACCCCCAAATACAGCTCTATTATGCCTCCTGCCAAAAGCTGCACAGGCCCAGGGGGTTCTTGTGGCCGGGAAGGCTTCAAAGTGAACCTGACAATGTGTTTGAGGCCTTCCCCAAGCAAGCAGCTGTCATTGCAAGACCATCTGTCCCTTTGGTTCACTAGGGGGAGAGCAGGTATTTTCAGCTGACCTTGCCCCACTGGCCATTACCCAGCCTGAACCAAGCACTCCCTCACCAACCTCGAACCCGGAACAGACAGGCCTCTTGAGAGCACAAGATACAGCGACAGATGAAGCTGGCATTGCTTTCAGCTGCAACATTACCAGTGTTCTCTCAAATTACCACATTATCTCATGCTAGAGATGTTACAATTAATTAGAAGATAAATAATCTTCTGTCGATTACTTCATAATGAGGCTCCCTCTAATTAAATTACAGGAAAGCTCCTGATCACGAAATAGCAACCCATTCATGAAGTGTTTCTTTACCTCGCCTCTGAGGAAGGATGCCACAGACACCACCCCTGCTGCCCCAAGTCTTACTGGCGTGCCCCATCCCAGTCTCCGACCCACTGCTTTGTGACTGTGTGCTTCACCCACTGGGCCCCAGTGAGACAGAGGCCCGGGAAGTAAGGACTTCCATTCTCCCTCGGAGCCAGCACGATGCCTAGCACGTAATCATAATCAATGCTCAATAGTTTGTTGGCTTATGAACACGCCAACGTCATGGCATTCTCATTTTCTAGCCCTAAGTGTTGTTTGAATGCCTAGGGTAGGCAGCTGCTGCTAAGTCCTATATGAGACAAAATAATCACAGGTAGAAAGAGGAGCTCTCCAGAAGTAGAACCAATGAGGAAACAGTCCATTCTAGCAGGTAGCCTCCCTCCCTCTAGAAAGATAAGATGGGGCAGCTGGACTAGAAATCTCTGAAATCAAAGGCTAAAGATTTTTGTCATCTCCTTGCCAATAGAGAGGGCCTGCAAAATAGAGGCACAATAAAATCTGAGGCGTTACGTGAAACGACTGTGTTTTTTTTTTTTTTTTTTTTTAAGATTTTATTCATGAGAGACACAGAGGCAGAGACACAGGCAGAGGGAGAAGAAGGCTCCATGCAGGGAGCCCGATGTGGGACTCGATCCCAGGTCTCCAGGATCATGACCTGGGCTGAAGGCAGCGCTAATCCACTGAGCCACCCAGGCTGCCCTCATGACTTCTTTTTAAAATTGGTCTGAGTTGGAAGTGTTCCCCTCGGTGTCACGGGCAGCTGTCACAGCAAGGGCAGGAAGGGAATCACAACCTATGTACAATTTGCGAAGGCATCTGAAAAGGAAACCGCTTTCATTGGTAGGTGAAAGTTGTTTCTGGTGACTTACCACGTTTGAGATTTTAAAATTACCTAAGTGGAGAAACCTGCTTTTTCTATAAGTTGGTCTGAAGCCATAATTTAGATTTTTGCCACTGATTGGGGATGCCTGTCTGATAAAATCACAGCAGAGTTAACACACCTCATTTTGGAACTTCTATTTTATTTTTTTTTAAAGATTTTATTTATTCATGAGAGATACGCAAAGAGAGGCAGAGACACAGGCAGAGAAGCAGGCTCCTTGCAGGGAGCCCTATGTGGATCCCAGACCCCGGGATCACGCCCTGAACCAAAAGCAGACGCTCAACCACTAAGGCACCCAGGCATCCCCCTCCCCCAACTCTTTAACTGATGCAGGCTTCTAATATTTCACCCAAAGGATGCCAACGATGAGTACAGAGGTGCCTCCAGGAAGAAGACAGGGTAGCACTTGCAAATAAGGCCTTTGGAATCAGGCTGACCTGGCTTCTCATCTCCTCCGATTGTGACCTGGGCCAAACACTTCACCTTTCCAAACCTCAACATGTCCCTTGTAAAAAATGGGTAAAAATTTATAAGAATCAGTATGTGAAAAAAAGTAGCTCTTCCCCAGGTGGTGAAATTACCATTTTCATTCTCTGTATTTCCAAATTAAATACAATGATCGTGCATTTTTAATAATTAGGGGGAAAATAACAATTTTTAAAATTCCTAAGTTCAAGAGTTCAGATACCAAAAGTTGACCTGTCAAAAGCATGATTCTAGCCACCTATGGTGATGGGTTTCTCTTAACGACACAATTCATTTTTTTAAAAATATTTTTATTCATAAGAGACACAGAGAGGCAGAGACACAGGCAGAGAGAGGAGCAGTCTCCATGCAGGGAGCCCGATGTGGGACTCGATCCCAGGACCTCAGGACCATGTCCTGAGTCAAAGGCAGATGCTCAATCACTGGGCCACCCAGGCGTCCCTAATTCAACACCTTACTCTAATCCTCACCAGCCAGTGGATGGGTGCTGGTACCCTTTTTACCTCTGGTTACAGAAAAGAAACAAGAGGGTTAGAGAATTTTAATATTCCTGTTCTGACCTCAAACTGAATGAGACCTGCAACAGTCGTTTTTGACTGGAGCAGCTTCTACCAGGAGCTCCAGAGTGGTGCCAAGAAGCCGCAGGAATGGTGTCTAAGAGGAATGGAGAGACTCGGGTCAGGCCAGGGGGGCAGTTGGCCACTGCCCCTCCCTCCACGGGCTCAGGCATTCTGGGAGAAGGGGCCTGGTGTGGCCGGGCCCAGGGGAGCAGCAACCTTCTAGAGCAAGCTGGCTGCAGGTGAGGTGGTGCTCACGGAGGGGCTGCAGGTCTCTTGGAAGCACCTGGGGACTTTCAGTGGCAGCGAGCTCCTGCCTGGGTCCCGCCTTGGCTCTGAGGCTTCCCTCTGCCGACCACTGGCTCATCTCAAGGTCCAGCTTGGTCCCTGCCCTGGACTGGGGCAGAACCCTGTTCCCTCCCTGGGCCTTTGTGGCAGGCTCCACACTTCAGGTGGTGGTCTCTTAACTGCCGGCCCCCCTGGTTTCTCTTGGGAAGACAGTCCACAACCTCTACTCCCACAGCAGGTGCATCCCCAAGGCCCTCCCCGCGCTGCAGTCATGCGTGGCTGCGGCCTTCTCAGCAGGCTGGCGCCCTGCACTCAGAAGGGGTTCAGGTGAATGAATCCAGGCCTCGCCCCAAACACCACCCTTGGGAGTTGAGGCCAGGGAGAGAGGAGGAAGGCTTCTAAAGGCCCCAGAGTAAACCCGCTCCCTGGGGAGAGGTCGGGAAGGGCTCAGGAGCCAGCAGGCCTGAGTCTGAACCCCAGCCCTGCGGCTCTGTGGCGGCCGGAACCCTAGCAGATCAGCTGTCCGCGTCACACCTCTGAACAGGGACAGTGTCGGAGCTGCTGTGGAGAGAAATGAGGCCAGTCGCACATCTGAGCCAGGCCTGGTGCGGGTGGGGCAGCCAAGTCCCAGGACACGGCTGCTGTCCAGCACGGCCACCCTCATGGGCCACAGCCTCTCGCAGTAGACCAGGGCTGCCAGGGGATCCCCTTGTGAGAAAGATGGGAGCCCTGTGCCAGGGGCCCAAGACCTGGGTGCCAACACCCTGACCGGAGCTGTGTGGTCTCTGGGGAGGGTAGGCCGGGAGACCCGTCACGGAGCGGAGGGTACTGAGTTCCCCAGCATGGGCCTAGGCCTCCTGATGCAGGAGGGGCAGCAACGCTTGGGCGCACAGTGGAGGAACAGGGACTCCCCAGGGGGACCAGGGGACAGAAGAGGTGGCAGCAGCCCTCAGGGCTCCACGTGGAACCTTCGGGCTGGGACTCAGCAGGCTTCTTCCTGGGCCTCCAGCACTCAGCCCCAACAGCTGGCACAACAGGCACCGGTGAGACACGTGACCCCTCGAACCACTCTGCGCTCACAGCCACCATTGTGGGGCAGCAGAGCTGGGGTGGGGGGCACACGGCCCAGGAGCCCACGGTCATCACGGGTGCTGGGGGGCTGCCCAGGCCTGGAGCAGGTTCCCAGGAGAGTGAACAGCCCAGTGGCTCGGGGGGCTGGGCAGCGGGATGGGTGGCGGCCAGCCTAGCAGACACAGGGTCCCCAAGTGGGAGGTCCCTTCAGCTTGCAAGGGGCACGCTCAACTCCCAAATCCCTCCACCAAATTAACATAACCACCTTTTTTATTTAACTGGGCAAAACCAGTGGGTTTTAAAATAACGCGACACTCAAAGTCACATTTGCCATACTCAGAAGGTGAGAACGTCAATTTCAAACCAAACTGCAGTGAACATAGGTAACAATTTTACATGACTTTTATTTAATAAAATCACGTATTTACAATTCAAAAAGTCCTAATCGGATAGACTTTACTAAATAAAATTAAAGGTTAACTGTACAAGCAATTAAAACATGATATGTAGCAAGTATTACCAGGAAGTTTCTATCAGCAAACTATTCAAAATAGTCAAAAACTGAGCAGTTAAAAAGTACCTTTGAAAGTGAACATTGTTTCTAGATGGGCTTTCAGGGGCTGGTGGGGACACGCCTTCGACTAAAGTGCCGATGCACAAGGTCCCGACCCCGAAGTCCCGGAGTCTGACAGTCGGTGGCGTGGGACAGGGGGCGGAAAGTGCAGACTTCAGGGGGCACGGGCTTTCGGTTTGCTCCCCCATTTTCCTAAATGATAGCACGAGCCCAAAAGAGGTCGAGCCCAACAGAGGTCGTAACAGAGCAGCACTACCCTGTGCCCTTGGTAGCCCCCCCACGGAAAGGGGCCACACGACCCCAACGCCCGACCGCTGAGGCGGACACAGCAAACCGGCAGGACCCCATGCGTTCCCTGAACATCAGGTCACGCGAACCTCTTGTGAACCAGAGATTTGGTAAGTGTTCCAGATTGGCACGGAATCCTGTTTAAAACTTTAATGCATACGTGGTGACGTAAATCCCCAGAGACTTATGTCAAACTGTCCGACAGAAGTGTTAAGGGCTGGGTTTTGAACGTGCGTGACGTGCCACGAACGTGGCCCTGGCGGCGTTGCTTCCTGTCCCGACTTAAGAACATCTGTATGTACAGTAAGAAAATATATACACCTTTCAGAACAGAAAGCCTACGTCCGGAAGGACGCTCGGCACGCGTGGGAGGAAGGGCCATGCCCGGGCTCGGCGGGGTGACATTCGGCATGTGGTGGCTGCATGGCAGCGCCTGGATGCACCAGCCCTCGGTGAAGACGGGATGCCTCCTCCGAGAAGCCAGGAGGGTCGGCGCTTACGGGCTGAGGCAGAACGTGGATCTGAGATGCTCTGCAACCTCCCTGGAAAACTCAGTGGAGAAGACCGGGTGGGGGCAGGGGCGGGGTGACGACACACAAAAGGCCACTCCAGAAAACAGGATGCACGGCCGTGGTGGACAGAGAAAACCTAGAAGAGCAAGCCCACAGACAGGCCCCGGCCCCACCCTGCGGGCAATCCACACGTCAGCACCCAGAGTGAGTGTCCGGGGGACCCCCCACCCCCGGGGAGGGTGCAGCCAAGGGGTCTCCCAAGCACTCACGGAGACCCACACACGGACAGAGCGGCGCGTGCAAGCAGGTTTCCAGAGTCGCCTGTCCTGGGGGCTCTCAGCTGTGAAACCTATTCATGTCTCCAAATCCACATGACCAAAGCACTTACAACACAATTGTTAAAGTTAGTCAAGGAAAAGTTTGAACAAGAAGGTTGTTGAACCTGGGGGAAAACCAGCTAAAACAGGGAGAGGCCGACAGGACAAACAGTGGGGGCCGACAAGGCCGTCTGTGCGCTGGACTGTGCGGCCCGCTCCTCAGCCCTCACGACAGTCTGCCTGTAAACCGGATGCGTGAGGAGGGAAGCACTGGTTCTCAGGACTGGTCCTGCCATTCGGGTGACAGAGGGGAGAGCAGCATTCGGTGAGAGCAAGGGCGCAGGCTGTCCCCGCCGCCCCGGCCTCGGCAGACAGGACGTGCAGGGGTCTGAACCCGTCTCCTGTCTCGGGCCTCGGGTGCAAGCAGCTTTTCCTGTTCAGGAGACAGAGGGAGCAATCTCAGGGGGCAGAGCAGGGGTCCCCCGGAACCTACATGGCCATTCACAGCCCTCGTGCTGTGATTCTGTCAAGGAGACCATGAGAAAGGCCCACTGAAGGTCGCGTGGAATCCCAAGGAGCCCCGAGCACTCTGAGTGACCGCCCGGTGGGAGCCCATCTCCCGTTCATGCTATCTTTGGTAGGTGGGCTTTAAACACGGGACCTCCGGCCCCGGGAAGATTCTCTCGGTAACTAAATCAAGCACTCCTTCCTCACTCAAGTATGTCAATGGGCCAGTACGCCTCCAAGGCCTCCTAGGTAGCATTTCTCACGCACCCTGGCTAAGGAAGACTGTAATGTACTTTTCATCAGTTGACATAAAAGCATGACAATTTAATTAACTTTTGTGAAGGGGGGAGGAGGATTAGCCACGGCCTTCGTTTTACACCATGCAGACTACGCAGTGTTGGCCGTGGTCAACACCAGCTCATTGTTCCACTGAGCTTCTTAAGGCTAAGCCTTGGTTTAATTCTTTAAAGTTGTTTGTTTTAAGGCCAACTCCAGTGTCCGGATCAAACATGAAAAGAGCCCATTCCTCTCCACGGTCCGTGTGCCTGCCTGAAACGACGCAGGTGCCACCCGGAGATCTGCTTGCTTTGGGGCCGAGTGCGAGTCTGCCGGCCGTCTCAGTGTCGGAGAGACGGGCTTCCTTTCTCCGTGTCCCGACTGTCTTTCTGCAGTGCGGTCAATACCTGGGGATCATAGAGGAGACGTCCGTGGGTGATCTGCAAACACACTGAACACAGGCCTTGCCAGGCGTGGTGACAGGATGCGCAGCCTCCTGGCTGGTCTCTGCCCCCCCACCCCACACTTCTGCTGTTCCCCCGTTCCACCTCCCACACCCACAGCCAGAGCCCTCCTCTTAACGTGGAAATCCAACCGTGCCATCTGTGGCCCAATGTCCCACAACCATGTCCCACTGGCTGCTGCAGAGACATCAGCACACGGCTGCAAGGCTCTCCTTCCACAATCTGGCTCCAGCCCCTGTGCTCACCACCACCCAAGCCAGGCTACCCACTCCCAGACAGACGCTGACAAGTGCCCCTGGGCCTTTCCACACAGCTGCTCCCCTGCCTGCCTCTCCTCTTCACCAGCCAACCATGTGTACTTTTAAGACTAACAAACGTGGGCTCTTCTCGAGCCCTCCTGGGCCTTCCAAGAGTGACTGAGTTCCCAACTCTGCTTTCCCAGCTCCTGGCTAACAGTTTTACTTTCAAGACACATCCTCCTCTGACCACTTAAGAACAGGAATGGTGCTAACACGGGCTCTGTTTACTGAACACACAAGAGGGGCACCTCTCCAGGGACCTCATGCACAGCACCTGTCAGCGCACACAAGCTGAGGATGGTTAACACCTCACAGTTAGGCACCTAAGCCACGGACATTTACAGGAGTGGCTGCTCTAACAGCCTGGATGCATTCAGACCTAGGCTGGTTAGAACACAAAACCAAGCAGTAACCTACCAGGTTACCACTATGTCACTTTAACTGAATTACAAATTACAAAGGGTGAAGAGAAAACACTTTATGTAGGTTTCAGATAAATCGCACAGAAGGGAAGTCCCCTCTCTACCCCTAAGTCAACGGGACTGCTAGGCAAACATACACACTTACTTACCTTGTAAAGCTTTAGCTCTGACCTAAAGCGGAGCATTTAAGGGGAATGTGTACAGACCACAAGTCTCATGGAGCCTAGCACCGTATAAACTCCTTGAAGCCCACCCTCGCCCCCACCTCCACCCCCACCCTCAGGCTGACTCCCATCATGATCCTGTGATCAGAAAATGCCCTTCGATCCAATAACCGCTGAGCTGGTTTTTTAAATTAATTAATTAATTAATTATTAAATATTTTATTTATTTATTCATGAAAGATAGAGAGAGGCAGAAACCTAGGCAGAGGGAGAAGCAGCCTCCATGCAGGAAGCCCGATGTGGGACTCAATCATGGGACTCGATCCTGGAACTCTAGGATCAAGCCCTGTGTCAAAGACACATGCTTAACCGCTGAGCAACCCAGGCGTCCCTCTGAGCTGGTTTTAACCAAACCTTTTATCTTGTTCCTAAAACACAAGGGAAACAACAGGCCTGGGTTTACCCCTGCCCTCTCTGAGTGCCTGTGTGGGGGACATGTGGGGTGGGAAGACCAGGGACAAGGAGAGGCAGGTCAGCGGACAGGAGACCACACATGAAATCATGGTGGTAACCAAGCTACATGTGGAACAAAGGCTGTCAGGAAAGGCCGTGGCCCTGCAGCAACTTCAGAAAATCCCCCCTAAGCAAGTGAATCATGGAGCCCACAGCATGCCCTCACGCACAGGCAAACTTCAGAGGCATGCCACCCCAGGCAGTCACCTTCTTGAAACTCTTAGTAATTCTGGACAATGGGTCCCAGATTTTCATCTTGTATTGTCCATTGGTTTCTCAACCACAGAAAGGCTCTTTCTCCCTCTTGCCAGATCTCTAATAGTTATATAGCCATTCCTATTCACATATGAACTGACTGAATTTTTTAAGTTTTATTAAGATAGAACTCCTTACCATATAATTTGTCCATTTAGAGTGTACAGTTCAGTGGATTTTAGTGTATGCATCGATGTGAGCTAAATTACCATGGTCTGTTTCAGAGCACCTTCACGCTTCGAGAAGAACCCTGTAACCTGTAGAGCTCCACCCTCCCTGCTGGCCCCATCTCGCCCACCGCCTGACAACCATTTGCTGACCTCCTGTCTCAAAAGATGACCCTGTTCTGGACTTGCCTACAGATGGAATCACAGAGCACATGGTCTTTAGTGTCTGGCTTTGTTACTTCACAGGGTGTTCCCAAGGGTCATCTGTGTTGTAGTATGTGTTGGGATGTCATTCCCTTTTATCAACAGAATGTATTTTTAATATTTCAGAAATGCAAATCCTATCGCCCAAGCACAAAACAGTGCCTCCTCTCCCTATCCTAGTATTACCCAAGGTCAGCAGCCGTGCTTCTTCCCCAAAGACCCAAACAGGGAGGGAGTCAGCCAGCCAGAGAGAGCACCATGGAACAGGACAGGAAGGGCCAGCCCCAGGGCCAGGATAAAAGGGCCCAGGTGAGTGAGGACTCTCTGGTTCATGAATGCACTGAACTGGACATGCTATGTAAATTACATCTCAATAAAGCTGCTACTGTTATAAAAATGGAGAGGCTGCTAGAGACATACAGCCTAATGGCCTATGAAGTTCTCATATCTAACAGTCACCTTACGGGAAACAAAGTTTTGGAGACCACATTAACACCACCACCAGGATACAACCACAAGATCCAGACTCAGGAGACGCTGTAGGACAAAGAACTGGGTCTTCAATAAATAGAGAACAAGCGATACAAGGAGAGATCAAGTGATCTATATATTTAAAAGAGACTAAAAGGATCTTTCCATTAACGACAGTGTGAACCTTATTTGGATCTTGATTCAAACAAACTATAAAGCCACTGACACTTGAGACAGAAGTTTGAAACCACCTGCATATTTGACAAGGGCATGGGGTCTGTTATCTGTTTTACTCTATATTAGTATGATTTAAACTCTCCCACTAATAAAAAAAGGTCAGCAAGGGATAAGCTGTTTAGCATACACAGGAGAGTACAAGCCTCCATGGTCTCCAACCACGACCTGATGCCAGACAAGCTCTGAGCCTAAACGGGGTCACAAAGCAAGCCTTGATTTTTGTTTTGTTTTGTTTTTTTTTTTTTTTGTACCACAAAGACTTGGAACCAGAAACACTGGCCAATCCCACAGGAGACAAAGCCTAGGCAGGACATCCAGAGGAGATGAAAAGAATCTAGAAGAAGCAGGCCCAGGCTAGACTTGCTCCCACACCATCAGCTGGGCTGCAGCTCCCCTGACTTTAGCCAGCAGAGGGCCAGCCCAACATTTCCCCCCAGGGAAGCCTTCCTCCAGCCCTCCAGCGACCTCCCTCCGTGGGTCTTCTTTATCAGTGATGGGGGACAATCTCGCCACCCTGCCCCAGGGCAAGCAGGGGGCAGGGAGGGGTGCTTGGTCTACAAAACGCCTTCTGACCTGTGGATAGCACAGGGATGGCAAGTGAGAAACCCTGACCTCCCAATGCCACTGCAGGATGGGTGGGGAGGCTTCTGTTACCCTCCCTCCATCTAAGGGACACTCAGAGAAGGAAGGACTGCCCAAGACTGCGTGCCGGAGCCAAGCCTCAAACCCAGGCTCCTGGCTCCCAGTCCAAGAAGGATTTTATTTAGAGAGGGCTCTTTTCTCAAAAGGCACTTGGAGAACTAATTCTCCGTCATGCTACAGAGCCAGGCCACTCTACAGGGAAAGAGGGAACAAAAGATCCATTTACCTGAGCCCACTTCCGGTTTCGACTCTGCATCTGAATGGTTGCTATGGAAGCAAACACCTCCTCTGCAGGCAGGTCCTCTGGGAGCCTTGTCAGGAACTGGGCTATGTGAATGAAGTCCATCTTGGTCAGGATGTCCTCAAACAGCTTCAGGATGCCCAGGGCCGTCCGGAACAGAAACCCTTCCCCATCACGACAGAACACATCCCATATGCGACAGGCCAGATCAAGGGGCAAAGACTTACTATACAAGGTAAAAATCCTGGAAAAAAAGTTTGAGTTTTTCAGGTCTGGGATGGCACAAAGAGCTCTGAATTCAGGTGTAATCCAGAAAAATGCTCTTAGTTACTTTCATACTTAAGACACACAGGTTGGGGGGTGGGGTGAGGTGGGCAGGCAGGAGGCCTGCATTCGTTCGGAAGGCCAATTTTATAAAAAGACATTCTCAGCTTTCACGCAGAATCCCAAACACTGTGCAATTTCTGAATTGCTGATTCTGTTTACATCCATATGCAACAAATATTTACCGAGACTCTACCATGTGCTTACGCTGTAGTAGGTGTGGGACACAAGGTTAATAAGGCAGACAAAAAAAATAATAAAATAAATAAATAAATAAATAAATAAATAAAATAAATAAATAAAATAAATAATAAAAAATAAAAGAAAACAATAAATAAATAAATAAAATAAAAAATAAAATTAAATAAATAAAAAAATTAAATTAAATTAAATTAAATTAAATTAAATTAAATTAAATTAAAATAAGGCGGACAGACCTTAGAGTCTGAGAGGAATAAAAACAGTCAACGGAATGTACTCAGTGTACGTAGGTACACCTCACTTCTAAAGAGTACAGCATACTTTTCTCCCACAACGGGTCTGCAAAGGAACAAAGCAAAACTGTCC
Source organism: Canis lupus baileyi (assembly GCF_048164855.1). Taxonomy (NCBI): domain Eukaryota; kingdom Metazoa; phylum Chordata; class Mammalia; order Carnivora; family Canidae; genus Canis; species Canis lupus. The sequence continues at coordinate 60,597,905 of NC_132839.1, read as the reverse complement.
AAATAAATGTGAATGTAGATTACAAGAAACTGATCTTCTATTTAACAATGCAAACAATCAGATGAAAAAATGAAATGCGGATATGCACTATCTTAAAATGTGATAATCAGCATCCAAACTACCAAACACAATCCTGGGTGATCGAGTGTATCAGCAGGTTTAAGCATTTTTTTTAATTTTATTTATTTATTCATGAGAGACACAGAGAAAAAGAGGCAGAGACACAGGGAGAGGGAGAAGCAGGCTCCATGCAGGGAGCCCGATGTGGGACTTGATCCAGGGACTCCAGGATCACATTCTGAGCCAAAGGCAGATGCCTAACTGCTGAGCCACCCAGGCATCTCCAGGTTTAAGCATTTCTAATCTGGAATGTGCCTGTGTCACAAAGTGAGGCAAAGCCAGGCTGGGACAAAGGCCAAACTAATTCTCTGTGAACCCATGCTCCTTCCTCGACTGTGAAGCACAGCCTGGGTGCCGTCCTCAGGGTGTCTGCTGACCCCCGGACCCGCCAGATGCTCCCTCTGCCCCTGGTGCTGATCATAACGTGTGTTTGCTCTGGTCCTCCCCATGGAGATGCTCCAGAGCAGGGACCCTGGCCAACTCCCTCCACCACAGCATCCAGCACAATACCTGGTATCTCTGCCGAGGAAGTAGATGGGTGGACACGCTGCCACTTGGCTCTAGGTGTCCTAGATGTTAGTGGATCTCACCATGTCCTCACTAGCGGCAGTGCTCACTAGAAGTGGGGATTCTCCATTGCGGCCTTTCCGCCAGGACCCAGAGGGACATTTAACACGGTCAAAAGCACATGTTCAACACAGCATGCTAGTTAAGACCCCAAGACATGCAAGGCTATCAAACTCCAGTAAGACACTTAAGGAAGGCAAACCAGTTTAGATTTCATTCAACTCAGGTGATGAAGTAGCGAGACAAATGCCAAAACCCCTACGTCATAAAAACAACAGCTGACCTTAAACTGAGGCCCCACTATGTGCTGCGTACCACATGGGGCACACCAGGAGCACACCTAATTCAATAGCTAGGACCACTTTGGGAGGCGAGTTCTCTTCGCTCACCTTACCTGAGGGAACGGAGTCCCCGGTGCTGCCACCCATACATTACTGACAATATATAAAACATGAAAAAGAACTAACCAGCCCATGATGCTGTCTCCCACCTGCCAGCTCATCCATGGAAAGCAAACCCTTAACCTCTTAAAAGCAGAGTCTCACGTAAAAAACAATCAGAAAACAGACAAAGCTATAGAGCAAAGAAGAGAGAAACAACAAGAGAAATGGCGGTGATGTGAAACTCTCGGGTTCAGTTTCACGTATGCATCTCCACAAATTACTTCAGACGTCCTGAACTCTGTAAAGTTAAAAACACCAGTCAATGCCTACCACGCACCCCTGCTCCATCCTCACATCCATCCGAGGCACCTACTGTTTCTCCATGAGGCAAGTGCCCAGACCTGAGCCCTTCTGATGCCAAGCAGCCAGCCAATGCACCCATCAAAATACCTTCTGAAGCCTACTGCCACATGCTCATCACTGTTCTGAGGGGACAAGCGTACGTGGCATCCAACGAAATGGACCAAGCTCCTGCCCTCCAGAGCAGAGGGGATAAAGTGCACGATAGGTCAGATGGTGACAGGCACAAGCAGGGAGAGGCAGGGCTGCCAGCCTGGATGTGCATGCAAGTGTGCACACACGCACACACACACACTCTTCGAAAGAGGATGGTCTAGGAAGACTGTGTCACTGTGAAGTGACATTTCCATAAGGCCCTGAAAAAGAGGCTGCAAGCCAAGGGCAGAGGTCGAGACAGCGTCCAGCCACAGGAAGCAGGGAGCTCCCAAACCCCGAGGCAGCAGTAAACCTGGCACAGCCAAGAAAGAACATGAACCCACTGGGCTAAAGGCAAAAAGAGCGGAGGACAGAATACACGAGGATGCCTGTGGAGACCAGGCCCAGCACGCATGGGCCTCATAGACTGCTGTAAGGTCCCATCCACTTCATAGGACAGCCACCCCAGACGTGGCCAGAGCAGAGGGACGCTGGACTCCAAGGTGGACTAATCTCAGGGGAAATGCAAGAGTCATCATGGTGTCTAAAAGTCAGACATCCAAGTGGCTACATGAACCCATCATCTGTTTATGACCTGGAGATCGGGGAGGGCTCTGGGCTGGTAACAGTCTGTGTCGATGGTACCAGAGGCAGTACCCCAAGATCAGAGAGGGAAGAATGGCAATCGCTGAACGGATCACCGGTATGTACTTCATTACAAAGTAAGCTTGACCACACTTCTATTATCTACCGTTTCATGGACCAACGTGGAATTGTAAGGCCTCGAATGTTACCTCTTAAATAAAATGTGCCTTTTATTTATTTACTTTTTAAGATTTAATTTACCTATCTGAGAGAGAAAGAGAGAGAGAAAGAGAGTATATTCACATAGTGGGGTGGGGGGCAAAGGGAGAGGGAGAAGCAGGCACCCCTCTGAGCGGGGAGCCAGATATAAGGCTAGATCCCAGGACCCCGGGATCCTGGCCTGAGCAGAAGGCAGATGTTTAACCTATGGAGCCACCCAGCCACCCCTAAAATATGCCTTTTAAAGAAAACATTTTGGGGGGCACCTGGGTGGCTCCATAGGTTAAGCGTTTGACCTCAGCTCAGGGCATGATCTCAGGGTCCTGGGAACCAGCCCTACACAGGGTTCCCTACTCAGCGAGGAGCCTGCTTGTCCCTCTGCCCCTCCCCCAGCTCACATGTGCATGTGCTCTCTGTCAAATAAATAAATTAAAAAACAAGTAAGTAAAGAAAATAGAACATTTTTTTAAAGGCCCTCCCACTCCTGGAAGGCCATTTCCTGGACCTTGGGCTCAGTGGGCTTCCCACTCGGTGCTGGCACTGTGCCTTCATCTTTCCCAGCAGTCACTGGCGGGCCCACAGTGTCCCTAAGATAGCACAGTCCTGGCACCAGGCAGCTCCTCCACACCTAGCCCTGTGATTGCCACCCGGACCCTGCCATCTGCCTCCTCACTGCTCCCTCTGAGCCCGTAGATTCTGCAGGCTTTCAGCAACCAGGGCTCACCCCTTGCCCCCTCGGGAGCCAAGGGTCACACCACTCTGTCCCCTCCTGCTCTGAGACAGACATCTCTGGCACCTCCCCCTCCTCCAACCCTCCTCCCAGCAGCACTGCTCACACAGAGAAGGGCCTCCTGCCGCTCCTCACCTCCCCCTTCACTGGAGACCACTTCTGAGCCCACACTTTCAGATACTTGCCTGCATTTTAAACCCCCTTAGATTAACCTCCACTGTGAAGAGGACACTGGACCGCTCATCCTCTGCTCTCCTCCAGTTGTTTATGCAGGCACCACGCACACAGCTGAAGAGGGCCCTCAGCAACCCTGCCACCAGGCTCTGCCCTGGTCCCGAAGCAGCCCTGGGACTGGGATGGGGATGGCTCCCACCAGGGCAGCAGGAACAAGAGGGCTGCCCTCTGCACAGGGGCCCCTAGCCCTTCCCATTTCCAGCCCTTTGAGTGCCCTCACTGCAGCCGGTGCACTTGGCTTCCTCCTGTCAGACTCATGAGTGCGGGAGAGCAGGGCCCAGGGGCCTGCCCAGGAGTCTGCGGGTTCTCCTCCTGGAAGCAAGAGAGAATTCAAGGCTGCTTCTTCCCTGGACCACTGTGCGTTTTTGCACTTTACAACAAAAATGGTAACTTCAGGTACAAATTCAACTAATGCAAAATAATGTATTTCTACGTTGAGGAATGAAAGAAGTGGCTACGGGCTTACAAAAGATACCAAACATGGCTTGCGTGCATCTGTTTCCCCCATGACGTGTGTGGGAGCACAGGTTGGATTCTTCCTGCCAAGCCCTCCCAACTTCCAGAAAACATCTTTATCTGGATGTCTGTTCTAACTGCTTGTTTGAGCCTGCACGAAAGTGTGAGGGGGTTCAGGAGGGGGAGCAGGGGGCTCCACTACTCCCAAAGCCTTCACGGAGGCCAAGGCTCATTCTCAGAAACCAGCCCTCCCCTGATCTACTCCCTGAGCAGGTAACAGCTGATGGGGGCACCGGCATCCATGCTGAGCGCTATTTTTATACAATCTACTAGGCTTATCCAATTTCTCCTCACAGCATCTCCACGAGGGCATCTAATCATCTCCACTTTACAGACGAGGAAACTGCAAATAAAGGGAGGCTGTGGGAAGTGGATTTGAGCCTGAGATGGAGGCACCATCCAGCAGCCTTCCCTGTGGAGAAGCCACAGATTGACGCAGATTCCCAGCCGTGCCCACCGTTTCCCAGGTTATAAGCCTCTGCCCCCAGAGTTGGTCTAGGAAGTGCTCCTGAGCCCCTTCCCTGCCTGTGTGCTCCTGTGTTCCTAACAGAGACAAGCAGTTACACTAGACACCGCCAAGTAAGATGATTAGAGTTTCTGAGGATGAAGACCTTTAAATTCCAAATAGGAACTACATTCATTAAAGACTCAGTCTCAACTCAGTTATTAAGTCCAGCCCCCATCCCCACCCTAGAAGCAGTGAGATCCACCTCTGTGCCCCCAGAGCACCCTCTGGTGGGCACCCCCACCCCACCCCCAGCAGGCCCAGCACAGGAGCTCCCGCACCACAACGCAGGCCCTTCTTGCAAGAGGCTTTCCACCACGGGCTCACAGTCCGCCTCGTCCTTCCACGCACACATACACCAAGGCCCTGGTGTGCACCAGACTCAGGCCCCTGCTCTTGAGGAGCTCATGGGTGGACCTGTCACCTCAAACTCAAAACCTACAAATGAAATGAGTACAAGATGCCACAGAAACTGCAATCTGCTAACCATACCTCACCCTGAACCCTTCCTTCAATGCAGAGATTCAGTGTTAATGCTGGGATCTCCTATGACCCCCCCTCCCCCGACACTAATAATGACATGGAAGGTACTGCTGGATTCTTTTACTAATACAAGATCATTTACTCCAAAACCCGTTTGCACCACCAGATAATTCTGCCCTTCTACAGCAAGGGGAAGACCCCTTTTTCCAGAAAGGCAGCACTGGCAGGAAAATTCATTCTCAGCCGGGAGATCTCTGCGCCAATGTTCCCCAGCACCTGAGCACACCTTTGGCTGGATTCTGTGTAATTTAAACCCAGGAAGGCGCCCCTTGGGAACAGATGCATTCCCTGATCTAGGACTTGGAGCTGCACACGGGGCCAGAGACAGGTGACCCAGAGGACACTGACAAAAGTTCAGCCCATGACCAGAAGGGCAAGAAACAGAAGCTGCCCTCAGAGGTCAGTGTTGTGATAGAGGTAAGCAGAAGGCACAGCAGTGGTGGGGAGAGACCAGAGCATTCTGGAGGAGTAACTCTCCAGCTGTGCTGGGTAATGGCCAATAAAGCTATAAAGCAATAATCCATGGGGCAGAGAAACTGTCCTGCGAATGAAGCTGGAGTGATTCCCAGCTGGCCTCTGGTGGGTGGAAAGGAGGCAGGAAAGGAGATTTTGTCATCTTCGTGCCCTCACAGCTCACTCAGGACACTCAGCCAGCCAAGGCACACAGGGTGGGTGCAAGAGGCTCAACCCTCTGACACTGGGTAGGAACGAGAGGCTTCGTCCTCAGGCAGTTGGTAAATGGAAGCCTAAGCCCTACCTTGTCTTAAGGAACCCATGCACTGTGCAGGTCCACCCGGCGCAAGCAATTCCAACGCAGATCCCTGCTAAAGGTGAGGATGAGGCTCTGGGGAAGGTGGTGGAACAGAGTGAAAAAGCAAAGGCTCTGGCATCTGACCAACCTGGCCTGCTCACTCCGGGTGTGACTGGGCAGGGTCCCACTGAATCAGCAGCCTCCTCTGTGCTAAGAGGTATTTACACCTGCTGCAGACACTGTGAAGACAAAACCAGCAACGAGTGTCTCTGCAACGTCAGCTTCCAGGGCAGGTCCTGAGCACGCCCTGTTCTGTCCCTGGCTTCCTCGCCACTGCCTGGAGTGCCCTCTGGGACAGGCCCCAAACACCTCCACGGGGCACTGAAGACAGCTCAGCCCAGCATCTTTGGCAGTGGCCACCTCACGGCCTGCCGTTCACTACTCCTGAGTGGCATCAATTCCTGTGGCTGCAGCTCCAAGCTCCAAACCCTCACTCCCGGGAGGTCTTCAGTAGACCTATAACAGTCTCAAGGTTTAGGAGAAAAGCAACAAATGACAAGAATCCTGAAGGTTCATTCCTAAGGTTGCAGTCAAGTCTGCTTTATTTAGGGACTGGGCCTCGTTTCAGATGATCAAAGATCAAAGAACCTCCAAATGTGTTCCTAGCAGTTTTAGATTCACTGTACACAGAAGTGTTGAAGCCCAAATGGGCCTTTTAGCCAAGTGGCATCTTTTTTCCTGCAGAGCCCCTCCATAAGCCAGGCGACAAGGACTGGGGGTGTCACCTTATAAAGCCCTACAAGGTTAATCATAATCACTGCAGGGGACAGGGGAGCAAACGTGCTCAGAAAGGATTAAAGCCCACCACTAAGGCCACGAGGCAAGTAGGAGGAGAGGCTAGACCAGGCCTAAGGGTTCCAGAACCATGTCCTCCCACTATCCCTCCACAAGTCTGCCCCTAAACACCAGTATTCTCTGCAGTGACAGCCCACCCCTTCCTCAGCATGAAGATGTGCCTGGCCTACTGTTCTGCCCAGAACTCTCTAAAGCCTCCTACCTGTTAGTCTACTTAGATGTCCAGCAGGTACCTCAAAATCACTGTGTCCCAAATCAGATCCATGAACAATGCTGCCAAACCTGCAAGCCCCTTACCAGCCGGACACTCGAGCGCAGATGATTCTCGGCCTTCCCTCACACGACTGCAAAGTCTCTCCAGGTCCCACAGCTCCCCTCTCTGCTCCCCACCATCCACCTGCTCCTAAGCCTCAGTTCAAGCCCTGCTCTTCTGGCCTTCACTTGTCCCGGTCTCTAGGCTCCCCTGGCTCCCAAGTAACCTAAAGCTCACTTCTAGATACAACCTGCCTCCATCCTCACCCTGAGCAAAAGCCTGCAACCATTCCTTCGGCCCCTGCAATCTTGCCCAAGCTCCCTGGCATGGGACCTAAGTCACATACGATTTGGCCCCCTGGCCTCCCACCCGCCTTTCTCACCCTTTACATTAGGCTCCAGCATCACCAAACTGACTGCTACAGCCATGCTAACTCTGGACCACCATATGTTCACATCATGCCTCGGCTCAAATTCCTGGGTCACCTCTGTGTACTCTAACCCCTTAGCTGGGGTCCAGGGCTCTGTCCGTCTTCCCTGCAGACAGAGCTCCTGACAGGCAAGCACCATGTCCTGCTTCCCACTCATCACTAGATCCTAGCAGAGGGCCCAGCACAGACCCGGTATGTAGTGGCATCTCAATTAAGGGATTAATGGCACTCAGAAAACAAATAGGTCCAGGACACTGTTTCTCTCCTTGAGGGAGTAAGAAGGCTAGGGACAGTCACAGATGATAATAAAACAGGCCTAATAGGGCCCAGATGACTAACTGTGCAGGAGCTTGAAGAGCTGAGGGCACTGCAAATGCAGGGCAGTGGGGAAGACTCTAAAACAGGATGTGGGAGGGAGTTAAGCTGAGCCCAGAAAGCTGGCAGTGAGGACATGAAAAACAGGGAGATGAGAAAACACATAGAAAATTCGATCTTACCAATCAATTAGGTAGATGTCTGGAGTTAGGTTGTTTTTCTTGAAATGAGCAAATAATTTCGGCAAATTTTCTTCAAAGAATACCTCAAATGCAGCAAAATATGTCAACATCTGGGGAGATAATGTGAGACATACCAATAAACCAATGATCACAGGTTTCCATTTTACAGAATAAAGGCCACATATAGACACTTTTGGAACAGAACAATTGTCTCCTGCAGCTGCTAACATGTCTTGATTAGAACTCCTCACTGGGCTCAGGCAGTTTCTACCTAAGCCCCTTTCCTACTCTTCACAACAATGTCACTAGCTACATCGCAGTGTTTCCTCAACTTACACATAAGACAAGTGAGGTCCAGAGCAGTTAGTAACTTGCCACTGGTGTGCAGCAAGGCTGGGATTTGAACAATGCCTGTCCCACAGCAAAGGCTGGGTCTTGGTGGGCCTGCTCTTCTCTAAGAATGACCAACTGCCTACATAACCCGAGAAAGCAGGCATCCCTGGCACACAACCATGGCATATCCAGAGGGAGTATCATACTGGCACGTATGGCATAGGCTAAGCTACTCTGGCCTCAAAACGCAGCTCTTTTAATTCAGGTAAGGGAGAAAGCATTAAGGAAAAGCATTCAGAGCCTGTATTTTACCGCCACAAGCTTTTCAACTCCTAGAGGGTTTGTAGGAAAATAAAACACACTGAGCAGGGGAGTGCTGCTGAAAGAGAAAGAACAGCTACAATGGGATTAGGAATGACACACACTGGAGCGCCAGCCCATTTACCACCTGGATGCATGTGGGCAAATGGCGACTCTTGGACTCAGTGAAGGGATGGACTATAAACCAGTGGGTCCCAGCAGGGGTGCGGGGAGGACTTTGCCTCCCAGGGGGACATCTGACAATGAGGACATTTTTGATGGATATGCAAGGCTCCACTCGGCAGCCAGTGGATAGAGGCCAAGGATGCTGCGAGCCTCCTCCGGGGCCTAGGACAGCCCTCCATAGTGCTACTGTCGGGAGACCTTGCTGTAAAGAAGGTCCCACTCAATGCTACTATGACTCTGATCTTTCCTTAAAAATACATGTGAAAATTCATAAGCATGGTTTTTATCATATGTTTTGAAAGAGAAAGGTGGGGTCTTATCTTTACAATTAGGAGATGTTAACATAAAAATCATTTTATTATATAAAATAAGCATTTTCCTGACTGAAAATCTGTAAATATTCCCTGTGAAAAAAAAACTTCAGAATTACAGAAGCAAAGACAACCATCCACAAATACTATTAACATTGTTCGTTTCCTTTTATTGTTAAAAATGGTAGCACCTGTTCTAGTTCAGATACTTTTGGAAAAAAATTAGCTTTTTCATTGTACATATTTTCCCACAATATAATGCTTTACAAATATCAGTACCTCACTGGATGTGGCACCAGATTTCATTATTTTTTAATTCTAGTACCTTAACATACAGCAATATCTTATTTTCAAAAGTACAATACAGTGAATGATCCAACAGTTCCACACATTGCTCGGTACTAAGTGCTCTCCTTAACCCCCATCACCAATTTCCCTATTCCCCCACCCATCTCCCCAGAGTAACGACCAGCTTGTTCTCCAGTTAAGAGTCTGTATTTTGTCTCCTCCCTTCATTTGTTTCTTAAATTCCACATGAGAGAAATCATATGATATTTGTCTTTCTCTGACTGACTTATTTCACTTAGCCTAATACCCTCTAACTCCATCCATGTCGTGGCAAATGGCAATATTTCATTCTTTTTTATGGCTGAGTAATATTCCGTTGGATATACACACATTTTCTTCATCCATTCATCAGCTGATGGACCCTTGGGCTGCTTCCATCTTTTAGCAATTATTGATAATAATGCTATAAATATCAGGCGCATATGCCTTTTGAATTAGTACTTTCCCATTCTTTGGGTAAATATCCAGTGGTGTGATTACTGGATCATATGGTAGTTCTACTTTTAGTACCTTGAGGAAACTCCATACTGTTTTCCAGAGTGGCTGCACAGCTTGCATTCCCACCAGTAGTGTAAAAGGGTTCCCTTTCTTCCTACATCCTCACCAACACCTGTTGTTTCTACTGCCAGATTTTAAAGAACCATCTGCCTCCCTCTAAACCCCCATTTTAAAATGTTTTCATTTTCACCATGAAAGATAATTTTAAATTATAACAGTTATAATTATGTAACAACCATCTTTGTGCATTATGCTTTGTCCATACTTGTGACTTTCTTAGAACTGATTCGCACAAGCAGAATTGAATACCCGTGCCATTTACCACTGATACTTAAAACCAAACTGTCTTCCAAAAGGCCTCTGCTAATTTATATTTCCCTAACAGCCACCATTTTCACAGCACTGTTGAAATGCTACTTTTTAAAAAATGTATGTACTGCCTGACCAAGAAATACTCAAGAGTCCTTAGAATATTAAGGAAGAAATACTCCTGAGATTGTCTTGAAATACTGGTGACAATTATCAGCAAATCATCAGCAAATCCAGCCAATGAGCCTGTAGAATGGGCGACCCTCCTGGGCTGGAGAAAGCTGACAGGCTTAGGAAGCAGAATGGGTTGGGCTCCCAGCTCTTCTACTCACCAGTGATGTACCTTATGGGTCATGTCATTTCTGAGCCTTGGTTCTTCATCTGTGCCACAAAGAAGACCCACCTCCAAGAACAAGTCAGGGGCCTCCCAGGGCAACTCCTGTCAGCTCCTTCCTGTTCTGTGTCTACAGCACTAAACTGAACACACTATCTTTGTCAGAAAAAGGAGCTGGTCCTAACCACATCTCTTTCCCCGTAGGAGCGTACTACGTGAAGCAGAGCCCCCATGTGACAGTGAGTGGCAACAGAGGTGTATTACACACTGTTCTGTGCAAAGCACTCCTGAGCCTCTGCCTTGACACAACGTGTGCATATTCGGGCAGGAGATGCCCCTCCTCCCTCATTTAAAGGACGTGTTTTCAGAAATACTTCTGAAGGAAGAAGGTATTAAGAAATGGCTATTAACTGTGTGTTTGGAAAACATATTCCTTCTCCCTCTGAAAAGACAGAATAATTAGCCACTCAGGCTGTGTGGAGACAAATATACCAGGGATACTCACAAGGCCATGGTCCACTCGGAAAAATGCCATTTGACAGGGTTTATTCAAAAGATTAGAAAAAGCAATGAAGGCATCTGCAGTATCTAGGTTCAAGATCAACACTGCCGCTATAAAGGACATGCCCTGGACCTAAAGAAGGAGAGAAGAGGGTATTAAACTCACAGTAGCCACTGCTGCCAAAACAGCTCTTTTACGTGACTAATAAAAGTGGAACCAGAACACCCTCATGCTAGGAGGGCCCATGTAGCCAACCCCCACCCCCACCGCCACCTGCCCATCACTGACCTGAGACCTCAGCAGCTCTGGCCTATCCTCCCTCAGACTGCTCTGCCACATGGGCCACAGTGCCTGCACTCCCTCTGCCCTGCCGCCATCCACATGGAAACCCATAAACGCATTTGGCATTTGAGAGCCTGCCCTCCAGCACAGACAGTGCCCCGCTGCCATGGAAATGCGACTCTTACCTGATGCATTAAATCTAAAATCATGCACACACACATCTGCTAAGCCAAAGAAACAGCAGCAGCACAGTCAATGGTTACTGCTTAAAGGCTTTTCTGATTAAATTATAAAAAAAAATCACATGCAAGAAATTATAAAGCCAATTACAATGTGATTAATGTCACAGAGCGGCCGAATTGGCTCAATCCTTTACAAGAAAATGGAGGCAACTCCTTTACCACTAAACTCTCCATCCCTCTCAACAACAACAAAAAAATGAAGGCACTCAGCCTGACATTGGCAGCTAAGTTGTGCTGGGCCATATTCTGACTCTTTTTAAATGGTAACATTATAAAATATTGAAAAGGTTCACTTACATAACCCACATCCGGTCGGTAACAAGTATAAGCGCCCAAAATACTGTGCAACATGTCATGATATGGACCACCCTAAAAGGATCAACACACCAAAACACGTGCGTAAGTCTGGTTAGTACTCAGAACATTTGACACTGTGCTGCTGGTCACACCAGCTGCTCACAGAGGACGAGCTGGGTGCCAAGCGTTATGCTCACAGCTCTGCGCGTGCTGCAGAGTTCAACAAGTTAACGAGCGAGAGAGGCTACAGCTCAACCTACAAGGCTGCTTGGAGAAAAGCTGCTGGGTCAGGCCTGAACACCTCGCTAGGAAAACAGACTTAGCCTGGCTCCTGTTGCGTAACCGTGCTTCCCCTTCGAAGTTCAACAGGCAAGCCAGCTCCCTCAGGGTTCTTCGGAGCAGGGGACCTGCTGGTCTCCCCCCAACCCCCCATTATCATCTTTGTTTCTTCTATATTTTTCTGCCTGGCAGGTTTGAGAAATACCCTCGAAGTATTAAGTCCTGCTGGTGACCCTTTTAGTCTAAACACTCTCCCGGTTCTCTCATCCCTGAGGCTTTGCTAGGATTTTGGGTTTCCTAAGTGCACACAGGAGAAAGCACATGGTGCTCCCTGCCCAAGTCAGTGTCTGAAGACACTATGAAGGGACCACTGGGTCTGAATCCCCCACTCCCTGCCCTACCTACCCCGAGGCTACAGTCAACTTTAGGAATAAAATGTGTGAGGAGTCACTCTGCAGGTGACCGCATGTGGCTTAACCAAGAACGCCATGGCCCCTGCCATCACGTTCTGGTATATACAAGAAGTCAAGTAGAAGAAATGACAATTCTCAATCAGAAGGACAGAGGGAGGAGACCCCCAATAGTAAGGTAAAAAAGATGGCATCCAGTGCCAAGAAGGTAGGAGAAGGGGGGGCGGGGAGGGAGCTCTCTGGCAGCGCCAAATGCCCACCTGAACACTACTGCTGACCATCATTAAGTGAGAAAAACAAGAGCGCTACACTGAACTTTACTTAAAGGTATAAGCTTTTAACTTAAGATTCTCCACCCTTCTATGTTCTCTCTCCAAAGAAAAGATGGTGCCGGCAGATGGCAGCCCCTTATTTCAGATGTCCTTGCTTTGGACATCCCTCCCACACTCTTCCCTCCACTGTCCTTTGGTTTTAGGACCACCCAGAGCCAAGAGGACAGCAGGCTGAGGGACACACCCAAAGGAACCCAGAAGGAAAGAGAAAAGCTAACTTCTCTGCCATCTGACCCCAACCTCACGTCAAAGACACCCCTAAAGTTCCTCCTCATCTTCTGAACATACCTCCCTGCACCAAGATAATTGCCCAGTGAATCTCAAAGTCAATGAGGCTGAGTCCCCAAGAGATACTGCACAGATTACTCTGGGTCCCCGGTCTGGGGACTGGTCCTCAACGTTGGAAAGACACTCAACCTCTTGGGCCCCACCCCAGTTCCCCGACTGCCCTTCTTGGCTACACTGCACGTGTGTCTGGAAGCACTGCCCTGGCAGCCCCCTTCCTCCAGAGCATGGCTGTCCCACAGTGAGCTCCTGGTGCAGCTACAATGGCCAGGAGTCAGTAAGTGGGGGCCACAGCACTGAACTGCATGCTCTCTGCTCATTCCTTCAGAGGGAAGCGGGGATCCCCTGCAGCAGCCACTATTTGATGCTTTGGTTCTAATCCACCTTCTGCCTGGGATGTCTTTCCCATCATCTGGCCAGACTGTCATTCAAACCTAGTCCAAGCACAGCCCGAGGGCCCCTTCCTCAGCAACCCCATTCCCAACACCCCCCATCCTCATGCCAGACTCCCAGCAGAGCGACCTTAGGTCTTCTGTGCTGAGGCACACCCATGTTTCTGTAGAGCCCACGTGTGTCTAACATCTACATCTGCATGCCTAGCTCAGTCCAGGTGGGTAGTGAACTGTGTTCTGGTTCATTCACTATCCTTCACTGGGTATGCAGGGTGTGTGTGGCGTGATATCAGAAACATGGGCCTGACAGTCAGTTCGGGGATTCCAAGGTTGCTCAGCAGGTGCTGAGGCGAGCACATGCAGGTGGCTGGGGCTGGGTGCGGAGGCTGGCACAGCTATCCACAAAAGACAGCAATAGGAGCCAAGTAAGGGCAGTAGGAACGGAGCAAGGACAGAGTCAAGGATATTTCAGAAGCAGAACTGGCAAAAAAAACCGAATGAATGAACACAGGAGGGGTCAAATGAGACCCCCAGGGAAATGTCTGCTGTCAGAAGAGGTCTTCACAATGCCTCTGTTCCAATGACTCCAGAATCCACTGCCGGCAGCCCTGAGCCCTACCTGTGCTGACTCAGAGGTCCATGAGAGAGCTCACGTTTCTCTTTACTGCCCTCCAAAAGAGAGTTCTCTATCTTGTCTCCCACGGCTGGTTTCTGCACCCAGAGGTGCCACTTCCTGGGGTCATCTGCTCAAAAGCCCACCCTTACTACAACCATAACTTCCAAGGACTGCCTCGCACTCCTGCCCGCACCCCAGGCCCCAGGGCATGGGATCATCTTCTGAGGGAGTGCTACTGTGGGCAGCCCTGAAAACGAAGTAGTGTCCAGGGAAGCTCTGTCAGATGGAGTAGCACACAGGGCCCTTCTTGGACCAGACCTACCCCAGCTCAGGTATGTACACTGTACAAGGAGCCCAGACTGCCTTTAAAAAGCAGAATCATGGCCATACTAAACGTTTGTTGGGAAGGACTAGTTACCCTCCTCTGTAAAAGTCTAAATATGATGACATGAGACTGCTCTCCCCCAACTCCACCCCCATCCCCCAAACCCCTAGTACTTTTCAAACTTGATTACAAGTAAGTGCGGTTCGGCATCTATGATGTTTAGACAAAACATACTTAAAGCAACAAATCAGCACCACCTACTTGCTGGAAAATGCAGAGATTAGGAAACGTTCTAGAAATGTCCAGTTTAATAAGCTCCAAGCTGGCTTCTCTGTCTGCTGCTGAAAACCCAGCATCTATCAAAACATGAAGAACATTGACACCTCTCAGGGGCAAGCACATGCAATGATTACAAGGCTCAGAAGTGTTACAGGAACGAACACAGGAAACGGTTCGGCACAAGGACAGAGGCCTGCCCATAGCAGGAGTCAACATGGTCCACCATGGGCTTCCAGCAGTTTGTGGGGTTCCTTACTGAAGAGCAAAATCTCAGAGCACCAGCGGATGCTAGATCATCATTAGGGATTTCCCAGAGTCTGAAATCAAACCTGGTACCAACAACAGTCAGCGGAAGTTAAGGACAAATAGGGAAATATACACAAAACACGTCTCCATCTGCTCTAAAGCATCACCCGTGTGGACTGAGAGGTATGGCAGGTACTGCAGGGGAACACTCCTGCATGCTATTTCTGATAAATATTTACAAATAACTGGTGCTGTATTTTTTTGAATTCCAGTATTACATAGGCAGTATTAAAAAAAAGATCAGTAAAAAAGATGCTACTTAACCAGAAGTGATCACTCCTGAGCATCACGGGGAGTTCTAAAAGCAGCATCTAGCAACTGTGCAGTGTTCCTGTCTCTCTGGAGTCGTTCACATGCTCCTGTGTGAGCCAACACTTGACCAGTCCTAGGGGCCAGGCTGCTAAAATCGTGTGAATAGTAAAACCACACTGGTTACCACTGGCTCTCCTAGATGGCTGCACACAAACACGTCTCAAACTGATCTTTCTCAAAAACAAAAAAAAAAAAAACAAAAAAAACAAACTGATCTTTCTCGTAAGCTTTTTCTTCAACTTGTTCACTCTAAAAAATCCCTTTTCCCATGGAACTTTTTAATAAAATTCCACCAACCACTATTTCAGCTAAGGAAACTTTGTTATGTAATAAATAACAACACACATGACTGACCACAGTAGCTGATGGGGTTTAGTAGATGGGGTTAGTATCATGTATACCTTCATTCTCTGCTTCAGAGCCTCCAGCGCTAAAGGACCGCCACCTCTCCTTGGCTCGGGCAAGACAGATGTCAAAGAGTTCTGGAAGAAAAGCTTCAGGGTAAGTATCATGTGCACATGGGAGTATGTTTCCTCAAAAGAACCAGAGAGCACACTACCACCTCATTCAAATACTTACAGTTCAACCTTAGCTGAACACTTATTAGGCCACATAAACAATTCCCCCCAACGCGGCCTAAAGGTATAACTGCTGCCTAAAGACATCACCACAGACTAAGAAATAATTCACAAGATATTATCCCAATGCTGTATATTTACTTAAATTTCACAACCTGCCCATACAACGCTTCTGTTCTGACTTGTTTTGGAGTTTATCGCCTCTACTAGACTGTGAGCTCCTCAGGGGTGAGACCATAAAAGGACTCACATCTGTGTCCAGAGAAGATGGTGCTGGGACTTATACAGATCATATAATGAATGAATATCTGACTGATGGAGGAAAGCCGAGACCAGCAGGAACTCATCTTGTTTCAGATAAAGACAAGATGAAACTGCTACCCCGTGGCCCAGCCTTCCTAATCTTGCTACCTGAAGTGGGTAGGGGTCAAGCACAATGGGCAGAGGCTTCAAAACATTAGGGTCTTGCTGGCAGCAAATCACCAGGATGAGTCCCCATAAGGCTCCAGATCTCCTCCAAACTTACAACCTCCTCCTTCAGTAAGTCTTCTCCTTGAGCAGCTTAGGACCAGTGAAATGGTGTCTCCAGCTCACAGATCTTGCTCTTACAGACAGCCCTCCGTAGGTATATCCACACCCCATTCTCGAAGGAAGCAGAGAGGACTGTACTCTCAGAGACCTCTCAGTCCCGGGCCCCTCGTCCATGTCCATATTGCTAATGAACACCAATGGATTGCCGAGAGTTTAATTATAGCCACCCAGAGAATTTCTGTCATTACTTTTGGAAAAAAAAGCAGAGCACCTCTGCCTTCCTGACCACGCATCCTGTCTTATTAAAATAAAAGCCCAGTTGTAGTAACAGTATTGTGATCCAACAAGTAAAATCTTGATTGATGACCTTTTTCCGGCCTTGTTAAAGATCTGACTCACAACACGCTAGTCGCCAGGGCAAAAGAGGGTACGACTATGAAATATAACTCATAGGAAGACACAGACATGGCCAACAAGCACATGAGAAAATGCTCTGCATCACTTGCCATCAGGGAAATACAAATCAAAACCACAATGATACCATCTCACACCAGTGAGAATGGGGAAAATTAACAAGGCAGGAAACCACACATGTTGGAGAGGATGCGGAGAAAAGGGAACCCTCTTGCACTGTTGGTGGGAATGGGAACTGGTGCAGCCACTCTGGAAAACTGTGTGGAGGTTCCTCAAAGAGTTAAAAATAGACCTGCCCTACGACCCAGCAATTGCACTGCTGGGGATTTACCCCAAAGATACAGATGCAGTGAAACGCCGGGACACCTGCACCCCGATGTTTCTAGCAGCAATGTCCACAATAGCCAAACTGTGGAAGGAGCCTCAGGGTCCATCGAAAGATGAATGGATAAAGAAGATGCGGTTTATGTATACAATGGAATATTACTCAGCCATTAGAAACGGCAAATACCCACCATTTGCTTCAACGTGGATGGAACTGGAGGGTATTATGCTGAGTGAAATAAGTCAATCGGAGAAGGACAAACATTATATGGTCTCATTCATTTGGGGAATATAAATAATAGTGAAAGGGAATAAAGGGGAAAGGAGAAAAAATAAGTGGGAAATATCAGAAAGGGAGACAAAACATGGAAGACTTCTAACTCTGGGAAACGAACTAGGGGTGGTGGAAGGGGAGGAGGGCAGGGGGTGGGGGTGACTGGGTGACGGGCACTGAGGTGGGCACTTGACAGGATGAGCACTGGGTGTTATTCTGTATGTTGGCAAATTGAACACCAATAAAAAAAAAAATTATTATTTAAAAAAAAAAAGAAAAAAGAAAAAAAAGAAATAGAACTCATATTATCATCACTAAACGAGAGGGTCTGGGGAACCTTCACCTGCTCTCACACTCCTGGAGGTTGGCTTGGCTTTCATCACGTTAACAGAAGATGGAAGGAAGTAACTGCAGTGGCCAAGAACCACTTCCCAAAGAGGTATGTCACAGTTCAAGCACAGATGTTGGCTGCCGCAGGGCAGAATGGGTCAAAGCGTCAGCATTTTAAAAGTATTTCTGTGGCTTTATTGCTGTGTTTACAGGGATGAGGGGGAGAGCAAACATACCTTCCGCCCAGACCTGACTTTAACGCACAAGGACTTGCCGAAGAGTGAAGGTTTAGTAGTAGTAGTAGTATACTGACTTCCTAGAAGTTTCCATTTCACAACCTTTTTTTTTTAAAGATTTTATTTATTTATTTCAGAGAAAGAGAGAGAGAGAATACATGAGAGAGCATAAGCAAGGGGAGCGGCAGAGGGAGGAGCAGACTCCCCACTCAGCCATGTGGGGCTCCATCCCAGGACCCTGAGATCACGACCTGAGCCAAACGCAGACACTTTACCAACTGAGGCATGCAGGTGCCCCACACAGCCACAGCTTTAAGAGCAAATCTCCAGGGCTTCCCAAATTGGAACACTAGCTTCTGACTTAGCCAGGGGTAGAAAAAAATCCTGATTCCACACACTACAGTGTGGGGCACAGTCCCTAAGCTTTTCAAGATGGCTGTCAATGTTAGAGAAGATGTGTTAAAAACACAAATGTGACACCCTGCCTCAACAAATGGAATTCACGATTATCTGTATTCTTAGACTGCCTTAAATACTCAGTAAAACTGAGATTAAAGAGAACCCAAGAAGGTAGCATGTGTTCATTCCACAAATATTTCCTGAGAGCCTGCCACGTGCAGAGAGCTGTGCCAGGCACAAATGACAGAGCAGGATAGGTGGGACCTCAGCTTCCTAAGCACCAGCTCTGGGGAGGGACAATAGACACCGGACAGCTAATCATACAAGAAAGATGCAACTTAAATAAAATGAACTAGTAACGGCATTTAGACAAACTTTCCAGATCTATAATTGATTGATTAGCTGTTTAGCCCAATCTACTCTGATATGGTTCACAGAAGATTCTAATTGACATAAAATCATGAGAAATACACAGCATTCTGCACTATGTTCAGCTGGTGACAGAGTTTAGAGAATTTTCAAGAACAAGGACTGAAATAAGTACTCAGCAATCTACAGATGACTCCCAAAATCTACAGATGATTCCTACAAGTTAAACATTACATATCATCTTCTCACACAAAGAAGTCAAAATTAGCTGGAAATGGAGCTTGGAGGAGGTCATGAGAAGCAGCAACCAGTAACCATCCACACAAGTGGCCGACATTACTCAAGACTGAGAACGCTGCCTGGACAAGCCACCATCATGGGGTACGATCAAAGTCTTGTAAAATAGAAAAAAATCACAGTAATAAATGATACGACCTTAGCTACACAGAGAAGATATAAATCCACCTGTTTTCCACTCGAGTGCCTTCCATGGGGTGACAAGCACTTGCTGAGCACTAACAAAAACGAGGAAGAGGCTTGTATCTTGGCAGTTGAGCCTGCCGCCAGGGAGCAAAGGGAGAAGCAGCAGCCACCATTTATGAAGCACCTGACGGTACATGTCTGAGCTCCTGGCACCCATCTCCGGGGGCGCAGCCTTGCAGGAAGCCAGGCACGGAGTGGGAAGCGAGCCCATGTGTGCAGCTGCTGGAGCATAAACACTGCATGGGGCATCCAGCAGGACAAATGGCCCAAGGAAAGCTGAGTGCACATCTCATCCTCCCCTCTGGACATAAGCTACCGGAACTCAGGGACCTCAGGCCTGACATGCAGCCATCCCTCTAAGGTGCTTATATATAAGCCACCTGGAGTTAAATGCTGCAAAAAAAGCCAACAGTACCCCAAATAGGACACTTCCAGAGAAAGAAACACCCACCTCCCTTCCACTGTCATGTCCCCGTCAAGGCTTGCTTTCCACAGTACTCAGAGAAGAGATCCTGACATGACCCAGCCCACTGATGCTTTGGAATCTATATGTGCCACCCTGCCTATTCAGGGAAGAGGACAGGTAGCAGGAAGAAGGCAGGTGTTTCTTCTGAACCACAATGTAACTGAAGCATCTATGAGCGACCCCAGCCTCCCCACTGTCTCTCCTTCCTGGAGGACACAGTTGCTAGGCCTCTTAAGAGACATGGCTTCATGGCAATGGCTGCCCTTCTTCCTAACGGGGCAAAGGGGGCAGGAGAAGCCACAGGGATAGGGGTGGAAGGTAGCAGGGGGAGAGGGTATGATTTTCCAAGCCTAGGGTCATGCAAGTTACTCACCATGGGTGATGTTTAATTCGTTGCCAATGGCTAAGCTCCAGACTTTGCCTCTCACACTGGGAGGGATTCCCTGCCACCATAAATCTCGAACTTTTCTAGAGCACCACCTGGACAAAAACGCCAACAGGAATTTATGAGTTTGTTCTCAATCAAGATACATCGCCTGTATGCCTAACCCAGACCAAAAGAGTAAGAGACATACAGTCACATGTATAGCCCCCACCCTCAGCGAACTGCAGTTCAGTGTTTCGGAGGCTGAGAGATTAACGACTAGCTTCCATGGGGCAATGGCTGTGACAGGTATGCCAAGGACCCTGCATGAGCAGGGAGGGTGCCACAGCCCAAACAGGCCGGGACACTGTTCTGGAGCTGAGTTCTGAATGACCATCAGCAGTTTAAGCAGGTAAAGGATGGGAAGGGCTTTCTGAGCAGAAGAAACAGCCTGGCCTGCTACAGGAACGGCAAACAGCTGGGCATGGTGTGGGAGTGCCAGGGGGGCACTGTTGCAGAGCCACGGTGGAGGTGAGCCCGCAGAGCCCAGTAGCGGCTGCATCACCATGCACACAGGCCAGTCATGCAGGTAGTGAGCTGCCAAACTCCGATGGCAGAGGAGACTCTGCTAACTTAAAACATTCTGAACTGCACAAAGTTGTTGAGGTCTGCTGCTACCATGGACATACACAGCCAACACACAGACAGAGGTAAAGGTGCCATGGCTCCCCCTGGTGCTTCTCAACACAGCACAAGAGAAAGAGCACAGGCTAGTGCTACAGAAACCAGGTCTGCATCCTGAGTCCACCCTTACCAGAGCAAATTACTTCTCCTCTGACCCATTAACATCCTCTCTGACCTCAAGATGCCAAAAGCCCCCCCTGAAGGGCTGTTTTGAAGATCAAGTGGAACAGAGCACAAAGACACCAAGCACAGCGCCTGGCACCCAGCAGGTGCACTAAACAACAGCTGCTGTGTAAGTGCATATATCTACATCACTTCGACCGTCGGTCAGGATAGGATGGACTGGGGGCGGGGGGTGGGTGGGTAGTTCTGCAGCCACATAGGGAGATGGCCCACAGGTTCTGAGCACCTCAACTTTGTTACTGAGTCTCATTTGAGAAAAAGTATTTCCTGACTGTGTCCAGCCTACTAAAGACACTGCCTAGAAAAGCAGGTTTTGGGAATAGCTTGTTTTCCTGGTAGAGATCCTCAAGAGAGCTGTCTGACCCCCATAATGAGAGTAACACCCAGGCAAGTGCCAGAAGCAAGTCCCCAATATCCTGACATACGGTTCAAGTGGAAGGGACAAAAGCTGAAGGGAAACTCGCATCCAAGTTCCCCAGCAGTGCCTGCTAACAGGCTGAGGCCCAAAAGGAGCCACTGGCTTCTACACATGGCCCTGGGACTCCCATCCACAAGCCCATTCTGAATGTGCAGGAAGAAAAGATCTATAGCTATCCCTTGGGTGTTAAGATGACAGCAGCTGCCAGACTATGCTGGATACTGGCCACTGGGGGCTGTCATCAAAGACCTGGTCCTCATCCTCAGAGGACAACAGATGCTTGAGCAGATGGATGCAGTGTACTCAGGGGTCTTCTACAGTCACCTGGACAGGAAAGTCTTCCCCAAGGAAGTCTGAGCTTTAAAGAATGAAAAGTTAGCTAGATGAGGCATTACAGGACAAGAGCACTCTAAGGAGAGGGGATGGAACATGCAAAGGTCCTGTGACTCCCTAAGAAGAGGGCTCATCAAGGAAGGAGAGCTGGAAGGTGAGCTGAGAGAGGAATGGGCAGGTTATCTCACAAAAGATCCCATCAGCTAAGCAAAGGAATTCACACTGCATACAGAGTAGTAGGAAGTCATGGACATTCTACACTGGGAGGGACACAGACCTGGGCTTCACAAGATCCCTTGGGCTACTGAGCAGAAGATAATCTAGGGGTCAGATGGGGGCTGTCACGGTCCTAGGCAAGGAACAGCAAGGCTGAGCCAAGGTAGGGAGGGAGACACCACGCCACATAAAAGTAGGAGGTAAAATCACCAAAGGCTGTGATAGAAGCTACAGTTACTCTGCCGCTGGCGACAGGGTCTAGAGGAGGCACCTAGCAGTGCTCGCCAGCACAGCTTACATTGTTTCCCAGTTAGGCAAAATCTCGTTGTTCCAGGTGAGGACAGCGTTGCCAATACTCTCCTCCAGGCGGCACCGCTCCTCCAGTTGCCTTCTTCTCCGCTGGGCCTCCTTCAGTTCTGCAAACCACGGGGCGAGCAAAGGAGACAGCACCTGTTAACTGGCACCCACCACTCTCCTGCCAGGGGACTTTGCTCAGTCAAGCAGGTGAAACCACCAACAAAACAGCCCCAAAGCAGGGCCATGAAGCTTCCCTCCCAAGACCCGTTTCAGGCCTCATCAAGTTGAGAATGTTCAGGCCTTACCCACCCCTTGGTAAGCTTTCAAAGCAGAACGCACACACAGGAGAAGACACTAGTAAGAACACAGTTCAACTCTCACAAGACAGAAACCCATGAAAGTCTCCCTCCAATCAAAAACCAGAACACTGCCAGAGAACGAGACACCCCCCAGGCCCCCTGCTGATCCCCTTTCTTTTTTTTTTTTTTTTTTGCTGATCCCCTTTCCAACAGAACCTCTAGCCTCGCCTCTAGCAGCCTAAGCACAACTCATAGTGTGTAGGGAGCAACTCTGAGAAATACCATGCATCTTAACCTAAACATATGTGGTTTGGTTTTGGGGTTTTTGTTTTGTTTTTTGTTTTTTGTTTTGTTTTGTTTTTTTACTGTGGTAAAACACCCAACACAAAATGTAGCATTTTCACCATTTTAGGTGTATAATTGGAGGCATTAAGTACGTTCACATGGTTATGCAGCTGTGAGCACCATCCACCTCCAAAACTTTCTCACCTTTTCAGACTGAAGCTCCACACTAACTCCCCCTTCTGTCCTTCCCTCCCGCAATCCCTGGCAGCCACCACTCTACTTTCCATCCAGAATCAACTGTTCTGAAGCTTCCTGTACATAAAATCGTACAGTATGTGTCCTTTAGTGAGTTTATTTCACTAAGCAAATGCCCTCAAGGTTTGTCCACACTGTGCCAGGTATCCAAATATCTTTCCTGTTTATGGCTGAATTAATGTTTGCTGTGCGGATAGGCCACCTTGTGTTTGTTACGTATGCATTATAAGCATGCTGCCATCTTAGGGTTTTCAAGTCCTGCATGGGATTTTTATCAAATCTAATCACATCTTCTTGTAAATCAGGAAAGTGGAGCCCAGAGAGGGAGGAAGTTTGCTCATCACCACAAGCCAAAGCTTTCTCCGGCCCAGCACTTCTGTCCTACGGGGGTCTCTTTTTTCTTTTTTCTTTTTTTTAACAGGGTCTCTTTTCTTCTGTAAAATCAAAGTGTTACTGCCTTGAAGAAAGCTACCAGAAATGGACAGGAGAAACACACACTTTTGATGGAAAATTGTAAATTTCAAAATATTAAGGCATTCACCAAAGTTCAGGATCTAAGGCTCCAGAAGGTAAAAAGAATATCTCCAGAAAGATATGAAACCCTGTGTAGTCTTACATAATCAACATGTGCAAATTCCATTACCTCGTTTTTTGGCCTGAACCACCATCTCTTCATACTGCTGCCTGTGTTTCTGGGCTTCTTCAGCAGGCTTCGCTGGGAGATTTCTTAATAGAAAATAAAGGATTTTCACCATTATAAATATCAAATAAAGGTGTTTGAAAAACAAAACTTGAAGAATTATTCACTAAAAGAAAAATTCAAGATCCAAAAAACTGTATCTGTTAAGATAACCGAGACACAGCAATTTCATAAGCTAAAAATATTTACTTACGGAAGTAAAACAAGCTCATTATTATAAAAAAAAAAAAAAGATTAGTAGAAAGAAAGGAACAACTGCCCATAGTTCCCCTAAATGCTTATTCTTCTGATATTTTTTGCCCCAGTCTCCAGAGCAACTATGAGCTGACTGCAACACACTGACACTTGTCACAGTTCCTGTGAAGGAGGGACCATAACGGCAAGTGTGGCACATACAGCCAAATGCGCTCCCGGACCAGTTTCTCAAGGGTGCGAGCTTCATAGGAGCTATTGGGTCATCTATTTCTTTTTTTTTTTTTTTTTTTAAGATTTTATTTATTCATGAGAGACACACAGAGAGAGAGAGAGAGAGGCAGAGAGAGAGAGAGAGAGGCAGAGAGAGAAGCAGGCTCCATGCAGGGAGCCCAACGTGGGACTCGATCCCGGGTCTCCAGGATCACACCCCAGGCTGAAGGCGGCGCTAAACCGCTGAGCCACTTGGGCTGCCCTCATCTATTTCTTTTACATTCCAATGTGCATCACAGTTCTGAGAATCTAAATGGGTGTAAAAACTTCGAATCCTGTGTAAAAAACTAAAATGTAGGGACGCCCGGGTGGCTCACTGGTTGAGCATCTGCCTTTGGCTCAGGGAGTAGTCCTGGGGTCCTGGGATCGAGTCCCACATCAGGCTCCCCTTGAGGATCCGGCTTCTCCCTTTGCCTATGTCTGTGCCTCTCTCTGTCTCTCATGAATAAATAAATAAATTTAAAAAATTAAAATGTATAGGCTCTCTCAGAAATGTGCTGGTGAATCTGCTGACTCTTGTCAACTGGGTGGCAGCAAGGTCCCACTACTGTGCTCCTCACACAGAGCAGCCTGCATTCTTGCATATTCTGAACGACTGCCTGACTGCCCGACTACCCGCCCTGACTCCCTGCCTTTCTGCCAGAGGCTGTGGCACCTTCTTCCACAGGCCATGTTTCTGACAGCGCTAGGAAGTGGTCCTGATGGGCTCTTTCTGAGTCCCTACTCATCTTTCT
The DNA here is from genome assembly GCF_048164855.1 of Canis lupus baileyi. NCBI lineage: Eukaryota > Metazoa > Chordata > Mammalia > Carnivora > Canidae > Canis > Canis lupus. The sequence continues at coordinate 60,573,107 of NC_132839.1, read as the reverse complement.
AATCCTGCCCTGTAGGGACTCTCTCCTCATCTATCACATGTCCACAATTTCTAAGGAAAAGAGTTAATATCAGAAGAACCATTTCTGGGTGGCTCAGAAAGAGCCCATCAGGACCACTTCCCAGCGCTTCACAGGCAACTCTTGATTTTGGTTCAGGGTTGTGATCTTGGGATCCTAAGATTAAGCCTCACATCATGCTCCATGATTGGCACAGGTCTGCTTGGGATTCTCTCTCTCTCTCCCTCATTCAATAAATAAATAAAATCTTTAAAAAACAAAGGAAAACCCATTTCTTCTTTAGATTTCGTCAGTTTTACATTTCAGGGTGGGCAAGGACCTAAGGGACCACTGTTTTACAATCTCTCTTTCTCTGTCTTTTCAAAGAGCTGTGCGATCTTTCTACCCAAACACAATGTTCTATTTTAAAAAGAGACCAGCTGTGGCTGGTACAGTGGAGTTGTCCCTTTACCTCACTGATGCCTCCAAACATGATCTATAAGCCAGTCATCAGAATCCACCTTGTCCACGGATGGGAACTAGAGGCACAGAGAGAAGTGGGCCTGGTACGATCACTCAGCCTATGTGCCACTGATCCCCAAACAACTGACAGACCAGTCCAGGAATTGTCCTATGATGCTGAGATGCTCCGGCAACACCTGCTTTGCAGGACACTTCCCCAGGTTTCTTGCAGTTACAAGCCAGCCCATAGTTTATGGTGGCTACCTAAGTATTTTTAAATGCTAAACTAAAATGAAAAACCACCTGAATGGAAAACCTTGGTCAAAACTTCTGCGTTACAGGACAGTTTTGCAAATCAGTTCTTTATTATTATAGAACACATGTTAATATCAGGAACAAAGAGGAACTAAGCATTTTAAGTATGTACTAGGGCTTACTCTTCCTCCCTCTGGTGACTCTAGCTCTTTTCTAACATAAAGGCAATTAGCAAATTGTACTTATCTACTAGAGCAAAAATTCGAAAGACTCTCTTTAAGACTCACGCTGGTCTGTCTTCCAGGATGAGTGCGGTGGTAGATAGCGGCTCAAAATCAAGATTCTTCCTCACATTCTGCTTTGGAGAGGGTGGCTTGCTAGGTCGTCCAGCCTTGTCTTCATATTCCTGGGACAAAGAAACAAGGGATAACTCTGGGCCTGACCAATTCTGATATTACAAAGTCCTTCTGAGTACAAAAAAGCTGTTTCGTAATTAAGTCTTTTAAGTCATTTTTGAGAATTGTGCATGGAATATATTTCCTTTTCAGAAGGAAGCACTGCCAACTAAAGGGGTAGTATAGCTCTGCGTGAGGACTACGGCCTTCCCCACTGCTGGGGGTGGGGAGGTCACTGAGGACCAGCATCCCAGCACCCTGTGCTTCCTGTGCTTCTCCTGGGTAAGAGGTATACTTTCTGGCTTCTGGACAATGTCAACTTCTACCCATTATTGCAGGGGACACTGGGAAGCTCAGAGCCAGAGCAATAGCCAACTCTAGCATTCATCCAACCCACTGGCTTCATCTCATATGCCCACTCCCAACTAAAATTTCAAGCCCATTTCCTTTCATCTCATGGTATCTTAACGTATTTTTGTTAGCCCTTCAAATGGTTTCAGAAGGAGGAAAAGGTTAAAAATTTTTACAGGAGATAATTAAAACTGTTTCTTTATATATGCATATATCTCTTTTTTGTTGAAGTATACTTGACACAATGTTACCTTGGTTTCAGGTGTACAACATAGGATTCAGCTTCTCTATAGGCTGTGCTCACCCCAAGTGCAGCTGCCACCTGCCACCACATAAACTATTATAGTATCCTTGATTGTGCTCCCTGTGCTCTGCCTTTTACCCTCGTGACTTCCTTATCCCATAACAGGAAGCCTGATGTCTCCCCCTCCCCTTCACCCATTTAATCCATCCGCCCCCCACCCCAACCCCTGGCAACCATCAGTGTGTTCTCTGTATTCACAGGTCTGATTCTGTTTATTCACTTGTTTTATTTCTCACATTCCACATTAAGAGTTTAATCAGATGGTCTTTGTCTTTCTCAGCCTGATTTATTTCACTTAGCTAACACACTCCAGGTCCATCCACATTGTTGCAAATGTGGTTTCATTTTCTTAAAAGCAGAAACATAAAAAAAATTCTTTAACATCTTTGTATGAAGCCATCACTGCAAGTTGTTACATAAATATTTGTGCCTTGAGCAGCCTCACTATCATTGGGTAACTCATTTGTCCCCTGGGCTGTAGCCACAAAAGCTCAGTCACACCTGGTGACCCACATTCCAAACACACAAGCAGAAGAGTTCAAGAGAGTCCAGCAAGTTGGCACCAAAGAGTCTAGCTTCTGAAACAGCCTGTGTTGTGTGTGTGTGTGTGTGTGTGTGTGTGTGTGTGTGAACGTGCATGTGCACCCTTACCTCTCTGCCAAAAACAGAGAACCAGTATTTTCTTATTGCCCATTATAGAAGAGGCTTTCTGGACTCCCTTAAGGGAAGACCATCTAATTGGCAAGACATGACAAAGGAATAGTTAACCCAAGGTTTAAATAACCATTCCAAATAACAGAAGCAATATCATGAGTGGAAAGCAATTAATTGCTAAATGAATTAAATTGACACTAGCTGCCAATGGGGGGTGTTACTGGTTTATTTGGCAAGCAATTATTCTCTCATCCAGAGAGCCTATAGAGGCTTCTAAAAAATAGAAAGGCACATTTATTTCCTCAAAATACACAGGCTGTGAACTGGGGTTCATCAAGAAGGTGGTGGGTGGGGTAGTTTCCATGCATCTGGATGTGCCAGATTAGATCCCATCGCTATTTGCCTTGACTTAAAATGGCTCCACTAAAATACTAAAATGACTTTTACCTACCTAAAACTGAGAAAACAGACTCACTTTTTGACTGATTCACCATCTAAACATACACTGTTCCAGGCACTCAGCTGTGATTTACCATGGCATCAAGCCACTAGAAGCTTCAAATCTAGCACCTGGATGTCAAAGTCTCCAATTTAATAGACAATCTACCAAAAGCTGTGGGCTGAGAAAGATGCTGAGGCATGTTGCATTTTAACAAGAATGAGTAAGGAATGACCCGTAAGGTCTACTTATCTGCTGACCATGGTCTAGTGAACTATATGCCAAGGCCAAAGATGACAATTCCCAAGTTCAACGTCCCAGAATGTGGACACCCATTTCCATTTGCTTTCATGTGCTTTATACATCCTGTCTCACTCTATCTCTATAACAATCTCTATAGCAAGTCTCACCCCATTCTGTAGACACGGTAACTGAGGCACAGGGTAAAGTGACATCCGCCCAAATACAGAGGCCACCTTGTCACTCCACACCAGCCCAATCTCTTTGTGAATACACTCTAACAGGTATGCAGTTTTAGAGGGAAAAGCCCTACATGGGTTAAATGTGGCCTCTAGATGGGCGTGGAGTAAATTCAGATCCACCAAGAACCAGCTGTGACCTCCAGCAAAGCACTTACTTAGAATCCCTGAGCCTCATGTCCACGTGTGCAGAAAGGGAAGGGAAGCCATACCAACCAGAGAGGACTATCTAAGGAAAAGGGAGAGGCTTGGTGCACAGGAAGTTCTTGATAAAGCATAGCCCTGGTTGCTGAATACCATTACCCCTAGACCTGAAAGGAGTGTATAAAGGGGAAAAAAAAAAAAGAATGAAAGTAAGAAAAAAAAGAGCTCTAGGGCCAATCAAGGAGCCCTGCAAAGTCTGCAAACAGCCCAGATACAAAAAGGAGTAAAAAAAATTTTTACAAGATTTTATTTATTCATGAGAGACAGAGAGAGAGAGAGAGAGAGAGAGAATGAGAGAGAGAGAGAGAGAGGCAGAGACACAGGCAGAGGGAAGAGGGAAGAGCAAACTCCACACAGGGAGCCTGATGTGGGACTCGATCCCGGGACTCCAGGATCACACCCTGGGCCGAAGGCAGGCGCCAAACCACTGAGCCACCCAGGGATAACCCAAGAAGGAGTAAAATTAACCAAATGCACTGATTCATAACCAAAAAAGTATCAGCCCTCTTCAGTTAGTAGTCAGCTCTATGGAGCCAAACACTTTTATGTACGCAAGTCAGCATAACTTCACCTTCCAGCCAACCCTCTGTCCCCATGTCACAGAGGGGAGGGTGCAGGCCCAGAGATGTCAATGACTGGCCCCACGGGGGAACGGAGGAGCTGGGATCAGAAGCCAAGAAGCCAAGAAGCCAAGAAGCCAGCTCTGCAGCCACACTTGCCAGCACTCCCTAGAATTCATGTGAGCCACTCACAGACGTGATGCAGAAGTATTTCAATCATTCACAGTTTGTCTAAAGACAGCTTTCAACCATGATAGAAACATGCAATACTGAACTAAGGGCAGATGCAGGGCAAATACTTTTTGTCTTAAGCACGTAGAGCACTGCATGGTTTTAAAAAGAAAGAAAGAAAAAAAAAGAGGCAGCCTGCCCTACCCATACTTGAAATCACAGGCCAAGCCTTTCCAGACTCTACACAGTATTTCAGGTATAAATGGCGTTGGAAACGGTTACAGGTCTTGCTCCACATCTAGTTCTTCCAGAGGTTCACAAAGAGGAGGTGTCAACAGTTAGTTCATTTTCCCAACGCAACACACTAACATACAGACTGCTCTCTTCTGCTGCCGGACCGCCACTACCACCACCACTGCCACAGGCTGTGTGGCCAGTGCCTGAGAAGGGCCTGTCCCAGTCAGCCCCATCCTGCCACCCAGCCTCCCCACCCAGTTGAGGCTGACATCCAAGGGCAAGAACGAGCAGATAGACACATTGTTCGAGAACAGCCTGACTCCCTCAGGAACCAGTGTGATTCTGAGAGGTCCACAGGGCCTTGGCCAAGTGCCTTCTGTGCCAGGCAAATCAAACCTGGAAAACTCTGAAGCCCAAAGGACTCACCCTGATCTTCCTGAGGAGCTCTACCATTTACTTAAGAAAGCTGTTGCTGTTTGAAACCATCTTGAGAGGAACAGAAAGGACAGGATGCTAAAATTCTGACTCAGTCTGACCCAGGGACATATTTACTGGTTGGCTCAATATTCCTAAGACCAAGCGAATTCCCTCCCCCAAGTTGGAAATTTGAGTCACCCACAGCCTCTGCCCTGGTTGCATAAATTTGTCTATGCACTCAAGCAATAAAATCTTTGTTTAAACGAAAAGAGGGAGAGGGAGAGGGAGAAGGAGAAGAAGGAGAAGGAGAAGGAGTGGTGGTAGTAGTAGTAGTAGTAGTAGATGACGACGACGACACTATTCACTCTAAGGATCCTTTTGGTGCTTGGGGAGGTGAGAGGAGAGGGCAGCAAGTAAAACATCCCTGGAGAAACAACAACTTTTGGCTATGAATTATCAGCATTAGGGGTGACATTAGAAGCAAAAAGAGAGTTCTGAGCCTGGCTTCAACCTGAGGCCAAGTCCTCTTGCTCCTCACTTTTGCTTCCTCATCTCTGAAAAGGCATCAATGGTGAAGGCTCCTTGGAGCGGTGAAGGGACACATGTTCCGTGGCTGCCACTAAAGCGTGAACCCCTACTGTTGGCCAGGCCCAGCCTCCAACCAATTTACCAATACAAAGTTTCTTCTCTTCTTGGGACCTTTATGGGATCAAGTTTTGATGAGCCTGCAGGCTGCTCAGTATAAATCCACCCTTCGAATGGCTGTTACAGAGTCTAACGCCCTGCCCAGCCCCAGAAGGAATTGAGAAGAGGGTTCTTCAAAGTTCCAGTGATAAATCAGCTTAAGTGGTCATGATGTTTTCTTTAAAATCAACCAAGAGGGTGCCTGGGTGGCTCAGTGATTGAGCGTCTGCCTTTGGCTCAGGTCGTGATCCTGGAATCCTGGGATCGAGTCCCACATCAGGCTCCGCACAGAGAGGCTGCTTCTCCCTCAGCCTATGTCTCTGCTGCTCTGTGTCTCTCATGAATAAATAAAATCTTTAAAAAAATAAGTAAATAAAAATAAAAAATAAAATCAAACAATTAAAAAATGCAGAACCCACATAGTAAGGACGATCTGTCTCAGTTCTATACCTAGTTATCCTGAGTCTGGAGTCTCAAATGTCTCAGGCATGAGTGGGTTGTCAAAAAAGCTTACAAACCACTAATGTGTGAGCACAGCAGGTCACAGTCCTTGCCCTGAGTAGTTTGCCATGTATCCAGCTGGAAAGACGAGACCAGAGAGAGAAGCGAACAAAATGTGCTGCACTTTACCAGGGGCTGAGCTGTGGGTGTGGTTTGATGACCTAGCAAAGGGGCAGGAAAAAAGCCAGGACAGATGAGCAGGGCCCCAGCTCCATGCAGGAGCCATGAACCAAACAGATTTAACAGGCACGAGAAAAAAGGGAAAAGGGACCTCGTAAGTGAAAGGACCACATGTGGCCTGGTCCTTGAGGACACTCAGACCTCAGCCCTGAAGAGCTCTGGGAGGGACAGTAAGATGCTGCAGAGCCTATGAAACCAGATAATTGTAAATGCCACAAGACAGCAAGCCCCAAGGACAGGATGCCCAAAGCCAGGGGGAATCAAGGAAAGCATCTCATAAAGGGTGCCATTTGAGTGGACACAGGACAGGGAAGATCTGGGCTGAAAGCCACACGGGAGAGGCACCCTGAGAGCACAAGCAGTCGCCAAGAGACACATGTGAACAGGCTGATTTGTGGGTTAGGACGAGCATGTTACGTGGGGAGTGACACTGAGTCAGAAGTGCTTGGCTTTAGATTTTATGGTCTCGACAAGCTACCTAGAGCTGGTGGGACAAGCCCCAAGAGAGAAGAGCTGGACTCAGTCCAGAGCTGGCAAGTAGACTGTGTGAGGCGTGCTGAGCCTGCTAGATGCATCCCATGGCAGGATCCACATCCTGTGTGTGATGTGAACAGTGCTGAGGGTGAGGACAAGGGTGACAGACTCCTGAGGAAGTGTGTAACTCACCATTAAAATGGAAAAACAAAAGATGACCTCGACAATTTGTTTTAAGAGAACAAGAAAATAATAAAGCTTCTGAATGGATGAAAAGAAAATATTCCTGGTAGGACAGCAGGAGGGGTCGTCCACGCCACCTGCAGCACTAGATGGATGAGTGCAGCCAGCGATGGAAGCCCTGGCTGCCTGGAAATCTTCGCTAGCTGGAAAGAGAATGGGCCATCAGTCCAAACCCGTGCTTTGGTTCTTGAGTTAACTGTATACAGTTGCAATACTAGCCTTTTCCAGTAAGACAGACAGTGCTAAAGTACAAGGGCAACAAAGCGTGGGGGGTCATCACACCGGGTACTCACATGACCCACATGACCCATCGTCCACGGCCCTCCAGCAGCCACACCTACACAGGCGCAGGACCCAGGCAGCACTGGGGAAGCGCCAGGATGGCAGCAGGCCAGGGTCTCAACCATCACCTCCTCAACTACCACCACCAGCAGCATGACCTTGAGCATGTTCCTTCGCCCTTCCTGTGAGACAGCCACCGCAGGTGCCCAGAAAGCAGCTGGGAATTATTTCCATTGTCGTGTTACCCAACAGTCACCCTTCTCCGTATTTCCCACTAGGACGGGTACTCAGCAGGGCCCTGGGGAAAACTGACAGTGAAGTGCCTGGGGGGCCACAGCTGGCTTCACACACAGTCACAAGTAGTTCTGGGGGGAGGGGGGCACAGGTCTCAGCAGTGCTCAGCCTTCCAGGAGACCATCCGGGTGACCACCGCGGCCTGACCTCACAGGAGGGAGGCCCCTGCGAACCTCTGGGTGTGCTCACCCTGCAGCACCTTCTCAGACAGCATGCTCCACCTTACCGGAAAGGGCGTCTGGGAAAGCAACTGTCGGGAACCTCTTGTAATTGCTGGGTTCCTTACAAGGCACGTAGAACACAAAAGTTATCATGTGGTCTGGTGAATGCAATGCATCCAAACCGACCCGTGGGTTTCAGCAAGCCTGGCCGCTGACAGGGTGCAGGGTGCAGGGTGCAGGGCGCAGGCCTCCCCCGCCCCCGCCCGCCCCCAGCACAAAGGCTTCCCCCAGGACCCTGGGCAAGGCCACCCTGGCCTGTGGGAGGGGGGCCGGGCCGGGCCCGAATCCGAGACCAGGCTGCAGTGCCCGCAGCGGGACACCGAGCAGGACCGGGCCGTGCGGCTCCCCCCTCCGCCCCCTCGCCCCCTCGCCCCCCGGGCGCCCCGCTACCGCCGACCCCGGGGCGGGGGACCCCGCGGCACACACAAAGGCTGCAGGGAGGCGCGCAGGCAGCACGGTGGCCGCGTGCAAGCAGCCGTGTGCAAGGCACACCCACGCGGGCGCCGCCGGCGGGCGGGCTGGCCGCACTCACCATGAACGCCGCGGGGCTCAGGGGCGCGCGGCCGGCGGCTCCATGCCCGGGCGGGCTCGGCGGGCAGCTCCGGGGGCCTCGGGCGGCGGCTCGGCGGCGCGGGCGCGGGCGGGGGCGCGGGCGGGGGCGGGGGCGGCAGGCCGCTCAGTGGCGCGCAGATGCCTCGCCGCCGATCGCGCGCTCCGTGTCGGCGCGTCAGGCCTGGCCCGCGGGGGGCGGGGGGGGCGGGGCGCGGGGCGGGGCGGGGCGGGCCCGGCTCCCTCGCCGCGGCGGCTGCACTGCAGGGCTGCACTGCACGGCCCACCCTCGGGTGCACGCCCGCCGCCGCCGCCGGGGAGCCCCGCCCCGAGGGACCCCCGGGACGTTCCGCAGTGTCCTCGGCGCGGCAGGCAGCATCGCGCTGGGAAATGCGTGCTCTCCTGAGGACGCAGCGGAACATCAAACACACGGCAGAGCTCTGCTCCATCACGATTCCTTAAATAAACCTATTACCAAAAGGAGCTACATAAAATGTTCACACCGCTAAGCTCTGGGTACTGGGCTATGAACAATTCTTATTCTCTATATTGTTGCTCATCTGTTTTCTGCAAGGAGACTCGTTCAATCCAAACGTCAGGGTGCACACAAAACCCATCCTGATGAAGACCCAAGGACTATTTATTCCTGGCGGGTGGCTGGAAGGGGCATTAGAACCTGTGCAGGGTGACACCACTGACATCTCCAAGATCTGAGAGTGCATCTCAAGATATGAGAGTGCATTTCCCATTGTGTGTAAATTATATCGCGATTTATAAAAATCTTTAAAAATCTGCTCAGCACCAAAATTATTACGGGGCCGCCCATGGGTCCACCGTCCAAGGGCCGAAAAACTCTGAGAGAACTCAAGACCCCTGGAATGTAAATTCACACGTCCCTGGTCTAGGAGGACCAGGCTTTCTCCAGCTGGTTTTCCAGAGAAAAGCATTCCCAAATTGCCACCAGAAACTTCACTTGGAAGAAGCCTATGCTATCTACCAGACTATACTCAAAAAGATGGAGAAGGAGTATTGGGAAGTACGCGCAGAAATGGGAACTGCCATAGGTCACTGGCAGGTATAGCCATTTTGGAAGAGAATCTGGCAGTTCCTCACAATTCTGTGTGCACCCACCACACTCCTGGGAACCTGCCTAAGAAAAAGAAAGCATCCATCCACAAAGAGACTAATTGCAAATATTCATAATGTGAGCACGCATTAGCTGAGGACACCCAATGGACCAGAAGGCACCATGGACACAGGCTACTATGCAGGTGAACCCCAAAACATGACCCAAAGTGAAAGATGCCGCATCAAAGATAATCTTAAAGATTCCATTTCTATGAAGTTTCTTGAAAAGGCAAATCTCTGGAGAGAAAGCAAATTAGTGTTTGCCTGGAGCTTGAGGAGTGAGTGGAGACCCACTGCCAGCAGCCATGAAGGAACTTTCTGGAATGAGGAAAACATCCTAATACTGCAGTGCATTCACTGATAGCTGCACAACTGCATAAATTTCCTAAAAATCACTGAACATGTACAATGAGGAATTTTATGGTAATTGCACTTCAATAAAGCTGTTTTCAGAAAGTAATCGAAGCAGGCACCTAGGTGGCTCAGTGAGTTAAGCAGCTGCCTTCAGCTCAGGTCAGGATCTCAGGGTCCTGGGATGGAGTCCTCTACTGGAATCCCTGCTCAGCGGGGAGTCTGCCACTCCCTCTGCCCCTCCCCCTGCTCATGCTCCCCCCAGCGCGCTCTCTCTCTCTCTCTCTCTCTCTCTCTCTCACATGCTCATTCTCTCTCAAACAAATAAATAAATAAAATCTTTTAAAAAAAAATAACAGAAGGATAAAAGGGGAGAGATTCTGGATAGATTAGGAAAAGCCTTAAGAGAAATAACTCAAAATTTGGAAGACGGGGCACCTGAGTGGCTCAGTAGTTGAGCCTTCACCTTTGGCTCAGGTCGTGATCCTGGGGTTCTAGAGTCGAGTCCCACATCAGGCTCCTTGCAGGGAGCCTGCTTCTCCCTCTGTCTATGTTTCTACCTCTCTCTGTGTCTCTCATGAATAAAATCTTTTAAAAACATTTTGTAAGATAAAAGCATTGGGGGGTGAGGTGTCCTTTCAATTCGTACCTGGGTACTTTTTACACAACCACCAGAAGTTTATTCAGTCCTCCAGGAGAATGTGCCCAAGCTATTTATAACTTCATTAGAGCCTAGAAAATGTGAAGTGATACACTAACTTGGAGATTTATGTCCAATAGAAAAAACAACTCCAAAGGTTCTATTTCCTTGCCCCCACCAGTCTGTTGGTTTAAAACTAACCTAACAATCTTACTCTGGTTCTTTTCTTGTTTTTATGCCAGTAAGTACCTAACTCTTCAAATGTCCTTAGAATCAATTTTACCAGGGATCCCTGGGTGGCTTAGCGGTTTAGCATCTACCTTAGGCCCAGGGTGTGATCCTGGAGTCCCCGGATCCAGTCCCACATCAGGCTCCCTGCATGGAGCCTGCTTCTCCCTCTGCCTGTGTCTCTGCCTCTCTTTCTCTCTCTTTCTGTGTCTCTCATGAATAAATAGATAAAATCTTTATTTAAAAAATCAATTTTACCATCTCATTCATCTTCTCAACGTGTTAAATGAATCTTTAACCCATGGTCAAAGAAAGAAAGAGAAGAAAAAAGGAGAGGAGAGGAGAAGAGAAGGGGAGAAAAGGACGAAGGGAGGGAAGAAAAAGATAAATGTCATGAAAAAAATGGCAGAATAATTGTTTTATACCAAGAGAATAAAGGGACAGATAACCAAGGGCAATGCACAAGCCTGATTGCTTTCTGGTTCATAAACAACAGTTTGGTGCAACTGGGGAAAAGCAGCATGTGGTCCGGTCATGGACATGGTCACAGTCAAATGGAATTACTGACCATTCTCCTACGAGCGATAACAACACATGTTGACATTGGAGGATGCCTACCCTGAAGACTCGTATGCTGACGTATTTAGGGATGTCATGACACCTGCAACTTACTTTCATATGATTCCATTTTATAAAATTAGAAAGACGCATGTTAAAATGAGTATGTTAAATGTCAACTATTGTTCAATCTAAGTGGAGCAGATACAGTGTTTACTGAATTCCTCCTGGAATGCTTCTGTAGGTTTAGAGTTTTTCTTCACAAGCAAAAGAGCCTATGTGATGGCTGGTGACTGTCCTTCAGATCTTGTCATAAATGGCCACCGGCTCAGAAGCCCCCCCTGCCCTGCCCACTGGAGCCAGAACAAGGCCCTGTCATTCTCTCCCAGTGTCAGTGTCCATTTGCTTCCAGAACTAATCACATTTGTAATTACATGATTATATGATTAAGATGCATTTTCCTCAAGGGACAATGAAACCTCTCAGAGAGGGGACTCCGGTAGTCTCTTCACCACCAAAGGCCAATGAAATACATGCCACCTCCTTTCTTCCCTCCTATCCATCCACCCACCCAAGCACTTCTGGTGTTTGGCCCTGGGAATAAAGATGAACAAAGTCCCTGCCCTGGCATCACTCACAACCAGCAAGCTGATAACTGCTCTACTACAGGAGAGCTTAAGAAATCCCCCAGGTTTCCAGAGCCCCCAGAGGCAGTTGATCGGCCGGTGGGGTTACCTCTGGCTTTCTGGAAGCAGTTCCTGGAGCCATAGAGGGCTAACCCTGTATAGCTCTGTTCTCACAGATGAGTGGGTTCTCAGCTCTCCACACCTCCTACAACACCTAAGGCCACACACAAGTTAGAAATCAGCCAACCTCAGCCCACAGTCTCACCAAATTTAAATACCAGAGAGATATGCGTTAAGCATGTGTTAAATACGCATTAAAATATGCTTACCAAAACCCGCTGCTTATCTCTTCTGGCAGATTGTAGCCTGCAAGTGACTTTAACGGGTTTCATTTGCATTATTTTAGAATTGAGGACCACTCACAAAGTTTTAACTATATATTATACCATGTGATAACAGGTTGACTTTTACTAAATTTTGAAACTTAAAGCAAAAATCAGAAGTTAACAGAGCCTTTTCTCCATCTCAGTGTGGCTTTAGGTGGCTCATATCCACCTCATCCACCAGTAAAGAGCCCTTCCTCCTGAAGTTTTTGGAGTTAACCAGAGTTCATTCCCAGGCTTCTTGTATCTCTACCAGCACAGGGCATTTGCTTATTTGATTAATCTATAACATTGTCTTTATCCTCTGAGGTCAAGGAGGTAAGACTAATTCATTTGTTCAATGCAGCATTCTAGCAGATGCTGACAAACCCAACCCTGCTCAAGATCACTGGATCTCATGGGGATCAAAAGGTCACTGAAGAAAGAACTTCCCAGTCCTGGGGACTGGTTAAGTAAATCATGCTATACAGAAGACCATGACTTAGTGAGTAAAAAATGAGATCATGAAAGAATATTTAAGGACATGGGAAAATGCCTATGTTCTCATAAAAACAGGAAGAAAAACATCTACAAAGTAGTATGTTTTGAATTCTGACACTCATTCATCCACTTAACAAACATGTATTAACCACCCACTAAAACTTGGCACTGTTCCAGGCCCCACAGATAAAGCAATCATCGAGCAAACAAGCCCCAAACCTTGTTCTCGTAAATCTGTAGTCTAGCAGGGATTGAGAGGCAGGCAGTGACAAACAACTGAGCAAGAACTTAAGACAGGAAATACCAGAGTAGTGTGACAGTAAGAACCAATACAGGTGTGGTGGGTGGTCATTCAGGCAGGGAGGGCAGGGAAGATGTCTCAGCTCAGAACACCATCTTAGAGGGAGCACTAAGCTAAGACCCTGTGAGTCCCATTTAGCCTTAACGATGCCAAGAGGTAGGGACCGGGCTAGGCTGAGTGATGGCTCCCACATAAAGCCGTGTCAGAATCCCCAGGACCTGTGAATGTTACCTTCTATGACAGAAGGGACTTGCAGATGTGATTAAGGTGATGGGGAGATTATCCTGGATTATCAAAATGACCACATGCGTCCTGAAGTGTGGATGCAGAGGGAGATGGGACTACGGAAGGGAACACCACATGTCCATAGTGACAGACGTTGGTGAGGCAGCCACAGGCCAAGGAATGCCAGCAGCCTCCAGAAGCTGGAAAGGAAAGAAGAGACTCTCCCCTAGAGCTTCTAGAAAGACTAGCCTTGCCAACACCTTGATTTTAGCCTGGAAGATGCATTTCAGACTTCTTACCTCCAAAGCTATAGGATAATAAATGTGTGCAGTTTCAAGCCAAGTCTCTGACACTTTGTTATAGCAGCCCCATGACACTAACTCAGGCAGTGCCAGCATCATCCATTCCCCGGCCTCCTTGTCACCAGACACAGCCCCTGAAGCTCTGAGTGGCCTCTTTGGGTAGGCAGCAGATGGCAAGGCAGGATCTGAACCCAGGTCATTGGACTCCAGAGCCTCTTACTGCCAACTTCTCTGATGTGCTGCCTCTGAACTAAGGTTTCAATTTCCTACAACAGTGCTCCTTTCACGGGCCTTAGGCCACATTAGCGATGGGACACAGGTGTAAGACCAAGGAACAAATGCAGCACTTGCCTATGACCTCCGGGAACATCATGGGTAGTTTTTAGCGCCAATGCCAAGGCCCCATCCAAAGTGCTTCCACACTGACAAAGATGTTTTTTATTTTATTTTATTTTTTTTATGATAGTCACACAGAGAGAGAGAGAGGGAGGCAGAGACACAGGCAGAGGGAGAAGCAGGCTCCATGCACCGGGAGCCCGACGTGGGATTCGATCCCGGGTCTCCAGGATCACACCCTGGGCCAAAGGCAGGCGCCAAACCGCTGCGCCACCCAGGGATCCCGATGTTTTTTAAAAAGTAACACTCGGAGTTCAAGCTAGACAAGCCGCACACAAGGAATGTGGAAACTGCCTCGCCCCCTCCACAATCTGAGGTCTCTGAGTCCTACACAGCCATCTATGAAGAAGCACAGTGCACTGGGCTCTGTATTCTACACTGGACACCTAAAACAAGTCAGGACATCTAAGGTGGGTCAGTTGGTTAAGTGTCTGCCTTTGGCTCAGGTCATGATTCCAGGGTCCTGGGATCAAATCCAGCATCAGGCTCCCTGTTTGGTGGGGAATCTGGTTCTCACATTCCCTCTGCCCCTTGCCCTGCTTGTATGCTCTCTCTCTCACTCTCAAATAAATAAACGAAATCTTAAAAAAAAATAAAAATAAAACAAGTCATTCAGACCTGGGCCCATCAGCCTCTGCAAAAGGCTAGAGGAAGTATCTCTCCTGCTGCTCCAACAGAGTTTGAGAGATTACAAAATACTTGAAAAAAATAAACAAAAACAAAAACAAAAAACTCAGTATTCCACTGGGAATTAGATCAATGAAAGAGCATCGTTCTTTGGTCATCACTGTTTTCATATCAACACATTAAACTACCTGAAGAAGGGCAGAAGTATTTGAAAGCTCCCAAGGGCCATCCATCCATCTGGGTCTTTCTAGGAAGCTACCCTCCATTCAGCTGGTACCATGAAAGGCATCTTTCTGGTTCCAGTTACATGACAGGCACCAGACTACAGACACTATTGCCAGAGCCCAAGGTCAGTGGGAAATTGGCTTCAGGAAATGGGCAGTGCTCTCCAGCTAATAGCTTACCGCACCTTCGAGTTGGTTACTTGTTCCAATTTTCTGAGTACCTGGTATGTGCGTACCGACTCACATGGCCTCTGATTCTGTAATAACTGTATTTATGTAGGTGAAACTTGTATGTATGTAGTCTGGGAGGGTGGGCACTACCTGTCAGAGACTCCCACCAAGAGAGGCTAGAAGTCTTGGGGTGAAGACGGCATTCCTGTTTTACTCTACCATCGATCATTTGGGTTTTTCATAAATTATTTTTATAATTTGGAAAAAAAATCTTTTAAGCCATTTCAGATGGAATCCAAGGCTGATTTTGCCAAATGCAATTTTCAAACCACACCAAACATTCCAGCAGCAAAGCTTTTCTTTTTTCTTTCTTTTTTTTTTTTTTTTTAATTCACCCACAAGAGCAAAGGTATAGTAACCATGAGGGAAGACCAGAAGAAGAGAAGCCACTGACCGTTATTGAGCTCCCACTGGACGCCAGCCACTGTCTGAGGAGTGCCCCACACTTCATCCTACTTGACCCTCACAAGCACAGGCAAGGTGTACATGACCTTTGCAAAGGAGGAAACCAAAGATTGAGGAGAAGTCAATGGCCCAGGGCCACACACCTGACTGTGGATGACAGAGCCGAGACCAGACTCAGGACCCCCACATCCCAGTCAGAGTTCTCTCTGTGGTCCCACTGCCTTTCCAAACCCCAGACCTCTGACCCCTGCCTCTCAGAGGTCCCCATGAAGATCTGTGGGAGAACTAACGCGTGGGTTCCTTTTCCCGAATCCCTCTCTCTTCCTTGGAGCCACATGGGTAGACAGACGGAGAATTTATCACTTCCACATTAGGAAAAGTAAGCAAACCGTAAGAGGCACTATGTGCTGGCATTTCAGTTTATATTGGTGAAAGGCACTTGAAGTAAAAAGAGCTGTACTTCTCAGAATAAATTAACCATTACCACAATAGTGGTAGACAATATATCTGAAGAATAAACACAAAAGTCCAATTAAATGACCATGCCATTTCCCTTACAGAACCTTCCCATCACTTCCACTTTCCCCTCTCATCCAGAAAGGCATACAAGTTTGATAAATAATTAACCTGCTGCTTCTCTAAAACACAAATGAAGGGGGACTGAATGTCTGCGAGATCATCTCCTAAGAGACTTACCCTCCACCAAAATGTCCCTGTGGCATACAACATGCCACCTAGCACCTTCACAAGCCCAAACTTGCAGAACAGTTCAGCTTCCGACACTCGAATGCCACAGCTGTTGAATGTATCCCCCTTTGCTCTGGCCACTGGGAAGCTCAATGTCAAACCTGTAGTGTGCCTCTGAAGTTACAGGAGACCTCATGGGTTCTATTTTGGGACACGTACTCACCCTTGGCTTCATCTTGCCATACTGTCCCCAAAATTCCTCAAATTTATTCTCTATCATTCTGCACACATTTTTAATATTTTGAACGGTTTCTTCTTTTAAAAGATTTTTAATTTTTTTACATAATCTCTACACCCGATATGGAGTTTGAAGGTACAACCTTAAGATCAAGAGTTGCATGCTCTACCAACTGAGCCAGTCAGGTGCCCCCTGCACACATTTTAAAAAAATATTTTTTAGAGTAGATCTGCACACAGAACAAAATTCACAAGGTACAAAAGAGCATACAAAGAAAGTAAGTCACCCTCCTCCCGATCTAGTTCAAACCTAGTTCGTTGCCCTCTCCTAAGCAAGTCTATCATGATCAGCCTAAGTATCCCTTCCAGATAGAGTTTCTGCATCTACAAAGATATGTATTTATCTTTATTCATATAGAACACACTATAATAATGGTTATTTGCTTTGCTTTTTAAGATCTGCACTTTACCTCACTTCAGGATTTAACCAATTCCCTACTGCCGGACATTTGGCTTACTTCCAACCTCTTGTGCTGCAATCAATACCCTTATGCCTCTGGGAAACGAACTAGGGGTGGTAGAAGGGGAGGAGGGCGGGGGGTGGGAGTGAATGGGTGACGGGCACTGGGTGTTATTCTGTATGTTAGTAAATTGAACACCAATAAAAAAAAAAAAAAAAAAAAAATACCCTTATGCAACCATCATTTTAATTACATACTGATTCATCTCTAGGATGAATCCCTAGAAATGAAAACGTGGATCAAAGGTGCCCTGATTGATTCAGCCACTGTTCCTTATTTTTTAAATTAAAAGTTAGGGCAGCCCGGATGGCTCAGAGGTTTAGAGCGGCCTTTGGCCCAGGGCGTGATCCTGGAGTCCCGGGATCAAGTCCCACATCGGGCTCCCTGCGTGGAGTCTGCTTCTCCCTCTGCCTGTGTCTCTGCCTCTCTGTCTCTCATGAATAAATAAATCTTAAAAATTAATTAACTAATTAAAACAGTTAGCTTTTTTGATGCACATAGTTCTAGAACTTTCTTCCAGCCACCACCATCACAAAGATGCAGAGCAATTCTAGCATCCCCAAAACTACCTCCCTGCCACTCACACCCTACACCAAGCCTGGCACCAACTGTCTTTTCAAGTGTGTCACACACATGGAATCGTATAGCATGTCAACTTTTTGAGAATAGATTCCTACACTCAGATAATACCCCTGAGACTCATCCAAGGTTGTCAGTATGATGGATTACACCAACTGATTTTCAAATGCTAAATCAGTCTTGCATTCCTGGCAAAAACACCACTTAGTTGTGGTGTATTGCCTTTTTTTTCTTTTTAAGTATTAATGGATTCAACTTGTTAACACTGCGTTGAGGATTATGTGTGTCTTCATTAGGGATAGTGGTCTGCAGTCTGCTTTTTTTGTACTGCCCTTGTCTAGCTTTGATATCAGGATGATACAGGCCTCATAAAATGTGTCGGGAGATAGTGCCTCCTCTAAAATTGGTGCTATTTTTCTTTAAATACTGGTAGAACTCACCAGTGACACTCCTTGGGCTTAGAGATTTCTTTTTTTGGAAGGTTTTTCACTACAATTCCCATTTCTTTAAGAATTAGAGGATGATTCAGGTCATCTATTCATCTTGGGTGAGTTTTGGTGACTTGTGATTTTCAAAGAAATGGACCATTTCATCTAAATTATCAAATTTATGAATGTGGAGTTATCCATGACATTCTTATTATTGTTTTAATTTCTGCAGGGTCTGTGGTGCTATTGCCTTTTTCACTTGTCTTACTGATAATTCGGTTCACTTCTCTTTTCATCAGTTTTGCTAGATAGAGTTTGATCAATTTTGTTCATCATTTCAAAGACCCAGTTTTTGGTTTCACTATTATTTTTCCACTTTCAGTTTCATTGATCTCTGCTCTTATGTTTATTATTTCCCTCCTTTTGCTTGCTTTGGGTTTATTTGCTCCTTTTATGGTTTTTAAAGTAGAAAATCAGATTATTGACTGTAGAACTTTGTTCTTTTCCAACATTAGCACTTTAATGCTATAAATTTCCTTCTAAGCATTTTATTCCATGAATTTTATTATGTTCTATTTTAATTCAGTTCAAAAGATTTTCTTTCTCTGTGACCTCCTCATTGTCCCATGATTTATTTAGAAGTATGTTGCTTATTTAATTTCCAAGTTTTTGGGGTAGATTCTTGCTTTCTTTGTGTCACAGTTTTATGATCTAATTCCACTGTGGTTAGAGAACCTATTTTGTATAATTTTAATCCTTCCAACTTTGTAGTTTCTAACACAGGTAATGATCTATCTTGGTGAAAGTTGTGTGCATGCTTGTCAAGAACGTGTGCTGTGCTCTTGTGGGAGGCCGGAGGGTTCTCCAAACATCAGTCTAGCTGACTGATGGGTCAGTCCTTCTGTGTCCTGGCACAGTCTATGGATCACTGTCTAGAAAGTCAACACTCCGTAGTAACTGTAGATTTGGGCACTTGTTTCACACCGGCCATCTTTAGCTTCATGCATTCTGTAGCTGTTATGGGTATACATGCATTCAAAGTCATTCTGTCTTCATTGGGTAATGTCTTGGCTCATCCTTGGGAACTTCTCTTGCTCTAAAGTCTACTTTTTCTTTTCTTTTTTTTTTTTTCCTTAAGATTTTATTTGACAGAAAGAGGGAAAGAATACAAGCAGGAGGAGTGGCAGGGAGAGGCAGAGGGAGAAGGAGGCTCTTTGCTGAGCAGGGAGCCCAATCCAGGACTTGATCCCAGGACCCTGAGATCATGACCTGAGCTGAAGGCAGATGCTTAACCAGCTCCAACCCCTGAGGTACCCCTGAAGTCTACTTTTCTTTATGCTACTATACTCCATCCTCATTCTGATTAGTGCTTCCATGGTATAGTTTTTCCCATCCTTTCATTTTAACCTATATATTTGACATTTAAAGTGGGTTTCTTTTAGACAACACATATATGGGTTTTCTTAATTTTTTTCACCCGTTCTGACAATCTGTCAGGTTTAGGCATTCAGACAGAATTCGTGTGTTCAGACCATTTCTATTAATATAATTATTGATATGTTTCAGTTTACCATCTTCTCTGTTTTATGGTTTTCCTTCCCCTATTTCCTCTTTCCTGCCTTGATTTCATTTTTTAACTCTTTTTCGAATTTCATTTGAATTGTTTTGTTTTTTATTCTTTCTTCACATACTTTGGAGGTTGATCTAGGGATTATAATGTCTATTTAATTTTTTTACAATCTTACCATCACATCTCTTTATGTGACATCTACAGACCCTGACAACCCAGACGATGTTTTAGTGTTTGCTTTCAGTGGAATCTGTGGTAAAGAGCTCACTAGGAGAAGGGCAGTTTCTTTATCTACCTAGACCCTCATTGTTCTGCTGTTTTTCCTTCTGAATATTCCAAGTCTCCCTTGGGTATAACGATCCTTCCATCTGAAAAACTTCCTTTAGCAACTCACTTACTTAGATCTGCTAGCCACAAATTTTCGCACTTTTCCTTCATCTGAAAGCACTTTATTGCACATTCACCCCTGCACAGTATTTGTGACTCTTTTCTTCCAGAATTTTAAACATGGGATTCTGATATGAAAAATTAGTCCCTCAAATTGTTGCTCCCCACTAATGCATTTCCTCTGCCTGCTTATAAGATATTTTTTGTATTTATTTCTCCAGCAATTTGATTATGATGTGTCTGGGCATAGGCTTCTGTGGATTCCTCATGTGGAGGAATCTGTGGATTCCTTCTGCGGAGTTCACTAAGCTCCCCTCTCCAAATCTGTAGGTTTATATCTTTTGTCAGATTTAAGACATATCCAGCCACTATTTAGCCCAGTATGTTTTTTTCTGCACCACGTCTCCTCTCCTTCTGAAACCCCAACAACACAAATGTTAGACCTGTTAATACTGTCTCACCCACCCCTAAGGCTCTGTCCAATTTTTTCCTCCAATCTTTTTGCTCTGTATTTTCAGATGGAATCATTTCTATGGATTTCTCTTTTCCTTTTTTTTTTTTTTTAAAGATTTTATTTATTTATTCATGAGAGTCAGAGAGAGAGAGAGGCAGAGACACAGGCAGAGGAAGGAGCAGGCTCCATGCAAAGAGCTCGATGTGGGACTCAATCCCAGGACTCCAGGATCACGCCCTGGGCCAAAGGCAGGTGCTAAACCACCGAGCCACCCAGGCGTCCCTCTATGGATCTATCTCAATGTTCATATACTCTTTTCACTATAATCTTCATTCTGCTCCTGAGCCTATCCAGTTAGCTTTTTATTGTTGTTATTTTTCATTAAAAAGTTCTTCGTAGGGGCTCCTGAGTGACTCAGTCATTTGTCTGACTCTACTTCAGCTCGGTCATGATCTCAGGGTCCTGGGATAGAGCCCTGCATCAGGCCCTGTGCTGGGCATGGAGCCTGCTTGAGATCCTCTCTCTCCCTCTGCCCCTCTTATCCCACTCTCTCTTTAAAAAAAAAAAAAAAAATCCATGTAGTTCCTCCTTATAGTTTTCTAATTCTTTGCTGAGACTTTCTACCTTCCTATGTTAAGAACTCCCCCCTACCCCTTATTTACTGGAGCATTTTTATAATGGCTGGTTTAGAGTCTTAGCTAGATAATTCTAACATTTGTGTTATCTTGGTACCAGTGTCTGCTAATTGTCGTTTCCTATGGAAGTTACGATTTTCCTAGTATGTTTGAGTGGCATTATAGTCTATCTTGACCATTGTGTTATAAGACTCTGGGTCTTGCTCAAACCTTTTGGAGAAGGATATTTTTGTTTTAATAGGCAATTGACCTGGCTAGATTTCAGCCCCATGTTCCAACTAGCCTTCTGTGGGTTATGGCTCGAAAGCCAATTGACATTTCAAAGCCTTCACAGCACCTATTGACTATACCCCCCATGTGCACCGCCCAGGGCCAACGTTGGATCCGGGTGCTGGTCTATTCCTGAATTTCAGTTCTCAAGTCTACAGTTGCTAGTTAGGGTCACATCCGTGTACCCACAACTTGGGAGTCAGCCCGGGAGTTCATAATAACCTTAAAGGTCACTTTCCTGAGCTCGTCCTCTCCACATTCTCCAGAACTTGCAGCTTCCCTGGGCCACCCCTTTTCTGGTCCTCTACCCAGACACACACCTTCCACAACCTTAGGCCAAGTGGCAGGAGGAGAGAGAACAGGGCATCAGGGATCTGCCCCACTTTCCTGGAAATAAACCTCCTCTAATCAGTTCCCCTTCCTGAAGAGTTTCTCCTGCTGGCCTGTTTCTGCTGCCAGGAGACTGCATGAGGACTGGGGCATGAGAAAACAGAGAAAAGAAAAATATGAAAAGTAGGCTTTTGGCATCCTCTCTGAGGGTGAGAGCACCCACTCCTGATCCAGAACTAGAAAACCTTTCCTAGAGCTCAGTCCACACTGATACCCATCTCTAGGTTTTAGGCTACATCGAGTTTGGGCTGGAGAATATGAGGAGAAAAATGGTAAAGTCAATCAGTCCAGCAGTACGTTGAACTGCAGTTTCTTCCCCAATCCACCCGCTATTGTTTGCTTTTCAGAAGGCTCAAAACACTACTCTATGTGTTGGGTTCCAGTTTTACAGCTGTATTCATCGGGAGAGACATGTTAGAGTATGCTACTCCTGGCCCAGAACTGGGACTTGTTCTGTTTATAAACCGGTTCAAATCTATTTTCCAAAGGTATAAGGGATGATGAAAAGGAAGAAAGTTTTCTCATTCCTACCTGCAGGTTTTAGATTACCTGCAGGCCCATCACCAGTCAGTCACCTGCACTGACCATCTGGGCTTGTTTTTTCTGCAGTTTATGATGATTTATACTCTTCTGACTAGCCAGACTTCTCAGAACCCAGAGGTGAAGAGAATAAATATCACTTTAAGCTGTTCTGGATATGCCTTCTTCTGAGATGCTCTCTGACTAGAAATTCCAGAAAGCCATCCAAGATATTCCAGGTTACAGAAACCCAAATACAGGGCAGCCCAGGTGGCTCAGCAGTTTAGTGCCGCCTTCAGCCCAGGGTGTGATCCTGGAGACCCGGCATCGAGTCCCGCATCAGGCCCCCTGCATGGAGTCTGCTTCTCCCTCTGCCTGTATGTCTCTCTCTCTCTGTGTCTCTCATGAATAAATAAATAAATAAAATCTTAAAAAAAAAAAAAAAAAGAAACCCAAATACATGTACATTCCTTTACTCACATAACATGTTTTATCTAAGACACTGATGCCTGCAAGCCTGTACTCCCTATGGTGATCCTTGCCCATCAGTAGCTACCCTGGAGCCCAAACAGGACACTTCCTGAATGCCTTGAGTCTATGTACTAGTGTTATGTCTAAAAGATTCAAAAACTCTGCTCTAAAGCATCCCCAAATGTGTGCAGCCCTGAGCTCCTCCAACATCTATTCAAATTAAAAAGACCCGGGATCCCTGGGTGGCGCAGCGGTTTGGCGCCTGCCTTTGGCCGGGGCGCGATCCTGGAGACCCGGGATTGAGTCCCACGTCGGGCTCCCAGTGCATGGAGCCTGCTTCTCCCTCTGCCTGTGTCTCTGCCTCTCTCTCTCTCTCTCTATCATAAAGAAGTAAGTAAAATATTAAAAAAAAAAAAAAAAACAAATTACAAAGACCCATTTTTTTTACCTTTTAAGTGGTCTTTTCTTCAAAAAATAATAAGATTGTACATGGGAAAATCATTGAAAGGAAAAATACCAAAATGCAAACAGTATTTATTCGGGGCAATAAGACACCACGTATTTTCTTTTTCTTCATTTCCTAACATCCTCTACATCTTCTACAAATTAATATAACCAGGATAATAGGTATTGCTAATTTATCTTTACAATAAAGTGCACTCCCCATTTCCAATAATTCGAGCGATTTAGGGACAGTAAGCCACAACTACCTCATGCCAGGCTATGGTAGTGAGATCTTTTAATAAGATTTCACCCACACAACTTCACTGGAGCATCAAAATTCCCTAGCAAGTCACTGCTTCTCAAACCTGGCTGCACTTCAAAGTCATCAACAGAACTCAAACATAAACAAAATGCCAGTCAGACTGGAAGGAGGATGTGAGAAGACAAAAGTCAAGAACAACTCTCAAGTTTGAGACCTGAAACAGAAGGCTAAGTCTATCACTTTCCAAAATGGGGAAAGGTGCAAAGGGAACCAGCCCAACGTAACAGAAAAAAACATGAGTGAGACAGGAAGCACTGTCAGACATCCAGTGGGGCCCCCCACCGGGAACAAATGTGGGGGTGCAGTATTTAAAGCCTCCAGTCTAGCTGAGGTCTCCTAGAGGGTGACCTGAGACAGAGAAGCACCTGGGAGGCACTCTAAAATCTAAAGGGCACCCAGCAGGGGAGTGTGTGGTGACCTGGAAGTCAAGGTCAGAAAGGCTCCCCAGGAGCAGAAGAGAGGTTGAGAAGACAAAGGCTGATGAATGACACTCAGACCTAGGAAGCAGCTGTCACTTGAAAACCCAGTGGTGCAGAAACTCTAGGATGGCTGCATGCCACTCTTCTTCACAAGGCTTATCATAGCTGCAATTAGCTATAGAGTTATTTTGCTTAAATCTGTCTTTCCCTGATCTACCGTTAAGTTCCAATGAAGGGCATGTAAGTCTTGCCCTTCATTGTAATCCCAGGATGGACCCCAACAGTGGCTCAAGTTTGTGGAACAAAGGACTGTGGAATCCAAGAAGGAAGGGTCCTCTTTATTCACAAGGCAAAGGCACACTGCCCAGATGGACCAATACAAACCGGATGATAGGAGACCTGAAAGCAGCAGTCTTCAAATACCTTCTCCCAGTCTTGACTCCCAGGGCCTCTCCAGTTCACCAGCAATGACTACAATGTGTATCTGGTGTATTTCAGACCTTTTATTTAACCCACTCTGGACAAAGATGGCTATTTCCTCCCCAATATCCAAGATTCCCTTCTCCAGTAGCAGCGTTTCTGAAACATGAGCGCACATTACCCATACCTGGAGCATTTGCGAGAACACGGCCTGCTGTGCCTCCAGCTGTGCAGCTTCTTTAGTAGGTCTGGGGTGAGGCCTAAGAACCTGTGTCTCTAACAAACTCCCACATGGTAATGATATCAGTCCAGGGACCATACTCCCAGGACCACTGCTTTAGTGTGATTCTCATAACTATCCTTGGTCATTTTTGTTTCCCCCTACTTAGAAAATCTCTCTGAAATAATGTAAGCTGAGAGAAAATCACTTACTTTTCAAAACTTCTATGAAATTTGAAAATATAACTGAAAGTAACATCACAACATTTCCTAAAAATGGCAACCACGTATATATAAGGCTCAAGTGGAGAGACTGGCCGAGTGACAAGGAAGTCAGATGTGCACCGGAGTCCCCTGGGCAAACTGGAGGTAGCATCTGCCACTTGCTGGACAGATTTCTTAATTGTCATAATAGCTCCTTCCTTGAGTACTAACTCTGGACCACAGGCTGTGTTAAACATCGGAGGAAAATATTTCACATACATTATCTCTTAACGTATAACAATTCAGACAGTAGGACTCCTAATGCCCATTTTGCCAAGGAGTAAACTGGCCCAAAATCATACAAATAAGGAGAAATGAAGCTGGAAAGTCAGTGCAAGTCTGCAAGGCCAACAATCTTGGCTGGTTTGCACAACTGTCCCCTCGGCTCCACCACGGGCTCCTTGAGGCAAGCCGATTCAACCACAAGACCTGGCCACAGCAAGGTGCAGTGTTTGTTGAACATGCAGGTGAAGGGATCTGTGGAGGCCTCAGGCTCATTCTCTCACACTGTTTTCCACTTCCTGTGGTTCAAGGTGGACTTGTCACAATAATTACAGCAAATGCTTTCCAGCATTTACAACATTCAGGACTGTTCTGAGCACATGATATATGTTCATACATGTAACCCTCACCGCCCACCCCTGCCCTCTGCCCCAAGGCTGGCACTGCTATTCTCCAGATTCTAGGGAGGAAGGAAATGAGGCTCAGAAGATTGTGTGACTTGGCCACACAGAGGAGCCATGGCAGAGCTGGGATACAAACTGCCAGTGTGACTCCAAAGTCCATGCTCTTAAATCACTATGTGATGCTGCTTCTCTCAAGCAATAAAACATTCCAAAGGAACGGGAAAAGGAACTAGAGTTTCTTAAACCCTTACTTATGCTTCAGCTCTAACTGAAGTTATCACCATTTGGGATCACAGGCCCTGGCAGTCAGCCATGGCTCTGAGTTCTCTCAAGGGTGTGAGCTGACATCTGTGGCAGCAGCCAGCTCCAGCCTAATGCTCAGGAGCTGCCTCACAGAGGCAGGTCCCTGGCCCTGGATCCCTCAGGGGCCTTGGCAGACCAGGGAGAGATCAGAGGGCCAGAGACACAAAGCATGAGCAAATAGGACACAGGCAAGATCATATGACTCATGCAGGTACAATTACATCCTTTATTATTGATGGTTGAAGCCAGATGGTCCTCTTCTCTGCAATATTGTGTTACCACATAATTAGTGGACCTAGTCATTTCAGTTCACAAAAATCCTTTAGGTTCAAGAACATGATCCATGTTCACCTTTATAAAATAAAAAGGTATGACAAAGATAATAAAGAAATTCAAGCACGATGCAAGTGATATTAAGAGTCATGTGAAAATCTAGTATAATGATTACTTTTTTCAAAGTGTGGATTTCTTTAAAAATTCTTTAACAGCTTGGCTCTTTAGTTTTTAAGAAATTTATAGCTGAGCTTTGTATACAAACTCATCACCTTTTATTTGTATGCTACTGCAATAGTAGCCTACACAATAAGTGGTTCAAATATAACAATCTATAAAAACAAATTCCAACACTAATGTACTTTTTGAGTCTCCTGGGCCCAGACAACAGCTATGGGGAATGTTGGACAACATTCAGAACACCATTAGTTTGCCAAGGCAGAAAAACATGAAATGGGACAGATCCACCATGCTGTTCAAGCCAGACCCCTAGCATGTGCTCACCGCCTCACCACACACACTGCACCCACATATCCAACATGTCTAGAACTCAAAGGGGCTATCCCCTGCAACCCACAGCAACTGTATCACCTGGCCAGACCCCACTTTACTCCTCTGGACTAGTCCAACAGTCACATTCTTGCCAAGGGGACTGCTCAATCCTTACATAAGTAAAACTCTCCAGGAGTTCCCCCAATCCTTCAGGTCAGAGACAGGTTCCAGGCCCAGCACATCACCCAGGCCCCATGAATGGCCCCTCCCACTGCTCCCTGGGCTCATGCTGCACACTGCCCCCTCAGCACAGGTGGCTATCACTTTCTCCTGCCCCTTCCTTGCACAGGGACAGAGGAGCAGTGAGGGCCCTGGGGTAGGTTCCAGCTGTGCACAAGTCACTCAGCCTGTGTCATCTTTGATAAAATAGTACCCTCTTTAGAAGGCTGTTACAAGTTTTAAATGCACTAGAAACCCAAGTGCTGACTCACTTGAAACTGGCACAGAGTAATCACTGAGTTCATGATCCCCTGTGGTTATTATCTTTGCCACACCTGTGAACTCAACCTTGCGTGCAGCCTGGCCCAGCAGGCCCTGCCCCCAACCACACACACCTGTAGGGCTCCTTTCCCTACCTGCCTTAGAATCCTCTCCTTACCAGGGGGGCCCTCTGGAGCAAGGTACTGTGGTCGGTTCTCTAAGCCCAGCACCACACGGGAGGCCTGGCACTTAGTAGGTCTTCAAAAGTATTCACTGAACAACTGTCAATGAATACAAAACAGAGGCTGAAGGAATCAGCCTGCTGAAGGGCATTGTCATGGCACTGGGTCAAGAGCAATCTGTGAGGATGGCTGGGGCTCAGAGCCCAGGGGAGAATGCAGGTGGGAACTGGGCTTCCGAGGCCACAGATGCCCCTGGCCTCACTAAGTCTATGCATGAGCCTTCTATGAAAAACTGAGCACATGCCTCCAGCTATTGGCATCACTCCATGCATGGGGAGCGAGACAACCCAGTGGTGATGATACCATCAGAGCTGCCTGACCTCTGAACCTCATGCCCTGCCCCCGATGGACAAGTGGGAAGCTTCTGAGACCGCAAGGGGAAGGGAGACATACTACAGCCAAGGTGAACAATGGCCCTTGCATTCCTGGCCAAATCAGCACTGGAAGGATTAAGCTCCAGGAAACCCATGGTATCAGAGAGGGAGAGTGCTTTAATAAGGAACACAATTAATAAAAATGTGACAATAAACACATTTGCAACTATTATTGGAAAAACTGATTAAGTGAAGTTACAAAGATCTGAAGCCAGCTCTCTCCTGTACATATGCAGTGAGCTAAAAGAAACGGAAAAGGTTAAAGTCATCAATTTTCTCAAGGAAGGCTTAAATTTTAAGAACTTGGCATGCAGATCAACACAGTTTTCCAATCTCAAAGCCTCCACAAAGGTCATTTTTGCAAGGTTCACATATATATGCTGCACAGCGTATTTCTGTGTTTTTGTATCTCGTATACCTTTTGTATTTTCTTTGAATCTTTCTGAGCATTCTCTCGAAGTGGTACTTTTCCAAATAACTTCCATCCCAAGTCATTTTGTTTGTCAAGTCTTGCATTCTGTTTTCTAGCAAGCAAATTCCTATAGGAAGAAAATAAGAGGGTTAGGGAACTTCTGGGTATTCGTAGAAGCACCAGGACTGCCGAGTCACTCTCTAATGAAAACAAGTGGACTTTCCTCTGAGAGGACAATGTGATGAACCACAAGCTTTAATTCTTCAGACCTGATTTTCATATAAGACACAGAGGATTAAAAAAAAAAAAAAAAAAAGACACAGAGGATAAGCCCCTAAACCACAAATAAAATTTTTGTTGTTCAGCTGTAACATCTACAAAGTCTACAATTCAGAGTAAGGAAATACTTTATATTACAACAAAGTATTTCAGGAAAAGTGAGCTTTAAA
Organism: Canis lupus baileyi; assembly: GCF_048164855.1. Taxonomy (NCBI): domain Eukaryota; kingdom Metazoa; phylum Chordata; class Mammalia; order Carnivora; family Canidae; genus Canis; species Canis lupus. The sequence goes on along the minus strand of NC_132839.1, from coordinate 60,544,762 downwards.
GACAGACCGAACTGAATTGAAACTCTGACCCAACCACTCACTAGCTGTGTAACTTTGACCAGTACATTTACTTTTCTGAGCCTTAGTTTATGTTTAATAAGGGTCTTTGTAGGAATTAAAATTACAGATACACAATCAGTGTTTAAAAAATAAGAGTTGCTGGGGTGCCTGGGGGCGGTCAGTCCCTTGAGCATCCAACTCTTGATTTCAGCTCAGGTCATGATTTCAGGGTCGTTGGCCCTGAGCCCCATATTAGGCTCTACACTCAGCACAGAGGCTGCTTGAGATTCTCTCTCCCTCTCTCCCCTCACTGCTGTTCTCTAAATAAATAAATAAATAAAATCTTAAAAAGTTATTTTAATAACCTCTAGTTCAGTTTAAGTTATCTATACAGTAAAAATCTACATAAGCTATTTATAAAGAGTCTCCGCGTACCATGAAATGAAAGCTACTCAGGAGATAAGTCATAAGTCACGAGGTCTTCCTTCCCAATAACACGTAAACAAAGGTCCCAAATAACACAAATAAATGCCAAATGGTAGAACAAAATAAACTACACTTTGGAATGTAAGTGTTGGTGCTTGCATTAAAAACAAATGGTTTCCAGGGCTCATTGGAAAGTATAAAATGAACCCACAGCATCTCCTCTGCTAGAAAGTAAGAAAGTGCTCAAAAAAATATGAGGACATGCTTAAAGGAAACAGTAGCCAGCTCGAAACAAGGACTCCCACTGGCTAAATCTAGAACAATCTAACCATCAAAAGAAATAAGGAGGGCAAGGGATTATAATCCATTGAATGAAACAAAAATCCAAGAGCCCATACAGATACGAGCAGACACAAATAAACAGAAGAGGGAAAGCTTTAGAATGCAGCCTAACAAGCCCTGAAAGACAAATGGAGGTAGGAAAAGACCAGTGGACACTCAACCAAGTAGCTGACAGCTGGATGAGGAAGAGAATTTGCACATAGTTTGAAAGCACCTCCCACAAATTCCTTATTACAAAGGTAAACCTCCTTAGGCAAGTGCTCAGAGTTGAGATTCTCTATCCCTGCTCAAAACAGGCAGTCAGTCTTATTTCCTCAGAGTTGGCACAGTACATCCATGGCAGCTACAGGTAGATGGACTGTCACAGAAGATTCCTGAAAAACTGATGAAATGTGAACACAGACCATGGACTTGGAAAGAACACGAGATTAATGTTAAATATCCTGATCTTGGTAACTGAACAGTGACTATGTAAGGGAATGCCTTTGTTCTTAGGAAAAATATACTGATATTTCCCACTGGCTCTTCTAATGCTTCAAAGAAATATTTAAATATTTATTTGCTTCCATGGTATACATACCACAGTCACAGAACAGATAAAACACATAAAGTGAGACATAAACTGGGTAAAAAATACACAGAAGTTCCTTGTGTTTTTCTTGCAACTTTTCAATGCATTTGAAATCCTATCGAAATAAAGTTATAAAAACTTTCAAAAAGGGAAACAGTTTCACTGTATTTTTCCTTTCTCTTCTGTTGTGATTATAAGAGAATCCATTTCAGAACCCAAGGCGATTCAAGCACCTCACAAGCACCTTTGTGAGAAGTAAACTTAGAGCTGTGCCCAGGCCCAACCTGCTTAACATCTACAACTTAGCCATTGGTGGAAGTCATGCAGCTCAACCCTAGCTAAAGCCAGATGTGCCCAGAAGGGTACTAAGGGCTTGGGCACCCAGAATTCAGTTCACTGACAGTCTACGTTGGCTAAAGATGCATTGCTTATGGGGAAGGCAACTGGGCTTACGGGACAAGAGGTGAGGACCCCAGCTGCATCTGGAAGGGGTGGGGCCCAGGGTGAGGAGCACACCTCCTGTTTAACTCCTACCCTGTTCTGGAGAGCCACGAGTGTCGGGGTGGGGGGCCTAGAGGGGTCAGGAATGGAACAGAGAGGCGCACAGAAGAGACTGGGTGATCTGTGAGCCGGGAGACAGAGTGGAACTCAGTGCTAGTCCCAGAAACAGCCAGGGGGAGAAGCAGCAGGAGAAACAGAAGCCTTGCATTTCCATCCCTGCTGAGTACTTGTGAGTCCGTACAGATACAGTGCACACATTAAAGCACTCATAAAAGCACAGCACTCATTAAAGATCGTGACACAGGACAGGCCATGACTTTGGAAAGGCTTGTGAAAGGTATCCATGGTGGTACTATTTGTTGTGGATGAGAGGCAGAGTAGTCCTGAATGGACAGAAAGTCTCCAGCCTCTGGCTTCCCTTCCAGGTTGGTGGATCACTGGAAGATTGACATGAAGCTGGCTGCAGGGCCCAGGAGGCCAGGTAGAGTCAAGCAACTGCCTCTGCCCATCCCGTGCCCCAACCCCACTTCCGAGGCCAGTGCATGGATGGCACAGGGAGAGCCCAGCAGCCCTGAGCCCATTACAATCCTTCATGAGCCTCGCCCCAGGAGTACCCCACAGGTAGGAAGCTCTCACAACAACCCACCAGGTGCATTCATCCAGGGCCTCAACTATACTTAACAAAACAAGGAGTCTTATTTGCTCAGAAACCGTCTCTCCTCAGGTTAGCGCCAAAGCTCTCACCTGATTTGGCAAGGGTCTGGCCCCACTGCCCAGCCCTCCTCCCTGTGTCTTTCTGGGTCTGCAGACAGCTGGTCACACCCCACATATGCTTATCCCTCCCTTTCTTCAGGTGTCTCTCAGGCATAGGACCATGATCCATCAAGCCCTGGGCCCCTGAAGAACTCCCACTCCATCTGCCACAATGCTCCAGAAATCTTTCCTCCATATAGGGGGCAGGACCATCTTCTGAAAGCACAGATGGATCGCACCAGCCCTGTCCCCCAAATCCCCTCCACGGCTTCCACCTGTTTATGGCACCAGTGCTGATCCCCCTACCCTCAATGGGCTCCTGAAAGAGGAGACATGAGTGCTGACCTCACAGATGTGTTTCAAGGGTCAAACAAGGCTAAGGACCTCACAGGCCTGGGCCGCTGCCTCATGCACACACTCGGTTCACGGGAACAGTTACTGTTGTCCCATCACCACGCGGGGGCTTCTCCACTAGGGGACTGACCACCTGATCCTCCACCTAATCCCCTTCAGCTGAGCCAGCACTCTGCACCCTGAAGGCATCAGAGGGACCTGGGGATAGAGGCCAGGTTTATGGGAATGGTGGGCTGAAGGAAGGTGACCCAGTAGGCACTGGTCCCACCAGGGATCTGATGATAAGGCCTATCCGGATGCATTTTACATCAATGCTCAAGAGGCCTTGGGAAACACACTTTGGGGTGGTTGATGACTAAGCCACACCCAATGTCAAGGATAAAGAATAATCCTCAGAGCCTGAGGGAGGCAAAGACCCTTGGGCAGGAAAAAGGAGTCAGGGTTTCACTGGGGTCCTTACCCCTGGCTTGCAAAATAATTCTTTTCAATAGGTAACAACTCAGAGGAAGAGCTATGGGAAAAAACGACAAAGTAATGCTAAAAATAATGGTGTGTTCATTTCTGCCCAGCAGCTCTCTTGTGAGCTGTGGGGCACCATGCCACAGGTAAAGTGCATCATCAGAATCACAGTAAGATCAGGCATGGATGCATTCAACTACATGCGTTTAATGGGACAAAATGGCCTATCAGCACCTGGTCCTCACCAAGAACAGTCGAGCAGGGTTTTTGCACAGACCCTGGCCACAGCTCCCTTGCTTCCACCTCTTCCACACTGTGAGACACAGGCTTGTCCAGTTCACCCCTAGAGGCAGGAAGGACAAGGGGCAAAGCAGGGCTGAGTGAGGGAACCTCAACACCCCTTGCCTCCTGACAAAAGGTCAGGCCTGCACCGCCCAGGACAGGGCCACCAGCCACATGTGCTGCCGAACACAGGAAAAATATGCCAGTCACCTTGCTGAAATATGCCCACTAGAACAAAATGGTTTGGGCTTTTTAAAAATATTTTATTTATTTGAGAGAGAGCGTACGAGAGAGAAAGAAAAAGAGAGAGAGAGCGAGAGAGAGCAGGGGAGCAGCAGAGGGAGAAGCAGGGAGCCTGCCGTGACCTGAGCCAAAGGCAGACGCTTAACCGACTGAGCCACCCAGGTGTCTCTAAAACAAATTGTTTAAAATGCCACAAAAAGGGGAACCTAGGTGGCTCAGCAGTTGAGCGTCTGCCTTTGGCTCAGAGCATGATCCTGGAGTCCTGAGATCGGGTCCTGCATCGGGCTCCCTGCATGGAGCCTGCTTCTCCCTCTGCCTGTGTCTCTGCCTCTCTCTCTGTGTCTCTCATGAATAAATAATTTTTTTTAAAAAAAGTCACAAAAAGATTGAAAAAAACCCAAGGGTTCATGACACATCCATATGCAGCATTAAGAAGGGTCGGGGCACTTTTTTGAAAGACTATGGAGCTACCTGTTATCAAAGGAGAAAAGCAAGGTGTATACCAGGTAGAGCATGTCATGCAAGACAAGCATCTGCCTGCCTGTACAGGCACAACCTACTGCTGGGAGAAGACAGAAACGTTATTTCCTGCTTCTGCAATGTTTACTGGGTGGCACAGGGCACAAAGGAAAATTTTCACCATATATTCCATTGTACTTTTTGGATTCTGTACCATGCAAATGTATGACCTATTGAAAAAACTTAATATAAAAGCCATTGCTGAATTAGGAATTTCTGCCAATAAGAAATGAAGTGAGGGATACCTGACCAGCTCAGTCAGCGGTGTGCGACTTGATCTTAGGGTTGTGAGTGCAAGCCTCATATTGGGCATAGAGATTACCTTAAAAATATAAATAAATTGAGGTACCAGGTGGCGCAGTCAGTTGAGCATCTGACTCTTGGCTTCAGCTCAGGTCATGATCTCAGGGTCATGAGATCAAGCCCCACATCAGACTCCATGCTCAGAGTGGTGTCTGTTTCAGATTCTCTTTCCCTCTGCCTCTGTTCCTCCTCCTGCTCTCTCTCAAACAAATCTTAAATAAATAAAGTGCTTCAGCATCACCCCTACCCCCATCTTTCAAATCAGTAAGTCTTCATCAAACCATCAAAACAGCGCCTGGTTTTTCTAAAAGTCTCTAACAACACCAGGTGACAAGTTCCAGGAGCCCCTGTTGTGTTGGGTAGAAAATGTCTTAACAAGCAAAAAGCTGAAGAGAAAATGAAAATGTTCAGTGATGCTCTACTGGTATTAAAAAATTAAACCTTTTGGGAGAGAGAAGTGAAAACCTATGGAGAGCCACACCTGTGAAGGCAACCGGTTGCTCGGCCCACACGACTTATACAACAGCTCTGTTGGGGTTAGTGCCTGCCCACACTGTGCTTCAGAGCCCCAGGCACTGAGCTGGAAGCAGTGGCCATGTGAGACTGGGGACAGTGTCCCAAGATAAATGACCTTCAAGTTGGGCAAGTTCCCAAGATCATCCACCAGGGACTCAAACCTGGGCCTTCCAGGCCTCCCCAGCACAGGTCTACCTCCTCCCATACAAATGAGGATGGCGGGCCCCACACTCCAGAGGAGCACAGAGCCAGCACTGTGGTTTAACAAGGCAGTGCAAACATGTCCCTGTCCACTCCCAAGCCTACAAGCAAGCAAAGCCGCAAGGACAAGGTTGGGGAACGGGGGAAGGAATGTGAAAGAATGGTAAAAAGACAGTGATGATCAAGTGGCCCCAGGCTGACCTGCTGTCCCATCACATCACCATAGCTACCCTTGCTCCAGCAACCACAGGCAGAGGCAGAACGGCAGCCTTCCCACTGAGAGGCTCCCAAACCATTCTGAACTACAGTTCTAATTAGGGCTTCCCATCCTATCCTCTATCCATCATGGAAGCAGCAGCTGCCCGAAGCCTCATGTTCTCCATCTGTAAACGGAGATGACAAATCTACCTGCAACCACTGTGAAGATTCAATGAAAGAGCACCGAAACCATCAGGGCAGGTGTGTGTGCAGGGGCCATGCTCCACCTGGTCCCTCCACTGTTCACACTCCAGTATACCTGCCATTGCAGCAGGCCCCCCAAGTGTCTGCAGGGCCAGATCTAGTCGTTTTAGGGGGCCTTAAAGCTTATTCACTTTGGGGAATCCTCAAAAATGAAAATGATGTTTAATTATGAAAACAAAGTTAGGCACAATTCCAACATTGATGTTTTGGCTTTTGAAACTAAAACCATGTGCTTCCACACAATGACACTCCAGGAAGGACTTCTACCCAAAGTTCCAGCTCTCCGTTTTTTGACAAGAGACAGTATAGTCCAAGGATGGACCCCCTTTCTTCTTAAAATGGTGTGGGTCTGAGATTGTTACTTTCATCCCGTCACCACTAACTTAACTCTCAGACGTTACTAAAGTCAAAATAAGGTGATTCCAAGAGCAATCTAAAATTCTAGCTGACAACAAAAGATTAGGTACTGGATCTGGGTCCCTATGCTAGGATATTTCAAAGCACCTGAAGTATGTGCTGAGGGTAGCACTTAGAGCAAGCACCCTACATAGAGCTAGCACTTCAATGTATCTCAAATTAAGAATTATCAACTTGGGGCAGCCCGGGTGGCTCAGAGGTTTAGTGCCGCCTGATTCAGCCCAGGGCCTGGTCCTGGAGACCTGGGATCGAGTCCCACGTCGAGCTCCCTGTGTGGAGCCTGTTTCTCCCTCTGCCTGTGTCTCTGCTTCTCTCTGTCCGTCTCTCATGAATAAATAAATAAATCTTAAAAGAAAAAAAAAAGAATTTTCAACTTGTTACTTTATGTGCTTTCATCACCAGAATGTAATGTGTATGTGAATCCTGTCTTCTATTTACTGCAGGGCCTCTAGCATTTAGAACAGTTCTTGGCATTTAAAGGAAAACACATTTATTTAATGCATGCTTTTTGGAGGAATTTTCAGAAAGATCACATGAGAATTATTCCTGTACATTTAAAAAAGAGGAAGCCAGGATTCAGAGAGGTTGGGGTGTCCCACCCAGAGATACAGAGGTAAGCAAAAAAGAACCAAGACCTGGGCCCAAGGACCCAGGGCTGCTGCTACCTGGCAGCTGAGAGCACCGTCCCAGAAGGCAGAGGGCAGCTGGAGTGGAAGGACGCAATCCTCCCTGACCCGGTAGAGCAGGTTCCACAAGCCACAGACATTCATCGGGGATTTCTCAAAACTTCTTGGAATCTTGGAATATAAACCCCCAAAGTCCTCCTCCTTCAACACCATACATTGGAACCCTTACTTGTAATTTAGTAATAGTTTCCTGGGGATTCTCGCTCTAACCCTCCTTTGTCTAATTAACAAACGAGACATTCCAAAGTCATTCCGAAGTCATCAGAAATACACTAAAACATGTAGCATTCAGTTCCGAGTGGAACAGATGGGCATCTTTTCCACTGTTCTCTGAGCCAAAGCCACCTTTCACAGAGCACCTGCCAGCTGCCTTGTACTGCATCAGGCACTTCCCATGTGTTCTATGTAAGAGATGAAACTTAGCACAGGAGTTCTTGCTGCTGTGTCATCACACAAAAGCACCACCCAGGCCTGAACCCTACCAAAAGGGTGTTAGAGTCGACACTGCACAGATGGGAAACTGAGTCTTGGTGAGGTTAAGGAATTTGCTCCTTTGCTCCTGAAGGGACATTAAATCCTGGCACTCCTCTGGGGAAGAGAAAGCAAAAATCTTGAATGATTTCTCTAAAGGCTATTTTCTTAGGTATTTCTTTTCAGATCTCCACCCCTCAGAAAGTGGCACACTCCACTGCCATACACATTGACACCAGGCTTCTGACTCTGCTCTGAAAACCCCAGAGGAAAAGGCTAGCCCACTCAGCTGTCACAGAAACACAAAACACAAAACCGCATTCTACAAAGCCGGCCTCCTGCATGACAAAACCCCCTCTCCTACAGGGAACATGAAGCAAGTAAGACACACACTGAGATGTTATTACTGTGAGCAAACAGCAGGCTCAAAATTCCTACTTCTACACACGATTAAAAGTACCCAAGAGGGACGTCTGGGTGCCTCAGCCTTAGGCTCAGGTCATGATCTCAGGGTCCTGGGATGGGGTCGGACTCCTTGCTAGCAGGGGGTCTGCTTCTCCCTCTGCCTCTGCCCCTCCGCCCCTGGTACTCTCTAATAAATAAAATCTTAAAAATACAAGTATCCAAGAGCTAGAAATACTTGGTGTCTCCCTTCCTTCAGATATTACCCAATAGCAACTGATGCTAAAAAGCTGATCCCTAAAAATAGAGGAAACAGTCAACACAAGGGAGCACAGTGAGCATCAGATACCAAATGTATAAAAGCACAGGCCCCAAGAGCTCCTGGCACATGCAGACCCTCGCTGGAGACACGGGACCCTCCCAGTGTAAACTGAGGAATATCCAAAAAAACACTACCCCAAGGAGGCAGAAGATTGCTGAACCATACTAAAACATACACACATAGCAAAAACCAAGCTCCAGTGAGGTCTCCAATTACAAAACCAAGAAAGGCAAGGCTGCAACCACAAACCTGCCCATCATTTGACAAACCTGTCCATTAACAGGAGCGCAGGGGAGACAGCCATGGTGTCTCCTGTAGCCACACAGCTCTGAAAGGCCAGCCCCAGAAGTACGGGCTCTCCCTGTGCCACATTCTTGGCACTGGAGCCACAGGCCCGGGGAGGCACCACAGGCACCCTACAGGCCCTGCTCCACAGAGTCCCGAAGGTTAGGGCACGCAGGAGGGGCGGCCCAGCTGGAAAGGCAAGGGGCGGGGCAGGGAGGGTTCTGACTCCTAACTAGTCACACAGAGGGAGGAGGGCAGGCAGCCAGGGAAGCACAGCCTGTGTGACCCGGTTCCGGGTTCCCAGCACGGCCCTTCCCCCGCATCTCCGCACAGACCCAGAGCCACTCCTTGCCAGTCTGGGTGGGCTAACTAGCCACGAAACCCACAGGCACTTCTGACGGAAGAATGAAGCAAAATCCCATTTGGAGCAATGTCTCCTACATGTCAGACATGGCACTTTGGGAAGAAGCAATCAAGTATTTATGAGTCCAGACACTGTCACATAAATCCCTGGCAAAAACTTGCATTACAACCATCACTGGAGGGGATCCCTGGGTGGCTCAGCAGTTTGGCGCCTGCCTTTGGCCCAGAGCGCGATCCTGGGGTCCCGGGATTGAGTCCTGCGTCGGGCTCCGGGCATGGAGCCTGCTTCTCCCTCTGCATGTGTCTCTGCCTCTCTCTCTCTATGTCTATCATGCATAAAAATAAATAAATCTTAAAAAAAAAAAAAAAAGAACCATCACTGGAGGATTCTCTCACCTTCATGACTTCAAATACCGTTAAATAGAAAAAAGGGCAAGATCTAACTAACAACTTCAAGGTCAACAAAAATGACCTAATGTAAACCCACAAGAAGTTCCTATAGGTCGGCTCTCCCTTAGGGCGTCACTACGGCATCTTTCAATCATGTGTCAACAACTGGCCCATGGCAAAACAATCGTCCACACACCCCAGCCTGGGTCCTCTAACAATCAGCTCTGGGTATGTGTTCACAACTGCACAGGACACATCTGACCACAGAAAGTCAACAGGTGGCCATCTCTGGCAAGAGGAGCTGGTGAGGGCCGAAGAGAGAAATTCTACTTCAGCTTTACAAATTTCTGTATTGCTTTAAAAAAAGAGCATGTATTACTTTTGCAATTCAAAAGAAAAAAGAAGATCATGATATCTAAGTGACAACACAGCACGGGAACAATACCAGGCACCTAGTCAGCTGGGCTCTGGGACTGGTCAACAGAATCCTGGCCCCAGCACAACTGATGCTGGACAGGTGCTGACTAATGAATATACTCTGGCACCACGGATCCCAAAGCAGGTACCTGGGCTAGAGGCCGCCTCACCTGGGAAGGGGCAAAAAACACAAATTCTTGAATCCTGCCCAGGCCAAGTGAAGCAACCCAGGGGGCAAGGCCAGCAAGCACTGAATGAGTCCTCCAGGGGCTCTGATGCTCACTCAAGTTTGAGAAGGGCTGTGCTGGCTACATCTATGCCCTCAAAATTCCTGCTATCTTGCTTAAAACTTCTTGTCACTTCCTCCTACCGGAGAAGTCAGGGCCCCATTTCCTGCTGTAGCACACCTGCAGCTCTGGGTAGGGCTAGAGTTACTGATGGTTCATCCAGTGGCTGCAGGGCAGGCAAGCCCTCCCACACCTTGTTCCCCCTCCACCTCTCTCGGGACACATAGTGCTCTCCCATGCTGGCAACCTGCAGCCTCATGTTGCATCCCTCCAAATTCTTCTTCAACTTACAGCATTCAAGTTTTAGCCATTATACCTCAGCAAAAAAAAAAAATCCAAAAAGATCTATATTTTAAAAACCCACAAAGAACACACAGGTACAAATGGCCTTACTAGTGAATTCTTCCAAATATTTAAGGAAGAAAAACACAGACTCTTTCAGAGAACAAGCCTCTTATTCTTCCCCTCGACTCCGCAAGGAAATCTATTAAGTCATTCAATAAAAACATTTACAGGCATTATTTGCCAAGAAAAAAATGTACTCAACTAGGACTTTCTGAGGCCCCTATGAGGATCACGTGAGATTGTGTGTCTGTCTGTATTTTAAAAATTCCCTTGTGAAGCCTTTTTATTACTTTTTTTTAAAAGTTCATATACAATAGGGACGCCAGAGTGGCTCAGTTGGTTAAGCGTCTGACTTAGCTCAACTCAGATCTTAATCTGAGGATCATGATTTCAAGCCCCACATTGGGCTCCATGCTGGGCAGGGAGCCTACATATATACATAGATTTCATATACAATAAAATTGAGTCCTTTGGCATAGATTTCTGTAAGTTGTAACATACTGGTAGGTTCATTCAACCACTAGAGAAAAATCTTATAGAAACTTGGAGAAATAGGGATCCCTGGGTGGCTCAGCAGTTTAGCACCTGCCTTCAGCCCAGGGTGTGATCCTGGAGTCACAGGATCGGGTCCCACATCGGGCTCCCTGCATGGAGCCTGCTTCTCCCTCTGCCTGTGTCTCTGCCTCAATCTCTCTCTGTGTCTCTCATGAATAAATAAATAAAATCTTAAAAAAAAAAAAAAAAAGAAAGAAAAAAAGAAACTTGGAGAAATAGAAAGCAGAACATGCAACCTGTTTTAGAAACCCAGCATAATCCTGAGGAGGACATTAGAGGAAAGGAAAGTTACAGGTCACACACTTATGAATACAGACAGAAAATACACCCGAGTGGATCAGCGGTTGAGCACCTGTCTTTGGCCCAGGGTCAGAGTCCCAGCCCCAGCACAGCTGATGCTGGACAGGTGCTGACTAATGAATATATTCTGGCACCACAGATCCCAAAGCAGGGTACCTGGGCTAGAGGCCGCCTCACCTGGGAAGGGGCAAGAAACACAAATTCTTGAATCCTGCCCTGTAGAAATTAACTGAATTTCTAGCAAACATTTATAAAATGGAATCTGGAGTCCTGGGATCTGGTCCCACATCGGGCTCCCTGCTTCTCTCTCTCTGCCTATGTCTCTGTCTCTCTCTCTGTCTCTGTGTGTGTGTGTGTCTCTCATGAATAAATAAATAAAATCATTTAAAAAAAAAAGAAAAGAAAACTCATAAAAGATTAGCAAACCAAATCAACAATAAGTGTAAAAGGATGATGTATCACAAATGAGTTGGGATTTTTTTCTAAGAATACAAAGTTAGCTTACTTAACATTAGAAAAATACAGTGTTTTGGGTTTTTGTTTTTTTTTTTTTAAGATTTTTTTTTCCATTCATGAGAGACAGAGAGAGAGGCAATGACATAGGCAGAGGGAGAAGCAGGCTCCTGCGAGGAGCCCAACGCGATACTTGATCCCAGGACCCCGGGATCACACCCTGACCCGAAGGCAGACACTCAACTGCTGAGCCACCTAGATGTCCTGAAAAATACAGTGTTATTTACCACACAAAATAAAGGACATATAATCATCAACAGATACAGAAAAAAAAGCATTTGATAAAATGCAACACTCATGATTTTTTAAAATCATAAAACCAGGAACCAAAAGGAACTTTCTTAATCTGATAAAAAGTATCTAATAATAAGTAAGGTGTCTCCTAAGAGGGACCCTACAACAAACAGCACACTCATTGGGGAAATGGTAACAGCTTTCCAAGAGACCCAAGACCAAGACAAGGATTTCTGCCAACACAACTTCAACTCACCATTGCCTGGGAGTTCCTGGCCATGCAATAAGGCAAGAAAACAAAATGAAAAGTATAAGAACTGGAAGAGGTAAACCTCATCCACATGACAGCATATCTTCTACAAAGAAAATCCAGAAGAATTCAAAGATAAACTATTAGAATAATTGAATTTAGCAAGACCACAGGATTCAAGTTCTATATACAAAATTAACTGAATTTCTAGCAAACATTTATAAAATGGAATCTGTAAAACCATCAGAAATTAACAATTACCTTGGAATAAATGTAATGAAAGAAACACAAAGACCTTCACATAAAAAAAAACTATAAAATATTGTGGAGAAATTAAAGAAAACCTAAATAAACAGAAGAAAATGCCACATTCAAAGATCTGAAGTCTTCATATAGTAAAAAAAAAAAATCAATGAATTCAATGTAATTACAAACAAAACTACAGATTTTTTTGTAGTAATTGCCAAGTTGATTGTAAAATTTATACAGAAATGAAAAATACCTAGAAGAGTCAAAATAAAGAAGAACAAAGAAGTAGAAGGACTTACTCTATGAGATATCAAGACCTATTATAAGCTATTAATAGTGAAAAACGGAACATATATAGTCACCTGATTCATTTCAAAGGTTCAGTGAGCAGGATGATCTTTACAGTAAATAAACATTAAGCACTACCTCATACTATACACAAAATTAATTCCAATAGATCATGGATCCAGTGGCAAAACAAAACTTCTGGAAGGGAACAAAGAATTTCTTAAACAGGATACAAAAGGCACTAATCATAAAAAAGAAAAGATCCTAAAAACCAGAATTTATTACAATTAAGAACTTTTGAGGGCAGCCCGGGTGGCTCAGTGGTTTAGCGCCGCCTTCAGCCCCAGGTGTGATCCTGGAGACCCAGGATCGAGTCTCGCATCGGGCTCCCTGCATGGAGCCTGCTTCTGCCTCTGCCTTGTGTCTCTGCCTCTCTCTCTCTGTGTCTCTCATGAACAAATAAATAAAATCTTTTTTTTTTTTTTAAAAAAGAACTTTTGTTAAGAAAGCAAAAAACATTAAGACAATGAAAAAGTAAGCCATAGTGTTAAATATATTCGCAATACGTCCATCTCACAAAGGACTCTTCTCTTGCATATATAAAGTATGCCTACAAGTCAGTGAGACAACTGTAGATACTTCGCCAAAGATTCCAAATGGTCAATAAGATTTGAAGAGGTGCACCAAATCATCAGTCATCAAGGAAATGAAAATGAAAATCAGGTAACCTTTACCCTATCTATCACCAGAATGGCAAAAGCAAACAAAAGGCTAAACAATCCAAATTTTGGAGAGGATATATAGCACCCAGAATCCCTGCGTGTTGCTAGAAATATGAACAATCACCCTGTAGTACAAACACATTGGAAACCACTCAGCAGCATCTACTGAAGCAGACTAAGCAATCCCCCCACCCAGGGATCCATATACCACAACACACATGCAGAGTATTGTGATAAGCGTTCTCCCCATTTTTCAAACTCTAAACAAACCCAATGTCCACCTGTAGAGAACATGCAGTGGTGTATCTATACATCTGAAACTATAAATAATGAAGTAAGTGAATACTGCTGCTGCAGAGCAACAAGCCAGGTGAATGACACATGAATGGCAAAGCAAGCCAGACACAAAAGTATATGCTGTATGACTCCAGTTATCTAAAGTTAAAACAAACACACACTAATCTATGGTGACAGAAGTCGGAACAGCAGATGCCCTTGGGGAGTGAGATTCTGACAGGGAAGGCATAGGACGGAGACTTCTAGGGGTGTAGGTAATACTCTCCACAGGGCCGATGCGTGAGTGTGCTTCCTTTGTACATGTCACCCTGCACCCCCCTCCAGTCACCGCCAGCTCAACTCCCACCCCTGTCTTCCAGAGCCTCTCTGGCTGATGCACCTCCTCCCCATCACACCTCTCAAGAGCACTCTCACACTCATCTTGAGCAGCGGGCTGGGGAATCCTATCTTAGTGGTCATTTCTGGCTGTGCTGGAGGCCAAGGCACAGCCTATTTGGCCCTTGTATTCCCAGGGCCTGGCAGAAAATCTGCTGGCTAGGAGGCACCACAGGTAACTCATTAACTAACCCTGGCTGGCACCCCAGCCTTGTGCCTCTCACTGCTAAGTCACTGAGTCCAAAACAAGACCCAATGCTCTCCTGTGTCACCACAAGCTCCTTGAGGCCTCCTTCAAACGCTCTTTAACAGCTAAGCGCAGAGGCAGAAGTTCCACAGGACTCTTTCTCTAACATCAGCTCAGGCCAGAAAAGGCAGGGAGAAAACGCCTGTACAATGTCACACACCATGCTATTTTCTTAAGGGGAAAAATACCAATTGATTTTTAATATCCAACTGAAAAGTGGGGAAAAGAAGGAAAGAAGAGCTGCCTGTAAGTGTCACAGAGCAAGAGCTGCCTAACGAATAGCGATAGTTGAAAGATGGGGTGAATGGCTCCATCCTTTCCCCCTTTTTTAAAAGATATTACTTACTCATGAGAGACACAGAGAGAGGTGCAGAGACATAGGCAGAGGGAGAAGCAGGCTCCCTGCGGGGAGCCCGATGTGGGACTCGATCCTAGGACCCTGGGATCACTACCTGAGCCGAAGGCAGACGCTCAAGCACTGAGCCACCCAGGTGCCCCAAGTCCATCCTTTCCATTTTAGGGACCTTAAGAAATAAGATTCAACCAAAGGCACAGAGAGCATGTATGAGACTCAGTGTCAGGCAGACCTGGGCTCAAATGCCAGCTTCCTGGAAAGCTGTCTGACTTTGAGTAAGAAATGAACCACTCTCAGTCTTCCCACCTGCTGAACGGAGTCCCTACCCTCCAGTTACCAGGTATGGGACCATAAAGTACGCTTTTTAAGCAAACCCAGGGTGATTTATTTACCACACAGGGCCAAGGTTCTCACCTCGTTCAACCTCATTCAATCCTAATCCTAGGCATACGCATTATTTTTTTTCATTCAACAAATATATGTGGAGCACACTACGTCCTGGGCACGATGCCAAGAGTACACTGAATGTGATCACTAATGACCAGACACAGGCCCTCAACCTCCCAAGGCTCAGGTGTGATTTTCCTTGTCTTAAAGATGGCCAGGTTCAGAGCTATCACCTTGCCTAAGGTCACACAATAAACCGAAGGGCTCAGATTTGGCCTCAAACGCATACCTTTCACTGGTGGTTCTCAATCCTGGCTGCATGCTCGAACTACCCAGGGAGCTTTTAAAAATTCCTAATGCCCAAGTCTCACCCCAAATAAATGAAAACTTATCTCTGAAGGTGGGGCCTGGACACTAATTTCTTTTCTTGGTTTTCCGGACAATTCTCTTGTGCAGCAAAAGTGCTGAGAACTTTGCTCTTTAACTAATAAATGTTTCCCTTCCTTGTTTCTTTAGTTGATACTTTAATCTATATGAATTTGAGATTAGCCTCTTTCCAGCAGCTTCTGAAAAAAGTGAATTACTATCTTTCAGATTTTGTCTTAAACTACCTCAACAATTGTTAAGTCACAAAAGCAAAACCACACTGTAAACACCTGCCTTATAAAGTGAGCTCTTCTAGGATATTCCAGGCTCTTCTTTCTACTGATCCAGGAAGTAGGGAAATTTTCCTAACCCAGGTGGCTTTCAGAGCTCACCTGAATGTGCCCTCTCCCTCCACTGCAGCAAATCTAGGCCATGCTCCCGGAAGCCAGCCAGCCAGCCGATCCCTATCTTCTCAAATATGGAAAATGCCAGGCCTAGAGCAAGGCACAAAGCAGGCTGTACCCCTGCAGATTAAAAAAAGCCACTCTTATATGCAATTCTAGGAACAGGAGTCCACACTGCACAAGTGGACAAAACCAAGCCACATCTGCTAATGTTCCAGGCTGATAAGGTCCCATTGGTCCTGGGGATGCCAAGAAGGCTTCAGAGAAGAAGAGTTAGTGAGACGGGGCCTCAAAGATGTGCAGAAATGGACCAAGGTGACATGCAGCAGAGGGGAGGCGGGTATCTTAGGCAAAAGCAGGAAAGTGTGAGCCAGCAGTGCTGGGCTCAGGGTGAGTTTCATGAGTCCAAGCAAGGGGACCAGCAGGAGGAGAACAGAAAACCACAAGCATCTCTGCATTCTGTAGACCGCGGTACCCAGGAGGACAAATCCTCCCAACATCAATTCATAGTAACCTGTGGCCAGAGCTATGACAAATTCTAACAGCCCATCAGTCCTCATCGAGACTATCTTCATTCATAAAAGAGAGGCTGGCTTTTCACTGCCAGTAAAGTCACACCATGGTCAGAGAGCACCAGGGTGTTCACATCCATGATAGTGGATAGCAGGTCAGAACTGACCCAGGAGTCAGGACAGCGGTCACAGAAACAAGAAGCACTTATGGGAATCTGTCCTAGGAAATCATAGGAATAGCAGATAACACAAGCTGACATGCACATCAGTCATTTTATCATCCAAAAGCAGGAACAAAATCGATTTCCGTTTTTTTTCTTTTTTTTAATAATAAATTTATTTTTTATTGGTGTTCAATTTGCCAACATACAGAATAACACCCAGTGCTCATCCTGTCAAGTGCAAAATCCATTTCCTTATTGTTGGATCAGTAAATGATTCACTGCATGAAATACCACAAGGACGTTAATAAACATGTGAACACTTTCTAATTATGCAGGGAAATGTCTTCTAGAAGTAAAAATGAGGATACAAAACTGTAGAACAGCATACATTTTTAGGTTTAAAATTCATAAGAGGGGCAGCCCAGGTGGCTCAGCAGTTTAGTGCCGCCTTCAGCCCGGGGCCTGATCCTGGAGACCCAGGATCAAGTCCCATGTCAGGCTCCCTGCATGGAGCCTGCTTCTCCCTCTGCTTGTGTCTCCGCCTCTCTCTCTCTCTCTGTGTCTCTCATGAATAAATAAACCAAATCTTAAAAAAAAAAAAAAATTCATAAGAAGTCTTTAAGGAAATAAGGTAGGAAGGAAAAATTGGTAGTAGGTATAAAGTAGAAAGGGCAAAAATAGAAGGATGAACATAAAAAACCCAAAATTTTCCTGTATATTTTTAAACAAAGGGCAACTTTAAGAAAACATGTGTTTAAAAAAAAAAGTTTATCATCCTTAAAAAAAAAAAAAAAAAAAAAAAAAAAAAAGAAACCCAAAAAACAAAAAACACCAAAAATCTCTCAGAACATTCCAGCTTTGTGGACACCAAAGGTATGGATGCTGCACACATAATCCAAAACCTACACAACTGTGTGACCTGACATGGGAGACTAAACTGTTGGGGAGAGTCTTTTCCCTGTATCTATGACAATAATAAAACTGAAAAAAAAAATAAATTTTTAGATTTAAAAGTATATCAGAAGGCAGCCCCGGTGGCTCAGGGGTTTAGGACCGCCTTCAGCCCAGGGCATGATCCTGAAGACCCAGGATCAAGTCCCACGTCGGGCTCCCTGCATGGAGCCTGCTTCTCCCTCTGCCTGTGTCTCTGCCTCACTCTCTCTCTCTCTCTCTCTCTCTCTCTGTCTTTCATGAATAAATAAAATCTTTTAAAATTTTTTTAAATAAAATAAAAGTATATCAGATTTTTTACTTTTTAAAATTTATAGTCTACTATCATTCACTTCAGATTATTTACTGTACTTATACTAAGTGTCTGTACCAGCTAGGAAAACAAGGAATAATATGTGGCCCTTGCCTTCAAGAAGCTCACAGTCGAGGCAGTGGCAAGGCTGTCAACGCTGTCTCAGAAGTCCAAGGACTGTGGGATCCAAATGAAGGCCCTGGAAGGGGTTGCAGTGATTGGAGAAGGCTTCCTAGAGGAGGTGTCACATAAGTGGAACCCTAAAGGACAAACAGAAGTTTGCCAGGCAGAAGGAGGAGAATGGGCCAAGGTGCAGAGACAAGACACAGCTGGTTCAGAGAATTCTAAGTATGGCTACAGCACGAAATGGAAGCTGGAGGTCTAAGAGGTAGGCAAGGGTGCACCCAGAATGCTCCTTATGCCGCAACAAGTAGTTTGGTGTTTCTCCTGCATGGGGTGGGAACTACCATTTAGGCAAGAGAATAACAATGCATTCAACTCATCAACTCCAGGCATTTAATTCTCATGAAGGCGGAGGGGGAGGTGGTAAAGAAAAATGATCCTGAAAAATGGCCCATGCTCCCAGCTATTCACCAAACCCACTTCCTCATGTGCTGGGCACTGGCCCCATTTCCCAACCTCCCTGATAGGTGGGCTTGGCCATGTGACCAAGTTCCACCCAAAACACTGCCAGCGGCGCCACATGTACCTGGCTCAGAAAAATCCCCCACCTGGCCCCTTCCTGAGCTCTCCCCTTCCGGGCTTGATGCAGAGGCACCCACAGACCTTAGGGAACAACCACCAGAGCCCCAAGATGGCAAGACCCTGGGAGGGCACGAGCCACAGATGAACTTCCATCATGCCTGTGCCACCACACAGATTTTTAGTTTATTATATAGGAGTGACAACTGCACAAGTAAATACACATCCACATGTTTTCTCCACCAACTCTGACCACTACTCAATTTCTTCTGCTTTAAAAATACCCATTTTCAAAGGAACTTCTAAAAGGACTAAAACCCATTCATTCTGGGATAAGGACTCCTCGGGCGCTAGGACAAAGGCTCACCCAATAGCCAATGTCCTTGTCTGCCTGGCCTTTTGGTCGCTTCTCCCTCCCTAGGCCAGGCTCCCCCTCCATGTCTGCAGTACTCTCCGGTATCTCCCCTCCTGGAGGGAAATGGGTCTCATACCCAAAGCTGAAACCTAAAGGAGGTTAGGACTTAAATAAAATCTTAAAAAAAGGGATCCCTGGGTGGCGCAGCGGTTTGGCACCTGCCTTTGGCCCAGGGCGCGATCCTGGAGACCCAGGATCGAATCCCATGTCGGGCTCCCAGTGCATGGAGCCTGCTTCTCCCTCTGCCTGTGTCTCTGCCTCTCTGTCTCTCTCTGTGTGACTATCATGAATAAATAAAATCTTTTAAAAAAAAATCTTAAAAAAAAAAAAACAAAAAAACAACGAGGGTTCGGATTATTTATTCTTGAGAGACACAGAGAGAGGCAGCGACACAGGCAGAGGGAGAAGCAGGCTCCATGCAGGAGCCCAATGTGGGAGTTGACCCCGGAACTCCAGGATCATGTCCTGAGCCAAAGGCAGACGCTCTACCACTGAGTCACCCAGGCATCCCCAAACCATCATTTTCGAACTCCTGCAGACATGTGCTACTCCTCGAACACTGTGTGCACAGAGCCTGGATTTGAAAAGCCTCTGGCTAGAAGCAAAGAGGAATTAACAGGAAAACCAGACCATTGCAGGCCCCAAACGCCTCTTAGGCAAATCTGGATGACTCATGACTCTTCCATTTACAGAACCTTACAGGAATCCTGCGATAAACCACAACTACTCACAACAAAGAATCAGCAAAACTGAAATCAAAACAACTCTCAGTTACAAACTCTGCTCACTTACCATCAACAGGAACTAGCTGATTTGATGTGGCAATCTAGTAAGATCTGTATGCACACGAAAAATACAGAGTGCAGAAGAGAATTTAATGTTCCCTATGCCAAATATTTAGTGTCCCACCAGCAAAATAAATATACAAACACTTTACAACAGGCACCAATAGGTAAAAAACAGAACAAGACAGCTTTCATTGTTGTTATTCTGTGAACATTTTTTAAGTAGAACAGATTTTACTTTTGCCCAATTGGGCAAAAGATTAATTTGTAAGCAGAAGTAGCTGGTGGCTGGAGAACCGCTCTGCAGGAACAGGGCTGCCTGTGGGTTCTGTTGTGCTCCCACAAAGTGTCTGGGATTTCCTACTGAATCACCCCTCCCAGGGTCAGCCTGACCATAAAAAACCTCACCGAGGACAAAAAGAACCTCACCTAAACATAGACATCTGGGAGTTCCCATAAAGACACAGCATATGATTTCCCCATAATGCCAGAGCACAGAGGGTGCTGCATAAACTCGGAAATCCTGCACAAAACACATACATTCTTCTTTCTCCCACTCCCCAAAACTAAACTACCTTGCTTACAGGTGTGGAAAAAAAAAAATTTAAGGACGTATTTATTTTAGATAGAGAGAGAAAAGGAGAGTGAGTGCAGTAGGAGAGGGGAGGAGGCAGACAGAAACTTAAGCAGACTCAGAGCAAAGCATAGAGCCTGACATGGGGCTCAAACTCATAGCCCTGAGATCACAACCTGACTCACCCACTTAACTGGCTGTGCCCCACAGGCGTGAAATTTCTATGAGCACCAGCACCTGCCAGAAATCAGGGCAGAAATGCTACAGAGAAACCAGTGCAGCCTGCAAGGTTTATCAGGAACACCATCTGGCTCTCCAACAGGATATAAGCAGATGTGCAGGCCGAAAAAGTTTTCTCAGTTCAGTGCATGCCACTCCTTTAAAAAAAAAAAAAAAGATTTTATTTATTTATTCACAAGAGACACAGAGAGAGAGGCAGAGACACAGGCAGAGGGAGAAGCAGGCTCCCTGCAGGGAGCCCGATGCAGGACTTGATCCCAGGACCCCGGGATCCATCCTGGGCTGAAGGCAGATGCTCAACCACTGAGCCACCCAGGTGTCCCAGGTCACGCCACTTCTGACAGAAACCGCCCCTAACACCCCACAGTGAAGATGTCTGCCCTCCCCATCTGAGACAGATGGGAATTTCAATGTCTGCACCCAACAAGAAGTGGCTGAGCTTTAAAGGTTTCTTTCCTCAAACAGAGAGAAGTCTTCTAACCCACCCAAGGGAAGGACAACAGGTCATCAGACCCAACTGGGACACAGAACATTTTCGTGTTCCCCTAGGTTCACATCCAGTACAGAACAGGAAAGCCGAGCTGGTAGCCAGTTCTCACTTGAGTCATCAATCACAAAAAGGAAGTCAGTCAATCTCGTTCCCTCTTCAGGACTGATTAAATCCTTAGTTTATCGGTTTTCCCTTTTCTGCTGCTCAGCTCCTGGACAGGAGCATTACTAGCATTCACTAACTCCTTTGCTCATTCAAGCAAAAAGCAGGAAAGAGATCCTTGATAAATTCTAGTGAGGTCGCAGCACATCAATCACCATGCCAAGCACTCTGCACGCTCTGCCTTGTTATCGCCATTTCAGAGCTAAGAAACCAAGGAAAATAGAGCCACATGCCCAGCCACCTGCCAGAAGGGCAAGACAGATCACTGCCCTCTCTGAACGCCCTCCGAGTCCTTGGTCTCCAGGCTAGAGGCACCACAGGACGCCTCAGGGGTGCAAGCCCCTCCACCTCCACTGTGTGCAGTTCCCCAGATACTGAAATGTGCCCTAGAGCTCAGAGGCAGTGTGAGACAGGACCTCGAGTGGGATTCTCAACACCCTGCAAGGCAGCTGTCGGCCCTCCCCACTGGGCCTGCCTTACTCACATGCCACCTTGCCTCAGCCTCCTGCCCTCTCCCAGGGGTCCCAGCGGATGGTTCTTTCTGCAGGCTTCCCTCGGCTTCACGTACTTCATATCGGATTCGCTTCTTTCACAACCACCGTGTGCTGCTTTAATACATCCCCACAAGAACAAAGGCTAAAAATTAAATCGCAGATTGCCACCCTGACTGGCCACTACTACCAAACAGAACTTCCCACAAGGTTGCAAAAGCACAAATCTGAGCTCTTCAATGAGGTGGCCCCTGGGCACAAGAATGTGGCTTCTGCGGCTGAGGAGTGAGATTTCCAACTTTAATCCAGTCTAAATTGCCGTGCATGGCTAGCAGCTAACACATTGGACAGCACAGGCAGCAATCATGCCCCAATCTAAGACCCCAGATGAAGGAACAGGTGATGCCCAAGCGCACAGAAGGTACCAAGGGGCCAGGGGCACGAGCCCACTGGTTTCTGCTTCTCAAGGAGGCTGGGACCCCCGTGGCCTACCATCCCTCACTCCTCTTCTGACACCCTGCGATTATTTCTCCCTACCACCTAAAGCCTGATACATGCAGCATCTCTTGCAACCATGTGCCCACTGTGAACTACAAGTGGCACCTGTTCCTTTTATTTGGGGGGACAGGGCTGTTGGTGGCTGCATTGTCAGCACTGGGTACCGGGGAGGTGTTCCCTGAGGACAGATAGGGCATCTCAATTCAACTATCTGACAAATATTTACTGAGTTCCAACTAGGTGCCAGCACAGGATGAGTAAGATGCAGCCCTTGAGGGGGGCCCAAGCTTGGGGGGCAGATTCGGGGGCTGGAGAAGACCACCTGCCCGAGTCCCCATTTGACACATGGGATACAGCAACTTGCTGCCAGTGCAGGGGGAGTAAGTGGCAGAGTAAGGGCAACACCCACCCCTGCTGACATCTATGAGGCTCCACTGCGGCCTCCACAGCCCTTCCCACACGGGGCCAGGAAATGGCAGCTGCTGTGACCTCCCTGAACATCCGGGTCTTCACCTGCACTGCACTCCATGCTGACCTCAAGTGGCTCCGGCCCCAACAGACACTCCGGAAGCGTGAATGCAGCAGAGGTCGGGCCCAACAGAAGGACAGCAGCCAAAGCCACAGCACCTGTGCAGTTTCTGTGACACACCTCACCCCCTCCCGATGTGAACAGGGCACATTGGGGCACACAGAAGGCACGTGAGGCTGGTCCTCACATAGAGGCTGGAGGGAACCTGACCATGGTTAAGCAACTGCAGAAATGACACAAGGATGCAGATCCTAAGAGGAGCATGGAGAAGGTGGTCCTGCATGGGAAAGCTGCCCCCTCACTAGTCTACAGGCAAAGCCTGAGGCAGGGATGCTGTCGGGGCTGGTGCCAGGTGGGGAATGTCAAAGGAACATCGACCCGAGCGGCCAGCTGGAGTGAGGACAGAGGCCCCTGGAGAAGGCCAAGGGCTGAAGAAGAGGAAGTGGTGGCCCACACCCAACATGATGATGGTCCATGTTCCTCCTGGACATTTCCTGTTGGCATTTCCTTCCCCTCTTGCCATCCTGGCCCGGGCCTCTCCAGAGGATCACATGAGGTTGTGTCCACTCCAAGGCACAGTGCCCACAGCAGGGCACCCCATGCCAAACTCTCCCTCAGGACACTGTGCCGTTCTAAATGGGAAGAAGCACCCGTCATTAACAACAGTGCTTCCCCCTGCTCCAGCACCAGAAAGGGGGAGAATGAAGGCGCTTAGGCCTCCTTTCTTCAACCCTCCCTGGAGGATTCACCAGATGCAGCGGGAACAGCACATGACTGCCCAGGGTAGAACTTTGCTGTCAGACCAGGGCAGGGGCCAAGGTGGCAGCTGACCCTCCAAGCTCCACTGCCAACTAGCTGTGTGACCTAAGCCCATTTATCCACACAATGAAGGCATCCTACTACCCTCAGGCCTGGATCTTCCCAACTTGTTCTTCCAATTCCTCCACCCACCAAGGTCCCCACTGGTCCATCCTCCTTCTGCTGCCACTCACCCTGACATCCCCCAGGCCAGGTAACACTCTGACACACTCCCTCACACTGCCTCCCCTCATTTCACCCTACTCAACACAATTACCACCATGCCCCCCCCACATGCCTGTGCCCAGCACAGGTACCCCGAACAGGCACACTGCCTGCTGTCTAACCACAGAGCCAGATCCTGCCCCCCCTCCACTCCTGCAATCACACTTCCCCATCCTATTCCCCCTACAGCCACTTTCACATCTCTTCCTTCATCACACCTCCCCTCCTGTACCCCATGGGCCCATCCCCAGCCTCACCGTCAGCAGAGGACCCTGCTCCCTACTTCACAAGAAAACGCACTTCCTGGAGCAGCAGGAACTCTCACTCACTGTGGGTGGGAATGCAAAATAGGATGGCTGCTCTACAAGCAGTTTGGCAGTTTCTTATGAAATTAAACACACTCTTAGATTTGATCCAGCAATCAGGCTCCTTGGTGTTTACCCAAAGGAGTTGAAAACTTGTCGACACAAAAACCTGCACATGAGTATTTACAGCCACTTTATTCCTAATTGCTAAATCTTGGAAGCAACCAGGATGTCCTTCAGTAAATGAATGGAAAAATAAGTGGTCTGTTCCAGACAATGAAGTATTATTTGGTGCTAAGAAGAAATGAGCTACATCAAGGCATGAAAAGACAGGGAAAAACCTTAAATGAACATTACTAAGTGAAAGAAGCCAATCTAAAAGGCTGCGCTGTTAGGATTCCAGCTACATGACATTCTGGAGAAGACAAAACTATGGAGGCAGGAAAATCAGTGGTTGCCAGGGGTGTGTGGGGAGGGAGGGAGGAACAAGTAGAGCAGGGAGGCTGTCCAGGGCAGTGAGGCTCCTCTGTTTGATACTGTAACGATGGATCCGTGTCATTATGCACGGAATACACAACACCGAGAGTGACCCAGATGTGAAGTGTGGACTCTGGGTGATGATGACGTGTCAGGGCAGGTCCAGTGACTGTAAGAGGTACGTCTCTGGGAAGGATGTTGATATGGGAGAGGCTGTACCTCTACTGGCAGCTGGGGATTCTATGGGAACTCTGCACTTTCTCTCTCTTTTTTTTTTTTTTTCAACTTAGGCTCCACACCCAGCATGGGGCTTGAACTAACGGCCCTGAGGCCCTGAGATGAAGTTGCATGCCCTACAAACTTAGCCAGCCACATGCCGTCAACCCTACACTTTCTGCTTAATTTCTCTGTGATATAAAATTGCTCTTAAAAAGTCTATTAAAAAGGGAAATATGTTGAAACTAAAAATCTATATTCGCACACACAGAAAAATAATGACATGGCACTAAAAAATAACAAAGCAGTCCACCTGCACTAAATAAAAGAAAGTGAGGACTCCCACAGACCTCATGGCCACATCTGTCCTCCAGCCTCTGCACCCACATCCTCTGCTTTACCGCTTCTTAGTCTGGAGGATTCCACACAGCTAAAGCCAGTTTGTCCACGTGAGCACCAGATCTCATGCCTTCAGATGCCACTGAAGGACACGCTCCGTAAGTCCTCCTCTCTCTAGTTATGTTTGCTTCTATTATTTTCCAGGTGAACAAAACACCTATTTCTCCAGTCTTCAAAAAAAAAAAAATCTCATGCCACTTCTTCCTCCAGCTGTCACCACATCTGTCTTTGCTGTTAGCAGCTTCCCTCCTCTTGCTCTTTCTCAAACCCCATGCTATTCCCCACCTCATCCCCTCTCCAGCTTCCAGTATACCAACCTGGCCCCCTACTTCTCCAGCCTCCCTTGAATTTGGGTATAAACTATGACTACATTGAGACAGTTGCTCCCATGTCAGGTTATGTCGTGTGGCACAGATCACTTCAGGAAAGGGAGATTATTCTTGGTTGGCCTTACCTAATCAGTGAGCCCTTAAAAGCCAACTGGAGCCCTCCCTGGCAAAAGAGGCTCAAAGTGTGAGAAGGACTCTACACAAGGGGAACTCTCCACTGCTGGCTCTGGAGACTGAGGGGGCACTACAGGAAGGAGCTACAAGCAGCCCCCACCTGACGGGCATCAAGGAACCAAGGGCTCAGTCCTCAAACCTCTGCCAACAATCAATCGACTGAGCTGGAAGCTGACAGCTCCTTACTCAAGCCTCTAGACCCCGTTAGCTGGCCAGTGCCTTGGTTCCGTCCTTGCAAGAGCTCAAGAGAGAACCCAGCAGTGTGACCACAAGCCTCTGATGTTGTTTTAATCCACTATTTGGTTACTTGTCATGCACCACGTACATAGATATACATATCTACATAAACTACATAAACTGTCTACATAAACTCATAGATGACTAGTATGACTCCTGTGGTCAGGTCTGCAGCTGCTCTCCCCACTGTGAGCCAAAGGCAGCCCTACCATGGCCCACAGGCCAGCACAGGACCTGCTCCTGTGTCCTCATCTCCACTCCCCCGGCACATGGCTCACTTGGTCTGGCACATGGCCTCTGCACTGCCCTCTACTCAGCAGGCCTACCTGGGCCCTTCCCTGCCTGTCTCTGCCAGGGGTCTGCTGGGTCAACTTCCCCAGCCCTTCATCTCTGCTTCAGTCTCTCTTGCTCCAGCACCTGGCAGGCCCCGCTTTGGGGGCCCCGCTGACCAGCCTGTTGTATAGCCCAGCCTAGCCAATCTCTCCTCCTGCCTCTCTGCCTCATTTTCCCCATGGTGCTGATCTGCCAACATCTGTTCTCCATTTACTTACTATGGGTATTAGCCGCCTCCTCCCACTAGACTAGATGGTCCTCAAGGACAAGGGCCTTTGTCTTGTCCACAGACAAATCCTAAACACCTAGAACCATGCTTTGGCAAATGGCAGATGCTCAGGAAATACTTCTTGAAAAAATGCATGATGAGAAACATATTTAAGGGCCCAGCACAATGCCTGGCACACTGCAGGCACTTGAGAACCTGTGTTTGTGATTTGCTGCCAAAAGGAAACAAGCGAAGCACAGCAAAACACAGGCAGGCAGTGCAGCATACCCCTGAACTTGGCGGTTCTAAGCACAGCCATCCTGCTGCCAGACTGGCTCTCCCAACAGTTTCTGCAGCAGCAGGTGTCCCATGTGGACAGCTGGCCGCCTGTGGCTCCTGCTCGGTACATCTGCAGGGCAACACCATTCACTGCACCCTCCCCAAACTGGAAGAACTACATCAAAATGAGGTTCACCTGGAGCCAGAGCACCCATGACCTCCCAGGTGCCGAGACAATGGTTGGTAGCAGCTTGGTGGTTGTCAGTGGTTGGAAAAGAAAGGCACGCATTCCATAATCAAGGCATTGAGTTGCTACAAGTCTACCTGGTGCATGAAGTCCCACTTCAAGTGGAGTTCCACTCCAAGAGGAGCTGAAACCCTGGGAGTACACTGATCCAAACAGGGCCAGAGGACCCAGGCTATGCGAGTGCCGACAAAAACATTCAAAACACAAAGGACAACACTCTGAATAATCAAGACACCTCATGGATGTGTGGTTAGTATAACAGCAACCACCCTCCTAGTATCCTTATTAAATCTTCTCTGCTTCTCTCACACTCATGGCCACCCAGGCCTGCCCCTGATTCTGCTCTGCCCTCCCCAAAAGCCAGCCCAGGAAGGCCTTACCCAGGCTCACTCCGGGAATCCCACACAGTGAGAGGGAAAGCATCCTCATCCTGCTCATACACCATGCCCTTTTCCCATGAAGGAACTTCCATGCCCTGAGGGGACTCACAGAGCTGACCTCCCAGCATAGGTCTCTGCTGCCTGTCCCTGTGCAGTGAACCTGCCTGCTCTTTCTAGTGACACACCCGCATAGCCTGCACTGAACCTGGCTGCAGCTCAGCTCCTCTTGCTCTCCCAGTCCCAGGTACCCCTGCAACCAACATGTGATGACGGCACACATGTCACAAGAGGCAGCATAGGGGGAACCTGGTTGGCTCAATAGGTAGACCATGCAACTCTTGATCTCAGGGAGGTGAATCTGAGCCCACACTGGGAGTACAGATTATTTGAAAATAAGAATAAATGTTTAAAAAGAGGTAGTGTAGTGTCTTTTGTAAAAGGAGTGGGGACTTTGGAGTTGAGCACATGAGTCTATGTCCAGTGGGGAGATGGTGCCCAGGAGCCATGAGGCAGCTACTGGCCACCCCAGGAGCATGACAGAGCCCCCCTCCCCAGGGAACACCTGTGCAGAACTTTATGTTACTGTCTGGCTCTTACGTGCTTTGAGTTTGGAGGTCTAAACGTGGTCTTACAAGCCCTGCCCAATCTGGACTCTCCATACCTGTCTGGTCACCTCTCCTACCCCTGTTCTCCATCCTGAGGACCTCAGGCCATGGCGCTTTCCCAGAAATGCTGAGCTTTTTCCTGCTCCTATGACTTTACACATGTTGATCCTTCTGCCTAAGGTCACTATCTCCACCTTGTGCACACGGAAGACATTTACAAAGGCCCATTGTCCTCTCAGCCCCTGAATTTCTTTCTGGACTTCCCCAGGGACTTGCTGCTGTGTTCATGTCTCTCTTCAGACCGTCATCACACCACACAGGGCCTTCCACAGAGGCCTCCTATCTCCTCCTTCCCTCGTTGCCTGGCACTCGTAGCTCAGCACCTGGATCACACCGCTCCTTTTCCTTTTCACAGCTCTGAAAGGAAGGTGCCCTCAGCACATTCTGCAAGCAAGGACACTAAGCTGACCCAAGACCACATACCAGCAAATAGCCAGATCCAGTGAACACCAACCAGGGCTCTTCCTGGGTATGGTAGTGTGCGTACACATGTGTGCATGGGTATTCATGTGCATACACACATATGGAAAACCAGAGTCAGGCAAAAAGAAATAACACAGACACTGGTATGCCTCCTACATGCTTGGTGCTTCACATCCACATACACTTCCTCCCTTTGACAGTGAACTTATTTCTATTTTCCAGATGAGAAAGCTAAGTTCACAGACTTACACCCTGTGCCATGGCTGTATCCCCCACAGGCTACTTCTCGCCCCCTGCCTCAGTCTCTAAACCTATGAGTAAAAATTACAGAACTTACCCAAATCCATCAGCTTTCAGTGCAGGTTACAGAAACCACTCAAAAATGTTTAAGCAGAAAGGATATAACTCAAGGACTTAGAGGATTTCAAAATCTTTATAAGGGTTGAAGTCATTGGCTCTCAACTGGGCCCCAAGCACAGCTCCCCACACAAGACAGCATTGACACACCCAGGCAGCTGCTGCATCAGAGCTGCCACTAGAACTAGGGAATTCCAGAACATGGCAGGATTGGGAAGCCACTGCCACGGCCTCCTCCTCCACTGTGGGTGCCCCTCAACAGTCAGGGAATAAACATGGGGCTGAGCCACACCATTGCTGGACAGGAGAAATCAGTATAAAGGGGGAAGCGTCACGGTCTCCTTCTAGTTCTGCCTCAAGCCTCTTATCAAGGGAGAATTTGATGGCAGCCAATTCCTACCCAGAACCCCACCTCCAAGAGACTCTGAAAACACACAATTTTAATTCTCCAGCTACCATGGGAAGGAAAGTGCCCTTTGGCTGGTGGCGTGGAGGAGAAACAAGCCCACAGAATCTACCTACCACACCATACTCTCTCCTATGGTCAGGTCACTGAAGATCAAGCAAGGAAACCATGTCCACGGGCTAAGAGTGATACCTGGCAAGCATGGGACACTGCCTGTGACTCCCTGTGCCAGGGGCACCAGCTAGAGAATGTCCCTGACGTATATCTGCCCTGTTAGTAAACAAACTCACCTCTCTAAAAAGAAAGCAAGGAGGGGATGCCTGGGGGGCTCAGCTGGTCGTGTCTGACTCTTGGTTTCGGCTCAGGTCATGATCTTAGGGTTGTAAGATGGAAGGAAACCCGTGTTGGGCTCTGAGTTGGGTCTGGAGCCTAAGATTCTCTCTCTCTCACTGCCCTCTGCCTGAGTCCCACCTCTACCTTTCTCTCTCTCTCTCTCTCAAAAAAAAAGAAAAAAAATAGTTTCTTAAAAAAAAAAGGCAAGCAAGGAACACATTTCTTCCTCAGCACTGTTCATGTCACTTTCCAAGTTATCAAATCCCCAAAACCTAGAACGGTACAGGGGCTAAAATTTTAATCAAACACATTAACACCAAGTCAAAACACCATAAAGGTTTACTATTCTTAAACCAGTGGTTTCACATCTTTATTGCAGACCCCTAAAAACAGTGGGATCATATATGAATCCCCAACAGAAGCAGAGAGCAGGGCCAGAAACCTAAGCTGCACACAGGAGTTATGCTCTGCCCAGAGCTTCTTCTACATACTGTCTCATTTAAGACTCTATCAGGGGATCCCTGGGTGGCTCAGCGATTGAGCACCTGCCTTTGGCCCAGGGCATGATCCTGGAGTACCAGGATCGAGTCCCACATCAGGCTCCCTGCATGGAGCCTACTTCTCCCTCTGCCTGTGTCTCTCATGAATAAATAAATAAAATCTTAAAAAAAAAAAAAGACTCTATCCACTCTTTACAAGAGGCACAATGAGCCCCCACCACCCAGTACACGGGGGATCACAAAAGTTGGGGGAGTTCTTGAGGTCACACAGGTAAAAAATGGTTTGAACCTGGGTCTGAGCAGTTCCAGGTCCCCCAGCACACTCCTCGCCTGTGTTACATGTAGGTCACCTCTGCTGGGGTAAGCCAGATGCAGACTGTGACCCAAGGGGCTCTCCACCAGGTGGGGAAGCACACCAGAAAAGTGCATCATCACAGCTCTTTGAACACAGGAGCACCACACCTCCTAGCCTCCGGCAAGCTGCTCCCTTTCCCTCAGCTTCCCTCCACAAGCCGCTTCTCATTCTTCCACTGCAGTGCAAGCATCGCTGCTCAGCAAGGACACCCAGACCATCTCTGCTGAGAGCTGCATAAAGGGCCGCCAAAGCAGCGGTAAGTGGTCAAAGCTGATTATTACCTTCCAGGCCAGTGCAGATTAGCGGCCTTAAATCCTCACCTTCACAGAAACAATCTATATCCTATGAGAAACATGTGTATTACTGCATCCCCCTTGTCTTTGCTGTCCAGGTATCTACACAAATACTGTTAAAACTACATGGGAGAGGCACCTGGGTGGCTCAGTCGGTGAAACACCCGTCTTCCGCTCAGGTCATGATCCCAGGGTCCTGGGATGGAGCCCTGCATCGGGTTCCCTGATGGGGAGTCTGCTCCTCCTTCTCCCTCTGCCCCTCCCCCTGCTCCTGCTCTCTCCCTTTAATAAATAAATAAAATCATTAAAATAGTAATAGTAGGGGCACCTGGGTGGCTCAGTAGTTGAGTGTCTGCCTTTGGCTCAGGTTGTGATTCCAGGGTCCTGAGATCAAGTCCCACATCAGGCTCCCTGCAGGGAGTCTGCTTCTCCCTCTGCCTCTCTGTGTCTCATGAATAAACAAATAAATTAATCTTTAAAAATAATAGTAAATAAAATAATAAAATAAAACTACACAGGAGGCATAGAATCCCTTAAACACAGTCGCTCCCTCCAAACAAGAAGAGGATCCTACTCAAATTACATTAGTAAATTTTCTTCAAGGAAACAAACACCAACATTTACAACCTACCAGCAGGATGGTTCTCAAAGGCTGGGTGATTTTGTCCACTCTTCCAACCCCTCCCTTCCCAGGACATAAGGTGATGCCTTGCTGCATAACTGGGAAGTGGTCCTGGCATCTAGTGGCTACAGGCCAGGGAGGCGGCTAGACAGCCTTCAATGCACAGGACGGCCCCCACGACAAAGATTCATCCATCCCAAAACATCAACAGTGCAGAAATCCTGACTTAACTTTTTCAACAACTTTTGATTAAAGTCAGTACCATATTAGAAGAACTAGAGAAAATTTCACAAAAATGTGTTTCTCAGAAATGACATTGACATTAGAATCATAGATTGCTACTACTTACCAGGCAATGTGCTAGATGCTTTCTTTATCTACTTGATCTCTAACCTTAGGCAGTCTTATGCTCCATTTAAGGCTCAGAGAAGAATGAACTAACTTGCCCGAGGTTACACAGCTTGTAAGTGGGAGAGCTCACACTGAATCTAGCCAGTATGACTCCTGAAGCAGCACTCAACATTGGCACCCTCACATGCTCACACCTCTAGGACAGCCCTCACACCACCCCCACCCCCCGTGTCTGCTCCATCTCCCCCACCAGGACTATGTCTCAGCTCAAGGTGGGAGCTGCAGCACAGGGGCTTCCAACAGCCTGCAGGATGAAGAGAGAAAAGGGACAGAGAATGCTGAGTCTGCAGCTTTCTCAAGGCAGTGGTCAGGCCCAGCCTGCCACCCTGTCACTTCTCTGGGCCTGTCTTACCCAGGCCACCTTCATCAAGCAGTCATGGCCACCAACCAGTCTGCCCCCTCAGGCCACAAGTTCCATGACCCCTTCCTCTGAGCCCTGTTCTCCGAGATGAGCTTTCCACAGTCCCACCCACACTTCCTCCTACAATTTCCTAGAAATTGGCTCTGTGAGGACAATGAGAACAGATGGGCACTAGGGTAAAGAATGTCACCTGGGTGCAGGAGATAAAATGGAGAAACAGAAAGACTCAGAAGCCCTGGCTGGAAACCCCAAAGGCCCAGCTCTAGCCCCAACCCTGCCCTCAACAAAACTCAATCCTTACTACATACCAGGCCCCCTCTGTAATTCTCCTGTAAAATGTTTAGTGGGTTCCAAACATTTCTGGCACAGACCCCTTTTCCTCCTCAAAGGAATTCTAGATTAAAACTCTCCTCTCACATTGAAACTTTCACACTTTAAGACTCTAGGATGAAAAACTCACTAGGTTCAGCCCATAAGATCATATATTTTGATGCATTTGTCATTAATATTGCACCTGCTTCCCCAAAATACTTAATAGTTGTTCACAACAATGTTACAGCCATCAAAAGGGCAAGGGAGGGGGTGTCTGGCTGGCTCAGTTGGTGGGGTATGCAGCTGTTGATCTTGAGGTCGGGAGTTCGAGCCCCAAGTTGGGTATGGAGATTATTTAAATAAATAAATACATGTTTGAAAAATGTTTTATAAAAGGGGTAAGGAGACAAGAACCAAAGAATAAAACAGAGAAGAGACATTTCTGCAGCACAAAGCTATGAAAGATTTTCAAGAAATAGCAGCTTTCCCGTACTACATAATTTCAGTTATATGCAGACCCTAAAAAACCAAACAACACAGAAACAGACTCAGATACAAAAAGCAATCTGGTGAGGAAGAGGAGGAGGAGGTACAAAACAAACAAAGCGGATTAAAAGGCACAAACTTCCAGATACAAAAATAAATAATACCAAAGGATACAGTGGACAACACAGGGATGTAATGTAGTCAATGACAGAAACACCTCTGTACGGGACAGACGGCACTGGATTCATCTCTGGGATCACTGAGTCATAGACGTAAATGTTCAGTCACTCTGTGCAAGACCTGAAACTAGCATGATACTGCATGTCAGCAACACTTCAATCTGAAAAAAACAGTAGCTTTAGCAACAATCCACGGTAACTGACGGTGTTTCCTATCAAAGCTCTAACACAGTGAGACAAGGCAGCCAACAAAGAAAGGCGCAGCTGACAAAGAAAAGCACAGCCGTGGTGATCACAAGTGACGGATCCCAGAGAGCTGACTCTGGGTGGGTCGATCCCATTTCACACATGTGAGCCACTGCATCCCCGTGACCACCACATGAAGTAGGGCTCATAAGAGGACCTTTATCAATAACATAACAAGCACCTTGTGCTGGGCACTTACTCATGCGATTTTAGAGAGAACTCACTCAGAGAGTGAAGTAATGTATTCAAGGTCACACAGCTAGGATGCAGATGCAGCTCTGTTCAAGATGAATCTCAGCCCTCACCTCCAGGATGCTTCCCAGCCACCCTCATTTTGAATCACATTTCCAAATTTGCCAAGAACCCCCACGTAGTTCTGAAAACCTGCAGACACTGATCTGAGTCAAGAGAACAGCTCAGCCACACAAATCGGAACCACAGCAGCCTATTTGAGGGCTTGGCCTCAGGACAGTGACTCTCTCCCCAAAGTTCCTGGGCTCCTCCCACTGAAGTGGTCCTGGGTGATGGAGTTCTGGGACTAGGGTGGTGGCTGGATGCTTGCCTGTCCACACATGAGAGAAGAGGTGCCCCCCAAACCAGAGCCTGCACTGGGGATCTTCTCCCTCAAGACTGGTCTTAGGTTTACTCAACATGATCTCCACATTCAAATGATGAAGCAGCTGGGGCAGTGTTGAGTTCACATTCATGCCCACAGTGACAGAAGTCTCCAGCCAACCCCAGCCAGCAGAGCACACCACTTCAAAGGGACACCCAGGGGCACCTGGGTCACTCAGTCAGTTAAGCATCTGACTCTTTATTTCACCTCAGGGTCGTGGGTTCAAGCCCCGGGTCAGGATCCATGCTCAATAGGGAGTCTGCTTGAGATTCTCCTTGTCCCTCTGCCCCTCTCTTCACTCATGTGCTCTCAAATAAATAAATGCTTTTTAAAAAAGGAACATGCAGACCTACATGGGCTTTGCTATAGCACACACATGCAAGGGGCAGCTGGAGTGAACTACAGAAATGGGCCCCCCAATGAGTAGCTAGGAACAGGTTGCCACTCTCCCACCCATCCTCTCACAGCCCCTGTGCCCTTCCTCACAGCACTGCCCAGCTTCAGGGCCATAGTGGCTTATATGACTGACTGATGTGTCCCTGGCCACCACCGCCAACCCCTGGCCCCACCCCGAGTGATTACCTATAACCACTTCTCTGCTCTTAATATTCCCATATTACCTGCCAAGAGCAGACCAGGGAACACACACACAGATGCTGAACAAAAACATGGGAGCCCAAGTTAAGAGGCAGGTTCCAGGGGAGCTGTCCCCAAGGACTTGAGGTGAGACACAGGGACCCCACAGGCCCTGCTCTGGCACCTTAGTGGCCTGGTCCCAACACAGGTGGGAAAGCAGAGGATGCCATGCAGTGACAGAAGCAGCACCAGGTCCAGAACAGGGACACCAGCCCTGTGGAGGCACAGAGACCAAGGCTGCCTGGAAACACTAGCCCTGGGTTATGCCAGTGGGGGCCAGAGGTGGAAACATGGGTTACTAAACCTCCACTTGGCCCAAGAAACTCAAGTGATTATCATAAAGGGCCCTTCAGAGGACAAGGGTGACAAAGTAAGGCTGCTGATCTGTTAACACGGGCCACCTGTGGGTCACCCTCAGCCATAGCAGGTCAGAGGCCTGGGAGTGACAACAAAGTGTGAGAGTCAGCCAGGGAAGGACACAGAGAGGACAGCTGGCAGCAAGGGCTCAAACAGCAGAACCTCTGACAGACTAGTCCTACACACAACCGCACAGGACTCTGGGCTATGGGAAGAAGACCCAATAGCTTGGATGACTCAGGGCCTGCTCAGCAAGCCAGGACACACACACATTTTGGATGGGCACAGGCAGCTGGTCTGGAGAACCTAGCTCTTGTAGAGACAAAGACAGTGTTACCTGGTAAAGAAGCTACTAAGTGGCCCCAAAATTTTCAGTTTACTCCCATCCTCAGTTCCATCAGCACAGTCCTGCTGGCACAGCTCCCGGGTTTCCTTGCTGGAGCTCAAGGTGACATCAGTAAACTGAGGGTCATCATCACTCTCCAGGGTCACGATGGCACTGGAGCTGCTTGTGACCACCAGGTCCAAAATGTCCTCATTGCTGACAGACAGCGTGGTTGACAGCTCTGTGCCAAGACTAGACACACTGCAGACGGAGACATCGTCGCTGCGGTTCAGGGCTTTCGAGGTGGGGCTATAGAGCTTCACCGAGTCATAGCCTGTCCTGGGGAACGTGGATGACTTCCGCACACTCTGCTCCCACTCGGTGCTGCTGGGAGCCGGTGGTGTGTAGGATGGTAGCGGGCATGCGCTCTGGCAAGCCCGCTCAGGGACGATCTCCGACTCCGATGGCTTCCTCTTCACGTGGACCACACTGCAGGGAACGGGTTCTGGGTTACTGATCTCTAGGGTAGGAATGCCCGAGTCCACAGACTTAAGGCTGTGCCGATCTTCCAAAGGACCAAGTTTCAACTTGGGCCCAGACTCTGGCAATGAGAGGGATCTGGGTGCCTTGAGATTCAAGTGTTGCAGGTTCTGAATGTGGTCTCCTGGCCGACCATCCAGAATGCCCATCAAGGCTACGCCATTTGTAGAGGCGGAGAGGTTTCCATCAGTCATCTTGGTCCAAGGAAGAACTAGGAAGCAAAAACACAAAAATGGAAATTAAGACAATATCTATAAAAGCCTAAGACACAGGTCTAATATTCTGATATTTGACACAGCTCTTCTTAGGGAGGAATCCTTGAAAAAAGTCCTACATATCCAAGTTTTAATTCAGGACCAAAACCTAGCATTTTAGCATATATTACCATAATATAAAATAATAGGACAATAACCCAAACGAAGGCTATAGCTAGGGTAAAAATACTTAAACAGTCCCCTTGCTCATTATCACCAGCATCCCACCAATCACATATCTGACTCCTAGGCCAGCACAGGGGGTGTGAGGACTGGGCCAGGCAAGAAAGGGTTGTTTTTCATGTTTTTTGAAAAATGATAAACAGAAGGGGCGCCTGGGTGGCTCAGTTGGAGCAGCCAATTCTAGATCTCAGATCTCAGCTCACGTCTTGATCTCATAGTTGTGAGTTTGAGCCCCAAGTTGGGCTCCATGCCCAAAATAAATGACGGAGTACCTCTGTCAAAAGTACATGAATTCAAAAAAAAAAAAAGTACATGAATTCATAACCCATACGTAAATCAAGTTCTACTTGTTCCAAGACAGAAAAATCAAGATGTCATCACCACAACAGGGAACAATAGGACTGTGTAGGCCATGTGCCATGAGATGACCCCAACTGCATCCAAGTCAGCCATGGCCCCTCACAGTGTTTTCATCACCTGACTCACGTCCACAAGGTAGGGTATATCATCCCCATCACCATGGAGGAAACCAAGCCTCAGAGAGGTTAAGAAATGGGCCCAAATCATATTATTATTTAGCAGCAGGGCTGGGATCTATGGGGCAGAGCCCAAAACAGGCCATACCTACTGGATGAATAGCTTAATGTACAGTTATAAAAACCCAGGTAGAAGGCTGGCTCGAGGACAACAGATAATCAAGGAAAAATAAAACCATAAACCTACAATAAAGACTTGAGTGACAAAAGTCAAAGCTGTCAGTGACACACATCTGCCAGTGGTTCTCTGGCCTATGACTGGGTGTGGGGGTCCCTGGGTGGCTCAGCGGTTTAGCACCTGCCTTCAGCCCAGGGCGTGATCCTGGAGTCCCAGGATGGAGTCCCACACCGGGCTCCCTGCATGGAGCCTGCTTCTCCCTCTGCCTGTGTCTCTGCCTCTCTCTCTGTGTCTCTCTCATAAATAAATGAATAAAATCTTAAAAAAAAAAAAACTGGGGTGCGAAGGATGGGATAGAAGGCGCACAAGCCTGGGCAACACAACCCCTAGCAGACTGAGAACCCTCACATAGGTTACACTACCATCTCTCCTTATCCTTTAAAATGTCAAAATTAAAGAAACCCGGTGTGGTTACTGAACTCTGATCTGTGGTTTAGAACAACAGAAAGAACAGTACTTTCTTGGGTTGTTTTTTAAGTAAGCTCCACGCTCAGCATGGACTCCAATGTAGGGATTGATCTCACGACCCTGAGATCAAGACCTGAGCCGAGATCAAGAGTAGGACGCTGAACCCACGGAGCCACCCAGGTGCTCCACTTTCTTGGGTGCTAATGGGCCTTTTCCTGGGCTCTAATCACAACTGTGCTGACTGGCTGAGGTGAATTAAGTCACGTACCATGAGAAAAGCATCCCCAAGGCACAGGCCCCCCCGCAGCAGGTGGTCTATTGGTAGCTGCCATCATCAAAGAGATGGTGGGTGAAGGTTTTGAAGCACAGTGGGAACAATGAAAGCCACTCCCTTTTGGGTGTCCCTGAGCCTTCCTGCTCCCCTTCAGGAAGCCTGGCCCTTCTATACGTCAACACAGCAAAAGCAAATTAATTAAAAGCAGAACAGGGGAGGGAAAAACCAAAGAAACGAACCAGACAGTGCAACAGTAGAGCAGAAATAAAAATATGAATAAATCAAAATGTAGAATTCAGAAATAGAACTATATATAAAAACGTGAAATATGACCCAGAGAGTAAGGAAGGATTATTTAATCATGATGATGTACTAACTGATTATCAATTTTTCTTAGAGGGCAGAACCACATTGTACATCAAAATGAAACACAAAATTAGTATTTTTTTAAATTATGATTTAATACAAAAACTAAATTATAAATGTATTCCATCAAATACTTTTCTAACCTACTGAGCAAAAACTTCCCCGAAAGAGTCTGGCCATCACCTCAGCACCCATGAACACGTTTTCAGTGTCACAGTTCACACTGTGCTCAATTTCCTGGGCTGGAGCCCCTATCCTGAGTCCTTAGCCATAAGCTCCCCCAGGCAAAGCTATGGCCAACTATTTCCAAGACCCTGCCCTAGGAAGTCCCTGAACTCAACCATACTGTGCAAAAACAGGATTCACAACAGGAAGACACAGGGAGATTCAACTGTACACACACTTGAAAGTTCTACATTTTTTTTAATTGAAAGGAAAATACAGTAAGAAACATTTCTAGCACATAGTGAAGAGCTAATCTTTTGCAATATCAAGAGTTATTGGAATTCTCAAAACACTCTAAAAAGGGGGAGGCGGGGCCACCTGGGTGGTTCAGTCAAATAAGCATCTGTCTTCGGCTCAGGTCATGATCCCAGGGTCCTGGGATGGAGCCCCACATCGGGCTCCTTGCTCAACACAGCCTGCTTCTCCCTCTCCCGCTCCCCCTGCTTGTGCTCTGTCAAATGGATAAATAAAATCTTAAAAAAAAAATTATCAAAATACCATCAATAGGCTGACAGGTCAAACTGGCAAAAAGCCAGAAACACAAAAGGAAATCCTCACAGCAAACAGAGCTGAAAGCCAAGTGACCTGCCCAGCTGACATTCTGGCTCTGCCACTTACCATGGGGAGAAGTCTAACCTTCCTGAGCCTCAACTTCCCTCCTGGCCAGCAGTCAAGTGGGCAACACCACAAAACTCACAGCTGGTCTGAGGATACATGAAATGAGAAGGCTTGGCACACCCCACATCGGACCATAGTATGTGCCCAATAAATGTGAATTTCCTTTACTTCAGCCACACAAAGAGCTGATGCACCTGCAAACAATGCATTTAAACTGAAGTTCTTTAAAAAAATAAATAAATAAAAGTAAATAAAAAAATAATAAACTGAAGTTCCAATACTAGAAGACACAGGAACACAAAACATGAGTGTTGAGGGAACCCAAGGACCCTTTCTCAGCATCGTCACAATGAGAGCACAAGGACGGTGAAGCAGGTCTGACAAAGTCCAACGCCACCGGGTGGTGAAAGCCACTGGGCGGTGGCCTCTTCTCCATTCCTCTCTCCTCTGTGCTGGGGGCCGGGACAACAGGACAAGGGCCTCTTCTAGGGAGAAAATGAATGACCTCTGAGGTCTCTGCTCATTCTAAGTCAACGGAAGTTCCTTAAGCCTCACAAACAAGGTGTGAGCCTTCAGGGGAAAAAAAACTAAAAGCAAAAACATACTTCTGCTTGCAACATACTCTCAAAGCAAAGCCTGCAAGGCCCATAGCCACCTGTCCTCAAACCCTTCCATCTGGGGCCACCAGTCCTATGAAAGCAGAACCCACACTCCCGAGCACCTGCCCTCGACAGTGCCCCGAAGGGGGAGGCTGAACACACAAAGCACTCGCTTCTCAGAGAGGCAGCAGGGTGGACTCTGGAAACTTGCCAGGAGGCCAGCTGCAGATGGCCTGCTTCCAAGTCACACGTTTTCTAAAGACAGGATCAGCCTAAATTCCCTAAGCTGGCACAGGGCCCTCCCGGACCCAGCCTCGCCAGCCTCAGCAGCCTCATGCTGCCACCCTCGCCTCTCTCAAAACCCCACGGCCTGGGTGCTCTCCCCAGGCTGGGACATCAGCGCCCCTGGGTGTCTGGCAGCATGGGCACACCCCGGAGGCCACCTCCTCTGAGAAGCCTTCCCCTACGCTCCCAGGAAGGTGTGGGTCCTCCTCCTCGTGGGCTCCCTTTGGCCACACCCCTAAAATGACTGTGCAGCTGCTCCCCTGTCTCTCTGCTGGTTTCAAAGCTTCGGGCAGGCACCAGGCTAACAGGTTCCAGACACCACTGCCTGGCCAAATGCCTGGCGTGGATTAAGGATTTAAAAATCGGTTTGCTGAGTTAATTATTACTAACAACCATGTTCTAAGAGGGCAGGTTTCGGGGACAGTCCGTTCAAGACACATTAGCTACAGGTGGATTATGCTTCAGGAACAAGGTGAGCAGTGGGGGTAATGAGAAGAAGAAACTCCCTCCCATTAGGTTCCTGGCAGCAAGTCCAGGATGACCAGCCTGTGGCGTGTTGGCCACTGCAGTACTCGGTGGGGAACGGTCCATGCATAACAGTCCAGGAAAGTAAAAGAGACTTCCTCCCTCTACACTTGCCTCCCGAAGCTGAGGCCAACCACCCATAGCAGTGGCCACAGCAGCCCCCACAGGCCCTCCAGTACCTCCAGGCCCAGGCAGCCAGCCACTCAAGGCACACGATCCAAGTGTAAGGATGACCAGCAACCACCTCCCAGACAAGGAAAGACATAGGAGACATCAGGTACAGATATGAGGGAAGCTGTTTTCACTACAGGCAGCAAGACAATCTGCATTTTACTTGCCAGTCACAAAACCTCATTCTGCAGCAAATAAAGGGGGTAAGTGCCCCAAGAGACTGGAACACCCCTCACCCCACCAGGGCTAGGACTTCAAGATAAATCACAAAGCCGACAGCAGCTCTGCCAGCGACTCTGAATGAGCCAATGGAAAACAATTCCATCTTGAACAACAGCTTAATTTTCTTCTCTTTAAAAAGCAGTGGGATGAGATCTTGATCAAGTCTTCATAAACAAACAGTTCATGAGGCCGAACCCAAATGATTTAGTTATGTCCCCAGCAGGAAAACCTTCACTCATTGGTGGCTTCAAGGAGCAATAATGCTGCCCATCCATGCAGACAGCCGTGGGCACTCGTCTTCCTGTGGCTGCTTCCTGTCCACAGGCATCTGTTCCCTATAGCCCTCCCTGTGTGGGCTCCCCTCTCGATGCTGCAGAGGGCTGCTTCGTCACACCCCAGTTAGCACCAGGGACACCGAAGCTCTCCCGATCCTCCACAGAGGGTGCACTTGCCTTTGCTGACAAGCGTGCCATCAGCTCCACCCACTGATTTCCATACCCTTAATCTTTATTTTTATAGATTTACTTATTTATTTTAGAGAGAGAGAGACAGAAAGTGCATGCAAATGCAGGGAGAGAATCTCATGCAGACTCCCCACTGAGCCTAGAACCCAATGTGAGGCTTGATTCCACAGGCCTGAGACCATGACCTGAGCCAAAACCAAGAGTTGGATGCTTCAATGACTGAGCCACCCAGGCATCCCCACTAGACCCTTAAACTTAAAAGAAGACAGACACTGGGGATGCCTGGGATGCCTTGGTGGCTCAGCAGTTGAACATCTGCCTTTGGCTCAGGTTGTGATCCCAGGATCCTGGAATCGAGTCTCACATCAGGCTCCCTACAGGGAGCCCGCTTCTCACTGCATGTATGTCTCTGTCTTCTTGTCTCTCATGAATAAATTAATTAATTAATTAATTAAAGATAAAAGAAAAAAGAAGACAGACACTGCTCCTTTCTGTCATCCACGGCCTCAGAACACATCTGTCACAGAGCCAAATTTTCAAGAGGGCAGACCAGGGCTGCAACACCTAACAACATCAGAGCATCAACATAAAATTACGATTTAATGAGTACCAAACACTGTTCTAAGCTCCCGACATGCCATTCTGCTTCATAGACATCACAGCCCTATGTGCTAGGTATTATCCCCATTGCACAGAGAAGGAAACTGAGGCCCATGGCTTACCCAAGGGCTCCACTTTTACCTGACCCCAAGGCCCCTCAGTCAGCTCTGCTCCTTTGTAGCCCCAACGCAGACATCCAGAACCTCCCTAAATCCTCCTTCCTCCTGTGAAAAAGCAGACTGTCTTCGGCCATTTCCAGATGGGACCAAACCCAGGCTGAGCCAGATGCAGTGACCTGCCCAAATTGTACGGGCAAGGCCCCACCTGTTCTCTCTCCAACACCCATGTCACTCTGCATAAGGGCCCTTGGGGTCCCTCATGCTTCCTGGGGAGAATTCTGGTGGCCTCCCAGGCCTTGACCTTGACCCGTGAGGACAGAACCAGTCAGAAAAAACAAGCTATATGAGGTTCTACCACCAAGGAACACACCCTGATCTATGTGGCACCTCCCAAGTGAATTAGCCTGCTCCACACAGGGCCCCCACAAGCACCAACCACTCTGAGTCTCTTTCTCTGTTTAATGTGGTGGCTTAGACAAAAAGGACCCTGAAAAGAAAGGCATAGGATGTTCTGGAACTCAGGTACCTCGGCATTAGCAATTAATGTGGGCAGCTGCCTCTGCTCACCGAGTGTGCATTATATGTTGGGCATGGTGTTCAAAGTTCACACGCATCATCTTTGTAATCTTCACAACCCCCAGAGCTCAAGGTACCGTCATTACCACCTCACAGACAAGGAAACGAGGCCCAAAAGGTGTGTGCAATGAAGCAGCTGCGCTAGGGCCAACCTGGAGAGGACTCAGAAGTCCTTGCTCTTCCCACTGCGGCATGAGCAAGAAGCTTAGAAGAATGGGTCAATTTGCATTATGCAGAATGGAAAGGCCAACCATAAAGGTAATTTGATTTTTTTTAAAGATTTTATTTATTCATGAGAGAGAGAGAGAGAGGCAGAGACATAGGCAGAGGGAGAAGCAGGCTCCATTCAGGAAGCCCGATGCAGGACTCGATTCCGGGACTCCAGGATCACTCCCCAGGCCAAAGGCAGGTGCCAAACCGCTGAGCCACCCAGTGATCCCCCACTGAGCCACCCAGGGATCCCCGCTCCTTCACAATCTTAAGGAGGAAATGTGACCTTCACACCCATGAGCGGTTATGTTTAAAAAAAAAAAAAAAAAAAGGCACAGCTGGGACATTTTAAATTAAGGACTTTCAATGCCCCAGGGGTGGGAAGGAAAGAGAGGGCACAAACCCATAATGTTTCAGCTGCATATAGTGACCTACCAAAGTGATTCATCATAAGTATCTAAAAAGTAACTGACAGGCAACTGACAGATGAAGAAGGTACTCAGACCATGTAACAAAACCAGCACAACTTATAGTCTTAATTATTAATAAGAGAAAACCATTTGTCAAACATTCACCATGCACCAAACCTGCTACGTGCTATCACAAGCTCTACTCATCACAAGCTCACTGAAGAAACTGAGGCCAAGTAAGTCACCTAAGGTCACACAGCAAGGAACTGAGTTCACACCATCAAAGCCCGCATCAGCTTGCTGGAATGCTTAAGAATAGAGTCTAACTTGTGATCAATCATCAATAAGCTAAATGATCATCAATAAGCTAAATGTCTAACAATTTTTACACTTCTCTGTAAGTTAGAGTTCAGGGAAAAGGTTTTTAAAAATGAGATACACAAGGGGGGAAAAATAATGGAGGTTCTGGAGGTAGACTGGGTTCAAATCCTAGTTCCTCCACTTACAAGTTGTGTGACCTTGGACTAGTTTAACTCATATGCCCAAATATCCCTGGAGTAAAATGGAGACCCTATCTCCTCAGGCAAATAAAGTCTTTAGAATCATGCCTGGCATGAGTTAAGCCTCGGAAGATGTTGGCTGGTGTTACTTCTTCCTGGGCCCTAGATAGGGCCAGCCAGCTCAGGCCCACTATTTTAGCAACTCATTTGCATAAACAAAGCCAGACTCAGCCACTTCGTGTCTGCCAGCCTCACTGTATGGTTTCTTCCTGTCACTAACATCTCTCCTCACACAGGCTCTGTGGCACTAAGCTCGGGGCCTCAATTTCCCATCTGTAAAATGAGGTGATTAGCCCAGCTGATCTACCTGAGGTTCTGGCAGCTTGGCAGTCTAGAAATTCTTAGCAATTCAGGTCCTAGAGATTTCATAACCACCCTAAAACAAACATTAACAGATAATATGCACTCCATTTGCCTAAAATCTTCTTTTACATATTATGTATAAATGCCTATTTTTTTTAATGCCTATTTTGATGGCAAATCTTCTGCAAGGTCCCAAGCGCCATGAGCACCCACAATATACTGGGCAG
Source organism: Canis lupus baileyi (assembly GCF_048164855.1). Classification (NCBI taxonomy): domain Eukaryota; kingdom Metazoa; phylum Chordata; class Mammalia; order Carnivora; family Canidae; genus Canis; species Canis lupus. The sequence goes on along the minus strand of NC_132839.1, from coordinate 60,500,755 downwards.
GCATCTCCTGTGTTAAGGCTGAGGACATGATGGTCAGAAGCTTTGACCGACAGGGCAGACAGATTCCAAAACCAGCCACTCTGATAGGCAGGTCCTCTCTGTCAGAGAGGACTTCAGCAGAGCACTGGTGAGAGGATGTGTAGGCATGAAAGAACTTCGCCCACTGGACAGAGGGGAGTAGGGCAGCTGGTGGGAGGGATTGATGGAGGGATGGAGAGGAATGGCTGGATCCAGAGGCCAGGCAAGGCAGTGCCAATGCTGGTGTGAGAGGATGGGCTGGGGGCGCATTATGGAAACTGTTTCACAAGCAGGAAGCCAGCCCAGCTCAGCATGAAGCAAAGCGCTGGGCAGGAACCTGCTGGGACCACGGAGGGCAGTAAGGTGAGCTGAACCTCACCCAGTGACCTGGTGCAGTCTGAATCTCACCCATGCCTCTCGCCAGTCGGGTAACCCTGGACCAGTCACTTTACCTCCTTTAGTGTTTCCCAATGTTTCATTCACTCAGTAACGCTAATGAGACAAGTTCTCATTAGGGCTAGGCATCAGGTGGAGCCCACAGTCTACAGGGATCAAATATATACAACAAAGACAGCCTGGGGGGGCGGGCGGGTGAGGGGCAAACCAGGCACAGCAGGGGGTTAAGAAGTGGGAAGAAGTCATACCCAAACCTGAGGCAGGGGCTGGTACTGGCCACATAAACTGGGCAAGAGGCAGTGTTCCAGGACTGCTGTAGGACTAGCCAAGTCCAGGCAAAGCACCTAGTGGTGTGCAGATGCAACCCACCTGTAGAGGGAGGGGATCTGGGTGGCTCAGCTGTTTGAGCACCTGACTCTTAGTTTTGGCTCAGGTCAGAATCTCCCGGTCCTTATATTAAGCCCCATGAGGCTCCACGCTCAGTAGGGAACCTGCTTGAGATTCTCTTTCCCTCCACCCCTTCCCCTGCTCATGTTCTGGTGCTCTCTCTCCCTCTCAAATAAATAAATTTTTTTAAAAAATAAAAAATAAAGGAAGTCAAGACAACAGCAAGGTGCTAATATCCTTCTTGCTGACAGGGTCCTAAAGATGCAACCCTCCTCAACTAGCCTCAGTACATAAAATACGTCATGCCCAGGAGCCTCCTGCCATAGAACTTTCCAAAGCAAAGCTTTCAATTCCATTACCGAGAAATGGTGCTGTACAATTTCAAGGCAAAAAAAGTGGGGTATTTTTGGCCGGGTAGGACTCCAGCCCCTAAATGCCCACTGCCCCAGCGGGGTCCGGAGCCCGCGGGGCCAGGCCTCCTGCTTCCTGAGGCTTCCACATCATGGCCTCACCCCCGCAGCTTCCTCCTGGCAGCTCGGGGCCCAGGGAGGGCGGCCTGTGGCGCACCCCCGACACACCAGCTCCCGACACACCCGCTCAGCGCCCCGTTCCCCGCCCTGCGGGAAGGATCCCCAGGCCCCGTCTCTCCAGCCTCTCCTGCACAGAGAGGATCTGCGGCCCGGGCGAGGGGGTCTCTGAGGCCAGCGGAGTCCCTGGCCCCGGGACAGGGAGTCTGAGAACCTGGGGGTTCTGTGGTCTGGCAGCGGTTCCAAGAACCGAGGTCGGGCGCTCCGAGAGGGAGGGGAGTCGAGGGCCCCAGACGCCGGCTGCCCCCAAGCGCAGGGGTCCCTGGTCTGGAGGGTTCCCGAGGTGGGAGGGGCCGGGGGTCGGGGCCCCCCGGGATGCTGGGCAGGATCGCGGGGTGGAGAGGATCCCGGGGGTAGGGGTCCCAAAGTGGAGGGGTCTCCCGGGAGGGGGGGCTCTAGGCCCCCAAGGATGGGGTCAGAGACCTCGAGGGTAGAGGGGCCGGCGGGGCGGCGGCGCGCGCCGGGCCAGCCCCTCTCCCGCCGGGAGCCCGGTGCATCGCAGCACAAAACTTTCCGTCAAGTTCCGGAAAAGGAGCGTGTCAGCGCGCGCGCCTCTCCGAGGGCCGGCAAGCCACGCGCCCCCGGGCCCCGCGAGGTCACCGGGCCCCACGCGCTCCCCCGGTGCGGGGCGGGGAAGCGGCGGTCGCGCGGCGAAGGGTCGCCCAGCCGGGCCCCGAGCCCGCGCGCCCCGGCCCGGCCCGGCCCGGCCCGGCCCGCCTCCCGCTCCCACTCCCGCCGACGCAGCAGCAGGTGGCACCGGCCCCCCTGCTTCCCTCCCTCCCGGCCCCCGCCAGACGCCCCCAGTACCGGAGTCAGCGCGGCTCCGACGCCATCCCCGGGGCCGGCGGGCGCGCAGCCCAGACCCCGGGACCCGCAACTTGCGCGACGAGGACGCGGGGCGCGCCGCAGGCGGTGGGCCGGGCGGGCAGGTGCGCGCGAGCCGCCCGCGGCCAACAGCGGCGCGCGCCCTCGCCCCGCCCCGCGCCCCCGCCCCGCCCCGCCCCGCGCCCCCCGCCCCGCCCCGCCCCGCGCCCCGCCCCGCGCCCCCGCCCCGCCCCGCGCCCCCGCCCCGCCCCGCGCCCTCGCCCCGCTCCGCGCCCCGCGCCCCGCGCCCCGCCCCTCGCCCCTCGCCCTCGGCTCGCCCCGCCCCCTGCCGGCGGCCGCCGCTCTTCCGCCCGGCCGCCGCCCCGCCCCCGCCCCGCCCCCTGCCGGCGGCCGCCGCTCTTCCGCCCGGCCGCCGCCCCCCGCCGCGCCGCCGCCACCGCTGCTCGCGCTCGACGTTCTCCCTGCTGCCTGCCACTCCTCAGCCGCTCGCCCGCCGCCCGCGGGTTCCGGAGCGCCGTCGCCGCCCCTCTCCTCTCCCGAGGGCCCAGTGGAGCCGCGAGGGGAGGCCGGAGGGCAACTCCGGGTCCGCCCGGCCCCGGGGACACCTGCCAGGGGCCTCCGTACCTGGTCGGCTCCACCCGCGGCCATCTTGGAAGTGGGAAGCGGCCGGGAGGGGGAAGGGGCGCGAGCGGGCAGGGACCAGGCCTGGGGAGCCGAGCGGCGGAGCGCATCGATGGGCGCCCCTGGCCCCGGGCAGCTGTGCGGAGCGGCCGGCCGGCCCGGGACGTGCGGCCCGGGGGACGTGGCTTCGGCGGCCGCCCGGCCCGGCCTTAGTCTCTCGGCCTGTGAAGCGGGCCTTTCTGCCGGTTCTCCCGGGAGCAGCTGTTGTATGGTGCCTCGCGCCGGAGTTCCCACACCTGGCTGCACTTTGGTGCTGCCGAAGGATTTGGGGAATCCGACTCCGGTGCGCGTTAAATCACGGCTTCCGGAGACAGTGGGGTGCAGTGTGGGGACCCCTGGCCTCACGCTTCTGTGCGCTCTCTGGGGTCAGTAGTGCAGAAGCAGAGGCCGGGTCTGTGATAAAGCCGTGCAGCGTGGGCGATGAGGTCACGCCCCGGGCCCCAGGGCGGGACCGGAGCCGAGGGTCGGAAGCCAGCCGCCCTCCCCGACCGCCTCCCAGCGCCGCGCGGAGCCCCCGAGGGTCTAGGCTGCCGGCGCCAGGGCGGGTTTATCGTCTGGGCCTGGCACCTGGTCGGCACTTATTGTTGCGTTCTCTTCCGGGGCCGGCAAGAGCAGAGGACGAGCCTCAGTGGCTGGGACCCCGGAGCCTGAGGGCTGTCACTGGCAGAGAGCTGGATCAGCTGGATCGGAAGGAGGATTTGAACTGGGAGAGCGGTCAGGGGCCGGAGGATGGCCTCTCCTTTGCAGAAGGCATCTAGAAGCATGTGCTGGAAGATGCATTTGTTCCAGCCATGGCCATAAACCTTGTTTCTCCTGCCTGCGAGCTAGTCCTAGGGGTAAAAACTCTTAGAGCCTACTATTGGTTATGATGGCAGGAGGGGTGAGAAATTGTTAAATGGCAGTCTCTTAAGAGAATATATTAACACCCTTTACGGTGCCTGGTGCGTAACAGAAGCTTTACAAATGCTGACTTTCCTGGGTGGTTTTCAGCAAAAATGTTGGGTCTCCTTCAAACCCCAACACCATTTCCATTTATTTTTAGAAAACACTAACAAGAAAGTACAGACTTGCTTCAGGCCTGACTTAATTAGCAGTGTAATAAATAGGATTAATAACTCTGCGTTTACAGTGTTCCTTGCACCTCCCCCAAATCCCTTCTTGCCCTCATTCTGAGTCCTAGGGTTTTAAAGCCCCACAATGACTGGGAACCATTGTTCTGAATCCAGAACCAAAAAAAAAAAAATTATGGCCCACAGATTTACATTTGGCGCCCTCTGTCTGCCTCTTCCTCACCCTCTCCCCATCCTGCCGCCCGCGCCCTGCTCCCTGCCCCAGCACAGAGTCCCTCCCTGGGGTCCATCAGACACTTACACCCTCAGTGTGCCAAACAATTAAAAATACAAGGAACAAGATAAGCTGTGTGGGCATCTGCACTTGTGTCACCTGTGAGACCCTCGGCGCCTCCCAGCACCCATCTGTGACACAGAGACAACTGTGGCAGGGTGGTCAGTGCCGTGTCCCCCTCTGCTGCCTCACTGCTGACTGCCTTCGCAAAGTCGTGCAGACTGAACCCCGAGATCCACAGAAGGATTCTCAGCAGCATTGCTCCTTTGAGGGCTGCCAAGCTGTTGCTTGATGTAGACAAGCACCGGCTGTCAGGGTCCTCTGCTCAGTGCCAGGCCCAGCACTGACTGACCGGTCCTTGGCTGTGTCCAGAAGCCTTTCACCATCTACAAGGCTTACGGCACCTTCGCCACCCAAGATGTGTGAGGATTAGAGACAAAGTAAGTGGCAGTGACAGGTAAATGTAAAAAATTGCCTGGCTTTGTAAGTTTGTGGCACGTTTGGGGAGCTCTTGGCACCTCCCCTGTCATACAATGTGCACAAAGTGTGTTGTCAACCGGCCAAGGTGAGGGGGCACATGAGCCTCCCAGACAGCCCACGGAGGGACTCACATCTGACCTCTGAGCCTCCCTGGGCTCAAAAGCAGGAGCAGGTGCCTGATATCCATGGAAACCACCCTCTGCTGGGCCCTGGCCACACAGGAGTGATTGACAGCCCAGAGTTCCTGCCCTCACAGGTCCCCAGTCCCGAGGGGCAGATGGACATGTCACTTCACAAATTCAGCCACATCTTGCAAGGAAAACAATGAACTGACCAGATGCAGACCCCAGAAGGGTCACAAGCACAGTGTCAGGACCCCTACAGGTCCCCAAGCCCATCCTTCAGAGGCGAAAATTGGGGCCCAAAGTGTAGGTGGGGTAGGAGGTGGGCACAGGATGAGGTCGGAGGCCTCTTGTCCTGTAAAACCCCTTTGCATCTCTTTCAGGAGATACAGGGATCAAGTCTCCCAAACACACGTTTTGCTCCTGACTTCCCCAGCCCCCTGAATGTGAGCTCCATAAATATTTGTTGAATGGATGCATAAATGCTGCTCACAGCTGCACCTGTACCTGTAGCCATCCCAGGTGCCCTGTGCTGTCCTGGCTGTTGCATGCCATTACCACAGTCGAGCCCCATAACCTGCCAGGCTGGCACAGTGATTCGCATTTTGCAGGTAAGGAGACAAGCGCTGCGCAGGGAGGCTGTTCAGTCCACGGTTCGCTGCTTGTTCTCCGCTGTCCAGAAGGCCTTGCCCGCTCACCCTCCTCCCTCCCTGCCTCCCTGTCGTCAGCCTCTGTTCAGAGCCACCAGGGCCAGACCATCCCCACAGGTCAAAGGCAGATCGCACAGCCTCCATTTATTCCAAAAACGAGTTTCTCCTCAGCCCAAGCGTTTTCAGAAATCCACCAGAAAGCTTACCCTTTCTGCCTTTACTCCTTGGAGTGTTAACTCCTTCACCGCAGAAGTGGGGCATTCACTTCTTGGAAAACAATGCCTGGAATTTGCAGTTCTTTTGATGCTTCTGGAAACTGAGCCATATAATAAGAAATTTAAAATAAATAGAAACAGAGGCAGAGGGCAGCCCGGGTGGCTCGGCGGTTTAGCACCACCTTCAGCCCAGGGTCTGATCCTGGAGACCCGGGATCGAGTCCCACATCAGGCTCCCTGCATGGAGCCTGCTTCTCCCTCTGCCTGTGTCTCTGCCCCTCTCTCTCTCTCTCTCTCTCTCTCTCTTTCTCTCTCTCTCTCACTGTGTCTGTCATGAATAAATAAATAAAATATCAAAAAAAAAAAAAAAAAAAAAGGCAGGGAATGCCCAGGAGCACTGGAGGTCAGCCTTCCCACACCCTCAGGCCCAGAGAAGACAGCCAGGGAAACAAAGATGGAAAGGTGTCAGAATGGACCAGGGAAGCCACCAACAAGCCCCTGCACTTGGGGGCAAGAAGCAGCACTCAGATCCCCACCACCAGAGCCATCAACTGGTATTTGGCAGTTTTAACAGGTGCACTCACAAGCTTCCTACCTGCAGTCAATTAAACTCCGTGAATGCAGGGAGGCAGAACTTTTAGTAGCAACACTTTCATGAACAAGAGAAGGCATGGCTCCAGCCAAGGAGGAAGCGAAAGAAAACAAGTGTAACACACAGAATGTCTCCGGTCTATTGGTACACTTGAAAGGAGCTATTCTTACCCCAAAATTCAGGCAAAAACTATTCTAAGAAAGATGTTCACTGGTGTTATTTGCAATAGTGAAATGGACATAACATGAATGCCCGATCATGAGGGAAGATTAAATGGAGAGACTTATATGCAGCCATTAAGAAATGTTTAAAGAATTTATTACAGCACAGGAGAAATGCTTAAGTTATTAGGGTAATACTGAATTTTAAATAAAGTATAATGAAAGAATATGGAATATGTATCATCTACAGGCATGAAGAGAAAGAAACACTGATATGAATATTGGAACACACCTGATTGTCTTCTGTCCCTATATATTTAGAAACTTTTAGATTTCCCCACAAGTATATGCTCTGTTTATAATGACAACATGCTGGGATGTTTAGGTGGCTCAGTGGTTGAGCATCTGCCTTTGGCTCAGGGCATGATCCCAGGGTCCTGGGATCGAGTCCCATGTCAGGTTCCCTGCAGGGGGCCTACTTCTCCCTCTGCCTTCTCTGTGTCTCTCATGAATAAATAAATAAAATCTATCTATCTATCTATCTATCTATCTATCTATCTATCTATCTATCTATCTAATGATGATGTACTAAGATACTCACTGCTGGATAACCAGCAGACTTTGAGAAGCACAGTAAACCATCAGATGAGGGCTCTGTGTCCAGGGCCCTTCTTCTCAAAGCCTCAAGATAAGCAAAGCAAGACCTGTTCAGCGCTCATGCTGCAAGAGGTTAGGGAGACCATGCACAGCCAGACAGCCCAACACAGCAACGTGACTGTGGTCTGTGTGACCCACCCTCTGTGACAGCGTCTCTAGCCACCCTAGTGACCCCTATGATGCCGAACTGTTGCCCCGTTTTACTGGGAACAGTGAACCCAGGTGGACCTGGCCCCAAATCAAAGGTCACTCATTCCCAGAGCATCTCATGGAAATTATGGGAAAAAGTGAGCTTATAATGAAACCAAGAGACCCTGCAAATTAGGGAATGCATGGCCTTGCTGGGGCGAGGGGGGAGACCCAGGAGACCCCCTGTGGGCTCCTGGTTAGTGAATCTTTCGAGGTGTCCAGGGCCAGACGTCTTGAAGTTTCTAGGTATGAAGGGAACAGTGGCCAGGGTGAGTCTCCACACTCCTGCACAGCACAGTGGGATTTTCCAAGTAGTCTTGTGTTTTTGCTTTGTTTAAAGATTTTATTTATTTATTTATTTTAAATTTTTATTTATTTATGATAGTCACACAGAGAGAGAGAGAGAGAGAGAGAGAGAGAGGCAGAGATATAGGCAGAGGGAGAAGCAGGCTCCATGCACCAGGAGCCCGACCTGGGATTCGATCCCGGGTCTCCAGGATCGCGCCCTGGGCCAAAAGCAGGTGCCAAACCGCTGCTCCACCCAAGGATCCCAAGATTTTATTTATTTATTCATAAGAGACACAGAGAGAGAGAGAGGCAGAGACACAGGAAGAGGAAGAAGCAGACTCCCTGCAGAGATCCCAATGTGGGACTCAATCCCAGGACCCCGGAGATCACGCCTTGACCAGAGGCAGATGCTCAACCACTGAGCCAAATAGCCTTGTTTTTTTAAAGACATCACCCAGTTGCCTGCTGCTGTCACCATCAGAAAGCACAGCCCGGTTTGGAAGCTGCGGGGTCAGGTCCCATGTGGATGCTGCAAGAGGAGAGTGCAGGAGCAGCTCCTCCTCACACACTATGATCCTCCGAGGGGCACCCCTCCTGGCCACACATGTGCCTCTGTCATTGGGCCTGAGGGCTCTCCGGGTTCACACAACTACCTGGGGTTGTCCTCACAAATGAGCCTTTGCACCTGCTCTGCCCTGTACCCAGAACCCCCCCGACTCCCTTCTTGCTCCAATTCCTGGTCATCCAGTGAGTGGCTCCTGACATTACCCCAGGTACTGCCCACACCATCCCACCCCGCTTACACCTGTGCTCATCTCCAGGCCACCCTCTCAGATACACTCTTGCCTTGTAGGGTCTCTGTACAGTCCCCCAGGTCCCACAGCCAGGAGGGCAAACGGCAAAGCCATACTGAGCCCGGCACCAGGAATATGTCCACTCCCTTCATCCTGGCACCTGCCTTTGTCACAGAGAGGAAACTGAGGCTCAGGCCGGGGGACCTTCGAGCCCAAGGCCCCACAGCAGCTAAGTACACAGGCAGGATTTGAACCTAGGCCCTCTAGCTCCAGAGCACTGCTCTGGGCCACCATATTATCGAGTGAACTCACCTCCTGCCCCTGGGTCGGGGGCACACCCACACAACACTCACCCCTCTCTGAGCCTTGGTTTGTTCACCTGTAAAACGGAGATGACCCTGGGTTGCTACATCCTTGGGCTCCTGGGAGGACTTGGGCAGATGGGGCCCCTGGAGAGAGGAGGGCTGGAGGGGGATCAGGGAGGTGTATAGGAGGGAACACAGGCAGCAGCACTCAGATGAGGTGAGTGAGTGCTTCCAGGGCACATGGACTCAAGTCTGTATTCTGAGGGACACAGAGTCCACCCAGCCTGCCTCAGCTCCCCACCAGGGCTCCAAGCAGATGTCTGAACTGAACATAAGCTTCTTCTATGTTCTTCTACATAGAAGAAGCCCAAGAGGGCCCCTCTAGTGCCCCTGGGGCTTAGGCAGGGAGACCAGTAGGGTGAGGAAAGAGGCCCAGGCTCAGAGCCAGGAGACTGGGGGCCCCATCCCAGGTGTGCGGCTCACTACACCTGAGTGACGATGGGGGCGGTGCATATAGCACGCCTGCTGGGAGGCCCCTCTGTTTCCACCACATCAACCTGGCCCTGGCGGGAAGCTCAGCAAGGCTTTGGGCAACCCGTGGAGGGTCTGGATGCCCATTTTATGCTTGGCCCACCCGAAGCAGTGGGACCTTTGTTTGAGAGCGCTGCGGGAGCACCCTCCCCACTGCAGACTCCACCGGGCGGGGCGGGGCGGCGGTGCTCCCTGTCCCTCAGGATCTGCGTCTAGGAGGAGCGCAGTGGCTCCCAGAGGAGGGCCGGACTGGGGGGCCTCACCTGAAGGGGGGCTCACCTTAGGGCAGGGGTGGGGGGGAGGAGGCCACATTGGTCCCTTCTGACCCCCCCTTGGGCTCCACTGCTGAGCGAAAACCCCACTTTTCCTGCTTCTGACAGACTTGTTTTCATCTTTCGAGCAATTTTAATGATGGAAAAAGTCCAATCTGTACAAAGCAGGGTGCAGGTTACAGTGAAGCCCCTAGGCCCACGGCCCCCGCCTCATGCTGCTGTGTCCGGTTTCCCCTGAGCCCTTTCCAGTATAGCTCAGATCACAGCTAGTTCGTGCACATCTCCAGCGCCTGAGCTTTTTCCTGTCACGTTTATGTGTCTCGATTACCAGCAGACAAAGGTTGAAGCCGGTGAAGAGGTAAAGAGCACTTTGGGGACCATGATGGTCTCATCGGTGTCACCCCCATCACAGACACGGTCAGTCCTTCCTGAAGTGTAGGTACAATACTGCCTGCATACCTGACCAATTTAACAAGAATTCCTCAGTATTTCTAATGATCTTTAAAAAGGTCTTTTTAAGGCGCGTGGGTGGCTCAGTGGTTGACTGTCTGCCTTTGGATCAGGTCATGATCCCGGGGCCCTGGGATCGAGTCCCACATCAGGCCCCCAACTCTCTGTCTCTCATGAATAAATGAAATATTAAAAAAAAATTTTTAAAATAGGATTTCCTGGGTGACTCAGCAGTTGAGCATCTGCCTTCAGCCCAGGGCGTGATCCTGGAGTCCCAGGATCGAGTACCACATCGGGCTCCCTGCATGGAGTCTGCTTCTCCCTCTGCCTGAGTTTCTGCCTCTTTCTCTCTGTGTCTCTCATGAATAAATAAATAAAATCTTTTAAACAAATAAATAATTTCAAAATTAAAAAATAATAAAAATATCTTTTTATCGTGTTGAAATCAGGATCCAAAGGCCACAAACTGCTCGGAAGATCTCATACACTCTCTTCTAATCTAGATAGATCTTGCCTTCGTTTTTCCTGTGCTGTGTATTTGTGGGTGACACCGGATCGCTTGTCCTGTAGAATTTTCCGCACAATGGACTTGGCTGGTTACAGCCTGCTGGTGGCATTCAATGAGCTCCCTCCACCCTTATTTCCTATAAATTCAGACTTTTATCTCAAGCAGTGGTTCCCAGTCAAGGGCAATTTTGCCCCCCCGAGGACATTTGGCCGAGTCGTCTGAAGTGGGTCTTGGGAAGCTCTGTGTTGGGGATGGAGGCAGGGCCAGGGGTCCCTCCCAGAGTCCAAGTGTGCACTTCTTACATGTCCCACCCGGAGTGGATGGCTCCCCTCACTTTGAGCCAAGTCACCTTGGACTAGCAGGCCCTGTGCTGTCAGCATCACCAGCTGCTGGTTTACTGCCGTCATTAGGGCTGCAGAGTGGTGAGACCTGTTACTTTTCGTTGTAATGCAGTTATGATTTTTTTTTTGCAGTTATGATTTTAATGCTCCTTCGCACATAGTTCACAAAGGGCTTTCCCATCCAGGATGGAATAGCCAAAGTCGCTGCCATGCTGGAGGCAGACTGATTATCTCTGAGTGATTTTTCTCCAGATGAGGAGACGGGTCAGAGCAGGGGAGTGATTTGCATAAGACCCCATAGGTCAGCAGTAGCACCTGGCTAAGCCAAGGGGTGGTCACCTGGCTAGAGCTCCATTCACATCAGCATGCGGTGCTTATCAAACTGTAGGGAAGGGAGCAAATGCCACGCCAAGCCTCTTTTAAAAGCTATAAAAGTTCTAGAAGACTATTATGCATCAGCTGATTCTAAAATCCCTATCCAACCTCAGCACTGTTCTATGCGCGACACAGATGGTGGCCCTGTTCACATGCCTTTAGGCTCCCTGCTACCTCCAGAGTGAACCTTTCCCAAGAGACCTTCAAAGTCCCTCACAAAGTGACCCCTCCCGACTTCGTGAATCAGGGCCCTCACCCCCACCATACCCACCTGGACACCACTGGTGAGACTCTGACAGACTAACCAGAGATTCTGGGGTGGTTTGACCAGTTGGCTTTGGTGGCCACTGCAGAGGGAATTAACACCTACGCACCACCCATATGTGCAGGCACATTACTCCTTCTCAGCCTGGTGGTAGGTCTTACTTTTCTAGTTTTGCAGAGGGAGGAAACTGAGGCTCCGGAGGGCAAATGGCTTACAGAAGCCCACATGGCAAAAGCCAGAGCTAATGAAGAGCCCGGCAGTCTGGCCCCAGTGCTGGGCTCCACCAGCTGCTCCGCACAGCCACCCTGTCCACAGGCCTGGGGGGGTGGGGGGGTGGAAGCTCCCCACTGTGCACCCCAGCCATTTTCCAGGCCTGGGGAGGCTGTGCCCAGGTAGCGGTGTCCCCAACTCTCCAGGATCTGTAGCCAAGCCGGAAAGCCAGAGGCTGCCATGAAGGAAATCACTTTGTCAGCAGCCCATTTGCAGGGTGATGGGTAGAGATGGAGCCTCGTGTGTCTCTCCCAGATGAAATGTATAATTTGTTCTGCAGGAAGGGCCCCACCCCCCACCAAGTGTATAGAATGGATGGTTGTACCTCCCTCCTCCTCGTGCTGGGCCCAGAGATGTTGCATGACCTTGGCAAGGCTGCCCAGCTGGTCAGGGCCGAGTGACCCCAGGGTCGGGTGGGGTGGAGGGACTGCCTGGCAGGGAAATCTGGGGGGTAAGACAAGGAAGAGCCTTCTGATGGGGAGGGCTGCCTGGACTCACACCTTCCTTCAGAGCCCTCGAGAATGGTCGTGGCTCAGGTGGGCTGGAGAGACCCTCTGAAGTTTATCTAGGAGAGATGAGAGAGGACATTGTGAGGCCTTCCTTCCCAGAGAACTGGGGCCGCAGGAGTTTTACTGATTTAGAAAAATAAAATGTATTACTAGCATCGGGTTTATGGCCTAGCACATAGTAGGATTTTGATACTTATCTGTTGATTGAATGTTTTCAAACTCTATTTGTGACCAAGGTCCAAAGACCTCTTTTCCTAATTAGCAGCTTAATGCCAAGATGAAGACACCCCAACCCCAAAAGACCTCAACTTGCAGCCCCCATTTCCACTGTGAGGACTCACTAAGGTCAAGGCATGGCAAGTCATTAGGCAGCAAGGCTCCACCACTCACCAGCCTCACTCAGATGACAGTGTCACACATGATAGCATTAAGCCTGGGGGAAGCATGTGCGAGTGGGGGACCCAGGCTCAGCATGAGGAAGTCACCCAGAGGTCCAGGTGTCTCACTTCCTCCACCACTCAGGAAGGGGAAGTGCAGGTAGGGGGTGGGAGTCTGGGCACATTGGAAAGGTGGGGAGAGAGCAGGGGAGGAAGAGCCCAGAGGCACCCAAATACACGAAAGAGGCTCACCCAACACTCTGGCTAGGGCCTCATGCCCTGGGGGAGCTGCCCGGCAGACATAGTTTTCCAGGGCAGGGCATTGACACAGGTACAGGCAGGTGTGTGGGGCAGGGACCAGTGGCACGAGTGCCATGCAGTGCAGAGTCAAGGACCAGGCCTGCTGCTATTGGGTTTTGTTGGCTGGGGATCCCCAGTGTCTCTGAGCAGCTCCCAGGCCTGTGATCGCTGGGGGGGAGGGAGGCCTGGGAGCTTGGGCACGGCCAGCGGTCTAGCAGGAGAGTCACAGGGCTGGCTGGGCTGTCCGTTATCGCTGGCTTGCAGCTTGCGGTTTGTGGGAGGATGCCGTGGGTATGTGTGACACTTGTGACCGACAGGAATTGGGGCCCCAGGCCTGTAAGAAGAGCTACAGTCAAGCCCAGAGAGGGGTGAGGGGCTTGCTCAAGGCCCTCAGTGACCCCTGGGAACCCTGGGGTTTGGAGTGCTCGGGCTGGGGCCCCTTCAATGCTGCTTCCTCTTCGGCAAAGGGACAATGTACCCTGAAGCCGCCCCAGGCTGGACCAGCGGCCTCTCCCACCAGGCGTTGGGGTGCCCTGTGCTGTCCCCAGGCCAGGCCTGCAGTGGGTCTCGATGAGCCCTCGAGGGGACAGTGGGACAGGTTCCTGTGGAGGCTCTTCGCTCTGCCTGGGGATCTGGAGGAGGAGGGACTGGGGCGATGGAGGAGGGGAAGCCACAGTGGTGGGAAGGTGGGCCCCAGACCCGGGAGTGAGGAGCCAGCAGCAGACTCGGCCCAGGGCCTTGGACGAGACGGGACTGCTGGGCAGGGCCCTGAGTGGGGGGGCATATGTCTGCATGCTACAGCTGAGGCAGCAGGGGTGTCAGAGCAGGAGCCCCCAGGGGCCCAGGAGCAGGGGCCCAGGGGACAGAGAAAAGCGTGTGCAGGGGGAGAGGAGGTGGATGGGGAAAGCTAGGCATGCCCACTCCGGAGCTTGTCCTCGGGCCAGGGGAGGAGGAAGCTTTACCTGCCTGTCACCAGCCTCCCTGCTGGAATGCACAGCTGGGGGCACAGGGCTGGGAGACAGAGGAGGACCAGCTCACCTAAGCCTTCCCGTCTGCACACTGAGGGCTGTCGTCCCCATCGGTGACTGCAGGGTGGGTGCGGGGAAGGCAGGGCCCGCTGGGTGGCAGGCCAAGGGCCGGGCCTCGTCCATCTCCTCAAACAGGTCCCCTGGACAGGAAGTGGCAGACCCAGGGTCTGGCTGAACCCCAGTAGGCCATGTGCCTGTCCCTTTACCCCAGACTTGGACACCTGTTGTGTTGAGCCCCGCCCCCACCCTCCCAACACCACCTGGGACTGCAGCACTCAGGGGCACAGGTCTCAGCAGGGCCTGACCCTGAGGCAAGCAATGCCCCCCCAACCTTCTGTGGGGGAGAAGAGGAAAGAAAGAGGCAGCCTGTGGATGTGATTTGCTTCTGAGAGTTACCCACTGAGGTGTGGCAGCTTCTCCTTTGCACTTCCGGCTTTGCTTCTTTCCTGGCCACACCCCCAGGACACCCCCAGGATGGGACCACGTCCCGCTGACTCTGTGTTCTGGCTGCACCACCGTGCTATCAGCTTTATAGACCCTATGGGAGGTACTGTTGTGATCTCCACTTACACGGACTTGGAACCTCATCTCCACCTTTCAGCAGGTACCTCAGTCTTCCCGCCCATAAAATGGGGCAGGTGCACCTACTTCACAGGGTTGTCCTGAACAAGGCCGAACGCCCGGAAAGATGCCCTCCCCTCCATCCCTATTACTAGCAGACATGCGGTCACCATCCAAGCGGTTACGTGGTGATGTCACTGCCAGTCACTGCTAGTTCAGTAAAGTGGGGCAACCGTCCCTGGCAATCCTCTACCCACATCGGTGACGCAAGGCTAGTGGCGGATTCTCAAGCAGGAGCTCCTTTCCTGGACTCTGTGCTCACAACAGTGCCTTGCCCATGATGCCATCCATCCACTAGCTGCTTTCAAGTTCCTAAGATAGCCATGCAGACACAGGCCCCCCGGGCACTGCTCAGCCACGCACCCCACGTGCCCAGAGTCTGCCAGGGGTGGCATCTGCAGTGACAGGAGCAGCAGCATTAGCCAGAAGAGCAGTGGCTCTACACCTAGAATAAATATTTCATTTAGGGAGAGGGCTCTAGGGGCACCTGTGGGGGGGGGCTCCATCAGCTGAGCGTCTGATTCCTGATTTCAGCTCAGGTCATGAGATCTCAGAGTGTGAGATGGAGCCCCATGTAGGGCTTTGCGCTCAGCAGGGAGGAGACTCTCCCCTCCCCCCACTAATTTTTTTTTTCCTAAATTAAAAAAAAAAAAAAAGAGGGCTTTACACCAGTTGGTTGAAAAGGACTAAGCTGTGATGTCATGATTCCTGGAGACAGAGCCCAATTTCCAGGTGACTACATGCACAGAGCAACAATCTAGCCCAGTACCCCCACCCTGCTCTTGCAGGTGTGGGGCACCGCTGAAGCAAGCAGGCTCACCACAGTCAAAGGGGGCCACAAGACACCCCTCCTATGGACCAGCGAACGCTCCCACGTAGGGGAACACCTTGCTGCACAAATACCCTCCAGTCCTGCCTCAGGTGGTTCCGGGAAGGGACTGCGCCCTGCCACCTCCATCCAATTGGGCGCTGCTGCCATACCCAGAAGCGAAGACTCAGGTTACACCCAGTCAGTGACAACAAGTGACACTGGGTAGCTGGCCAACTAGCTGGCAGACAAGGAGGCTGAATCCTTAAGCCTTGCTCCCTATAAACAATACACGTTTCAAAGGCCAACTCTACAGGGGCACCTGGCTGGCTCAGTTGGAGGAGCATGGGGCTCTTGATCTCGGACTGTGAGTTCAAGCCCCATGTTGGGCGTACAACTTTAAAAAAAAAATCAACTCTAAGTATATGGGTTCTAGAAAAACACAAAGGCGTAGTATCTTCATGCTCTTTTAAGGTGAAGAAAGCATTTAAAAACATGCCCACACATCCCCAAAACCATAAACAATAAAGAAGGCTAAAACATCACTGAAATGCTTCTGTGTAGAATCCACTTGTCCTCCGCTCCGGATGAAAGACAAATGCTAACCTGAAAATAAGTACTCGCCTCAAATAACCAACGCTGAGAATCAGCTTGCACATGATGAGACAAAGGAGGTCCGACTTCCAACAGAGGCCCTGGAGGACCTCCTGGTTCCATGCGATGCTGGAACATCGTGGTGTGCAGAAGGTAACCCACAGGCTGCAGCCTCCTCTTGGGAGCAACTATACCGGGACACACGTTTACAGGTGTCCGCAGAAGTGCTACTCAGAATGCTGAATACACAGAAAAGGAACACTCTAAATGCTGATCAGCGAGGAACCTATTAAATCTCTGTAACGGAGTAATAGAGCTATAGAAAGTTCCCTACACCTACAGTCACTGCCATGAAAGGACGTCAGAGTGAAGACCTATTTCTCAAGTTGCAGAAGAGCCGGTGTAGCATCACCCTGTGATACAGTGCCCCACAGACGTTCAGCTGTCTAGAGAGGCGCTGGGCACGAATGGTAGCAGCTACCATCTCTGGGTGATGGACACGCAGATGAGTTTTCCCTTATACTTTAAAAATACACTGAATTCTCTTTCTACAATGAAAATTGATCGTGTTAATATATAGAGACTTGTTTTCCAGAACAAAAGGATGAAGTTTCGTCTACACCTATAAACAAAACTGCTGTGTTTCTTGCAGGATTCAGGTGGGAGGTGGGGTGGTGGTAGTGGTATGTTTGAGGGAAAGTGACTCATTCATCAGCAGGTGCCCCCCTCCTTTTCCAGCAAAGCAGCATGCCAGCATTTTGAGCAATGCCTGTGCGAGCTAAATCCCCTTCATCCAGAATGATGGGACTTGTGCATCTCTATCTTATCCTGGCGCAGGTAGTTAAGACAAGGCCGAGGCTCTTTATAAATGATTCTTTGCTATGATAAATAAAGACAACCAACTGTTTTTCGAATTTTTTATTTGGTGTTAACTCCACAAGAAAACAAAAAATCAGTTACTCTGGTGTACGTGAAATCAGAACAATACAACCACGGGGAAAAAAATCTCAGCCCAGGAATGGAAAACGGATACTTCAGTGCTATGGATATGCAATGCGCTTCATACCACAGTGCGTTTCAGCGTTTTGCCAACTTTTTAAAAAATGCTTTTTCTTTATGATCATCCATTCACAAAACTAAAAACCACACTTTCAACTCTGTTGCTGAAAGCCTCAGGGCTTCAGCCACTTAGCTATGAAAACAAATAAATACATAATCTGGTAGTCCCCTTGCCCATTTATAATCCACCCCCACCCCCGTGGAAGGTGCAATGTCCTCCTGCCAGTGCGTAAGGAAGTCGGCACCCTTGCCACCTGGAGCCCTGTCTTGATAAAAAGCAGCTGTCCAAAATCAACTGAGCTAAAGGTTGTGTCTGAAATATATTTATTTGGTCTCTGCTACATAAGCAACGATTTCTAGAGTGATCGTCACTGTAGTGATTTTAGGAATTTACAACTTCCAATTCTTTTTTGCCCTTGCTGTTAAATTATATTTCAGTGCAGATGCTAATCACTTTTTAGGAAGCTCCCGGAAGAAAGAAAAATACATAAAACCTTATAAAGTCTGTAAATAAATAACAGCAACATAAACCTTACACGCACACACACACACACCCGCACACACACATACACACACGCACACTCTTTAAAGTGTCAAAAGATGTGCTGTATAAAAACAAACCCTGACATGTGGTGAGATCCAAGCCAACCGTCCATCAGGTTTCTCACAGTGAGGACACACAGAACCCGGGGTGACTCCACAGCTTTGGAGTCATCTGTGTTCTCAATTACAAGATAGGCAACTGAACCCAGGGCTCAAAGCAAATCATACATTTCTCAGCCACTCCAGCTCCCAGCTAGTGAACGGTACAGGTGTACTGCCTGCCAAGATTCATGGTGAAGCTGTCTCGTCCACGTCAGGCTTTCCTGCCGTTCCTGGTGTTACAGACATGCTAAACTGATTTTACACATTAGGTTTTGTTTGTTTTTAAATAATGAGCTGGTTTAAAAAGAAAAACAATTTGGTTTTACCAACACTGCTCCTCGTAGCTTCACCTGCTGCCCAGTGGCGTGAAAACTCGAGGAGGCGGCCGTCCTGAGTGGACAGGACTCGCAGGAGATGGACTGGCTGCTGTGCCCCCACAGCAAGTGGGAAGCCAGTCCCATGAAGCCATCACACGGGTCTGGGAGAAATGATTTCTCTGCCCGCCCCCAACCCACCACATAGAACTTGCCCAGAACATTCTCTCAAACACAAAATGAGATCTATGCTCTACTAAATCACAGCCACAACGGCGGCTAGCTGCAGCAGCCAGGGCTTCTTCGGGGTGATGAGGTGGCCTTTACTACATGCCAAACCTTTGTTATTTTGAGTTCTGGAGGCTTCAACTCAACGGCGGTCACTAGAAAAATCATAATTTGCCACTAAGACCCTCACCACGAATGACCCCAAAGGGGTGTTTTGGCGTATATGTAACTGCAACTTCAGAGGCTAGGGGTACACTCCTCCCCTGCTTTGCCTCCCCTGCTACCCTACACCCCACAGCCGTGGCTCCTCCAGTTAGCCAGAAAGTCACAAACCATAGTATCGTCCATGATATTTCGGGGGGAGAATCCTAAGATAGAAAACACAGTATTTTCTAAGTCTCTAAAAGCACACCTTGTGGTTCCTACGTCAAATGTACATGAGAGCTGATTGAATGAAGATCGTGGATGAGTCACCCATGCTTCCCTTTGGCCTTCAGAAAGGCCCCGATCCATTGCAGGGGGAGGTATTTATGTCCCAGTTCTGAGAGAACAAAGCCTAAAGGTTCCAAAGCTCGAGTCTCTGGAGAGCGGAAGTGGTTGCGGACACCGCGGTGCTAAGGTGACAGTGACCCGGCCGCCGCAGCAAGGACAGCAACCGCGGCCAAGATGCGGAAAGCAGGGATGCTTCTAGACAAGCACATGCACACCCATTCTGGATTTGACAACACAATCTAGTCTATTTCAAATAGCCAAGAATTCAACAGCTTGGAAAACAAAAAAATCTTCAACAGGATAGCTGTCCTCAACTCTAAAATAAGCAAGAAGAGAAAGATAACTGCTGATCTGAATCAGTTAATTGAAGAAGAAACCTAAGTTGTTGCTTTAGATTAACAGGCCTCACAAAAGGGTAATTTGCCATCACATATCGCTCTCAAAAAATAATTTGTACTACTCTGCAGGATTAGAGATGAGTTCGAGAAAAGAGCTCCTCTTCGCCCGGGTCCGCCCACTCGCCTCCGCCCTCTGAGCCGGAGCCCTCTGAGCCGGAGCTGGTGCTGGAGTAGATCTTCCTGTGGAAGCCGTTGGATTTTGCTCCGGCATCTCTTTCTCCTGCACACCTCGCTTCATAAACAGAAGACACCTGGGATTAAAGGAACAGTGTTCAACAGATCAAAAGCCAGACTTTTTTTCAGAAGGGCTATGTGAATACAGAGGTTATAGAGCAAATCACTGGCTTTCCTGGGAGAGCTGAAGAGTATGAAGCATCTCACAGCTTCAAAGCAAAACCCACCACACCTCAACTTCATGATCTGTGAAGGGTCCAAAGTCCTAATTCTGTATGTTCAATCCCTGAGACAAAACGTTCCACATGTGGGGGCTGCACAAAACCAACGTCCGGAGCCAACCATAGGTGGGGGCCAGGCCGAGCACACAGAAGCCACCAGGAGGTGGGCACAGCCACATCCTCCCCAGGCTCCCATCCCGGGAGAGCCCCCAACAAGCCAACTGACCAACACAGTTTCACGCTGCGGGGTACACCAGGTGATGTGGCCGACGGGGGAGGCAGAGACAGGACACACACACTTCAGACAGCTGTGGCAGGGAAGGGAGTTCTGAGAAGTGTCCTCACCGGAAGGCTAGAAAGCAAGCCTGTGCAAAGAACAGCCAGAGCTTGCCTGGGAGCCTGGGGGCTGGGCTGCAGAGCCAGAGTTCTAAAAACTCTTTATTGTGTGGGATTGTCCCCCACACACCAGATGGTCAGCATCTCTGTCCCCCCCGGACACTGAATGCAAATGGTAGCCCCTCCCTAGTCACAGTAACTACCAAGGCTCCCCCAGCCCAGGCAGAGTAAATTAGCAACACCACCCTCCCTACTCCATAGCAACTAGTAATGCTCCTCCCACCCCCGAAGTGATTAGCAAAGCCCCCTTCCCTCACAGTGACCAGCAACATGCCACCCTGCCCCCCAGCCAGTTAAGTAACCAGTGACATCCCCCACAGTCACAGTAACTAGCAATGTCCCAAACCCAGAGTAACCAGCACCCCCCAATCACAGTAAGTGGCAGCACCCCTGTCCCCCAGTCAGAGGAACTAACAACACCCCCACCACAGAAACTAAGAACCCCCACCCACCTGTCCTCAGAGTAACCAGCACCCCCTAGTCATAGTAACAACACCCCCTACTTCCAAATGGCAGCACCATCCCTGTTGGGACCCCGAGGCAGCAGCAGAAAGACGGCCATAAGGAAGGAGGGGAGAAGAGAGGTGAGGCCAGAGGCACGCAGGGGCAGAGCACACAAGGCTTTTGTGGGCAGAGTGCAGTGACAAAAGGCCATTACGGTTAGGAGCGGGAGTCGCGGAGTCCTAGCTGAGGCTCACAGCTCAGGTCTGCACTTGGCTGCATGGCTGCATGGCCTTGACGACCGGGTCCCAAGTCTGTGCCGAATGGTGGGTGCAGTGACGGTACCTGTTGGGCGCTGTGAGGACTGGCAAGGGAATGCTCAGCCTGGGGCCTGGACAGGGTGTGGGCGATGGAAGGAGGTGCAACGGCTGACCGGTGGGGCGGGCAGGGCCGGCAGGGCCGGCAGACAGTGTGTGCAGGTCACAGAGGCCAGAGAGTGGCCCCCAGGCTGGGGTGTGGCAGCAGGGGTGGGGCGGGGTGCCGCAGGGCGCCATTCATCAAGGTAGGGAAGGAGAGGCCCGTGGGCGCCAACACTGTAGGGTGCTTTGGGGGAAAAGCCCTCATAGGACATGGAGAAGAGAGATGCGTTCCCTCTGACCCATCCACCTGCCTGCCTGATGGGGGCTCCCAGGCCTGCTGGGGAGGCAGGCCTGCAGAAACCCAATGCAGCCTGGTGCCGGGGCTGAGACCATGGTGCCACACTGGGCAGGGTCCATCCAGGGAGCACCCCAGATAGGGGGAAAGGCCTCTCTGGTGGTGCCCACTCAAGGGCTTCCAGGGGGAGTGACAAGGTCCGGCTGGTAGGCAGAAGTTCCCTGTGGCAGCATGGGGAAGGACAGACTGCGGGGAGAGAGGACAGGGGTATGGGAAGCCTTGGCAGTAAGCGGACGAGTTGGGAGGCAATGCAGGCGGGGGCTGAGGGCCACAGAGCTGGGTGGCCTGGGATGGCGGACAGGGGGAGCTCCCAGGGCTCCCAGGCTCCAGCCTGAGTGGCAAGGGGGACGTGGCCGTTAGTAAGTTAGTAAGGAGGACAGTCCACTTACCCTATTAAAATCTAACAGACGCTCTTCGTTACTGGGTATGTCTTTACCATCTGGACACTCTTCTATACCATTCTCTCCCTTGGCATTTGTATAACATTCTTAATCATTTTGAATGGAGAAGGGAAAAGAGGGAAAGGGGGGGAGATTTCATTAAGACACGGTTATGAAACATACATTTTTGTTTCATTTTTTGCTGAAAAGTCAGATCAATCAGGTCTACCAACACTTTGGAGAGCTGAAGTAGTCACTTAAAGCAGACACAGTCGCAGCCAACCAGCCAGGTATGCACGAGCAAAATGCTATGCCAACTTAAAAAGTCCTTTAATAATCTGTTTATTAAGTTTTTTAAAAAAATAGGCCAGCATAACCAGACATGCCTGTTATCCCACCATGAGACATTCATTCAACACACACATATTCACATCTGTAATGGGGTAAGCCCTAGGAACACAGCATAATCACCAACAAGGCCCCAGCTCACAGGGGCGTACAGAGGATGGAGGGAGGCAGACGATGTACCATATGCGTGTTCATCTAACAAACAAACAAAGAACTTCAGACAGGAGGAAGTGCGGTGGGGAAGACAAAACAGGGTAAGAACCTCGTCCGTTCCCCCTCAACTCAACACCACACTAAAGTCCATCTTTTCTGTATCTGCAGAATAGGGAAGAGAAAGGAAGCTAGTGGTTTGAGTAGGTGAGCAGCCCACAGAAGGAGATGGAACTGGAAGCTGGAATTAGAAGGAATCAAATCAATCACTTAGTGCAAAGGTTCCCAGCCCTGGGAGCTTAAGGCAAAGTCTACGAGCCCAAGGAGCAGAGCTTGCCTGAGATCCCAACTGAACTGGTCTGGGTCAGGGTCCAGGGGTCAGCAGTTCTGTAAAGATCCCAGGTGATTCGGAGCCACAGCCAGGGCTAACACCCACCAGGCTTAATCTACACCAGCACCCCCCTGCCCTGCCCACCCACTCCCCCAGCATCCCCTGCAGCTGCATAGACACAAGGATGAGAGAAGAGACCGCCAGCAGACCTGATGTGGACCCTGGTTTGAATCACTGAGTGCAAGTCCTGTAACGGCCCCAACTGAGCATCTGTTTCCCGGCGCCTGTGGTCCAGCTACCATGAGGCATTCAGTGAGATGACAGGCTACTCTTGTGTGATACCGGAGAGGACAGGACCAGCACTCAGTGACTGCTGTGCCCTCCTACCATTGAGTGCTGTGCTGGGCCCCATCATACTCTCCATGACTTCTAGCCCTCTCTGCCCGCCTCAGGACCTCAAAGTTAGCAGCTCAGGTTCATGACAATTACACGGGCTCTGGGACAACACAGACGTGAGTGGATCCTTGGTCCTGCGACTCACCAGTGATGGGGCTTAGCAGATGACCATCTCTCTGAGCCCCAGCTCCCCCATCTCTGAAACGAGGCAACCATCTGCCCTCATGGAGTCCTGTGCAAGTCAGAAGAGGTGACATGCATACAGCCTCAAGGATGGTGCTGGCACACTTGCTGCTAACCAAGAGCCCGGCATGCTCATCTGCCCTGGGCTCGCCTGACCAAGCTCTCATGGGCCCCACATGCCCAGCTAGCTAGTTACCCCAGTTACTTCCTGCGCTAGGATATGCCCCTGGACATAGCCAGCTCCCACCCTCCTCCCGATCCCTGCACTTTCCTGCCCTTCTTTCAGAATTCTGTAAGTACAAAAGGAGTGTATGACGTCACAGGCCTTCGGAAAAGGCAGTAGGGATTGCTGACAACGCTCTTCAAAAGCCCCCTTCAGACAGTTCCCATGTGCTAGGTGAGGACCACGTACCAGGCCTGTGCTATGCACACTCCTCTTCTTAAGTACCTCCTCAGGGAGGCACTATCTTTAGCCTCTTTTTACAAATACAGACAATGGAGACACAAAAGGGCTGGTCACAGCCCCAGGTCCACCAGCTGGCCGTGGAGGCCCTGGACTCTAGTTCCATTTTGTCTCCTGGGCCTATAACTGTTACCTATATGGTTTCACTGCTTTCTCTGTTAGACTAAAATAACACCCACACACTTACAATGAGCCTTCCAAACCTCTAGAGTCCAGTGCGTGAGCTGGAGAGACCACACTCGGGACAGACCCATCATGGCATAGAGCACGCAAGGCCCTTAGGCTCTGGCTGCTTGGTTCCAGGGGACCTTGTCCCCACCCCACTCTCGAACCGTTCCCCCTTGCTAGCTACACTACAGGTACGCCACACACATCCTCCTTCTGCACCCACCAGCGCTAGTGCCTGGGCACCTCTCCCTGTAGGTAGCCCTGGATGTCACAGGGCTAGTGTCCCTACTCCCTCTGGTCTGTGCTGGGACATGAGCTAAACAGGAGAATGGGATCCAGTCAGCTGGCCTCTGCATTCCCAGGGCCCCGTACCAGGTAGGACTGTCGGCAACACGTGCTACATGGCCACATGTGTGAATGCACAAGGCCAGCAGGGGGCGGCATTTAGGGCTCAGGCTTCTAGGCCCGATGGGCTCCCTGCTGCAGGGTGCCCAGAGAAGCCGCCTCACTCGCAGCCTCCATCCTGCCTTACTGTAAAAAGGGAAGGCCCCCTTCCTTCCTTCCCAGGGAGGCCAAAAGCTTCCAGGTCAGCCCCTGATTCGGAGAAGGACAGGGCCTGTTATTAACCATCAGCTGCACTCTGGTTTCTCCCGCTGAGTGGGCAAGAGGCCACCCATTCTCCTGGTCAACCTGCTCTGAAGACCACACGCCCCAATGCCCACAGGCTAAGAGAGTGAGGCTCAGAACGTCACCATCCCCACAAGGCAACTGTGCAGGCATTTAAAGCACAGTTGGGAGTTGGAGGTCATTCCAAAACCTGGCTACCATTATCTATCCACTGAGAGTTTCTCTATTTGCCACTTCACAATAAAAAAAAAAAAAAAAGCATCGAGCATGAACCTCCCCTTACAGCACGGACCTGGGACTGAGAGCCTAGAGTTGGGACGGACTCCTTTCCAGACTAAGGCTGCCAAGACTGCCCTCGACACACTAACAAAGCCAGAACTCAGGATCTGAAAATCATCCTAAACCCCCACAGGGCCCAGTCTTCCTTGACCCCTGGTGCTGCCTGCGGCCCCATCGTCCTCTCCCTCTGGCGGCAGGACTCTGGGGCACTCAGCCTCCCTTAGCTGTGCTCCTGTTAACTCATCTGTGACTGAATGCACCGGCACATAGAGTGATCTATGTTCAGGCCAGATTTGTGCTCCCCTCACCCTGGTGCCTCCCTGGGCATTGAGTGCAAACAGCTACTGTAGAGCATGAAGCTTCTGGACCACACTAAGCCTGAGCTTGATGGCTAATGCAGGATTCTGGACAAACTGCCAAACCTGAGTCTTAGATTGTCCTCATCTGAAAACTAAGGCTGACCTTGCACAAGGTCATGGTGGGGTCTATGTAAGAGGAAAGACAAGCAGCGCTCCATAAACAATAAAAGGCGACCCAAATATCAGCTAATGGTAGAACAGCAGGTCTTTCATAAATGCGGTTAAATAAACAAAGATGCTATAAATGAACACTCCTTCTATGCTGTCTTTCTGATCCAGCAAACCTCTGGGAAGGAGTAAGGCAAGGCAGGCTCTGGGGAAGGCATTTTTGGGCTCACAGAACAGGGGGAAGCAATCAACCCCATGTCCCCCCGAGTTGGCGAAGGCCAGGCTGCAGAGGGAGGCCAGTGCCAGCGTCCTGAGCACCAGAATTGTGCATGGCAAGGCAGGCAGAGAGCAACACCACTGGCTCCACATTAATCACAAATGAACTGGGAGACACAAAAAACACAAGGTCGTGTGAATACTACCAGTTTACATGCCCCTCTGGCCTTCGGCTTTAATGGCAGAGAGCCGGTCAAACGCCACAGCCCACGGTAGCCTGGGAGCCAGCCAGTAACAGTCAGGGCTGCCCTCGCCCTGGAGTGAGCCCCTAGCCTCTGCAGCCCTCACTCCTCCCCAGACTTCAGGAGTTTTTATAGCTGCTGGGTATGTCTACCTGGGAGGCTCACAGACCACAGTCATCTTCATCAAATGTGCAACTGCTCCATCTCCCCCTCCTGGTCCTCCCCTCAGGCCCCTCCTACTGCTCATGCCTCCCAGAAAGTCACTGAACAAGCCCTGGCGGTCCTCTGCGAAACCTCTCTGACCTGCTCTCAGATACTCCCCACTGCAGGGCCTGAGGCCAGGCCTCGACCATGTCCCTTCCAGAGAACCCACTTGTGGGGGGAGCTCAGAACCCTACTTAGTACCCTCCGCTTTTCAACCCCTTCTCCACTCTGCTGCTAGAACTGTTTTAAAACACACGCCTGACCTGACAGCCTCCAATCTGCAGTCTTTTCAATGGCCTTCCCTTCCTGTGGGTTAAACTTGACCTATATCAGCAGCACTCTCAAACCTCCCAATAGGCTTCCTCCGTCTGCCTTTCTGGCCTCAGCTCTAAGCCAGCTGGGCCCACTTGCCAGAGACCCTCTTGTCCTCGTGCAAGCTGTTCCTCTTACGGACTCTGCCGTTCCCCACCTTCCCCACCTGGGCAGCTTCCTGAAGATCCCCCTCACAGCTGATGACCCCTCCACCACCCCAAGATTCACTGGGATCCTGAATAGGTCTTGGCAAAGGTCGGTCCTTCTTATATGCATTTCCATACCTCTCCCCACATCAGGCTAAGGACAGGATCCAGTGCACACTTGTCTCTGTGTCCTCAGTGCCTGACAAAGGCTGGCTACACCAAGAGCCTCTTGGTAAATGCTTTTTGGACTGCTAATCATAGTGAAAGAATGCACTGCTCTCAATGGATTAGAACTCTGAATGAGTGGATGAACCAATGCCCCAGTATAGGCCTCCTTACCTTCACACTCTGGCGTAGGAAAGAGAGGAGAGTACAAGGCTTTTTCCCACCAGGTCTGCTTCTCTTGACTCCTATTCATTCCCTGAACATCAGTGTTCAAAACGGGAAACTGTTTAAACAAATACAGAAAAAAGTTTACAAACTTTCAGGATAAAGGAGAAAGTTCAAGCATTATTAATTAGGAACTACAAATCCTGGATTTTTAAATCAATGACTTGTTTTTTGTTTGTAACACTGTTCTAGACAAGGTTCATTAATTAATTTTCTTAAGATATTATTTTTTAGTAATTTCTATACCCAAAATGGGGCTCAAACTTATGACCCGGAGATCAAGAGTCACACACTCTGCCAACTCTGCCAACTAAGCCAGCCAGACATCTGAGAAGGTGAATTTAAAAAGCCAAAGTGTTCATAACATATAAAGGAAATTTTTTTAAGGAGCACTTATACTGGGAGTGGAATGAAGATCTTTAAAAAAACAAACACAATAAAATACTTACAAGTCAAAATATCCCCCCAAAATATCCCCAGGTAAAGGCAAATTTCTAGATTTGGGAAGAGCAGAGAAATAATGGAGCAGCCCTAAGTCTCCACTGGTATGCAATGCTCCAGAGAAGAGCGGACCGTCTCTTCCTTCACATGTTCTTGGGGGGGTGGGGGGGTGGGGAGGAGTCAAAGACGACGACACTGGATGATAAAAATCGCGTAGGCAGAGTTACCAAGCTACGTAGCTTTATAACCCAACTATGTGCTTTGCTGAGAACCAGAGGATGTTGGGCCTAAATATAAATAAGGCCTGTGGACACTGTATGCACCTCCTGCTTCAGAAGACACCTCACTCTGTGTTCAAGCTGAGAACCTGAGCAGTCTTAGCAAACAATGAACATCACTCCTCTAACAGGACTTCGTTCTTCTTACATGTAAATGGTCTTCCAGATCTAAGAATTTTTGATTCAATAATGTGTGTTTTTTATTATTTAACTAATGAGAAATACATCAATCCTTCATTTTTCACTTAATATAACTTGACAGAAAGAAAGACTCTTAAACTAGATACTGGGGGAAACTGTACTGTCTACCCAGAGTGGCCAGTTAACCTTCACTATGTTCTCCCTCAGCTCTTTCCAACAACAGTAGTCCATACCACGCTGTTATATAAGCAGGACAAGGCTCAGCTTCATGCAAATGAAGTCACAACAGCCAAGGTCTATAGCTAGCTCAAGGAAATTAATTGCATCTGACACATCATTCACAGAACCCCTAGACCTTTCCAGAAAGACCTTGGCTTCTCTATAAGGCACACCTACACTGTGAGATGACAACTTAGTGCTATTTGGGAGGAGCAAGAGGCCTCCTGGACAGAAAAGTTGCCCTCATCCCCAAAGGACCACTAAAGGAAGATGGACTTGGAGACAAGTTTCTACTTGCAAAGAAAACGTCCTAGGCAGCTGCGGAGCAATCAAAGTTTATTCATTCGTGCGAGTGCAGTCACACTGGTTATTGTGTGACCCTGTCCCAAGACCGTGGGAGTAGGGGCGAGGGGGAGAAAGGGAGGGTGGGAAACAGGCGAACGAGCAGGCTGGAGGGGTCAGCATGATCAGAGAGGAGGCTGGAAGCTGAGGAGACTAGAGGGGAGAGGCAGGGCCTATGCCTATTCATCTGCGTGCCTCAGGGCACCAGGCCTACACAATGTCTGCTGGCCTGAAGGAAAGGCTCGAGGGGATGCAGCTCCCTGATTCCCAAACGTCATCCTCCGCCTCCCCACCCTCACCTTGGGCTGAACCCACTGTTGAAGTCATGCCATGAAGTCATGCCAGTTTCTGCTATAGTTTTAGGATTTTTTTTCTGCATCCTCCCCTTGAAAGTCAATTCCAAAGGGAGAGACTTCTTTGTCCTGTTCTGTGCTACACTGAACACATACTCAATGAACCTGCATTATCTCCTGACATCATTTCACTTCGCTAGCTCCAGCTTCCGGGTTGCACAGCAAAGAGGACCAGGCATGGCTTAAGCAACCTCTATTGGACGCATGGACTTTACTTCTAGTTGGGGAGGACGGAGGGTGGAAGGGAGACCAGACGAGGACGCAGCTATGGGTGGGCCGGGAGCCTCTGCCAGGGCACTTCTCTCCTCTCCCCCAACAGCTGCTCAGCTCACATTCTCACCTGGACGCCTGTTTTCAGATGACACCTTCGCCGAGAAGCCCACCCTGAGCCCCAGCTTCTAGTGGCATGTCCTCCAAGCAGCCCTGAGCCAGCTCTGCACCTTCCACGCCTCTGGTCCACCAGCACACAATGTCATGGATGGCATGCCATCAGGGAATGTGACCTGACCAGAGACGGCTCTGTGCCTTCCTCCACACCCAGACTAGTGCCCAGACAGAGAAGGCTCCCCGCAAATACTTGATGAATGAAACCGTGAAAAAACAGAGAAGACACAAATTTAAGCCAGAAAGCCTGACCAGAAATGTTTTTAGCAACCGATGGGCTACTCAGAAATTCTTCAGAAGCTGGAAGCTGAGTATGAATGCTAAGTGCTCCCAGGTTTGGAAGACAAAGGTCATTGGTGTTTCTCTTTGAGTTCTACTCTGGGAAGAGCGTGGAAGAGTGGCCCTCAGCCACAGTCAGCTCCCACTCATCTAGGTCACAAAAGGAAAAGAAAGCCATTGTAAATGAAGAGCTGCAGAGGGCTGCTGAGACCAAGAAGAGATACTACGTGGCCTGAGTTTGCCTTCACTGACAGAAGTACAAAGCAGTGGAAAGATCGGACACCAGGCTCAGGGGCAGCAACTCCGTCCCTCTGGGCCTATGTGTCCTTCACAGTCACAGGGAGGGGGACAAAAATCCATCACAGGTCACTGTGGGCAGTGAGGGGGACAAGGTGACAAACCAGAGTGGATGTGACACTGGCACAAGTGGGCCAGGTGCCACAGTCCAAGGACCGCTCCCGCCATCCTCTCCACTCATCAGAACTTTCTGATGGCCACAACACACTGTCCTCGGGCACACTGGCTCCTCTCCTGGACTGGGCCACAAACTGAAGACAGCCCAAGTCTTCTCTGCTTTTCTGTGCTCTAAAGCACATAGCACTAAGTTGACAATAAGAAAATGACAAGAAAGCTTTTGCCACCAACTCATGCATGAATGGGCTCCCAAGGCACACTCCGCACCTTCCATTTTCTATTTCAGAAGCCAAGAACTAACTGCTGGCAGATATCCTGCACAAGTGAGAAACTTCAAGCCTCTTTGCCTCTGCTTATGCTCTTTCTTCTGCCTCTAGGCCCCCGCCTCCTCTCCCTTCTGCCCTGGGACCCGCAGGTGTGCTCAAAAGCCTCCCTCAACTCTCACCGCTAGGCGGGCTCTCCTCTGGGCTCCCACGGCATTTCTGTGCTCACCTCCACTATGCCGCCTACCCAGTTACCTACAATTGCATTTACCCAGATGCCCTAAAACGCAAGGAACTGGCTAGGTCAATCACAGTACATCTGTCCATACAACGTAACAGTATCCAGGAAATCAAAAAGGAAGGCTGATTAGGATAAAGTGCCATTTCTGTGAAAAGAGAAAAAAAGAGGAAACATTTGAACATGTCTTTGCTTCTACGTGCATAAATACCCCTGAAAGATGTGCCAAGACGCATGCTTGCAGTTGCTGTTCAGAAGGACCTATTCACTATGATATATATACCCTCTTATAACTTCTGAATTTGCTGTATGAATAAATTACCTTTTTCAATTAAATTATCTATTTACAAAGTGGTCTTTGTAGCTAGACTGAAATCTTCCAGGGTAGGGATGGGGTCTTGTTCCTAAAGGACATCTACCTTAGTGATGGGCATGTAACAGGTATTCAAAAAATGTTTGACTTGATTGAACTCAACTTTTGAAAAGAATCCATGCTTCTGGACACCAATTCTTTTAAAATGCCTACACTTTAAGGTTTTTCTTTTCCTTTTAAGCAAACTATGCCCAACATGGGGCTTGAACTCATGACTCTGAAATCAAGAGCTGGCCACGTGCCCCTAGAATTCTTACATTTTTAGTCTGCTCTGAAACAGAGCCTTTCATAGTGACCTTCACAACTGGGCTCACAGACTGCCCTCCCCCAGGAAAAGGGGGAAGAGGGCCCCCTAGACTGCCCAGACAGTGTTAGAGTGTAAAGGCACACGCTCTGGTCCCTTCTGGCCACTCTCCCAACCTTTCTGTAGTTCATCCATCCAGGACGTGAGCTCTGCCCCAGCCCTACACCATGCCACGCCACCCAGAGGCTGGGGCTGATGGGAGTGGCTACGCCAACCCTAGGAGACAACCCCACCATGTCCTCTGAGGACTTTACTAGTGGCTGAGACCTTCCAAGGCAACCCAGAAGTCTGATAACACATAAATCCATCAACATACTAGGAAGCGAAGCAATATGGCAGTGGTATGTAGAATCTCGCTTCTTCCCTCTGTTTCTTTCTTCCCAATCTGGAACCAGGTGAAATACAAAGTACATAAAGGAACATTCAAGGATAAAAAAGAGGGGCAATAAGCAAACAGATAAAGGCTAATGACATCACTGGTTTTTGTTCTCGGCAGCCGGGTTTTCAGTGTTTCGGCGGGACTCAACTCAATGATCTCTGGGCAGGCTACTCAGACCAGGGGCCCTTGAGTCATCTGTGGGGCTTCCTCCCACCACACGCACTCAGGTCCCCCCGGTACTGGCCCCACAAGCGAGGAAGGCACAGTCCATTTCCATAAGGAGCTTATAACCTAACGAGAGAAAGTACATAAATGACCCGTGAAACATGGAAAATGCAACAGAAAAAGAGGCACAGGAAGAGAAGAGAGGTGTTAGTTCTGATGCGGGGGGGGGGGGGGGAGGAGGAGTTAGGATGTGGGGTGGGGGGGGGGGTGTCTGAAGAGAGCCCCGCAGTTTGGGCAGGATTTAGCTATAGCGGAGGCGGATTGAGCATGCACAGGGCCAGGGAGGGAGGGAGGACATTCAGTGGCTCTCTGGCCACAAGCAGCATGACATTCAAGCACATCCAAATGTCTTTTAATCATCTGTTCCTGAACAAAGGCCAGGCACTGTTGATCAAGTAGCGGCTGAGAAATGGACAGATCGCTGTGTTCTGTGAAACCAGTTGTTACCTTCGGTGATATTCTTGCACACTCAATTTAACCTCAAACCACTTCTTAGAGATAGTCACAAAGGGTACAAGGACTCCCATTCACAAAACTACCATTAACCTTATCTTTGACACATAACTTCCATAGCTTTAGAAATATGCACTTGGTAAAAAGCGAGGTCCATCTATATATGTTCTGTAGGAGCCTTTTCGTTGCATTTGGATTGTGGGTTTTTACATGTACTGCCATCTGTCTTAGAGAACTCTATACAGATGTCATTTATTTTACATGCAAAACCTAAGTTCTAAACTGACCAGCGTTTCGGAAGCCATGTGACAGGGTTACAACCTAAAGAAACCATCCGCTTC
This sequence comes from Canis lupus baileyi, assembly GCF_048164855.1. Lineage (NCBI taxonomy): Eukaryota > Metazoa > Chordata > Mammalia > Carnivora > Canidae > Canis > Canis lupus. Next base: position 60,469,004 of record NC_132839.1, on the reverse strand, counting down.
TGCTCGTGAAGGGCGCGGGGCCTGCTGCAGAGTGACCCAGCACCGCACAATCCATCAGCTGTGAAGGCTGCAATGCTGGCATGCTCAGTTTCTCATGATGCATAGTGCGTGCATATGAAGACAAAATTTCCTATTCTTATGATTTTACAATGTCTTTTCTCTGCAAAAGAGGTCTATTGTCTAGTTCAAATGTATGAATGTCAAAAACCATTCTAAGTCCTTATGTAAAATCATAAGAATGTACATTTTCATATGCTGAAGCTAATTTCCCAATAATTCCACCATATCTTCCATTGCCTGATGTGGCTGGTCCTGCATTCAAGTCCAACCAACTTCAATACCCCCAACACACACAGACAACCACCTACCTCTTCCAGCTGTCCCGAAGAAACTGGATTATCTTCATAAGTGGGGAACTGACAACCTGCTTTGCAACTGCAAAAATTATTAATTTCTTCCTCGCATTGTGCCATTATTTTACAATTTGCTTCTGAGCTTTCTAAAGCAATTTCCAGAGATTCATTCATGCTACATTCCAAACACTGATTCTGCTTCCCCACCGGCAGAATCCCAGCTGATTCCTCCTGAGAATCCAGGGACGTCTGAGCACTCTTCTCCATGCCAGATTTTTTTAACCTGGGGAGGAACTTGCCCGACTCCAGCTCTGATTTTCCATAGTAATGGCCTTCTTTCTCGGCATCTTCTTCCAGCGGTTGGAGATCTGCCTGTGGGTCTTCAAATGCATCAACTTGAGAAGGAATGGGAATATTCGCTTCATCTTTCTCAGATTCAAATTCCGACTCACTTCCTCCCCCTGGGGACAGCTCAGATGCCGAAATTGGGCGGAAGTGAGTCCTGGGAGAGATCCGAATGGCCCGGTACTGGGTTCTGTCAACGCCACATATCCTGGGATGAAACACTTCGCTGTCTGAATCAGAGCAAAGGATGGATTTCGGTTTAAAACTAGGGCTGAAAGAGGCAATCCCTTCGGGTTCAAACGAACACTCAACGTGAAGAACTTGGGAGAACGGATTGCTCAAGTCGAAGGAAGAGAAGGAGTACTCCAGCCCAGGATCTTCAACCTGAAAGTTACCACATGCTCCTAGTAGGTCTTCATGGAAGATAAAAGAAAATCCTTTATGTAATCCGTTTTCCCCACTCCTCGGCTGATCGTTCTGTTCGAACGACACAAAGGGCTTCCATAACTGCCTGTGACCAGGAGCAAAACTGTTCCCTGGGGTCATGAAGACGTCTGTCCCAGCTATGGTCACCACGTCGGAAGCTGCACACTGTAACAGACTCCCCTTGGCGTGGCTGGGCGGCACGACGGCCCACTCCCCGTCGCTACTAAAGGTTTTGAGCTCTCCATAAACTCCTCCGAGAATGAATGTGTTCTCTTTGTCTTGGGCCACATCCCAAGGTTTAGAGGGTGTGGTATAGTCTCCACCGTCCACCTTCGACAGCTCCCCGGAAACAAAAGCTCTCTTCTCCAGGCTGTCTTTCTGCCCCTCCCACAGACGGTACTCGGACCTCTGCACAGCCTTGTGAGGCTCCCGCAGGGTCTCGGCCTCGGCCTCAACCTCCAGGCAGCAGCAGTAGCTACTGACGTCTGGCGGAAACAACTCCTCATCCGCTCTTTCCACGTCTGCCGTAGCCGATGCCCCATCTGCCATCTTTGTCCAAATGTCTTTAATAACCCCTGAGCTGTAGCCACCTCCATGTGGACCGCTTTCACCACACCCTCGTGCAGTTTCCAAGGTTTTGTGTTCCGCCTTTTGCTCTAGCTGAATACCACAGACAGATTCTAGTTTCGATTTTTTCTTGAAAACTAAGGTAGGAATTTCTCCTAGTGTTCTACTGTTTTGCTGGCAAGTTTCATCTTGCAAAAAATCTAGAAGTTCTTCATCTACATAATTCGACGAGACTCTAGGAACTACGTAATTAATATCTTCTGTGTTAAACTGTGTGGACTCTTCAAACTGAATATTTAATGTCTCGTTGTCTGAACGTGTTTCTTCTGAATGGGACCATGGGCTACAAGTTCTTGTTGAAAGATTAGAACAGTGTTCATTTTCTTCAAAGGCACTATTTTTGGTCCATATTAGCAATCTAGACTGGGTTTTCCCAAGCGTATTAGCACTAGAATCTGTATTTTCATTTCCCAAGTTGAGAGTTTCAAACGAAAATGGTAGAACAGAATTACTGCATTGCACTTCAAACACTGAAAAACACGAGTTTATGCCAGATCCTTCATTAATATCTGAAAAGAGCTCCTGATTGCCAGCAAGCAAATGCGGATTGAGTGCTGTGCTGTCCAAGATCGGAGAGAGTCTAATTGGAGAATCTCCTCCGAAACTCTCTCCGTCGGCATCGCCAGAGCTGGATGAACAGCACTCCCAAAACTGAGCCAGATTGCTGAGGTCATGCAGGAAGAAGCCCTCAGCACCCGCAGAGCTGGTGGAGTCTGTCCATATTGCACGTTCCCCTTGCAACTCCATCCCATCTAACACTATGCAACATTCTGCCTCAAAATCTGTTTTCTCTTTGCTTTTTTGTCGAATCATATTCAAGATCCGACTTTCTCCTTGCATTGTTTCTGAGGCACCAGGATCCAACATGGATTGATCAATATCCACTTCATAGAAGTGTGTTAATTCTGATAGATGAATATCATCCAGATACTTGTTGTCCTCTGGGAGAGAACAGAATGAGGTCCCAGTGAGGTCAATATCCTCATCGATAACTGCAGGCATTTCTACAAAATGACCATCAATGAAAGTACCTGCTGCGAGGTATGTTTTATGAATATTATTGTTGCTGATACAAAGACCGTGCACTGATTCCGACAACTCTTCCACTGCCTCTGATGCCAGATCACTCGTATCCTGTCGGTTTCGGTACGTGGTCTCTAGTTTACTCTTCCTACTCAAAGGAACAAAATACTCAGCGATGGGCTCGGTATACCACAGGGGTTCCTCTTTATATTCTCTGTCGTTTCTGGTCTCCAGGGACAGGTCTCTTCCTTCGGTGCTTCCAATGTCCCTTCTCGCCGGGTCCTTCAGGGGCCTCTTCCCACGCCGGCAGAGCGGCTTGATGGAGCCCCCGCCACTGCCGCTGCTGCTGCCCCCCACAGGCACGCCCCTCTCGGCCCTGTCGCTGGCCTTCAGCGACAGCCTACTTGGCCCATTTCGCCCTTTTTTGCTTCGAATTTCTCGGGTCTTGTGTCTCACTTTCACACACTTCACGGATGCTTTTAACTCTCCCTGATGGCCACTCGAGCTTGAGCCTGCTTCGCTTGAGCCAGAGGACCAGGAGCGAGGGCGAATCTTCCCTTCGGGCTTGTGTCGGATCTGCTTTTTGTACAAAGCAGGCTTTTCTTCCACTGTGCCGTGACTGAATGTGTTCTCCTTCTCGCTTTTACTTTTGCTCCGGGTTTTCTCGTGTGCAGTGGTGGGCACTTCGCTGCTTCTTTCCCTGATGGCTTCGCCTTCACTGTTGCAGTCCTTGGGGGAGGATGTGTCTGTGCTAGCTGGTGGGGCTGTGGATGATGAAGAAGAGCTAGAGTAAGAACAGACTTTAGACTTGTTCCACACAGTCATGATTTCCTGCAGGCAAACTGGTTTCTCAGACAGTGGTGGGAATGCCTCATAGTACCTGCAAAACAGAGGACAGAGTTCAGAATCAGGCACTCAGATGTGCGAGATACAGCAAAACCACCTTCCCTCCCAGGCGGGGCAACGGGCTAGTTCACTTTAGCAGTCAACATTTACGTCATCCACAAACTACCAACTTTTAAGAAAAATGAATAATACAGTGAAACATGCTCTCTGTTTAGTCACATGTATCAAGCACCTTTATTTATGTTCAGCACTGAGGTGAGCACTAAAAGAGTATTTAGAAAATAGGGAAGAGGACAGGTTTTATCTTTAAAGTCGTCGTTTTAACTAAGAAGTCACAAAGGACAGATACAACACAGAGAAAAGAATGTAATCTCCAGAGGAAATATCTGCATTTGGATCTCAGTTCACGTCATTTACTATGCATGTGACTTTAAGCTCCTCATCTGATGTCTAGGTCCACATTCTCAGCTTTGAGCCGGTGAGGACAGGACTTACCTCATGAGGCTCCTGGGAGCAGGGGAAACAGGCTGGAGAGCCTGGGCTCTGAAGCTGCGCTCCCCGATTATGAACCCTGACTCTGCCCTGACCAGGGTGACCTTAGGCATGTGACACAACCTCTCCATGGCCTGCGAAACGCAGGTAATACTATCATCCACCTCACAGAGCTGTGATAGTACAGGAATAAATGTACAAGAGGAGCCGGAATATTACATGGTGGCTGTCACCACACGAGTGTTCTCAGGAGAAATGCCTGGCATCACACAGGCCCTCAGAGACAGTAGGGGTTATCGAGGATGTTCAAGTATTCAGAAAAGAGGATGCTGGTGCAGCCTAGAACCACTAGAAAAAGTGGACCACAGCAGAGCCTTGACGCCCCAGAAACAGAGCAGCTTAGGGAGTACTACTTATGAGGCACGGGAGTCTGTATGTAGACACAAAACCGGAGGAAACCAGTGAGTACGGGAAATGCAGAACAGTAAAAGTCAGGGAGGCTGCTTTTAGAGGACTTGATGACAATGAGAGTTTCCAATCTGCCGAGAAGCTGGTAGCCATCACAGATCTCAGACCAAGACGGGTTGCCAAAGCAAGAATCTAGAGTTGGGTTGCCTACCAAGGGGACTGTCACTCTGGAGTCAACAGTCAAGGTCACACGTGAAGTGATAAAAGGCCATGTTTTCAAAGGGTCTACACCTGATTCTCCTTTTCAGCCTCTACTAGAGCTGTCTAATAGAAATACATGGTAAGCCTCACATGTAATTTTTAAGGGGTCACATTAAAAGTTTAAGAAGAAAAGGTGCAGCTAAATTCAATAATGTATCTTATGTAACCAAATACATCCATCACATTATCTTTTTGGCATGTAATTGGTAGTTAAAAATATTAATGTAATATTTTACATTCTTTTTTATACCAAGTCTTTGAAATCTGGTGAGAATTTACATTTATAACACATTTCAATTTGAAGTATAGCCACATTTCAGGTGCTAAATAGCCACACGCAACTTATAGAGACCATGCTGGACAGCACAGGTCCACACCAACCAATAAAAGATATAGTCACCTTAGGTTCTAGAAGTTCAGAAGATGCAAATAAAATGTATAGTAAGGAAGTTCTGCTTATAGTGAAGCTGATTTTACTAACCATTTACAAAGAAAGAAGAGCATCTTCAGGAAACAACCTTGACAAGGTCAATGACTTGCCCACATTTCTTTGTAAGCGGCAGTAGACACTTGGTCTCCTTGTATGTAATACACTTTCTTGCAGCTGTCTCCAAAGACTGGTGTGACTGCACATGAATGGACTTTAAATAATAACCTTGCCTGCTCCATTCATTTCACAAATATTGATTCAGTATGTATGATAAGGATAGAACCATCTTATCTACCTCTGAATTCTCAGTGCAAGCACATAGTAATTGTTCAAGTGTTTCATGAGTTATTAGATATGAAACTAAATACAAGACAATGAACAAAAACCGAAAACCACACAGCAGTTATTAGTCTGATTTTAACAAATGCACACTTTATCACTGAATACAATCTTACATACATTTCCACTTGATCCTTTGCTGTAGGGGATAATTCTGCCTCTGGAGAGGGAGACCCCTCTAACTTTTTGTGAATCTTCTCTTCTGTTATGAAACAAAAAATTCAGAAAGATTTGTCTTTTATCTAGTTAATAAATGCTCCTGTTTTTAAAGTTTCTCAAGTAACTTGTCAGAAATTACACAGGCTTTGTGGCTTAAAAAGAACTCTATACCATCTGTCCTTTTAATAAAAATCTATTTCTTCACAGCACCAGAGGGAATTCTCTAACTTACCCATAGGAACAATGGGCTGGAGGAGAGAGCTATTCACCTCATCACTGATCCAGTGCTCTAGAGGCACCTGATTAAGAGACTGAAATCCTCTATTAATTTCACCAGGAGAGAACATCTATTGAGATTCTCACAAAATTCTGCACCCATGGACTCTGCACTGCCTCATCTTGACTGATACCGATTTTAGAGAAAATCCAGTTCTCTGTTACAACATCTAGGTGAGCAAGGGCTGTGTGTCAACTAAAATAAAAGCAAAGGGCTATATGTTCAGCTTAGCTCATGGTACTGCTTTAGGTTAAAAACAAACTGTGCAAGGTGGCTCAAGGCTTGGTAGGTAGCAGAATGGCCATGAAGAGGACAAGGAGACCAAGACCCTTGACCTTGACATGGGGCTTTCATTCTAAGGGCTTGCAGAAAAGTTGCCACAAGAAGCTGTAAGGCTTCACGAATCAAAAGGACTCTAATGAGCCTCCAGACTGCCTTTCCCAAAAAACCTGAGAGTCAAGGCATAAGTTCCTTTGGAACCTGAAATACCGTGTCAACACCTTTGGGGTATGAAGATGGGAAAGAGGAAATATTGCTCCTGATCCCTAAGCTTCCATGTGAAGATGAAACAAAACATCCCCACCCCCACCCTGCCCCATGAGGGCACCTGTGGATTATGTTACTCCTTTGAGAGCAGGGATCAATCTACAAGTGACTGCAAAGGGTAACCCAGAAGCCACTAACAGCTGAAGACGCAGCATGATGCTGGATGGCGACACACCAAAAACAAAGACTGGCTTCTTGTCTTTGGCCAATTCTAGGATCTCCTGAATGAAGCCTCACAGTGCCCACAGCCCACTGCGTGCAGACGGTCTTCTGGCAGCTGTGTGCTCACCTTGCTTACTCTGAAGGTCTTTCAGCCTGGAGCAGAGCTCCTCCACTAAAGTCTCGATACCGGAGCTCTGTGTGAGAACAGAAATACACATTAGTTTCCTGCCAGGCATTCGTACACCCTTGTTTGTATGTAAAGGTTTCACAAATCTTCCACGTTCCAAATGAAATACCTTATCAATGCTTAAACAACATAAAAGCTGGAACACTACAGGTCTGCCAATCTGATCCAGTCCACGTACTTTACCAATAAAGTACCCTCAATGGCACTTACGACAAAATGTGAAAATATTAATGTACCTCCCAGGATGGCCTGTCTTCCCAAGGGTCAGTGACTAAATGTCAGTCACCACTGAAAATATTTGATATCTAGGTGAGCCAGGTCTTGTACCAGACTCAGTATGAAGGAGAAAAAAAAAACTGCAAAAATCTCACATAGCTCCTCTAGTTGCTCACAGTGTAGAGAAAACAAGGCTAAGTTTTTCTGTTCTTAAGTGAACACTGATAACTGCAACAGAAACGGCAGCATGGAGCGCACCACAGTGCTGAGCGCACACCCAAGCTCTATTTTGTCTGCAAGGTCATGAGCAGGGTGTTAGGCTCCAGCAGACGGGGGACATCTCAGGACAGTGCCCTCAGGAGCATGAAACCGGGAGGATCACCAGAACAGCCAAACTTTGAGGAAAAATGAATGCTGGAAACAGACACCAACAATCTTTCACTATGTAGACTTTTAAACTTTAAGAATTTTCTGTTTCTGAAGGAAGAAAGAAAAATCCCTCATGGGGTACAAGAAGAGCAAACGTGTTTCTGAGGACTTTATTCAGTGGTCAGAAGTCCCTTTTAATTCGGAAGGGAGTCTCTCTTAGGTGGGCCTGACCCAGACAGGTGCGCTTGGCTCCACTCAACCCGCTGCCCTCACGGGGCCTGCAGCAGCTAAAAATAGAACTTTTCCCCCTTCACTGAACTCAGAGTGACTCAGCACAAGTATTATGGATATCCTCAACAAGAAAGCACAGAGTGCCAGTTCCAACAGCGAGAAAGAGAACACAGTGAAAATGGTTAACTGTAGACACGGACGGTTACCCTCTACCCATGGCAGATCACAGCTGTTAGTTGGGGACACAGCACAGAGGGGGCGCCAGGGAAATAGATGGGCCCCAAAAGAGCCGTTCTTCCCCTAAAGCCCCTCCTAAAACCCGTGGCAAATGTTAGTCACAAACACTGCTCTGACTACACAAACCCATCAGAAAGCCTCTGCTTACCATAATGTTCAAGGGGTGTTGAATGTGGCTGTTTTATTGCATTTCCTCCAGACCACGAACTTAACACCGGTGTCAGCTGACACGCCACTCGCTGCATGCTGTTCTGTACAGCAAGCCTATGTCACTGTGTTTCTAAACCCAGTGCCAGGCTCCAGTGCAGAAGCCCAAGCCTCCAGGGACCCCACAGCAGCTGGCCGTTCCACAGTCTACGTGCGACAGTCATGATAAACCATGCTTTGTCTTGGAAATTACATCCACACATCTGTGAAGTTTAGTTGTTCTGGGCAGTAATGCAGGTTAGAAGTATGTGTATTTGCTCTCATACATAAATGGCAACAAAGCAGTGAGCTCACTCCCTAACTCCATATAGAAAAAGCAAGCTCTACCACCAGGCCTAGATCATCCTGTCCTGAATCCTACAGCATCCTACTTACATTACACTTAATCATTAGACTGTGGGGCTGTAATGGTGAACTGAAAAACAAAAAGGAGTACCCTAAGCAGCACCGTACCCAGTCATCCCCTGGCAGGTATTCTACAGTGAGAATTTGGTGTAGTAACGAGTTCTATATACTTTCCCCAATTATGATATAAACTATTAGATATCCCAGTATCTCTACAGTCTATCATATCCCAGGGGCACTCAAGAATACTGAGAGCCAGGGATCCCTGGGTGGTGCAGCGGTTTAGCGCCTGCCTTTGGCCCAGGGCGTGATCCTGGAGACCCAGGATCGAATCCCACATTGGGCTCCAGGTGCATGGAGCCTGCTTCTCCCTCTGCCTATGTCTCTGCCTCTCTCTCTGTGTGTGACTATCATAAATAAATAAAAAATTAAAAAAAAAAAAAAAAGAATACTGAGAGCCTACCATATCTTAAGAAATAAAGTAAATTAGGGGCATCTGGGTGGCTTAGTTGGTTAACCATCTGACTCAGTTTCACATCAGGTTGGGATCTCAGGATCATGGGATCCTGCCCCATGTCTGCTTGTTCCTCTCCCTCTGCTCCCAATAAATAAATAAAATAAAATCTTAAAAAAAGAAAAGTAACAGTGATAACTGTAAGGAAGAACACGTTATAGGTGAAAAAAATGCTAACATCCTGAAATTATGAACTGCTTTTCCGAACAGTATCACTTACAGTCACTGCACAGTATCAAATGAATATGTAAAAATGCCCCCAAACAGTAAGATCATGCTAAAAATTCAAGTAACAGTATTCTAAACCTGGAAACTGGTGCAGCACACAGGGAGACTGGCAAGTTTCTGATGCATGAGCATTCACTGATGTAGCACTCCCTCAGTCAACCAAAGATCACGAGCACCCGTGGGCCAAGTGTGACCCACGGAGAGAGAGAAAGGGCCCTTGTCCTCCCGGGTTTTACGCTGTAATCATGCCTGCCGCTCAGAGGAAATGGCCAAGTGGAATATATTTGGCTCTGGGGTTCCAACAGTCTAGGTCTTAGTATATGTGCTGCGGAAGCGAGCACACCAAAAGTCTAGGTCTTAATTGTGACCCTGCCACATACTCACAGGGTAGCATGATGTTTGTGCTGCTTGACCTGTGACCCTGAGAACACTACACTTTCTCCTCAAGATTCATGAGGGCAAACTAAGATGTCATACATGTGAGGCACCATCAGAGTGCCTGTCACATCAGTCACCTGAACGTTGGTGCCATTTCTAGATTTCGTGTATGTTTTTCATTTCCCAGAATCTCATTAATGTTATCACTGCCTCTAAAATGCCTTTAAATTTTGCTCTGCTTTGACTTTGAGGTTGGAGGCATAAGAAAGATAATTAACCTGACCCAGCTCACCCCACATCCTCTGGATTCCACCTGGACTCCGTGACCGCTGCCAGCCCTACTCCCTCACCGAGGCTGCCCGTGGAGGCTGGGCCTCGGTCAAATGTGGCAGCTACCATCCCACTACTTCTGGAAACTTCTTTCATTTGCTCCCTTCCCACAACATCTTCGGTCGTCCTCCTCCATGCTCTTCATTCTGCCCATCCTTCTCAACACAAGGGAACAAAGGCGATCACACTCACTGCCCCGTCACCACACTTCTCCATTTTCAAACCATACTCTTAACCACCTCAACAGTTCATCTCTTACGAAGAGATCATTTGAAATGGACACTCCCTAAGTGCTGGAAAGGGACCCTGCTCACAGGCAGCAACTCGGGTTAAATGTCATCCCAGGGCTCTCCACATGACCCTACCTAGATCACCCATCACCAACTCAGTTGCCACACCCGGAAAACAGCGACACCACAGCCACTGTGCTTCCCGCAGCAGCCCCCAGACTTCTCTCCTGCTACAGCTCCTGCAGTGTTCTTGTTCTACTTTCTGGGGATTCCCTCTGCCCTACCTTCCAACTCTTCTGTTGAACTTTTTCATTTCTACCATGTGTTTAGAACAAGAAAAGATCCCTTTGTCCCCCGAATGTGTCTTCTTCACAACAGTCCTGACCTTCAATGCCACGGCAGCTGGATGGAAGAAAGGGATGGGGATTCACCAATTTGTTGACTTTTAGCTTGCAATTTCCATTAAGGCATCTCCTAGCTTCCCCTCTTGGGTGCCTGGTGTCCTGCCTGGTTCTATTTCTCCAGAAAGTATCTACCAGAACAGGGAAAGCCTAGCACTTTGGTGTCCCCAGTGAACCATGTCTCCTGGGACTGAGCCCAGCACAGGCCTCGCCCACAGTGAAACACCACAGAGTGTGATGCATGGGCTCTTGGGATGCCAACTCCTGGGCTCCACCTGCCTGTACAGAGGCCTGTACTAGCCATGTGTAGGTCACAGCTAGTGATCCCTGTGGAGACACCAGACAAGGAGAGGCAATCACGGATCATCCAGTCCCAACTGCTATCTGATTGCCAGAGCATGAGACCCCACCCAAGACCAGCAACAAAACTTCCCAGTTGAGCCCTAGCTGACCCACACAACTGTAAGCAAGTAAAAATGGCTATTGGTATTAAGTCATTAATTTTGGACTACTTTGTCATGCAGCAATAACTAAGGTATACCTTTCCAAATACTCCTGTGCTTAAACCTACCCTGCATGTAGATTGAGCTCTTTTACAATCTTTCAGATCTCATAGTTTAATTTCTATTTATTTTATTTTATTTTATTTTATTTTATTTTATTTTGAGAGAGAAAACAAGGAGTGCATGTGCAAGCTGGGGTTGGGGTAGAGAGAGAATGTTAAGCAGGCTCCATACTAGGCAGAGAGCCCAATGCAGGGCTCTATCTTGCAACCTGAGCTGAAATCAAGCTTAATTAAAGGAGCCACCCAGGCAACCCTCAGATTTTAATTTCCAAAGCACTGTTGGAAGATTATTGAGAGAAAACCCAACTAGATATTGAGATATGACTACTGGTGATGACATACATAAAGGATCACTCACTTCCATTTTAAAAACCTTTTTAAGGCCAGCCCCGGTGGCGCAGCGGTTTGGCGCCGCCTGCAGCCTGGGGTGTGATCCTGGAGATCCAGGATCGAGTCCCACATCGGGCTCCTTGCATGGAGCCTGCTTCTCCCTTTGCCTGTCTCTCTCTCTCTCTCTCTCTCTGTCTCTCATGAATAAATAAATAAAATCTTAAAAAAAAAAAAAAAACCTTAAAAAAAAAACTTTAAAAACCTTTTTAAAATTTAGAACTAAGTTAATGTAAACAAAAGAGCACCATGTGAGACAACTGAGAATCTATAACAGGGTTGATAAGCTCATGCCTTCAGTGGCCAGGAAGTCATAGAAATATGTGATATGGCCAGGTATAATGCAATACATAGCAGGGGCATGTAGATAAACACCTCTGGCCTACTGCCTTTCAAAGATTAAAATAAAAAAAAAAATTAAAACCCCAAACAAAAAGCTGTTTTTGCCAAGGCACCTGCATGAGGGTTGTGAGTCCCATCCTTGACCACAGGAAGGTCAACAAAAATCTACCCATTGGCTGCCTCCAGTTCTTATTTACAGCTGTTCTCTAGAATATGGTATAGAGGAAGAGAGAAATATCCACTGGTAAACATTATCAAATGCCTACTACATGCCAGGGAGGACAAGATCCACATCTTCTTAGAATGATGGGCAAAAAAGTTATAATTTGTCACAGGAAGTAGAGGATGTCAGCCTCTGTTACAAGTAACCATCAAAGAACTTGATTAATCAAAGCTTAAAAAACGGTAAGCTTTGCATCCTCTGCAGCAGGACAGTGTGACACACCCCCTCGTGCACACAGTCTCTTTTACATCTCACACCACAACCCCACACATGCCTCCTTTTTGCCCTCTTACCACCAAGGCTGCAGATTTTATAGCAGCAGCTTTTGTTTCTTTCCTTTCTCATATCCTCACTTGATGTTTGATATTCAGGAATTACTTGAAAAACCAAAATAGCCTACCTTTTCTAAAGACAGATCAGAAGATCTGGCCCCATTAGACAGCACCAGCCATAGCCACAACCAGTGTGGAGAGAGGCCTCAGCACTCCCTACTGCTGCACTTACTCAGCTTCCTACTTGGCCCTGGAAACACAAGATCTCCGGGTCTGGGCGAGATACACTAACAGACCAACCTCTTCCCCAAACCATAAAGCCTCACCAGCCCCCCACTCCACCCAGCCGTCCTTTCCAAGTCTCCACGTAGCCCTATCCACAGCAGCTCACGTTCAAAGGTCTATTCACACCTCCACACATAGATTAGTGGTTCTTCCCTAATTTCCTTTCCTCAGAAATGAAAATTGCATTTTTTAAAAAAGATGTATTTGAAAAAGAGAGAGTGTGTGCAGGAGCAAGGAGAGTGGCAGAGGGAGAAGATCCCAAGCAGACTGCGTTAAGTGCAGAGCCCGACTTGGGGCCCCATCTCATGACCCTGAGATCATGACCTGAACCAAAATCAAGAGACAGACGCTCAACTGCCTGAGCCACCCCACCCAGGCATCTCTAAAAATCGCATTCTTGCAAAAACCACAGCTATCCTCCATAATGTCACCCTTTTCTCCAGCCCAAATCAAGTCCTGTCAGCTCTACCTTCAAAATGTACTTAGAATCTCACTAGTTCTCACTGTCCTCTACCTTTAGACCGCTGCTTTCTCGGAGTCTACCCCGTCCTGTCCCATCCCAACTTAGTGAGACGGCCTGTGGGGTCCTATCAGCACTGAAGTGAGGCTACACTAGCCTCTGCTCCAGACCCTCCAACACTTCACTTCCCAGAGGAAAAGCCAAAATCCTCCCCAAGGCCTACAGGTCTTCTTGCATGCCCCCCTCCCCATCCCATCTATACCGAGGAGGTAAGGTCAAGGCTTCCTCAGCAAGGTAGACAGAGCCGTGAACTCCTGAGCTTTAGCAACCACTGACCGGCTTCGCAGGGGTCTGGCCTACAGAGCGAGCACAGCCTCATTTCTTGCAATGTTCAGAAACTTACACATTTTAAGCATTCCATACATGTCACTTATTACTATTTTGATACTCTTATTATCCAGAATGAGCTAAGTTCACAAGTCAGGTGCAAAGACACAATTAATATGTATTGTCAAAATTAACTTCAATAGTAGACCGCCATGAAACTCAGTCTTTATATATTCAACCCTGTACAGCATATAAACTATACATATGCAAATACTAAGATGTACTACATGCTTCTACTGGTGAGCTTCAATGTTGGAATATGAGCAACTCCAACAAGCCCCCCGCGGTACTCAGGGCATGAATCTCTCAGTGGGGCTCCATGGCAGCCTCAGGCCGAGCAACAGCCCAGCCCAGGGCAAGCACAGCACCACTTCCAAACTTCTTGAAGTCGTCACTGCCTGCGAACCTGACAGGCAGTTTTGATGCAGTTTTCAGGAACTCCATTTAAATAAACAGAAATATAACTCATTATTAAAACAAAAACAAGCAATATAAAAAGCTCCAATTCCAGGGACTGAGAAAACAGTACCAAGTAAACTTGAAGGTTCTAAAAAAACAAGAGCGGGCAAACTTTAACCTTGCTTCATAGTCTTTAAAAAGGGGAAAGAGGGGTACGTGGGGGGGCTCAGTTGGTGAAGCATCTGCCTTCAAGCTCAGCATGATCTCAGATCCAGTCACACAGGGCTCCCTGCTGAGTCTGCTTCTCCCTTTCCTTCTGCTCCTCCCCTCTGCATGCTCATGCTTGCATGCTCACTCCCCCCAACCCCTTGCTCACACGCTCTCAAATAAATCTTTAAAAAATATTAAAATGGGGCAAGAGGTCTGGATATAGTTGACATCAGACACACATCGTGTCCACTGACAACACAAACAGACAGCTCAGGAGAGCATCACTTCATAAAACCAGGCATCTGGGCGTGGCGTGAGGTGCACCACCCCCTTTATAGGCTCTGGTACAACTCTAACCAAAGCAGATGCAAAATGTGCTAGAGAAAGCAAGTGCCCAGAGAAGGGCACGTTACTTGCAGATGCAGATGCAGATGCAGATGCAGGGAATCAGCAAAGGCACTTCAGCGGGACCTCACAAACAGCAAAGCCCACCAAGGTCATGACCTCCTGGAGGAATCAAGACCAGATGCCCAAATCTTTGCAGGTGCTGCCAAACTTTATTCAACGTATAAAATTAAATTTGACATAACTGAGTTTTCTGTTTTGGTGACATCTCTTAGACAAAATATTGAGCTGAGCAGGTTAAAGAGATGTGCTGTCATATGGGGTACAATTTGTGGGGATAGATTGGGAGGAGATACAGGGTCCCATCACACGTATGCACAAGAGGAGTCAGGGAAGTTAGCCACTCTACCGAAACCATGACACAGTGATGAGTCTGATGCTATGGATGCTTTTATAGCAACAACTAACATGGTACCTGTAACAGGCACAAACGAAAGTCACGAGAAAAGAATTCATCTCACAGGTAATGCATAACATCACCTCTACCTACCTACCTAATATTAGGACAGCCTCTTTGTGTTATTGTCTTATAGTTATGTCATTAACATTTTAGTCAGAAGGTAAACTTGTTCAGGGCTTTTGATTCTGGATCAGATGGTAGAGACTGGGTGGGAAAATGGAGCACAGAACCACATATGTATCATCCTCGATATTTAGGCAATGAACATCATACCCACATGCAAACATTCACTGTGGCCAAAACAGAAAACAAAACATTTGCATTCAAATTTCCTATGTAGGACCTCCTTATGCCAGCAGACGGATTCTAGAAAGAAAAGCCTGGGGACATACAACCTACAGTTTATGAACATCCACAGTGATTCCTTTCTGTTGTTAGGGACCATGAGGAAAGAAGGTCTTTTTCCAGGTTCTTTCCACTGACTCCCTCAAACCAGGAGAGCTGGCTTAAGAACTTCCTGCTTCCTCTTCATTCCCCAAGCAGACAGCCAGCTCCTTGTACATGTCTCGCACGTTCATTTACTCAGCTCGTTTTCATTTGGTGAGATTAAAAGCATTCATCATTAAGAAAAAACAATGCAACAATTTTTTTATAAAACGAGAAAAACAGGGATCCCTGGGTGGCGCAGCGGTTTGGTGCCTGCCTTTGGCCCAGGGCGCGATCCTGGTAGACCCGGGATCGAATCCCACGTCGGGCTCCCGGTGCATGGAGCCTGCTTCTCCCTCTGCCTGTGTCTCTGCACCTCTCTCTCTCTGTGACTATCATAAATAAATAAAAAATTAAAAAAATAAAAAAATAAAAATAAAAAAAATAAAACGAGAAAAACAGGGATGACTGGACGACTCAATGGCTGAGCGTCTGCCTTTGGCTCAGGTCATGATCCCGGGGGTCCTGGGATCGAGTCCTGCACTGGGTTCCCCGCAAGGAACCTGCTTCTCCCTCTGCCTAGATCTCTGCCTCTATGTCTCTCACAAATGAATAAATAAGTAAGTGTTAAAAAAAAAAATGAGAGAGAGAGAGAGATAGAAGAACAAACTGGAAAAGTAGACTTCACTGGGCTAGAAAAATAAACTTCCCAGCAAAGGAAAGCATTTTTCCCAAGAAACAATGGAAAGAACCACTCTGTTTGCACTGCTCCTACTTCACACCAAGTCCTTTCCAGCACGCAGCACGCTCAGCTAGGATGAACCCGACACGAGCGCCATGAGGCAGGGAAGCAGGGTCTTGCATTGGGTTGGGACAGGTGCCCGTATTCCTCCTTATTCCACAGTTCATGTCAAGCACCCTTGTTTTCCACTCGGCTTCCCTTCACTGTGAGCTGAAGCCAAGAGTCACTTCTCAAGCAACTTTGGTCCAAAGCAGAAATAGGATCCTTTCCCAGACTGAAACTCCTGACTCACATTTTCCTCCCAACCATGACTCAGCAGCTTCTTTGGATTTTTTTCAAAGTATTTACCTGAACTAACCTCCTTAAAAAAAACCACCTGCCATTTTCAACGCCAAATTACTTTCCTTGCAGTGCCAGATAGAAATACCTCCTGGGTAACTCTCCAACCACCCTGTTCTTTCAGAGCGTTGCCTCTAGCTCCAGGAGTGGACCCCCAGGCAATGCTGCCTGTCCTTGCAGTCCACCGCCTGATCGTGTGTGCTCCTGCCCACACCCAGCCAATTACCCTGTCCATAGCTGATCGGTGCTTAGGTACTAGCCTTTAGCAATGGTGTGGGGATGGGGCTAGCAGGTGGTGTTTCCCACCATCCGTGCTATAGTGGAGAAAGCCAGACTCCAGAGAGAGATGGAATGACCCAGAAGCAGAGAGGGAAGCAAAGGAGAGACTGTGGATCATTACAGAAAATAACTTTGACTGCCAATCATTTTCTTCCTAGTTGAGGCGTTCCTCGGGCCCTGCATTTCCAGACGTGGTTTCAGTAAGATATCCCTATGTCCTTTGTGTATATTATCCCACTTTTTCTTAAACTAGGTTCATAATATTTCCACTTGCTGTAATGAGACAGTTCCTCAGACAGCCAGATGAGCGGTAACTTCCAAATCCCTATCCCACAGTCTAGGAGGCAGCAGTTTCAAGAAATCACAAGGCAAAAATCAAAGGGGTGGGGGAGAGGAACACAGTGGGAGAGGACAGGAAGGGTAGGGATGCCCAGGGGAGACTCCCTAACACCTGAGTGTGTGCAATTCCATCATCCCCCGTGCCTGCACTCACTTTCAGGCACCAGGAGACAGGCACACGGGGAGCTCAGCCTCGGTCCCCAAAGAGCACAGTCACGAACGGAGGACAGAAATGAACAACTGCAACTGAGGAGGTGAGGCACGCATGAACAGAACACGTCCGTGCCAGGGGCTCGGGCTCTCACATGCGGCGCTGAGCGGGATGAGAACACACAGCTGGGACGCACTCTTGGACAAGCCTTAAAAGGCACGTGAGCTGGGTGGTGGCCACACAGAATATTATCAAATGGAGCAAACCCGATTATCCCAACATCAGCCATTAGGTAACGCATATGATTCCTTTATTAATCTTCTAATACTTCATATAAAATAGTTCTCGTGTCTTTTAGCATCCTGAAAGAACAAAATGGTTTCAGAATATAATCACCCATTTAATGTTTTTTTTTTTAAGATTTTATTTATTTATTCATGAGAGACACAGAGAGAGAGAGGCAGAGACACAGGCAGAGGTAGAAGCAGGCTCCCTGTGGGAAGCCTGATGTGAGACTCAATCCCAGGACCCCAGAATCACGCCCTGAGCTGAAGGCAGATGCTCAACCACCAAGCCACCCAGGCGTCCCATAATCACCCATTTAAATTAAGAAGTTTCTGGAGGACAGAATCCTTTCAATTCAACTCTGCTAATAAAAAGGAACTTAAAACCAGACCATCTCAAATAACTGGTAAAAGCAAAATAATTTTCTAAGTAGAAGGATCTCAGAGAGTATATCTTACAGGGAGTAATAAGAACTACATAGTATTAACTTAAATGGGTGATTATATTCTCAAACCATTTTGTTCTTTCAGGATGCTAAAGGACACAACTATTTCATGTGAAGTATTAGAAGATTAATATAATAAAATAATCTTATGGGGGAGCCTGGCTGACTCAGTCAGTAGAGCATACGACTCTTGATCTCTAGGTCATGAGTTCAAGCCCCATGTTGGGGATAGAGCTTACTTAAAAAAAAATAAAAATTCTTGTAATATTTTCTTAAAACAAAAAATTATATGAATCATAAGGAAATGCAGTGCCCTTAAAACACTAAACTGCTATCCCACTTCTAGGAATGGATCCAAAAGAAATAATCTAGAATATGGAAAAGCCACACATAAAAATATTCTGGAGAGCATAACAGAAAATCAAGAGTAAGCTGAACAGGAGTGTCTGATGGCTCAGTCAGAAGAGCATGAGACTCTGGATCTTAGGAGTCATGAGTTTACGCATAGAGATTACTTAAAAAGAAAAAAAAAAAAGAGCAAGCTAAGGGAATATCCACTAATAAAGAGTGTATTATATTGCTGTTGGAATATTATTTGATGAAATAGAACTTAGCCATTACAAAGAAGATAATGTAATAAAAAGATGGAGCATGTTAAATGGGAAAAAAAGGATATATAATTTGGTGGATCCTCTAGTTGTAATATTACATTAAAAATATATATTTTATACAACTTCATTTATGCAGAAAAATGCCCTAGAGGAAGAAGTGATACTGTTCCCACCACAGTGGTAAGATAATGAGTAGTTTACTGTTTAAGTTTCTTTGGTCAAGATGTTATATTTGTATACTTAAAAAAAAAAAAAAACCCCACCCCCCTCCTCACCCTGCTCCACCTCTTTTTTTCTTCAGTATTAGAAGTAAAACGGGAACCTACTTCATCAGAAGCAGAGCGAAGACATTGGACAGCAGCCTGTTTTTTCATTTCTTCTAGAGTCAGATCTGAGCACTTTTTCTTACTCTTTCCCCATTTCTTGTAAGCTCCTTTTTCCCAGCCCAGGAAGATGTCATTCTCCTAAAGCAAGATTAGACAGACTTCAATGAACAAGAGTAAATAACAAGTTTCAACACTATTTCTCACACACATTCCCTTCCCAAGAACATTCATCACCAGGAAGTTCAGAGACCACAAAACATGGTCAATCTGAGCGCTTCAGGTTAATTATTCATTTGGTATCTATTTCCCAGGTTCTCATTATATTATTTAGAATTTATGATCTTAAGGAATATGACTCACACACATTCAGTAAATGCTAATAAATAATTCAATTTATGTATGTGTATGTAAATGCAAGTACATCATACATGTAAATATATGATGTAAGGATATTATAAATGCAAATGTAAATTTATGCAAATATAAGATCATATGTAAATGCAAGTACATCATAAATTCCAAACTATATACATAATTAAATGTCTTCTCTTCTGCGCTTCCCACTCTTCAGTAATGAGTGTTCATATTACTACCAGATTTTATCATTTAACAGTTAAATGGTTCAATCCTTATTGCTTTACCTGTAGTCTATAAAACAACAGATATAAAACATTTCATGTTGGCAAGAGAAGTCCCCCCACCCCTTGGTTCCACATGGCCCATAATAAAAGTCTGAAGAAAATTTGAAAAGCAGGAAGAAAACAAAAAATCATAACTGATCCTACCACCCAGTAAAAACTAGAGTAATTTGGTCTGCCTTATTTGGTCTTTTCTATATGCTTTAAAAATCACAGATTTGAATTCATGGTAGTTATTGTATTTGATTTAACTTACTAAATTGTACCCATCACCTCAATGTTACCACAAATTCTTTGGTTACAAAATATTCTAAGATGTAAGTTTATAGCTATTTCCCTAAAAGGGGACATTAAAGTAGTATTTTTAATTGCTTTGCTACTTTGTTTTGCCTTTTAAAAAGACTTCCATTTGAAAATAAATAAATAAATAACCTTTCATTTGACAAATTATGATTAAAATCAGTGGACAGACAATAAGAGAAAAAAGGTCAGAAAGACAATGGCAAAATTTTTAAAATTACTTAGAAGATGACATGACCTAAGCAAGCCCTCAGGACATATATATGAATATACGAATTAGAAGTGAAAAGAAGGAAAAGCATAATAATAAACTCAAAAGATTTTAAAAGGTCAAATCATATACCATCAACTGTCTAACCCAATTTTTACTTTGATCCATAAAACACATAAAAATTACTTTTAGGCCACCAGGTAAGAGTGGAGGAACAATCCTTCCTTCTATATCCATCGTCATTAGCATACTTTACTTAATTTTTTGGACACATTTGCAGATCTCATGAACCTGAAAAACATATTTTCTGGCCGAGTTTTCCAATTTTCCAAGGGAAAATGTGCTTAATGGCCAAGTAAGTCCCATCAGTGTATTCCATTTATCTAACAGGTTTGGCTGGACTACACCTGAAACCTGACATTCTTTATCAGTGATATCTTCTGGAGATTGAGTTTGTCCTCTAACAGGAGCAACAGACAGAACCATAA
Source organism: Canis lupus baileyi (assembly GCF_048164855.1). Lineage (NCBI taxonomy): Eukaryota > Metazoa > Chordata > Mammalia > Carnivora > Canidae > Canis > Canis lupus. The sequence continues at coordinate 60,448,522 of NC_132839.1, read as the reverse complement.
CAACAAAGACTCAAAGCTTCCAAAAGCGGAGAGAAATGTTGTAATTCTATTGTTTATGGTATATAAAACAAAGAAAGTAGAAAACTTATTGTGTAATTATGGAAAACAACTCTTTTTTGTTTTGAGCTACTGAGACTGGCTCTTTCTCCTTCTCAAGCATTATAAACATGTTTCTCTACTGAAGCTACATTATAGCTCAGCAGAGGTAACACACATCCAAAGGTCCTAAAAAAGTTTTATTATACAGATAGAAGGGACTTTCAAAATTCAGGCCACATGGACAGGTGCTTTTTCTGGAGGGCAGTCTGACAATACATATCAAACAACTTAAACATGTACATGTACTTTCAGTCTAATAATTCTGAGGATTTATCCTAACAAAACAGTCACCACTGTGTGCACAGATTTAGCCACTGTGATATTGATCAGATAGCTGTTAATCCAGGCAAATAAGAAGAAAACAACTTGGTTAAAAAAGTTAAGATTTATCCAGGCGAGGAGATATTATAGCTATTAAGGTGATTATGAAGCAGGGGCACCTGGGTGGCTCAGTTGGTTAAGTGTCCAACTCTGGATTTTTTATTTCAGCTCAGGTCATGATATCAGGGTCCTGGGATCAAGTGCCACATCGGGTTCTGACTTCAGAAAGGAGTCTGCTTCTCCTTCTCCCTCTGCCCCACCCCCTGCTTGCACACGTTCCTGCGTGTGCACCTTCTATCGCGCTGAGATAAATAAATCTTTAGAAAAGGGGGGGATATGAAGCATATTTATTGACCTGGAAAGCTATCCACAGTATGCGTAAGAGAAATCGTTTATACAAAAGTACAATCTCACTTTTTGTTAACACGTGTGCACACACACACACACACACACACACACACATGAATGTGCACTAAAAGGTCTCAGAGAAAACAAACTAAGAGATCACTAAGAAGCTTATCTCAGTGAGGAGGAGAAGACACAGACTTTCTGATTTTTCTTGTAATTACATCATACTCCTACAGTAGTCAAAGTTGTTGCTAATGGAAAATTTACTGAGGCACAAGAATGGAGAAACTCGAAGAGTTCTTGTGGCTCTTCACTTCGGACAGATATCTGGCATCTTCAGGTTTATCCATGAATGTACTCTCACCCATCCATCCAGTGAGGACTTGACTGTTCTCCCTGGGGCACTAGGGGTCATAGGAATGAATGCAGCAGAGGCCCTGCCTGTCAGAGGTGCACAGTCCGGTACCAAATACAGACACAAAGGCAGATGCCTGGGAATGGCTGTTGCTACCATAGAGGTCTACAGAAAGCACTCGGGAGGCCTAAAAAGGGCCTGGCTGATAAGCCAACCCTTCCTACAGGAGGGTCACTGAAGTGGAGTCTTAAACAGTGAACAGAAGTTTAGGCTAGAATAAGGGAGGAACACCAAGCAGAAGAAATGTGGCGCTAGAGCAAGGGATGGCAAATTTATTTTTCTTCAGGGAGCCAGATATCATTTTAAACTTCACAGGACAAGATGATGATCAAGGATATAAATGTAGTTACTTTTACAAAAAGGAAATATATTCTCACAATTTTTTTAATTGATGGATTTCAAATTATAATTCAGTATAATTTTTTGTTCCCAGATCTACTAACAACAAGAATGAAATTCTTTCGGGGAGGGGATGAAATAACATTTGCTTAACTGGGTTTCAAAGTTAGCATTCCCTCAACATCAAAATCAAAGACAAATGTTCATCTGTTAATGCTCATTTTTAAAAAAAAATAACAGCTTTACTGACAAACAATACAGAGACAACCAAATTTACTCTTTAAAAGTGTGCAATTCAGTGGTTTTTTAGTATAGTTCACACTGGTGATTACATAACAATCACCACTACCTAATTTTAAAACCTATTTATCACCCCAAACGGAACTCTGTACCGTCAGCTGGCACTTTCTACCACTACTTTGGCTCTCCTGAGTCACCGGGAACTACGGACCTGCTCTCTCTATGGATCTGCTTATTCTGCACATTTCATATACATGGAATGATACAACAGATTTCCTTTTGTGGCTGGCTTCTTTCCCTCAGTGCAAGCTTTTGAAGGCTCATCTATGTTGTGGCAGTAGAGGTGCTCCACTCTCTTTCCTGACTAATATTCCACTGCAAGGACATACTTCCTTTCAGCTATGAAGGCACTGGCGGGCATCTGGATTGTTTTTACCTGCTATGAACATTCACATACAGGTTTTTGTATTGATGCATATCTTCTGTTCTCCTGATTATACACCTAGGAGCAGAATTGCTGGGTCACATGGCATCTCTGTGTTCAACCATCTCAAGAACAGACAGGCTATTTTCAAAGCAGCTACATATCACCATCACACCAGCAACATTTCAGGGCCCCACCTCCTCCACATCCTCACGGACTCTCATCATCGCCTGGGTTTTTATTTTAGCCATTCCAGCACACATGAAGTAGTGCCTCATCATGGCCTTCATCTCCCTAATGATTAATGAAGTGAGGCATCCTTTCATGTACTTACTGTCATTCTTCCAGAGAAGATATATGAAGGGCTTATTCAATACTTGGCCCATTTTAAAGTTATCTATTCTGAACACGCATCTCTCATTAGATACAGGATTTGCAAATATTTTTCTCTAATTCTATGGGTTTTTTTTTGTTTTTTTTTTTTACTTTTTCCATGATATCCTTTGAGGCACAAAAGTTTTTCATTGTGATAAAGTCTCATTTACTGATGTCTTCTACGGCTGCTTGTTTTTGGTGTCCTAAGAAATCACTGCCTCCTCCAAGTCATAAATATTCACTCCTGCGTTTTCTTCCAAGAGCTTTATGGTTTAGCTCTTTTATTGAGGTCTAGAAACCAAGTGGAGTCGATGTATGTGGTATGAAGTAGGAGTCCACCCACCTTTACAGGTGGCTACTCTGTTGTCTCAGCATCTTTCACTGAAAAGACTATTCTTTCCCCCCTTGAACAGGCTGGTTAGACCATGGATATACAGGCTCATTTCTGAACACCTGGTTTCATTTCATACAGCCATATATATGCTAATATCAAGCTGTCTTGATTACTGTAGCCCTATAGTTAGTTTTGAAATTGGAAAGTGTAAGTCCTCCAACTTTGTTGTTTTTAACAAGATGTTTTTGGCTATTCCGAGTCCCTTTAGAGGTCTATATGGATTTCAGGATCAGCTTGCCAGTTCTGCAACACAGGCAGCGGGCACTCTGACAAGGCTGTGTGTGCATCAATGCACCAGGCACTTCTGTCTTAATGACATGGAGTCTTCTGATCGTGAACATGGGAGGGCTTTCCACTTACGAGATTGTCTTTCATTTCTCAGTGACGTTCTCAGTGTGCAAGTCTTGCGCTTCTTTTATTAGATTTATTCTGAAGTACTTTATCCTTTTTGATACTGTTGTAAATGGAATTTTCTTAATTTTTCATTCCCTAAGGTTTTCTATATACAAGATCGTGGCATCTGCAAACCACATATAGTTGTAGTTCTTCCTTTCTAAGCTGGAAGTGTCTTCTTTTTCTTCCCTAGCTGCCCTGTTAATACTGATCTGTAATAAGACTTCATGGCTTTTGTCTTTGAAAATGTCTTCACACAAAGATATTCCCAAATTCTGACATTAACTCACAGACATGAATTTAACTAAACATGTTAATTGCCTAAATAAAAGGCATTTATAAAATTCTGTTAGATTCTTCTCTTAATATTTGCCTTTTCACATGTCATCATAGTGTAGATTAGTCATTCCCAAGTCAGAGGTAGGTGGAAGCTTCTCAGTTGAACAATTACACGAATATGAAGATACAGAGGTCCCCTCAGCACCGTGTCAAGCAGAAGCCACAGCTTGGCACCACAGTGTGACCCTGGACAACATCCCGCCACAAAGCTGGGTCGGAGCGGGAAGTTGGCTTCTCGTTTTCACTTCTGACAGAATGAAAATATATAAAGCGGCTTGCCATTATTTGTGAGACAAACAATGTTAGCTGTGAAGATGGCTTTAGAAATTTTGCAGATATGCGCTGTTTTGCCTTGTAATTTCACATTGACTTCACTCAGAAACATTATCAAGTGTGTAGCAAAAGCTGCACAAACAACAGAGTAGTAGATACACTTTGTGCATTCTGGGTTTTCCACTTACTATATCTGAGAGTGCCTTTACTCCTTTTTTCTAGGTTCATATACTGTGTGAATGTATTAGGACTTAATGAAACAGTAACACTGAGCTAATCATAAGCTTTTAAAAGAAAACAGTATAAAAACACAGTTCAAGATATTTCTCTTTTATTGTTACGTTTTCAGTCCCCTATGCTCTGCTCATTACAAGTCCACTGAGGCACAAACATAAAATATTGGCCATGTGCCAAAGGTCTACTTGTTAAACTGCAAAGTCAAGCATGATTTTTCAAAGGCATCATCTTAAAGACAGAAAAATTATCAAGTACCAAAAGAAGATATGGCTAAAGAACGTTCTCCGCGTAGAAATCTATTGCCGAGTACTTTTCCAGACACTCCTGTGAGGTGACATAAGGCTAGAGTTTTGATTGACTTTCTCTTGCTGCCTTCTGTCAAAAAGGAAACGGAGAACTGGAGAGAGAAAAAGAACACACCATTCTGAAATACAGCTGGGATGATGACGTCTCCATCAGCTGCTCAGCATCCACCCCTGCCTCCCACACCTTCCTGTTAACAGCACCCTGAAAAACCAAAACCCTGAAGTGTCTGAATGGGACTGGTGCCACCCCCATCTTTGGGCCCTGACTTGCTTAATACAAATCCACACGTTTCATCCCTTTAGCTACAAAGATTGGCTCACACATAGGCGTGTGACCCATCAGACATGGGCAGTTGAAAAGGAGCAAAACAATAAAATAAAATAAAATAAAAATACAATAAAAGGGAACACCCCCTCTGGAAGCCAGAACCACTCTCACTTTCATTTGCCCTCTACCTTCCCGGGAGCTGGCTGCAAAACCAAGCTGACAGAGGAAAGCGAGTAGAGAGGCAGGGCAGGAGCCCTTGTGACCCTGGGAAAGCTCTGAACTAAACCAGGCTGGGGCCAGCCCTACTTCTCCAAATTCAGTTATAGGAGACTTTTTCTCCTCATAAGCCAATTTAGGCTAAATTTTTGGTTGCTTGTGAATAAAAGATACAGCTAGAATTTGAGGAAGGGCCTAAGTAATAAATCCACTTCTCACTGCTCAAAAAAACGGCAAATTGTCTCTAAAATACAAGCCTAATGGCAGCTTAATGACATCTATGTTTTTCCAGCTAGGTCCTCAGCCAACAGTGACAATTCCTCACTGGCCTCCTTGCCCTCGGGTGCCTAACTAGTTTACCTACCAGCACACAGGCCATCTGCAGTGCTGGTGTGCACAGCAAAGAGTCTTTCTGTCTCAGGGACTGAAATGCAACCCCCAACACAGCCCATCAGGCTCATGAGGCTCGGTCTGCTCACCCTCCCAGTCTCATCCCCCAATCGGACTCCCAGCCCTGCTCTTCTCTGGCCTCACAACACAGGCCCTTCCTGTTTCTGTGACCTTACATGTACTCTCCCTTCTTCCTCCCTTCAACTGCTCAACTGGTCTCTCCTCTGTCATCCCCACTGCCATCGTTCCCCGAATGCAGTGTCCCAAGCTCTGCACAGCCAGTGTTTCACAGATGCCGAGACCAGCAGCTCTCTCTTGAAGACCGTCCCTAGTCAGCTCTGTATTCCTGGCACCTGCTGTGGCATCTCATGGGCATCCACGTGGAGAGTTAAAAAGCAGACATGTGCATTTTACATAATGCAATTATTTATTTTTAAAAATGCAATTATTTATATTCAAAACCTTTTCTCTATTCCATTTGAAGAGTTTACTCCCCACTCCCCATGAAAACCATTATGTCATGGTATCTTAGGATGTCTGTGGACATTAATTTGCATACCCATCACCAGTGCTAACTCCTACTCGGACTGTACTGTCACATTCCCAATGTGTAAGGTTTACTTAAATCAGTGCCTACTGAATGAATGTCTGTTGAAATACAGCACATGTGATAAGACACTGGAGGAACCTAGGACTGGTCATATTTTGTAGGAGTTATTGTTCAGGAGGCGAACAATCTTACAGGGGAACAATGCAAGAGCACATTCTAAGTGGCTCCAGGAATAAGCAAGCTGTGCCAAAGGCAGATATCACCAGTCCACTTAGCAATCAGTACTGGGATTATTTTTACTGAACCTCTGCCAATATCAATAATGCAGCTACATTTCTAGAGTGATGGCCTCCCAGCTAGAAGATACACTCAATTAGGAGATATAAAAGACACTGCAACAAAGCTACAGTAGTCAAAATAATGTGGTATTAGCAGAAAGACATTAGACCAAAGGAACAGAACAGAAACCAGAAAGAGACCCTCGCATATGCGGGCAAACAATGTTCAATAAGGGTGCCACAACCACTCAGTGGGAAAACGAGTATTTTCACAAATGGTGTTAAGACTGGATGTCCACCTGCAAAAGAATGTCACTGGATCCAAACCTCATGCCATATACAAAATCCAACCAGAAGTGAATCAAAGGCCTATATATAAGAGCTAAATCTATAAAACTCTAGGAGGAAACATAGGACAAAGCTTCACATTAGTTGTGGAAGAGATCTCTTGGACAGGATGCCAAAGGCAGAGGCAACAAAGTAAAAATAGACAAATTTCATGAAAATTTTTCTATTTTGTACAACAAAGACACTCTCCACAGGGTGAAAAGGCAGCCCACAAGATGGGAGGAAATATGTGCAACCATGTCTCTGATGGGGGGTGGGGGGGTTAACACTAACACATATGGAGAACTCCTAACACTTAACAACAGCAATAAACAGCCCGATTTAAAAATGGGCAAGACAGTCCTCCACACAAGACACCCAGATAACCAGTGAGTACAGGAAAAGATCTTCAACATCACTGATCATTGGGGAAAGTCCAAATCAAACCACAATGACATACCACCTTACACCCATCAGGATGGCTACTATAAAAAAAAAAAAAAAAAAAAAAAAACAGAAAATAATGAAATTGAGTAATTTTGTGGAGAAAATGGACCCCTGTGTACTGTTGGTGAGAATGTAAAATGGTACAGCTACTGGCAGTTTCTCAAAAAATTTAAAACAATTACCGTATGATCCAACAATTCCACTCCTGAGTACATAACCCCCAAAAATTGAAAGCAGGGTCTCAAAGAGATACTATTTCATGTTCATGGCACCATTATTCTCAACAGCTAAAACATGGAAGAAACCCAAATGTCCACTGACTAATGGATAAGCAAAATGTGGCATATTCCTACAGTGGAATATTATACAGCCTTTTAAAAGGAGGAAATTGTGAGACACCTGGGTGGCTCAGTGGCTGAGCATCTGCCTTTGGCTCAAGACGTGACCCCAGAGTCCCAGGATTCAGTCCCACATCAGGCTTCCTGCATGGAGCCTGCTTCTTCCTCTGCCTGTGTCTCTGCCTCCCTCTGTGTCTTTCATGAATAAATAAAATCTTTTAAAAGGAGGAAATTCTGACATGTGCTACAACATGATGTCATTCAGTACATAAATAGACAAGTACACTGTGATTTATCCAGATGATGGAATATTATTCAGTGTCACAAAGCTCCGGGCTATCCAGCCACAAAACGATCTCGAAGAACCTTAAATGCATATTACTAGGTGAAAGGACATTCTGGAAAAGGCAGAATGACGGAGGCAGTAAAGAGATCAGTGCTGTCAGGGCTTGAGGGAGGGGGATGAACAGGTGGAGCAGGGAGGATGTTTGGGGTAGGGAAACCACTCTGCAGGATACCGTGATGATGGATACGTGTCCCTCACTATGCATCTGTCTAAACCCAGAGAATGTTCAACACAGAATGTGAATCCTAACGTAAGCTATGGACTTCAGGTAATTACGTATTGGTGCAGATTTGCTAACAAAGGTACTGCTTTGGGTGGGGATGTTAATAATGGGAGAGGCTCTTCATGTGTGGGGCAGGGGATTATGTTGGAAATGTCTTCCTCTCAATTTTACTGGGAACCAAAATTACTGTAAAGAAAGAGTCTTTACGGGCAGCTAGGGTGGCTCAGCGGTTTGGCGCCGCCTTCAGCCCAGGGCCTAATCCTGAAGATCCAGGATCGAGTCCCATATCGGGCTCCCTGCATGGAGCCTGCTTCTCCCTCTGCCTGTGTCTCTGCCTCTCTCTGTGTGTCTCTCATGAATAAATAAATAAAATCTTTAAAAAAAAAAGTCTTTACCAAAAAAAAAAAAGTAACTGGCAGCAGACCAACTCCCCTGCCCAGCCTAACCAGAAAAGCCAGATAAAATACAAAACCAAACCAACACATAACACCTGTCCTGAAACATTAAGAGACTGCAAAAGTATCCAGGCCTTGAAAAGACAAGGAGGGGCAACTGTCCTCGTCCTTGATGAGGGCAGCTGCCGGCACAGGGGAACAGACACCGGAGCCTGCTTTCTCCTCTGGGAAATGTACCCTTTTGAGGCCCAGGGCCCTTTAAGAGACAGAGAAAGCAGTGGAGCTGGGGGAGGCCCTCAGGCCTGGACAGAAACTGCTAGTGAGGCAGGTGCCAGTTGCCCCGAAATAAGGGACAAAAGAAGGGGCGGAAGACAGGCCACACTGCTGGGTTCTCCTCCAGACACGAGGAGCGTGCTGAAGCTGTAGGGCACACCGGGGCTTGTGTCGATGGTACAATGTGCTATTTGTCTATCTCAGTGTTATTAGATAGACATGACCTTTGTGAATATTCACCCATTCATTACTACCCTGGTCATTACGTACTCAAAAGCAGAAGGAAAAAAATCCTCTTGTGTTTCTGTGCAGAATCCATGGTTGCTCCCTATCTGGAACTAAAAAAATTTAACATAAGAATACCTAAAGCAATCACACAGATTTAAGGACGATCATGAAAGAGCGTACAAAGATGAAACTCCTTCAAAAAACAAAAGAACAAAATCATGACGACTGAATATCACTACAAATGGTTCATTTGTTTCAAACACAAGTCTCAGAATGTAGTACAACCAAAGAACATTTCCCCAAACTTAAAAGCATTTTAGAAGTAAATGCCACTTTGTACGCAGGTACTTTGAAAGGATTTTTAAAATTTTATTTATTTATTTTAAGTAGGCCACACATACAGCACAGAGCCCAATATGGGGCCTGAACTCACGATCCTGAGATCAAGACCTGAGCTGAGGGGATCCCTGGGTGGTTCAGCGGTTTAGCGTCTGCCTTTGGCCCAGGGCATGATCCTGGAGTCCCGGGATCAAGTCCCACGTCGGGATCTTTGCATGGAGCCTGCTTCTCCCTCTGCCTGTGTCTCTGCATCTCTCTCTCTCTCTCTGTGTCTCTTGTGAATAAATAAAATCTTTAAAAAAAGAAAAAAAAAAGACCTGAGCTGAAATCAAGAGTGGGACACTTAACTGACTGCACCACCAAGGCGCCCAGAGGGCTGCTTTTTGACAGCTCAGCACCCTAATTACCCCAGACTACCTCTGGGGTAGCATCCTCTCAAATTCTTGGTCCCTATGGCTCCAGGTGTCCCCTCCTCCTGGGAGGTGGGTCAGGAATCGGGGCAATGACCAAGCTGCCCTACCAGGAGGAGCCCCGGCTCTGCCTGCTGTGCTCACACAAATGAGGGTGGGAGTCTGGGGCTACAGTGGAGAGGGGAGGGGGGGGCAGGGTGTGTTTGAGAATAAAGGCAATAGATAAGACAAAAGCTTCACAGTGGGGCAGAGACTACAGAAGGCCCCAGGTCAAGCTGCCACTGAGGCCAGCCGTAGCCTCTGGACATTTCAAGTTTTTATCTATTTATTTCAAGTTTTTTTTTTTAAGATTTTATTTATTTATTCATGAGAGACACAGAGAGAGAGAAAGAGGCAGAGACACAGGCAGAGGGAGAAGCAGGCTCCATGCAGGGAGCCTGATGCAGGACTTGATCCCAGGACAGCAGGATCATGCATGCCCCAAGCCAAAGGCAGGTACTCAACTGCTGAGCCACCCAGGTGACCCAAGATTTTGTTTTTAAGTAATCTTTACAACCAACATGGAACTCAGACCTACAATCCTGATCAAGAGTCGCAGTCTCCACTGACTGAACCAGCTGAGTACCCCTGGACATTTCCAACCTTTTAAACCAATAAATGAAAATAAATAAATAAATAAATAAATAAATAAATAAATAAATAAATAAATAAACAAACAAACAAACAAACCAACCAACCAACCAACCAATAAACGCTCCCAAATGGACTAGCTGTGTGACCCTCAGCAAGGAACTGAGCCACTATGTGTAAGCATCTCCACCTACAGGATAGAGAGCACAGGGCCGCTGAGAAGGTACAGGGCATGGAAAGTGAGCACTCTGACTTGTGGCTGCCTTGCAATACATGGTGTGCTGGTCTCTACTACCACTTCTGTGTAAGTAAGTCCAAGCTGGGTTTTCTGTGATAATCAAAGGCTCCTTGGGACACCCAGGTGGCTCAGTGGTTGAGTGTCTGCCTTTGGCTCAGGGCATGATCCTGGAGACCCAGGATCGAGTCCCACATCGGGCTCCCTGCATGGAGCCTGCTTCTCTCTCTGCCTGTGTCTCTGCCACCTCCCCCCCACATTAATAAATAAATAAAATCTTAAAAAGAAAAAAAAGGCTCCTAGTAAAGATTTCATGATGCTGAGAACATTAATATCTAAAGACATAAATGTTTTAATAAACTCTTGGATGATAGTCTTGATTTACTTAATTATAGAAGAAAACCAAGTATGTGTAGGGTTCTAAGAATGGGGTAGTGAAAGGTAGGCCTATCTTCCTAAAATAACGCTTCCTACTCGTGGCAAACTATGAGGAACTTGCTATTGACCATCAATCCAGCACAACCCTGAGCAGGAAAAGTAAACTCCCCCTTCTATTTACGGTTTTGAGGAGCTTCCCTGCTGGCCAATTTTAAGTAAGACTAGAAAATATTTTGGGGAGGCACCTGGGTGGCTCAGTCAGCTAGATGTCCACCTCTTGATCTCAGCTCAGGTCTTGATCTCAGGGTCATGGGGTTCAGGTAGCTTGCACTGGGTTCTGCAGCAGCCTACTTAAATATATATATATATATTTATGCTTTTATTTTATTTTTTTTAAAACAACTTAACTCAAATTTATTTTAACAGAGACTTTAATGCTCTGAATGTCTGGGCAATGCATGCTGCCATGGCACCCACTTTCACTCTGTAGGGACTCAACTCCTAATTCAAATGTGAACAAAAACAAATGCAACGTTTCCCCTCTCTACAAACCACAAGTACAGTAAAAAACGGTAAATCAATTCCACATCATTTCTAAAGCTTGCCTTTACAGCTGAGTGTTATGTTATTCATTCAGTATTTATTATATATGAAAACAAAAACAATAAAACTAATATTAAAAATGGGCATGTGATCTGGGTCTGACAGACACAAGTTTACATCCTGACTCATTATTGTGGGCCTCAGACAGATCACCTAACCTCTCCAAGTGCCCACTTCCACACAAGTGAAAACAGAGGTGTGGTATGAGGGCTGACTAAGGTGTGGTATGAGGGCTGACTAAGGCAGTCCCTACAGCACATGGCTGGCACTGCGCCCGGTGCTCTCTACATGACAAGGCTACCGATCTCAAAAAGATAAGGCATTCCAGTAGAATGCCAATTACTAAAAGTAGAGGGGAAACAAAGCTAGAAAAAAAGCACCACTTTGCAGCCATCAGTTATAGGTGATTCAGGCGGAAGCATCTAGGTACGGTGAAAGTGCCAGTCTCTCTGCATGGGTCACCTGATTACACGGGAAGAATGCTCAGGTTACGCTGGAGAAACCTGGCAGACATCACCAAAGCCAGCACTGACACCATGAAGCAGACTGACATCATGGGCACCTGCCACGGTGCAAGGAAAAGAAGGGAGCACCATCATTCATGGAACGTCACTGCCATCAACACATCGCTCAAGGAATGTCACTGCCAGCAACACATAAGCTGACTCTACACAGGAGCAAACGTCAGGCAACCACAAAGTTAGAAGATATTCCTCAAAAACAGCTAGTCTGTAATCTTCAAAAATATCAACATCGTGAGGCACAGAGGAAAGATACGGAACCATTTCAGATTAAAGGAGCCAGGAGGAGCAACCAGTGAAGTCAGTGCATGTTCTCCAATGGGATCCTAGATGACAGGAAAGCTGCGACGATGGACGTTACTAGGACAACAGATAAAAAGGGAACATTGACGGATGTTCTATACTACTGTGTTGATGTTAATTTTCCTGAATTTTATAACTGTAACACGGCTATCTAAGAAAGCCCACTCTTTTTTTATAAATTTATTTTTTATTGGTGTTCAATTTGCCAACATATAGAATAACACCCAGTGCTCATCCCATCAAGTGCCCCCCTCAGTGCCCACCACCCAGTCACCCCCACCCCCCACCCACCTCCCCTTCCACCACCTCTAGTTCGTTTCCCAGAGTTAGGAGTCTTTCATGTTCTGTCTCCCTTTCTGATATTTCCCACTCATTTTTTCTCCTTTCCCCTTTATTCCCTTTCACTATTTTTTTTTTTATTTTTATTTATTTATGATAGTCACAGAGAGAGAGAGAGAGGCAGAGACATAGGCAGAGGGAGAAGCAGGCTCCATGCACTGAGAGCCCGATGTGGGATTCGATCCCGGGTCTCCAAGATCGTGCCCTGGGCCAAAGGCAGGCGCCAAACCGCTACGCCACCCAGGGATCCCCCCTTTCACTATTTTTTTATATTCCCCAAATGAATGAGACCATATTATGTTTGTCCTTCTCCAATTGAGAAAGTTCACTCTTAAAAAAACATGCCAATTTTCTTGGGGTCAAGGAGAACCACAAGGAGTGAAAAGAAATAAAACAAAAATGGGAAAATATGAGCAACAGGTAACTGCGTGAAGCATGCACCTAGTGCCTTGCCCTATTTCTTGTCATCTGATGTTTGAAATTATTTCACAAAAAGTCAAAAACAAAAATGATGAATATTTGGGGGTGCCTGGGTGGCTCAGTGGGTGAAGTGTCTCCCTTTGGCTCAGGTCATGATCTCAGGGTCCTGGGATCAAGTCCCACCGACAGGCTTCTTGCCCAGTGGGGAGTCTGCTTCTCCCTCTTCCTCTACCACCACCCCCTGCTCGTGCTTTCTCTCTCTCAAATAAATAAATAAAATCTTTTAAAAAATGATTTCTATGCTCAAGGACCTTATAATCTACTGGGAAAGATAATACCTTCTAATAACTGCAATGAGCAGCTCTCCAGAAGAGACTCCAGGCTTAGAAGCAGATGACACAGCTTCAAGGTGGGGGGGTGGGGAGAAGCAGAGGAGGATGCCCAGGGCCACGGGGCCCTGCAAGGCAGGTTCGAACCCAGGTTTATACCTACATCTAAAAGTGACATGCAGCTGAGCTCCTGATTAGTGGAGGGTGCACTTACTGAAGCATGGTAATTGAGGGAGGGAGGAAGGGAGGGAGGGAGGGAGGAAGGAAGGGAGGGAGGGAGGGAGGGAGGGAGGGAGGGAGGGAAGAATTCAGGGAAACAGACTGTGGCACATCCCCAGCATCCACAGTGGAGGTGCTGCTCTCTAGGGCAGCTCAGGAACCAGGTGATGCCACAACGGCATTTATAACTGCTCAAATCGGAGACTGGTGCTTAACCCTACTGGTTATTCCACCTCACAGGCCCAGGACTGATTAGCCTTTCTTTCTACCCACTCTGGGCAGCAGAGACCAAAGTCATGTACAAAACCGGTTTCTTAGAACTCAGGAGCTCCTGTGTTTGTTTTAACCAAGATTAGGAAAAATGAGGGATTAAATGTAATCCCTCATTTAAGGCAGGTAATGCTGGTAGCTGCAGCAATAGCCTTAAAACTGTCCATTTCTAAGTCAAGATTAGACTTACGGACTGAGGCTGCAAAAAGCCTTGAGGAAACAGACACCCAAATGCCAAGTCCTCTGGCCTCCAAACGAGGAGCTAGGCCATCACGATGTGACCCAGGGAGCAGGACTGTGAACCAGTGTCTGAATCACAGAGGGTGGGCAAGGCCATCCACTCCTCTTCCTCCTGTTGGGGAGACTGCCCTCGGCTCTACACCCAGACTCTCTTCCTGGGGGAACAGTGAGTGCATCCCTCCCCAGAGTCATGGGAAGGTAACATCCAGGGCAAACTGACCTCCCAGGTCATCTTTTATTTAAAACAAGGATCATTTTCAATTTGACCTTCCCCATCAGCAGGGGACTTGGCACTGGGCTGAGGGAAGAGTATTTTAGGAGCCTTTATTTCCCTTTGGAGTCTCCTTGCAACTCCAAACACATTCTGTTTTCACTAATCCTTTTAATTATTTTTTATTATTTTCTTTATTTGAGGGAGTGCACAAGTGTGTGCACACAAGAAGGAGCAGGGAGGGGGGCAGAGGGAGAAGCAGATTCCCTGCTGAGCAGGGAGCCCAAGGTGGGGCTCGACCCCCGGACCCTAGGTCATGACCCGAGCCAAAGGCAGACACTCAACCCACTGAGCCATCCAGGTACCCCTATTCTCACTAATCTTTATCTGTCCTGCTCCCTAAAAATGAGGCAGCACCCTGGAAGGAGGATCGAACACTGGGGACAGAGAGCTGCCTTGCCCCTGAACCCCAAGCCCTACTGAGAAAGGAACCAGAGGAATCACAAACACATCTCATCAGAGAGATGTCAACTCTAATCTTAACAGTAGGCCCATGTTTCGTTCCCTTCTTAATGTTCTACAGCATGCAGTACATAAATACTTGGTGCTAAGAAACTTATTGGCATTAATAATATATTCTGGACAGATACTGTTAACACATAATCCTAAGAGTACACAATTTTTGAGTTAAGAGAAGTATCTTCCTCATTCCTGGAAATAAAAATTCTTCTATGTTTGTAGATGTAACATTGTATTTGCCCCTAAAAAACATATATATATTTTACATTTACTAGGAAGATGATGGAAAATAATAAGAGCCTTAGTAAGGAAATGATATAAAAGAGCGATTACCAATATAACATATTCTCGGATTAGGTTATATGTAACACCCTGAAAACACTAACCTAATTATCAGCAGCCAAAGCAGTAAGCAACCTAGAAGCAGGGAAAATAGGGCTATGTCCGCCAGAAAGGATAAGGAACAACAGCAGTAACACACTCTATACAGCTGGTGAGTGACCAACGTTAAACACAGTGGTGAAATGCTGTATTTATAGTACTTGGAGGCTCTTCTGTGGTTTGGAAGGCCAAAGCCACTTTCTTCTGTTAATGAAACTTTATTCCTGCTTTCAGTGTTAGTAACAATGGTTTGAAACAACAAAAGCAGCCACAAAACACTGTTTCGTGTGACCTTTGCACACAAAAGTCACCCAGAGCTCCTGTGGTCACTGGTGACAACTGTACTGCCCTTTGGGCAGGCCACACTTCAGGAGCTCCTTTTGGAGAGTGGAACTGGAATTGGGCTTTTTCTCTCAAGAACGTAGATTTGGGGGATCCCTGGGTGGCGCAGCGGTTTGGCGCCTGCCTTTGGCCCAGGGCGCGATCCTAGAGACCCGGGATCGAATCCCACGTCAGGCTCCTGGTGCATGGAGCCTGCTTCTCCCTCTGCCTGTGTCTCTGCCTCTCTCTCTGTGTCTCTCATGAATAAGTAAAATCTTAAAAAAAAAAAAAAAAAAACAGATCCTAGATTTGCTTACTTTCTCACTTCCAACTCAGCACCGAAATCAAATAAAATGTATAATGGTCGACTTATGGGGTGATCCACAATGACTTAAGGCTACACTGTGTGCTTTTACCCAGCTTCTAGGGCCACTGGTTTATAACACATACTTCGGTTAAGAAGCAGTTTAACATGAAAATGAAACATTAAACTCCGGAATGTCAAGAAGTATAACTGAGTGAGAACGATGCTGGGTCATAATGTGTGATGCTCCTAACCCACAGAAAGGAGCACTACTCAAAGGCAGCAGGTCACCAAACCCTCACTGCCCAGGACAAGATCTAGAGTCTGAGCCAGAGCGTGGTCCATACTGAGAAAATCTAAGTACAGAGAAAGCAGCTGGACTAACCAGTCACATAACGCTCCCCAATAGGTTAGGAGTTTGTAAACGCTGGCAGCCTACAAGCTTTTCTGGAGCACCAAAGCGCTCTCTGAAGAGAAATGCAAACATGCAGACACAATCAGGATTTGTCACAAAACACATAAGGTAGGGAAATACCTGTTCCTGCAGATCGTAGTCATAGCTGTCGTGCAGCAGAAGACTAAGGACGTAGCGGGTATAAATCATGGCATCAATGCCACATTTCTCCAGCTCCTGTCCCAGCCAGGTCTGCACTGGGCCCAGAGCATGAAGCAGAGACATTTCAGAAACAGATACGGGGCCTGGATAAGAGCTTGAGGAGCTTTCAGATGGTAAACCATCCACAACAACTGTACAGATAGGGCGCATGAATTTAGGTTGCTGACATCCTTAAAATGTGAAGCATTTTCTGCAGTTGATGTTCTGTTGGTATCTGGAGGGGATTTTCACTCCAGTAAAAAGGAGAGATGCTTGACATCTAGGATAAGCATCTATTTTTGCTGGCAGTCAGCCATTAGAACAGAATTTCCCTCTTCAGGCATGACCAGTGAATCAACATCCTGACAGCAATACACACGCAGATGTGATTTTCTACTTTATTTTCACATTGAGGCCAAATGGAAGTCTCCGGCAGAACCTACAAAAATGAGAGAGAGAAAAAAAGGTACACATTATATAAAGATATAAATTACTGATCTTTTGGAAAAATTCAAATGAACTGTTTACTGAAATTTGATGTCTTTGAACATGGATTTCTTTTTGCTGTCATGTTTGACATTTTAAGTCAAGTGATATTTCTTTTTTTTTTTTTTTAATTTTTATTTATTTATGATAGTCACAGAGAGAGAGAGAGAGGCAGAGACATAGGCAGAGGGAGAAGCAGGCTCCATGCACCGGGAGCCCGATGTGGGATTCGATCCCGGGTCTCCAGGATCGCGCCCTGGGCCAAAGGCAGGCGCCAAACCGCTGCGCCACCCAGGGATCCCAAGTCAAGTGATATTTCAAAATTTTAAGCTTACATCATTTAAAAGAAAGGAAAACTCAGAAATTTACATTGTTGTGCTTGTACTCAATCAAACCAATGTTTATTCTGCTACCTCAAGACACCGGGCTAATAAAATTTTGTTCCTCTGTAATGCTGAAAGAATTTGTATGGTAACAAATCACTAGTTCATTTTTAAGTGTAGCAGAAGCAAGCAGCTGAATAGTAATTTCATTTAAACAATGGTTAAAAATTAGTCCTTTAAAGTGAAGGTTTCATAAAGGTAATCAATCATTTCGTATAGCTACAAGCTTTGCATGGCTGCTCACTATTTTATTTCATAAAAGTGAAAGTAAAACATGTATTTGGCTCATAGCCACACCAGGCTGTATGGTTACACCTGATGTAACTTTTATTCTTTTACACCTTGGCTGATGGTTTGCTTACTGCTATGATAGATGCCATGTTCTTAATAGCTTTTTCCCCTAAGTTAACCTACTTTCAATATGTCAAACTAATCTAACAACGGCCTTATTAAATCACTCATGCCACCAGAAGATGAAAACTACCACAGTGACAAGTAAATCTCATCAACTCAGCTTTTGCATGAATTTTAGCAGACAATAAGAGGGTTACCAAAAGTGATTTAGGAGCCACTGAGTTGCTCAGTCGGTTAAGCTTCCAACTCCTGATTTAGGCTCAGGTCATGGACTCAAGGTCAAGAGACTGAGCCCTATGTCAGGCTCCCTGCTCAGTGGAGAGTCTACTTGAGATTTTTTTCCCCTGTCACTCTGCCCCTTACCCTACTCACATTCTTACTACTTAAAAAAAAAAAAAAAATTAAAGGTATTATTAGTTAGTAAAAGTATCAAGTCTGAAAGACGTTTCCCCAAAGACTTAAGACTCCACTTCTTGTATTTCATGAATAACTACACAGTAACTTTTACAGACTTTAAAGAAAAATGTTCAAATCTACCATAGGACTAAGTTACTATATTAAGTTGTTAACGTATATTCTATTTTCAAAATTTTTCTCTACCATACAGTCTTTTCTGAATTATGGAAAATAGATAAAGTAAATGTTTTTCTATAATTTTCACTTGCTGAAATTTTCCAGCTGACTCTCAAAATTAAAACATATTTCATTAATTCTTTAAAATGACTGAATCTTCGGATGCCAGAGAGATCATCAATTAAACAATACACTGAATTCTGGGAACACCCCCTGAAGCAAGGTGACATGCTGGTTCTCATTCAATGACGATCAACCTAGATGGAGAACAGACTTGAAGCAACAGCTGAAGGCGCTAGATGAAAGATCTAAGGCAGCTTAAGCTCACAGCAAACAGCACTTAAGATCGGCAGAGAGTAGCCTTAAGAATTCAGTAGAGTACTAATCAGGGCATGCATGTGATAAACTCCCCGATCACAGGAGAAGATCATCAAGAAAACTAGAAGGAAATAGGACTTGGGGACGCCTGGGTGGCTCAGCAGTTGAGCATCTGCCTTCGGCTCAGGGCGTGATCCCACGGTCCTGGGATCAAGTCCCACATCAGGCTCCCTGCATAAAAGCCTGCTTCTCCCTCTGCCTATGTCTCTCTCTGTGTCTCTCATGAATAAATAAATAAAAGCTTTAAAAAAAAAAAAAAAAAAGGAAATAGGACTTGATGTTCAGCATGCCCAGGGATGGTGCTGTTTCCTACCAGCCAGAGTTGAAAACCAACTAATTCAGAGACACACCCCTGACTCTGTAGGGGAATTAGCCCTAGAGAGAACAGTGTGTGACTAATATATACCAAAAGGAAGACCTGAAGGGCCAAAGTATTTCTAATTTCATTATGGTCCCAGAACAAACCTCAAGAAATGTATAGGAACAAAAAAATACTGAGCATCTTAAAAAGTAAGATTCAGGGGCACCTGGATGACTTGGTTGGTTGAGCATTTGCCTCTTGGTTTCGGCTCTGATCATGATCTTATTATGGTGATGGGATCAAGTCCAGTATCAGGTTCCCCACTTGGTATGGAGTCTCTGGAGACTTCCCTCCTGCTCCCCTCACTCCCCCCCCCAACTTGTGCTCTCTCTGAAATAAATCTTTTTTTTTTTTTAAGTAAAATTTATAATGGTTGGAATCCAATAAAAAAAGGAGACATGCAGACAAGCAGGCATAAAGGAAATAGAAATGAAGAGAAAAATAAATTCACTGAAACCAACTCAGAATTGACACAAAAGTGAGAATTAGCAGAAAAGGATTCTGAAGCAGTGATTATGACTAAAGGCCATATATGTAATTAATGAGCAGAGAACAGAAGATATAAAGACTGAAAGTCAAACATATACAGATGAAAACTACAATGTCAGAGAGAAAAAAGCAGACAGGATGGGGGTAATGGCAGATTAACCCCTTCAGAAGGAAAGATTCCAGTCTTACACTGCAAAAGAAACCATACAAAATGAAACAGAGAGAAAGGAACAAATTAATACAGCTTCAGCAAGCTGTATGACAATTTTAAGAAACCTAACGTGTAATTGGAAGAGAAAGAGAAGGGGACAAAGAAATATTTGAAGAAATAATGGCCAACATTTTCCCAAAATTGATAACAACTAAGATCTAAGAAGTTCACTGAACTCTAAACACAGAAACATGAAGAAAGTGATACCCAGGCTTCCTGCAACAAAACCATTCAAATGGTAAAGCAAAGAACCACAAAGCCTCTGGGGAGAAAAGACACATCAGGTAGAACAGAGCAAAAGATGACTAAGGACACCAAGTTTTGGAGCACCTGGGTGGCTCAGATAAGTGTCTGCCTTCAGCTCAGATTGGGATCTTAGGGTCCTGGAATCAAGCCCTGCATCAGACTCTCTGCTTAGCCGGGAGCCTGCTTTTCCCCTCTCCCTCTGCCTGCTGCTCCCTCCTGCTTGTGCTCTCTGTCAAATAAATAAATAGACTCTTTAAAATAAGATGAAGGAAAAAAAAAAAAGAACACCAAGTTTCTTGTCAGAAACAGGCAAAAGAGAAAGATAATCAGTCAAAAAAATGTTGAAGGACTGGAAGAAAAACCCATCAACATAGAATTCTATACTCATCACAAAATCTTCCAAAACGAAGTTGAAACGAAGACTTTTTTCAGACATGCAAATGCTGGAAGAATCCAGCAATAGCAGCAGATAGCTCTGGGAAGTGTTACAGGAAGTCCTTCAGGCTAAAGGAAGATGACACCAGAACAAAACATGCATCCACTCAAAGGAACAAAGTGCACCAGAAATAAAAAAATAAAAAGAAAAAGAAAAACTACATTTTTCTTTTTCTTTTTATTTTTTTATTTCAATATCTTCAAAAGATAATTCCACTATTGAAACAAAAATAGTAACAATTTATTGTGAGGTTTGTAACATACGTGGAAGCAAAATGGAGGGTAACAGAACGCGAAGCTGGGTGCGGGGGTTAATAACACTCCTACCAGCTCCTCCCATATTACCTGCAATGGGAGAATGCCACCTGGAGACAGATTGTGATACAACAGCTGTTAATAATCACAATAAACATAAATGGTCAAACCAACCAATTAAAAAGCAGAGGTGGTCAGACTGGATTTTAAAACTGCAAGATGCAAATATATGCTCCTTATAAAAATATCCACATTCAAAGTTCCAAGTAAAGGGATGGGAAGAGATACACCATGCCAACATTAACAAAAAGCAAGGTGCAGGGGCATCTGAGTGGCTCAGTTGGGTAGCTGACTCTTGATTCTGGAGTCCTCAGATCAGCCCACATGGGCTCCATGCTCAGTAGCGAGTCTGCTTGAGGATTCACTCTCTCCCTCTCATGTCTGCCCCTCCCCATGCTTGCCCTCCTTCTCTCTCAAATAAACATTTTCTTTTTTAGATTTTATTTAAGAGAGAAAGACACAGATAGCAAGAGAGAACATGAAAAAGAAGAAGGAGAAGGAGAAGCAGGCTCCACACTAAGCAGGGAGCCCGATTAGACCCTGGGATTATGACCTGAGTCAAAGACAGATGTTTAACCAACTAAAGCCACATAGGCGCCTCATAAATAAATCTTAAAAAAAAAAAAAAAAAAAAAAGGTACAAGGTAGAATGATTATAGTATCTGACATTTTAGAGCAAGGAGTAGTAACAGAAGTAAAGGTCATTTCGTGACAATAAAGGGGTCAATTACCAAGGGATGTAACAGTCCTATTTATTATATACCTGGTAGCAGAGTTACAAACTGTGTGAATAAAAACTGATAGCATTTCAAGATATAAACAAAGCCATTATTTGTACTAGATATCAAAATCCCCCTCTCTCAAACACTGAAAGAAATAAACACCAAGTCCGTAAGGATTTAGAAGACTCGAGCAATATTATCATCAATCTGACAGAAGACTGTATTCTGGGCCATAAAGAAGGTTGTAACAAATTTAAAAGGATTCAAATCATAGAAAATATACTCTTTGACCATATGGAACTAAATTATAAGCTAATCAGTAGTGCCTGGGTGGCTCAGTCAGTTGAGTGTTGGACTCTTGATTTCGGCTCAGGTCATGATCTCAGGGTTTTGAGATGGACACTGGAACCTGCTTGATATTCTTTCTCCCCTTGTACCTCCTCCTTTCTCGCTTGCTCTTAAAAAAAAGAAAAAAAGAAAAGTGGTTTCAACCCAAGTATAGGATTCTCTGTTGTCATTAAGAAATTTCACACTTCTTTAGACAAGTGCAAAGATTCAAGAAGTGGGTGAGAAAAAAAATCAACATAAAAATGCAAAATGAAGCAAAGCACACTGAACTCCCAAGATCTCATCAAGGCTGGTTAAAACCTTCCCTTGCATTTTTACCCCTAACAGAACTCTTCTCGAACTTGTTCAATAACTGATGACATAACATTTTAAAATAATAGGACATATCTCTAGAGTTACTAGGGATTATGATCTTTTTTACTCTCTATAGTTCAGACTGCAGAGGAAAAGGAGAAGAGCAGAGGCTGCTAAGTCTGGTACCATCAGACTACCTGGCAGCTGTCCATGCAAGAACTCTGAGTGGATCCTAGTAATAGGGTCTGAGACAGAAAAAGTACAAGATGGCTCTTCTTGTACCATAATGGTAGGTCTAAACGTTCTTGGAGCCAGTGTCCATCCTCCCTATTCTGAACCTCAAACTTAGCAGATGACCCAGGTAGAGAATATGGAGCCCTAACAAAGCTGCTTCTCCCTAAGCAGCAAGCCTTCAACAGAGGGATGAACACATGACAGAATGAGACTCTGTTTCCAGTTCTGAACTAAAAGGAGACTCCTAGGTATGTTGGTTCTGATTTTTGTTTAATTAGAACTTATTTTGGAGGTGCCTGGGTAGCTCAATTGGTTAAGCATCTGCCTTCAGCTCAGGTTATGATCTCAAGGTCCTGGGATTGAGCCCAGCATTGGGCTCCCTGCTCCGCGAGGAGTCAGCTTCCCCCTTTCCCTCTGTATGCTCTCACGCATGTGCACTCTCTCAAATAAATAAATCTTTAAAACAAGAAAACTGGGCAGCCCAGGTGGCTCAGCGGTTCAGCGCCACCTTCAGCCCACGGCGTGATCCTGGAGACCGTGGATTGAAGCCACGTCTCCTGCATGGAGCCTGTTT
Source organism: Canis lupus baileyi (assembly GCF_048164855.1). NCBI lineage: Eukaryota > Metazoa > Chordata > Mammalia > Carnivora > Canidae > Canis > Canis lupus. Next base: position 60,425,771 of record NC_132839.1, on the reverse strand, counting down.
CTCCCTCTGCCTGTGTCTCTGCCTCTCTCTGTCTTTAAAATAAAATAAAATAAAATAAAACAAGAAAACTTATTTTGGGTACAATCAATGACATGGTCAAAACAGTGGAACGGTCTGACAAACACAGGCAAAACCCATTTAATGTTTGCCTGGCAAATTCAAGAACACAGCTGGCAAACACCCAAATTTCAAACTGTTACGCTCATTCCAAATGTGAAATTTAATCAATATGAAGTTAAATTTCATTTCGGTTTAACTAAATTCTCCAAAAAAATTTTTTAAGATTTTTAAAAATTTTTATTTATTTGAGAAAGAGAGAGAACAAGAGAGAGAGAAAATAATTGGGGAGGGACAGAGGGAGAAGCAGACTCCCTGCTGAGCAGAGAGCCTGATGAGGAGATCGATCCCAGGACCCTGAGATGATGACCTGAGCCACATGCTTAACTGAATTAATCACCCAGGTGCTCCTCCAAAAGAGGTTTTTTGTTTTTTAAGATTTAATTTATTTATTCATGAGAGACACACAGAAAGAGGCAGAGACATAGGCAGAGGGAGAAGCAGACTCCCTGTGGGAAGCCTAATGCAGGACTCAATCCCAGGACCCCAGGATCATGACCTAAGCCAAAGGCAGACGCTCAACCACTGAGCCGAGGCACCTCTCTAAAAGAGTTTTTTTTTTTTAAGACTTTATTTATTTATTCATGAGACACACACACAGAGACACAGGCAGAGGGAGAAGTAGGCTCCATGCAGGGAGCCTGACATGGGTCTCCAGGACCACGCCCTGGGCTGCAGGCAGTGCTAAACCACTGCGCCACCAGGGCTGCCCCTCCAAAAGAGTTTTAAAGAAAAAGCACCACTATATATACTCCAGGCTTTCTGTTTTGCTTCACTTCATTTTTTCAACATCTGATTCTTTCTCCAAAAGTTTACAGAGTTAAGAAGGCCTTCGGATCACCGTATCTTTCTCCCATGCAAAACTAACCCGAATCATCCCAAAGACTGGATTGCATAAATGATCATTTAAAAGGTCCCACAATAGGGGTATCTGGGTGGCTCAATCGATTAAGTGTCTGCCTTCAGCCCAGGTCATGATCCCAGAGTCCCGGGATCGAGCCCCACACTGGGCTCTCTGCTCAGTGGGGGTTTGCTTCTCCCTCTGCTCCTCACCCCACTCATACTCACTAGTACATGCTCTGTCTCTCCAATAAATATATTTTTTAAATACATAAAAAAGGGGCAGCCCAGGTGGCTCAGCGGTTTAGCGTCTGCCTTCAGCCCAGGGCCTGATCCTGGAGACCCAGGATGCAAAAAAATATACATAGCTATAATTAAATGCCCATGGAAGTTTCTATATCACTTATGTCTTTTTTAATTCTTGAAGGTAGCACAAAAGAGTGGAAAGTACATGAGCCCTAGCACAAAAGAGTGGAAAGTACATGAGCCCAGCATAACATTTAGGGTTTTGTAGTCCATCTCACCTTCGCTACTTAAGAGCTGGTTTCTATAACTTGTTTCCTCACCTGTAAAACAGAATAATATATATGTGCTCTCTCTACACCTCAAATCTCTCACAAGGTTGTTGCAATGAGCAAATATTTTGTGGCCTTTGCATTTCATAAAGTCATACGAATGGAAGGTACTGTTACAAACTACCCGCCTCGGGCAGCCCCAGTGGCCCAGGGGTTTAACACCGCCTTTGGCCTGGGGTGTGATCCTGGAGACCCAGGATCGAGTCCCACGTTGGGCTCCCTGCATGGAGCCTGCTTCTCCCTCTGCCTGTGTCTCTGCCTCTATCTCTCTGTCTCTCTCATGGATAAATAAATAAATCTTTAAAAATAAAAATAAAAGCCTTTAATTCTTTATCTAGTCTGTATAAACATTTTCGAGTCATATAATTAGTCCCAAAGGATTTGTCCACAAGGAAAAAAAGAAAACCGATCTAATACTTATTATACAAGTAAATATTTATTTAACAAATAATTAAGACTTGGTAAGGCTACAAGTTTCATATGAGTAATTTAACAAGGGATTTTTGAGGTGGAATGAAGGTCATTTTGAAGAAGTTCACTCATCTTCCAAAATCTCTTCCCTTATTATAACAACGTGCCAAGAAACATAATGCTGTCTTTCTGTACTCTTCGTAACACCACACACATTCCTAGAAGTAATTCAAATTACAGCCCCCATTAGTGGGTGTGACAAGTCACCTAGGGTACAAGCAGCAGTGAGTCCTATAAGCTCTGAGAATCAGACATTCTGTAGTTCAGTTTCTTTAGAGCTCAAGCACAGGAGACAAGTGACCAGCTAAATTTAAATATTAGAGTATTTCCCTTCTTCTTTTGTAATATAGTGAATGTTTTTTTTTATAGTGAATGTTTTTAGATTTGCTGGAAACATATAAAAATTATTTCAAAAGCACCATCTCGGGCAGCCCGGGTGGCTCAGCGGTTTAGTGCCACCTTCAACCCAGGACGTGATCCTGGAGACCCGGGATCAAGTCCCACATCGGGCTCCCTGCATGGAGCCTGCTTCTCCTGCCTGTGTCTCTGCCTCTCTCGGTGTGTCTCTCATGAATAAATAAAACCTTAAAAAAAAAAAAAAAAAAGCACCATCTCTTTCTGACATGGTACATATCTATCATCTGTGGAATATTCTCAATTTGCTTGTGTTACAGCATAACTGATCATAAAGAGCACCAGTCAACAGTTCTAAACCGTGTTTCTCTGGGCAAAATGGAAAGGGCAGATCTTGTGGAGGGAAATCTGTTCAACAGACTTACTCTTACTCTCCAAGCACTTCTGCTTTTCTGCTCAAGTGAATCCCATCTACTTTCATTAAAAAACAAAAACAAAAAAACTAAGTATTTTTCTAAATACAAGAGAAGGATGTGGCAGCCTGGGTGGCTCAGCGGTTTAGCACCACCTTCAGCCCAGGGCCTGATCCTGGAGACCCAGATCGAGTCCCACGTAGGGCTCCCTGCGTGGAGCCTTCTTCTCCCTCTGCCTGTGTCTCTGCCTCTCTCTGGTGTGTGTCTCCCATGAATAAATAAATAAAATCTTAAAAAAAGGATGCCCACACACAATTTCTCCACCCTAATATAATTCACAGTATTTTCATGTGATAATTTTCATTATCAGTGTTTTTTTCCTTTCCATAGAACTTCAAATGTTTTCTGGGGCACCTAGGCAGCTCAGTCAGTTAAACATCCGCCTTCTGCTCAGGTCATGATCTCCGGGTTCTAGGACTGAGCCATGAGTCTGGCTCCCTGCTCAGTGAGGAGTCTGCTTCTCCTTCTCCCTCTGACTCTACCCCTGCTCCTTCTCTGTCTCACTCACTCTCTCTCAAATAAGTAAAAATCTTTTTTTTAAAATAGCACATAAAAAAAAAATTGGCCACACCAGCCACATTTCAAGAGCTCAAAGCCACACATGGCTAGTGGCTACTGTGCAAATATAGGACATTTCTGTCACGGCAGAAGTTCTGAACAATACTGGCTTTGATTCTCTTCAGCAAATGAACTACGTTTGACTAAAAAAGGGTCATTGGCTCAACAGAATCCATGTACCCTTCCTCATGTACCTAGGACCATGAGAGACACTCCTCATACCCAGAAAATGGGTGCTAAGCACAACCATTCTGAGACAGTACAATGTGCCAGAGGGATTGCCGGAGGGAAGTAGAAAACATCTGCCTTTGTGTTTGATAGGGGTCAAATGTCATTACAGTAGAAAGTAATCCATGGAAGGCTCAGTGACAATGTCAAACTGTATACAGAACAGCAAGAACCATGAAGCTTACTGACAAAGCAAAAAGAAAACCGAGAATAATCAGGATGGGGTGCTAAAGCTCAAAATTTGGTAAGAAAGGTTATCTAGTCAAATAAAGTATATTATGCTGCAGAAATAAACAATCCCCAAATCACAGAAGCTTAACAAAGGCTTTATATGCTCCTGCTACATGTCCATCCAGGACTGGCAGGGACACTCAGCATAACCACAGCATAACCTCTCTGGTACACAAGATGTCAGTAGGGTTGCTACTGCTAGTCCAGGAACCACGGGGAAAGAAAACCTGGGTCAGAGCATGCACCAGTGCTTTGGAAACTCCTTCCTGGAAGTGAGCCCCACATCTCACCAGTCAAAGCCAAGTCTCATGGCCTCACTCACTTCAAGTGGGGGTAGGGGAAGCACACTCCTCTCCCATGCCAGGGAGGAGGGAAGAGCAGTGATAGGTGTCAATAGCCTTAAGGATTACTTCAAGAGCTAAAATGTGAGGCTCCTGATAGGAGACAACTCTAAAGTTTAACACTAGGGATGCCTGGGGGGCTCAGTCAGTTAAGCATCTGCCTTTGGCTCAGGCCATGATCCTAGCTCAGTGGGGAGCCTGCTTCTCCCTCTCCCTCTGTCTGCACCCCCACCCAACTTGAGTTCTTACTTGCTCTGCACTCCCCTCAAATAAATCTTAAAAAAAAAAATTTTTTTTTAATAAAGTCTAGCACTACTGAAACCAGCATTCTGGTCAACTTGGGTGGAACATTCAAGGCAGATGAATTAAAACACTGCAAATAATAATAATAAGTCCCACAAGAGAGACTAAAGTAACAAGCTAAGGAAGGTTCTGAAGGCATGAGGACTGCTGAAACATTAACACCTAAATGGTAATGAGCCAATTCGTGCCCTAACTCCTCCAAGCAGCCATCCCTAATTACTTAAAGCCACACTGCTCTCTTCCTGTGACACTTAGGGCACTCACTGTCCTCCTGCTCTCTGCCTTTCAATGATATGCATCCATACTATTCTCCAACTGCCTCCTGCATGTGGGTTCCTTTACAAGCAAGGCTGAAAGTTCTTCAAAGCCAAACTGTGACATATTCCACATGCTAATTAGCAGAATTTTTAGGCCTTGGCAGGTGAGCAAAACTGTGTCAAACTAAACACTCTCCCAATCTAAATGGAACACATTCTCAAAGACAGCCTTGGGAAATACAATATTCCTAATACTGGCGTGTGTGGAGAAAACGCTGAGCTCTGGTCAAGTTCTCAGCTCCCAGGTGGAGAACAACTCTAACCTAGGAGCCCCAGCTCATTCTTCCACCACCCACACGTGTGCTAGAGGCTTTCTGTGTGCCAGGTCTTGTGTATGCTGCTAGTGACACAAAATCAATAATCCTTAGGTCTGTTCTTTCTGTATATACCATCCTATGCTAGGGGGCTTTGGTCTTTATCCTTAATCAACTTGTACTTCTTCCTACTGAAACACACCACCTTCCACCTGCCCTTGGATCTAGTTTGGTACTTTTGCAATTTATGACTTGACACTAACTACATATTTTTTAACCAGTCTTCTTCACTACAACTTTCACAGTAAATTTGATAAAGTACTCAGTATACAAGAGTCTGAATTACCTGAAACTGTATAATTCCTCAATTTCTGTATTAATACAATTTTCATACATACACAAAAGCATCTGAAGCATAAATAAAGGACATACAAAATATAAACAGAAGAAAACAGAATAATGAAAGTAGATGTTTGAACTATGACGACTCTGGCTTTTAGATTCTACTACTTCTCACCAAGATCCTAAATATCTGCCCAATAAATCAGAGAGTGCACACATGTAACGAGGTAGTTACACACAGATTTGCATCAATTTAGAATATAAGGGATCGTTTATTTTCTTTAGTAGGTAGCACGCCTCCAGAGCAAATCTATGGCCAGAAGAGAAAATCCATAGAGAATTCACAGCCTAAACCAGAACTTGTATCACTAAAGAAACGACAGGCTAAAAGCTGATCATACATACCTGTTTAGCCTCTGAATCTGAAAAATTATGTAGATATGGACAATCAGACCCCATTGTCTCTTTCCCATCTAGAAATGTGTCAAATTTGAGGAAATGAATAAGGCTTCTGTTTAAGATAATATAACCTACAAGATTAGTGTGAGACATGAGTGCTTTCCTCACAAATAGAAAGAACTGCATGTAGATTAAATTCCCTTTTTACTAGCCAATCTATCAGAAATGAACTGGTTCGTGTATATTCTCCAGTGACAGTTAAAATGAATTCTTTTCATGAATGTAGGGTTGTTCTTGTAGGTAAGAGTATTTACTTGATAGTAATAGGAACTAACAAAGGTCTTACTAAATTGCAGACACATAACAGACCTGGTGAATCTCTAAACTGAAAAGATTAGAAAAAAGAAGAACTAACTAGATAATGATGGTAGGTAAAAGGACTTGGTTCTACAGAGAATCAGTAGTAAAGAATAGACGTCCACTAAAGGAAAAACAAATGGGAACGACAACACAGTCTAAGGAGAGGAAATAAAAGGGAAGCTGTCAGCCTAGACTGGATAAAATCTCTCCTCTTGTCGAGGGTTTACAGAATCCAAAGGCTGGGTCAGCCTCCAGGTTCTCAGAGCTGTAACTGGCCTAACCAGAGGGAGATAAACTGCTTATACAAAGTAACACTGCTTGATTTCTAATTTTTAGTCTGTTGTCAGTTATTTGAGGATTCATTCTTATCTGTTAATATTTCTGGTTTGAAAAACTGGACTGATTTTTCCAGACTGAAATCTCTGCAGGTTATCACATTATAATAATCAGTGTCTATAACTCATCTAGATCTTTTAGACATCAGAATTTGTTACCAGGAATACAGAATGGCAGTTTTATGCCTTCAAAAAAGCCCTTATTGTAGACTTACCAAAAAATGCCATTTTTCCCCTAGAAAGGGCAAACCGCATGTTGGGCAGTTTACAGAATGAAAACCCATGAGGAAAATCCTTTGGGTCAGAGGGAAAGCAGTAAATGTATACGCTGACATCTAAAAGAAACAGTCTTCCTGCAAACAATAAAACAGCTACCAAACAAACTTCAAACATCAAAACAAAATTCATTATTATGAAATCCTAAAAGTTTTTAGAAAAATTGCTGGAAGGTGGTCAAGCTAAATTTCAGAAATTTAAAAACTTCAATTAAGAGAAACTGAACGGACCTTCAACTCTAAGAAATAAAAATTTTCAGAAACACTAAGCAAATTTATTTAGAAACAAAAAATTTAAATAAGCAGATTTTTAGAATTTTGAGAATGCAAAAAGCTCTAACATAAAATTCATTTAATCAAGGATAAAGAGTTTATCAAATAAGATACTAGATCATGGGGACATGTGGGTGGCTCAGTGGTTGAGCGTCTGCCTTCGGCTCAGGTGATAATCCCGGGGTCCTGGGATCAAGTCCCAAACTGGGGTCCCCACAGGAAGTTTGCGTCTCCCTCTACCTGTCTCTCATGAATAAATAAAATCTTTAAAAAAAAAAAAAAAAGGATACTAGATCATGGTGTATTATAGTAGTTTTTCGGGATGCCTGGGTGACTCAGTAGTTGAGCATCTGCCTTCGACTCAGGGCATGATCCTGGGGTCCCAGGGACCGAGTCCCACCCACATCAGGCTCCCTGCATGGTGCCTGCTTCTGCCTCTGCCTCTCTCACGAATAAATAAAATCAATCAATCAAATAATCGTTTTTCAGACTGCCCCTGTTGCTTGTCAAATGTCTGTTCATAAAAATTCTACAGCTTTCAGGGGCCTGGGCGGCTCAGTTAGTTAAGGTTCCGACTCAATTTCATCTCAGGTCAGGATCTGAAGTCACATGAGATCAAGACCTCCTGTCATCAGGTTTCCTTGCTCAGAGTGGAGCCTCGTTGAGATTCTCTCCCTCCTCCCCAATACACATGCACTCTATTTAAAATACATATATATATATATATATATAATATATATTTAATATATACATACTTTTTTTTTAAGTCTACAGCTTTCAACTACTGACCTCAAATTACAAAGTGAATTGTCTTCTGAGTTTCGAGAGGTGGGGGGAAAAATGGCCTAAAATTCTGAGGCTCACCAGTAAGAGAGTGGTTGGTCCATTTTTTAAAAATACTAATATAAAGCCATAAGCTAAGTAATACATATTACAGTTCTCCAAAATGACATTAGATAATAAACAATTCTTTTTTAATAATAAATTTATTTTTTATTGGTGTTCAATTTGCCAAAATACAGAATAACACCCAGTGCTCATCCCGTCAAGTGCCCCCCTCAGTGCCCGTCACCATTCACCCCCACCCCCCGCCCTCCTCCCCTTCCACCACCCCTAGTTCGTTTCCTAGAGTTAGGAGTCTTTATGTTCTGTCTCCCTTTCTGATATTTCCTACCCATTTCTTCTCCCATCCCTTCTATTCCCTTTCACTATTATTTATATTCCCCAAATGAATGAGAACATATAATGTTTGTCCTTCTCCGATTGACTCATTTCACTCAGCATAATACCCTCCAGTTCCATCCACGTTGAAGCAAATGTTGGGTATTTGTCGATAATAAGCAATTCCTTGGTAAGATTTAGTGTTTCTCAATAAGAGATACCTAGTTCAATAAAAAATTTTGTGATCATTATCTGATTCATATCCTACTAGTTAGCAATTTTAAAGGATCAGTATAAAATCCTCTATTTGTAAAATGATATACATTTCAGAACTCAGAATAGGTTCAAAGTACATGTATTTTTCATCCATTAATTATAGGTTTCAAAGATTAAATCATCTTTAGCTGTGACTCTTAGATTAACTATGTAGTTAGAGTTCCTAGAAAGCTATTTAAATGAACATTGTCATCATTTAAAATGTAACCTGCTACAGTTTCCCCAAAGTGTATTCATTATTCTAGGTGATAAAAAAATTTATTATTTTTGCCATAGAAATTTCTTCCTTTTGCATAAATTAGGGAAATACCAGAACTGAAACAAAAGTAGGTTTATTTATTTTAGGAGGTCTTAAAACTTTTAATATGATAATGTGCATCTGGAACCTCTAGGGAGGAAACAAAGTAGATAGCATTTTCCATACTTATTTAATTACAGACCTCTTCTATGTTCCTGAGAACACTTTGGGAAATATGACCTTTTAACCAGAAACACTTAACATTTTCCTAAGGGCCAAGTCATAAGAAAGACCTAGATCTTTTAGGGTCCTTACATCCTCAATTTCCTAAGGTTGAAAAGTTAAACTAAAGATACCATTTAAGAATAAGATCATTAAGTACACCCTTCTCCTTTATTTCCCTTTAAAAAATCTGCATAAATTCTATTGTGCTGCACATCAATCCAGACTCCTTTTTATATGGGATCAGAACCTTCCAGATTTCCCCCTTTCCCCTAGACACACCTAGTCCTTATCTATAACCTTGGAATAGACATATAAGGTGCTATGCCTGCATTCAATGCACTCAATGCACACCACTTAGTTGCCAGCGTATATTATAGGCACAGCAGCAAGCACGCACCTGAGGGATCAAGGAGTTGCTTACAGCCATTGAAATGATCCTGGGTTTATTTCCTTCCACTGCACAAAACCACCAAGTGTTTTTAGCAGCTCAAAAGACGGAGATCTAATAGGATGCTAATGGCGAAGCCAGCACTAAGAGTCAATTCACCTGACCAGTGTGTCTGAACTCAAGATGGCCAAGCTTGGGTGCTCAGAGGGCACATGCTCCAGGGGTGGTGGAGGGCAAGCTAATTGAGAAGTGCTTGTAGTCCATAAACATTTGCTGGGGTCAAGCACAGCTGGCTAAAAAATTTAGAAAGGCTACTGATTTTCAGTGTACTCTGAGGCACCCCAGAATCTGAGAAACACGCTGAGAAGCCCCACTACTCTTAGAGACCAAGTAGAGTGGCATTAATAGGATTGTATACCTATGGAATTCTCCATACATCAATGATACTCAAGACCCAAAATATAAATACTTTAAAGATAATGCAATATTAACAATGCAATATTCTTGAAAAATTTTTTTTAAAGGAAGTCTGTATTAGGCCTTGTTTTGACTTCCACTTTTTTTTTTTAATATTTTATTTATTCATGAGAAACACAGAGATGTGTGAGAGAGAGGCAGAGACACTGACAGAAGGAGAAGCAGGCTCCATGCAGGAAGCCCGATGTGGGACTCGATCCCAGGACTCCAGGATCACGCCCCGGGCCGAAGGCAGGGGCTAAACCGCTGAGCCACCCAGGGATCCCGAAAATATTTTTTTAAGATTTTATTTACTTATTCATGAGAGAGACAGAGACATAGGCAGAGGGAGAACCAGGCTCCCCACGGGGAGCCTGATAGGAGACTTGATCTGAGGACCCCAGGATCATGACCCAAGCCAAAGGCAGATGCTCAACCACGGAGCCATCCAGGTGTCCCTATTCTTGAAAATCTATTTAAAATAGTCAGTGGTCGGGATACCTGGGTGGCACAGCCAGTGAACTATCCACCTCTTGATTTCTGCTCAGGTCATGATCTTGGGGTCATGGGACTGAGCCTCACACTGGGCTCTGCGCTCAGCAGACTCTTCTTGGGACTCTCTCTCCCTCTCCCTCTGCCCCTTCCCCCCTATGCCCACTCTCTTATACTCTCCCTAAAAATAAATAAATAAAATCTTTAATATATTCAGTGGCCTGCACAGGTCCCAGCCTGCCTGTGGTTTAGGGCTGCTACCTGCCTCATAAAACAAAAGGAAGTGTTCATCTTCTGGGAAGACACAATGGTCTTCTCCTCTGAAAAAGCCTCCTACAGGGCAGCCCCGGTGGCGCAGCGGTTTAGTGCTGCCTGCAGCCTGGGGTATGATCCTGGAGACCTAGGATCGAGTCCCACGTCGGGCTTCCTGTATGGAGCCTGCTTCTCCCTCTGCCTGTTTCTGCCCCTCTGTCTCTATGAATAATAAAATCTTAAAAAAAAAAAAAAGCCTCCTACACAGTTGGCTTTAGCATCTTCCAGGAATAGGGAGGCAGGGATTGAGGCCTCATGAGTCAGGGTTTCAGCTGAGTTAGAGAAGACAATGCCTATAACCAGAAACTCCAGAGTCGTATAGTTACCTCCAGGTAACCCAGCCTGGGCTTCATGACAGTCATAGAAGTGAATTCCTTAACAATAAAATAATAGGGGTTTTTTTTTGGAAGATTTTATTTTTTATTTATTTGATAGGAGGAAAGAACACAAAGCAGGGGGAGCAGTGGGAGAGGGAGAAGCAGACTCTCCACTGAGCAGGGAGCCCGATGAGGGACTTGATCCCAGGACCTCAGGACCATGATTTTGCTGAAGGCAGATGCTTAACTGACTGAGCCACTCAGGTACCCATAATAGTTTCAAAAAATAAAATATCTAGCAAAGTATGGCACAAAGGTGACAGATTTTGGATTGGAATTTTACACTAATTAAAACTCTTCTCAGGGCACCTGGGTGGTTGAGTCATTTAAATGTCCAACTCTTGGGCAGCCCCGGTGGCACAGCGGTTTGGCGCCGCCTGCAGCCTGGGGTGTGATCCTGGAGACCCGGGATCGAGTCCCACATCGGGCTCCCTGTGTGGAGCCTGCTTCTCCCTCTGCCTGTGTCTCTGCCTCTCTCTCTCTGTGTCTATGACTAAATAAATAAAATCTTAAAAAAAAAAAAAAAGTTTAAATGTCCAACTCTTGGTTTCAACTCAGGTCATGATCTCAGGGTCATGAGATCAAGCCTCATGTCAGGCTCTGTGCTCAGCACAGAGTCTGCTTATCTCTCTCCACCCATCCCTTGCTCCTCCCCACCCCCAAATAGTAAAATACTTAAAAAACCAAACCAAAAAACCCTTCTCAAAAAATAGACTGGCATGATGTTCTGTAGAGGTCTATACAGGTCAAAACTTTATAATCTCACTGATATGTTCAAATCATAAATATTACAAAGGTAAATGTAAAGAAAAAAGTAGCAGACATATGCACTCATATACACAACAAATATACACAAACAACTAAGAAAAGCAAATAAACAGAAACAGTTAAGTATCCAAACACTAAACATAAAAGTCAACTTTCAAATGACTCCTCTTAAATATAAAGTTGACTATGCTTTTCTTATAGATTCTGGTCAAGTTTTCTATCACATAAAATACTTAATTTGGGGTTAATAATATTCTACTCAAGTTAATATGAAATTAAGACAACTCTGGGGGAAAAAAAATCTAATAATCCTTGGAAATATTTAATAAACGAGAGTAATCTTATCCAGATGCATCTTTCAGGTACTACCACCTAACAACCTGTAACAAGAACCACAGGAGTGATCTGGGATTAGAGTTGTGTTCTAGATCCCTGGACAGGGGGTGCCTAGATGGCTCAGGAGTTGAAAAACTGTCTTTGGCTCGGGTCGTGATCCCAGGGTCCTGGGATTCCGAGTCCCATATTGGGGTCCCCAAAAGGAGCCTCCTTCTCCCTCTGCCTGTGTCTCTGCCTCAGTCTCATGAGTAAGTAAATAACATCTTTAAAATTAAAAAAAAAAAAAAAATCCCTAAACATTCACGTCTCAGCTCCTCAGTGACAAGGTCAAAAACCTATGTAATTTATGCAGAAGGCATTATCTACAAACCAATTCTCCACCCCCACCAATGGTGACTTTAACTACCAGAGCAATTGAGGACCAGGCTTAAGAGGAGAGATGGTCACTACAATGACAGATGTTACATCAGAACTTAGCAAACCCACTGAATCACAAACTCCCTTCTACCAAGGTCCCCAGGTGACAAATGTACTTTTTTTCTTTTTTAAAGGAAGCTCTAGGCCTAATGCGGAGCTTGACCTCATTACTCCAAGGACAAGAGTCCCATGCTGTACGGAACGAGCCAGCCAGGCACCCCGTCTTTCCCCACCTCAAGATCAGTGAGATGCTAGTCTATACTTTCTTTTAAATGTATTCAAGGTTTCCTTCTCCTATTGTGGCAAACTGAACTACTATTCCCAAGCAGCCCCTGGTTTCCCTCATATGTCCCATCACACAGCAGGCCCCTGTGGTCATGGCCATGGGACAGGGCGGCGGTGCCTTCCCAGAGGCTGAAAGGCCCCGCCCTGAGCCCCAGGAACTGGTGTGGCCAATGGACCATAGTAGACGTGACCTAAGCCATATCCAAGCAGCTTGAAAAGCAATCATGTGATTAGGCCTGGCCTCCCGTGCTAGCACAGAAAGAACGTGTCCCAAACAGGGCCACCTCCTCAGCCTAGGTCTCAAGAGGAGAGCCACCACAACTGACTCGCAGATGCCAATGCATGACATGGGCCACGAAGAACTGTTTGGTGCTCAGGCCCCTGACATTTGGGGGTCCTGTCACCACAGTACAACCTTATCAAATCTAAAACAATATCCAGGTCCTCAATCTGTCTACAAGTCACCTATAGCTAGAATTAATGCAGCAGGACCTAATTGCACATCTTTCTATCTGGAAGCCCAACTGTGCTGGTGTCACTTACGGATCTACCCTCTGTCCCCATATGTCACTACACAGCTCTTTTAGATCCATAACCACACGTCTCCTGGGCTCTCCTCTGCTCAACACACTGCATTGCCTGAGCCACTATGCTCTTACGTGAGGCATCGATTGGTTCTCAGGAACGTCTTCCCAGTACCTTGGCCCTTTGTTCTTGCTTAGAATCTTAGGATCAGCCACCACATTCCTTGAGAAACCCTGCTGGGATTTTCATTGGAAATGCATTAAATACAGAGATCAGTTTCGGGAGAACGGACGGCTTTCCACTACTGAGTCTTCCTACTTATGAACGAGGACCATTTCTCCATTTATTTAGGTCTCCTCCTAGACCTTCCAAGTTTTCATGTTCCACACACAGGTTTATTCCCAGATACTCAGTCACAGACTCTCCTAGGTTTTATACAGAATCATCATCTGCAAATGCAACAGTTTTGCGTTCCTAGAGTTGCCATCCTTAGGTGGGTCATGTAGGCCTGCCCTCACCTCAGCAGCACAATGAAAACAAGTGGCATCACAGGGTGTCCTTTGTCCTGTACCCAACTATACAGGAAATGTCCCCACACTTCCTCATTAAAACTGATGTTCTCTGTAGGTTTTCTCTAGACATCCTGCACTGGTCAGGGACATTTCCTTCTTTGCAATTTGCTAAGATCATAGCTATAGTTCAGTCCTCGATGTCTAGAATAGATGAGTGAAGGTACTTCCTGTCCTATAACATAAAGGTGGTTTTCCTCCAGTGACAGCAGAAGCAGCTTCTGTTTATGGAATTTACTATCGAAGTGTTCTACATGCATGTTCATTTCATTTGAACACCCCATGAGGTAGACACCGTTATTATTCCCTTTGTACAGATAATACAGAAACTGAGAATAGAAAATTGATTTCTCCAAACAGCAAGAAAGAGGAAGAGCTGGGATCTGAAAGCAGACGAGACTAACTCCAGAGTCAAGCTCCTCTCCACTATGGACTATCTGGTAACAACTTGCAACCACTGAAAGGGTCCTTCTGGCCCCAAAGGAAGGCCTTTAGCAGCAATGATGCACACCTAACTCCAGCTATCCAAGAGTTAAATTCTGATCTTGGGGAGTCCCATTTGGCCACAGATCCCCCATAAGGAGTCCTTCAAATCATTAAAGCCGGACAAATTCAAACAAAGGGAAAAGGAAGGTAGGATTAAATGAACCAAGAACTTTATATTCACATGAAATAGGTCCCAAAATTTTGAGACTGAGCTATTGTTCCAGGGATCCTAATGCCACTGATAAATTTGTGAAAATATGCAGCTAGATGGTTAAAGAAAATCAAAGAAGTCTCAATCACACCAAGAAAATCACAGGTTATCATAGGTACCATGTGAATTTTTTTTTTTTTTTAATTTATGATAGTCACACAGAGAGAGAGAGAGAGAGGGGCAGAGACACAGGCAGAGGGAGAAGCAGGCTCCATGCACTGGGAGCCTGACATGGGATTCGATCCCGGGTCTCCAGGATCGCGCCCTGGGCCAAAGGCAGGCGCCAAACCGCTGCGCCACCCAGGGATCCCACCATGTGAAATTATTTAAGTTTAAGGAAACCAGTATGTTGCTGTTAAGATTTTATTTATTTGACAGAGCATGAGCAGGGGGAGGAGCAGGGAGCCTGACATGGGGCTCAATCCCAGGACGCCAAGATCATGACCTGATCCAAAAGCAGATGCTCAACTGGCTGAGCCCCCTTGGCGCCCAAAACCAGTATGTTTAATGAGGAAAAGAAAAGCATAATGTGCACTTTAACTATTTATGCCCCCCCATTTCACATGTAGTGGGAGGAGATGGGGAGGACAGCTAACAGGACTCAGAGAAAGGGGAGCCCAGTTACCCTATATTTCTTCAGAAGGCCAATGAATACGTTAAATCAAATCAATAAAAACTTTTTCTAGGAAAGCTACCATCTAACTGTGGCTGACACTGCTGTACCACCCAGACCCCCATGAAGGAAGTGCTGTGGGCCACCAGGAGTGCCATGTCAGCCTCTTCAGGGACTGTCAGTCTCTTCAGGGACTGCCCCAGAGACAAAAAGCAGCCCCATCTAACATCCTTCCCAAGAGATCTCCACCTCCAACAAGTGATGTGAGCGTGCAGGTCTGGTCATTTGGTGCATCTTGGGGGTGACTCCAAAGAGCTATTCTAGCTTCACACCTCCCCATGGGGTTAGCCAAGGCTGGGCTGGGCCTACAAAGGCAGCCCAATGTCTTCCTCCTTTCTACAGGAGTGGACCCCATGGGTGCCTTTTCTTTTTGTTTTTTAAGAGAAAGAGAGAACTGAGGGGGTGGGGCACAGAGGAAGAGAGAAGAAAGAATCTTAAGTACGGAGCCTGATGTGGGGCTCAATTTCACAATCTGAGCCAAAACCAAGAGTCAGACACTTAACTGACTGCACCACCCCCACAGGTACCTCTTAATCAACATCAGCTGAACTGTCTACGGGTACTCTCCAGAGAATCTGCTTCCCAAAGACCCCAACTTGTGACACTCAGATAGGAACTGACCGCCCCATCAGAGTCAAGTGACCCTTAACTGTATTTAAATATCAGAAACCAAAAATATAAATAAATAAATAAATAATATATATATATATATAAAAAAATTTTTTTTTTTTTTTTTTTTTTTAAATCAGAAACCACTACCATTTGGTGAATATGCAGGACACAGTGAGGGTGACAAAGCAGCTTAACATGAGGGGCAATGGTGGAATGTTCTCTGGTAATTTTAAAGCTAGAAGAATGTGATTTCAGCGCATGAAATGAAATAAGCATCTTCAATGGCCCATGTCATCATTTGCTCTGTAGATAAACCAGAATCCACATTTCCACTCCATGGAAACTCTCCGTTCCATGTTTAGGAACATGGATATGCTAATCAAAGTCCTAGGAACCACAGTCACTTTCAGCAAGTCTCTCCTTTCCATTCTCTTACAACCACTAGTCAATCTACCTCGGTTCAGACCCTAACCCAATGTCCTTATGAGATAAGGGAAACGGGGACAGGGACCCAGAGAGGAGGCCACGTGCCGACAGAGATGCATACAAGCTAAGGACACCAGAAGCCAAGAGAGAGGCACAGAATAGGTCCTTCCTCAGAACCATCAGAAGGAACCCAGCCTCCTGACACCTGCATTTCAGACCTGGAATGATAAATCTGTGTCGCTGTCAGCTACCCAGGCTGTGGCACTGCCTCATGGCAGCCCTGGGAAGCTCCTGCAGCTTCCAGTTCATGAAAAGAACATGCAATATGATGGTGAGGAGGAAGGAATGCACAGGCATCGGTGCCAGGAGCATGATGACGTAACACTCTGAGACACCGTCTCATCTAGTGCTGTTCAGACATTTCTCAAAGAGGCAAAACCTAATACTATGCCTGAAACAGGTTATAGTGGCACAGGTGAGGAGCACAGGGAGTACCCAAACTCCTGGCCTTCCCCCACCACCTTAGGCCCTAAGTGTCTAGGCTCCCTCCCTCCCATCCATCCATTCATTCAACAAACATTTGAGCACCTGCTGTGTGCCAGATACCACTTTTACAGCATGAAAAAACAGGGAGCTAAACCAAACCTCTGCATTTATGGATTAAGACACTAAAGTGTAGTCAGGATCCAGAGGCAGGTGCAGACCAGGGCCATTGCAGTCCAGGTGCAGTCCACCATTGGCTCCTCATCCAACTTGCAGCCTCGCTGTCTCACAATTTTGAAAGATCAAAGCAAAGCCTTTTTACGTTGCATTTAGCATATCCTTCCTAATCAAAGTTTTTGGCTTGGCCACTACTGTTCACCATCCCCACAGACCTAGAGACACTTTGAGAAGCTGACAGACCTGAACCCTGCGCCAGAGGGAAAGTGAGACCAGCTTTGGCCCCACTTTAGCCAACAGCAGACTGCAAGATGCTACCAGGTCCTTTTCAAGGTACTCCTTTGCCTACCTTGGCAAGGCCTGGGTAAGTCCACTCAGAGGAGTTTCCATTTCCATGACAGTTTCTACCACATAGCTAGGGGAAAAAACTGTCATGAACACTGTTCCTAAATGTGCATGTGTACGTTTAGAAATGGGAGAAATGCAGGGGGAAAAAGAGTAAGATGTAAAGGAAGAAACCTTCGCCTGATACTGTAACAATACAGCCACTGGTGCCCACCAGTCCTCACCGGTGCAGTAATAAGCAGCAGCCCGTGAGCAGCAGCACCTGCAAGGTCCTGAGACCAACTGGGGTCAAAGCCTGGTCCCAGCTCCAGGTCTCTGGAAGACGCTCAGGGCGGGAGTGCCCTGGACATGAGATCATGCACCGGAACCGAATGACAAGAGAGATGGTAACAAAGCCCTCCCTCAGGGTGGCTGAGTCCACTTCCAGGGCCTAAGTGAACATTAAAAGGTACTCTACTGAACACAGAATGAGAAGGGAGGTAAGATATTCTTACAGGAATTGCATCAAGCAAAGGTACAAGGTGGGAGAGAGCCTGAGACCAAGGTTTTGAGGGTCATTAGAGTCACCTGGCTGCATTAACTGCATCAAAGCTCCTACGTGTGTGCTTTCTTCAACTGTGTGGTTCTTCTGCAAAGGCCACATTACAGCAAAGCTCTCACTGTACAGGCTGCATCCTCGTCCTGATGAAACTCACTTTAAAACAAAACCAAAAACAAAAAGAGTCATAGGGAAAGATCCTGATCCTCCAGACCATGTCTGAAATCTGTTCCTGTCTAAAGAGTTAAGCCCATCTACTGTACAGTGGCCAGGCCCAGTTGCTCTCTGATTCTTTTCCACAAGTTCTAGAGAAACTTTAGAGAAGCTCACTTGCCCACAGACTACAACTAATATCACCACCACCCTCCTCCAACTCCCCTCCGCTGGCTCTCCAGGCTGTCCTTGGACTTCTCTACCTACATGTGCTTCCTCCATTAGTACCACCCAACAGCAAGATATAAGTTACCAGTATTCAATGTCAAATTTTCCAGTAGCCACATTAAAAAGGAAATGGGTAAAATTAATTTTAGCAATATATTTTATTTAACTCTATAGATTCAAAATATAATCACCCCAAACATAATCGAGGTAAAAAATCATTGATATTTTACATTCTTTTCTCCCCATACTGAGTCTTGGAAATCTGGTGTATGTATGACACAGCATTTCTCAAGTCAAACTAGCCACAATTTAAGTGCTCAAAAACCACATGTGGCTCGAGGCTAGCTTACTGAACAGCACCATCCTACATGATCTCCAGTCCCATGATTTTAAATACCATCTAGGTAGCAATTCCTCCAAACTATACTCTGCTTCTCTCATGAATGCCAGAATTCTAGAGTCATGAGGCTACTAGACAGTTAGGGGTCTGACTAGCATCTCAACTTGTAACAGGTCTTCAAAAAAAATACAAAAACTGCATTCTCACAACCACCATCCTTGCTGAGACCTTCCCAATATCAGCCAAGGCAACTTCATGCCTCCACTGCTCAAGCCAAAAGGTTTGGCATCATCTAGATCCTTCATCCTCTTCTCACATAACTAACCCACCAGCAAATACACAGTCCACCTTCATAACACACCCAGAATCAGGGTCTTTCACCTGTTCCGCTCTCCCTCTGGATGATACTCTGCTCCCCAGATAGCATCCTAGCTCTTTCCCCTATTTCCTTCGGGTCTCAGCTCAAGTGGCATCCTATCAGAGAGCCCTTTCCTGTCCACATATCCCACATGACCCTCATCTCCTGCTTTATTTTTTCTCTTAGCAGGAATTTTCACTTGACATATGTAGCCATGTGCTTACTCATCTCATCAGGACCGAACAGTGCTGCATGTGAGTGGAGACCAGGGGGTGCCCTGCTCTGACCCTTCACAAGAGCCTGCTGTGGGGAGCCAAGCTGACCCACAGCCTCTCGCTGTGGCACATTCAGAGTCACCAAAGCAAGGATATCAGGCCACCCTCAGCAATGCTGAGCAGCAGGAAGTACTAGACCCAGGCCACCCAGGCTGTCACAGACCCCCTAGTAGCTCCTCCCATCGGGTTCCTCCTCCCCTCGCTCCCCTGTGCAAGGTCTCACCTGCACAGAGGTCAGCAGTCTGCAATTCCACACTCCTGCTCCCTCGTTTTCCCTCTCAAGGCAAATCCCTGTAAGCCTCCTGCATGTCTGAGCATCATGGCATCTGTGCCTAGGACACTGCAGGCAGTAAACAGTATTGTGGGAAGGAATAAACCTCTAGGAAGAGTAGGGCAGAGGAAAGAAAATGGACTAAGTTCCAAGTTTAGAAGTTTGGGCTCCAGCTTTGTCACATGTTATTTGTAACCTTAGGGAAACTTCTTGAGGCCTCTGAGCCACAGCTGCACCCTTTATAAAATGGAAAGGACACCACCTCTCAAGGTTATCAAGAAGATACAGGAGTCTCCTGAGGTCCCTCACACCAGGCTTGCTGTGAAGGAGCTGCTGAACAAGTGTGGACTCACTCCCCTCCTTACCCACTCTCTGTAGCTCTTTCTAAGCATTCTGATCACTTTTTAACTAAATAAAGCCCCAAATAATCCTGTATACCCACTAGTGATCCCTTGTTCAATTGACCCCAACTGATGGTTAAACCTTATTTTCATTCCTGACTTGCCTGTGATGGGTTAGGATTCATTTGACTAGATTTTAGCAAATGAAATCCCAAAGATAGGTATCTTAACAGCCTGAAACTTAAACTGTTTCCCTAAAGCTTGAAGTAAAGCATGCTTTAAAAACACAAACCACGGGATCCCTGGGTGGCGCAGTGGTTTAGCGCCTGCCTTTGGCCCAGGGCGCGATCCTGGAGACCCGGGATCGAATCCCACGTCAGGCTCCCGGTGCATGGAGCCTGCTTCTCCCTCTGCCTGTGTCTCTGCCTTTCTCTCTCTCTCTCTGTGACTATCATAAATAAATAAAAATTAAAAAAAAAAAAAGCTTTTAAAAAAAAAAAAAAACACAAACCAACCAATACGAAATCTAAAACTGCAGTTCAGTACCAACTTTCTACCGCTGTTTTTACAGCTCCTTTAAAGATTTTATTTGAGAGAGAGCGAGAGAGAGCGAGAGACAGCACCTCGAGGGCACACAAGCAGAGGAAACAGTAGAGGGAAAGGGAGAAGCAGGCTCCCCGCTGAGCAGGGAGCCCAATGCAGGGCTATCCCAGGACTCAGAGATCATAAACTAAGCCAAAGGCAGATGCTTAACCAGGAGCCCTTTAAAGCTCCTTTAGGGATCCCTGGGTGGCGCAGCGGTTTAGCGCCTGCCTTTGGCCCAGGGCGCGATCCTGGAGACCCGGGATTGAATCCCACGTTGGGCTCCCGGTGCATGGAGCCTGCTTCTCCCTCTGCCTGTGTCTCTGCCTCTCTCTCTCTCTCTGTGACTATCATAAATAAATTTAAAAAAAATAAAATAAAATAAAAAAATAATAAAGCTCCTTTAAAATAGAGAGGGTGACAAAACATGAGAGACTCCTAACTCTGGGAAAGGAACAAGGAGTAATGGAAGGGGAGGTGGGTGGGGGGATGGGGTGACTGGGTGACGGGCACTGAGGAGGGGGCACTTGACAGGATGAGCACTGGGTGTTATACTGTATGTTGGCAAATTGAACTCCAATAAAAAAATATATATATATAAAGTTTTTTTAAAAGATTTTATTTATTTTATTAATGAGACACACACACACACACAGAGGGAGAGAGAGAGAGGCACAGAGACCCAGGCAGAGGGAGAACCAGGCTCCCTGGTTCTCTCTCCCACGCAGGGAGCCCGATGTGGGACTTGATCCCGAGTCTCCAGGATCAGGCCCTGGGCCGCAGCTAAACCGCTGAGCCACCCGGGCTGCCCAAAAAAAATTTTTTTAAGTTTGCAGCATTCTAGATCATTAGAGGTTTCTCAAGAAAATACACACGGAGTTTGCATAGACTTAATTAGTAGACTTAAAAAGACTCAAGAATGACCTATGTGGACTTGTATATGCATTAGAAAGTCTCCAAGTGTATAATTAAATTGTTAGTGGTGGTCATTCACAGGGAGAATTAGGAGGCATGAAAATGAGGGGTACTTCTTTAAAAAGTGTTTACAGGACTGGGGTGCCTTGTTGACTCAGTCAGTTAAGCATCTGATTCTTAATTTCCACTCAGGTCATGATCTCAGGGTAGTGAGATCAAGCCCCACATTGGGCTCCACATTGGGTGTAGGGCCTGCTTAAGATTTTTCCTCTCTCTCCCTCTGCTCTCCCTATTAAAAAAAATTCTTTTGAAGTCTTTATAGGACTGACATAATTGGTAGGGTCCAATGCAAAGTGAAAATGTAGGCCTCGATCAAAATTCTTAACAGTATCAAGGCTATGATACATGGGTGGCTCAGTCAATGAATCATCTGCCTTCAGCTCAGGTCATAATCCCAGGGTCCTGGGATGGAGCCCCATATCGGGCTCCTTGCTTAAAAAAAAAAGAAAAAAGCATTAAACCAAATGAGGACCCTGTGTGACTGCACAGGTGGCTGGCTCATGAAGCCGACCCTGACGCTTTGTAATTTCTGTTACCCTAACACTGAACGTGCAATACAAAAACTTCTTCCTCAGTAGCACAAAATTATATCACAGGACTACCTGAAAGAAGAAAATACCCAGCCTAATGTCTGGAACTGTTAAAACATACCCACCAAGAAGAATTTTAACATGATCAATGACGATTTAGAGAAGTTAGAAACTTGATCATTTTTAGGCTGCTCAGAGTAAGGAGGTTATTCATGGAAGTTCACCAAGACACGTGTTAAGAATGTTCACAGCAACACTGTGTTAGAATAAAACACGGAAGTCTGTCCCATCAACTAGTTCAGTAAATTCTGGCACATTCATACAGTGGAATAGGAGGCACATAAAAAAAAACCCACAGGGAGGTAGATCTGTACATAAAGAAGATCTGTCTGTGCTGATATGGAAAGCATTCCAAGATACAAAGTTCAGGATTTGCTTAAACATAGAACACTCTCTACAATGACTCCATTTTTTAGAAGCATTGGTATATTTTTTTCCTAAGACATCCGAGAAACTTAATCAGTGTTTTTTTTTTTTTTTTCCCCCAGTACAGGATGAGTACGGGAGGGGAAGGAGAATGCAAAAGAAGACTTTTCTCTTTTAAGATTTTATTTATTTATTCATGAGAGACACAGAGAGTCAGAGACCTAGGCAGAGGGAGAAGCAGGCTCCCTGCGGGGAGCCCAATGTGGGACTTGATCCCAGGACCCTGGGATCACACCCTGACCCGAAGGCAGATGCCCAACAGCTGAGCCAAACAGGAGTCCCTTTACTTTTCATCTTTTAATCTTTTTTAGATTTCTTAACATGTACTTTAAAAAATAAAACAGATTTTGGGCAGCCCCGGTGGCGCAGCGGTTTAGCACCGCCTGCAGCCTGGGGAGTGATCCTGGAGACCCAGGATCGAGTCCCACATCAGGCTTCCTGCATGGAGCCTGCTTCTCCCTCTGCCTGAGTCTCTGCCTCTCTCTCTCGCTCTCTCTGAATGAATAAATAAATCTTTGAAAAATAAACAAATAAAACAGATTTTATAATAGTTACTGTTATTTGGAACAAGGTTTTGATGAATCATACGAAATATATTTTAATAGTTTTTTAAAAAAATTTTTTAAAGATTTTATTTATTTATTCATGAGACACGGAAAGAGAAACACAGACACAGGCGGGGGGAGAAGCAGGCTCCATGCAGGGAGCCCAATGTGAGACTCGATCCCAGTACCCTGGGATCACGCCCTGAGCAGAAGACAGATGCTCAACTGCTGAGCCACCCAGGCGTCCCAGTTTTTTTTAATTTTTAAAAAATATTTATTTACTTAAGTAATCTCTACACCTAATGTGGGGCTCGAACTCATGACTGCATGATCAAGAGTCACATGCTCTTCCAACTAAGCCAGCCAGGCACCTCTACTTTAATTTAAAAAAAAAAATTTTTTTTTAAAGATTTTATTTATTCATGAGACACACAGAGAGAAAGGCAGAGACACAGGCAGAGAGAGGAGAAGCAGGGAGCCCAATGTGGGACTCGATCCCGGGACTCCAGGATCACACCCTGGGCCAAAGGCAGACGCTCAACCATTGAGCCACCCAGGCGTCCCCCCAAAATTTTTTTTAATATTTTATTTTATTTGACAGAGGGAGAGAAATCATGGGGGCCGGGGGGCTCAGAGGGAGAGGGAGAAGCAGACTCCCCACTGAGCAGGGAGCCTGACATGGGGGCTCGATCCCAGGACCCCAGGATCATGAACTCAACTGAAGGCAGACGCTTCACTGACTGAGCCACGCAGGCGCCCCTAACAGTTTTAAATAAACTTTTTAAATTCATAAAAACAAGAAACTCCTTTGCTGGTACTAGCAAAAACAAAACAAAATAAAAATGCAATCAGTATTCAATTATCTATGGTGGTTACGAAAGAAAGCAGTGGTACATAACCACCACCAAAAAAAGAATTTAAAAAGTGTCTATTCCATTTCACCTTTCTCTCCATTAAAATCTTCACAGAAAATGCTAAGAAGCAAAATGTTATTCAGACACCTAAGGAAAAGCTAGTAACTGAATAAATAAATTAAATTAAGGGCTTGGATAAATCCTCAAACTGGGCAAACAATTTTGAAATAGTTATGTACTGGCTATTAAGATTCCAAAGGTACTCTGGAAAATGTAATTGAGCTAGAAACTCCTGGCTGAAAAGGGAAATAAGTCCCTCCTCATTTTCTACCCCCTGCCCTGAAGTAACAACTGCATCACCAAAAAATAAATCTGAAAATGTACTAAGGCACATTTTCCTTACATTTATTTATCTCCATGATTTTTCTCCTCCATAGGTGACGGACTTATTTCAATATGTACTGAGCAACACTGCCCTGTGCCAGGTACCCTGAGGACCGCTGACAGTGCCCAGCTCGCTTCCCATCACCAGAGAAGCAAACGCAAACACGCAAACACACACGCACACGCACACACACAGTGCCCGTATTCACAGAACTACCATTTCTTTAGAACTCTAGCTAGAAACACAAAGCAGCACATTCTCAAGCACATTGCAATTATTAAACTAACCATCTCACTGCGTTTATTTTGAATGTAGATACTAGTTCATCTGCTGGGATAGCCCTATCATCCCCAATTCTGTGAGGCACGTTTTAAGAAAGATTAAAAATATATAGATTTTCAATGATGTCTTTCAAAAAAGCTCATAATCCTAAGTACAGTCAATGTAAATTAAATAGCAATCAATACATTCACCTATGTTGCTGAAAATAGGGAATTCCATATTATGTTAGAACCAACAGATTCCACTTTTTAAAGTTTCTGGATACATCTTTCAATCAGTAATACATATAAACTTAAAAATAGTAACTAAACGATTAAATGTTTCAAAATTATAGCTGGTTTTCCTCACCTAGTTTCCCCTTCGCCAGCCAGGGCGGTAATAAGAATGATGACCAGACAAAGGAAGAGACACAAAGCTATGAGAAAGCCTAGTGATCAGAAATGGTTTAGAGGGGATCCCTGGGTGGTGCGGCGGTTTGGCGCCTGCCTTTGGCCCAGGGCACGATCCTGGAGACCCGGGATCGAATCCCACGTCGGGCTCCTGGTGCATGGAGGCTGCTTCTCCCTCTGCCTATGTCTCTGCCTCTCTTTCTCTCTCTGTGACTATCATAAATAAATAAAACTTAAAAAAAAAAAAGATTTTAGAAATGGTTTAGAGAAAATACCAAAATTAGAATTTCAACAGTCACAGGGCTCAGTCGGTTAACTGTCTGCCTTCATCTCTGGTTCTGAGATCTAGAGGAGTCCTGCTCTCTGCTCAGTGGGGAGTCTGCTTCTCTCCCCACCCCATGCTCTCTCTCAAATGAATAAATCTTTATTAAAATAAATTTTTTTCAACAGTCACTCCAAATATTCTAAATAGAAATTCTATCATTTAATAATTACAAAAGATTAAAATGAAAACATTTGCTTTACTGAAAAATAACATACGGTGAAAAGAACAATTCCCATTTTCCACTGACTTTCTTAAGCCATGTGCAAAAAACCTGGTTCGAACCTGGTTCACCTACAGATAGGTCTACCTGTCTTCAGAATACTTTAGGACCACTGTCGCGAATCTGCTTCGTGCAGTGCAAGAGCCCTCTCCAACCAAATACTCACTTTTCCACTTGTTAGTAAATCAATGAAAGAACAGGGCTGCAGGTGGAAAACCCAGAGGACTTTTTCTTTTTTTAATTTTTATTTATTTATGATAGTCACACACAGAGAGAGAGAGAGAGAGGCAGAGACACAGGCAGAAGGAGAAGCAGGCCCCATGCAGGGAGCCTGACGTGGGACTCAATCCCGGGACTCCAGGATCACGCCCTGGGCCGAAAGTGGCGCTAAACCATTGAGCCACCCAGGGATCCCCACTTATACACACTTATATGGGTGCCCCAGACACAATTTGTGAACACTGTTACAGTAAACCAACATATACAATCTATCATCTTATACAACCACTAGTATTCTCTACACCTGCTCAAAATAATGGTTAACAGCTGCTACTTACTGAGCACTTGCTATGTGCTGGGCCCTGTTCTGTATCCTGGGGGAGCACAAAGCTCTCACAGAGAGCCATTCCAACCCTGCTCCCCCTCCACTGAAATCAGAGGCTGCAGAGTGACTGAATTCAGTCAAGCATTTAATGAGTAAGTGCTGTATGAAATCACACTGCACACTAGAAGGAAGCAGCAATGGATAAGGTTTCTCTCTCTTCCCTCAAGGAGTTTAAAATCCAGGAAAGACCATCACGTAAAGACTGAACTAAATAAAATGTCACAAGGAGAAATAACTGAGTGGAAGCATCAGTCAAGCACTGTGTGGGAGAAGAATGATGGAAGAGTTAATTCTGAAAATCAGGAGAAGCTTCTCTCATAGAAGCAGAAGCCTTGAAGCCAAGCCTCCAGAATTAAGAACTTTGCTAGGAAGAGCAAGACTCAGAGGACATTCCAAAGTAAAGGAACTGGACAAACAAGCATGATAGCCGCCAGAGGTCTGGTGTTGAAATACGAGGTGACAAGAGAGGTGCAGGAGAAATGAGGCTGAAAGCTGAACGAGGCCAGGCGGCATCAGTCTTAAAGGGATTGCTTTATCACTAATTCCCAACTGGTGGTAGTGTCTCCAAGGTGAAAATCCTTGTAGGAGTAAGCCTCCCAATAGAACTAGGCCATAACTCTCAGGTGTGGCCGAATTGGGGGGGGGGGGGGGAGAGGGAATGTCAAGAACCTCCACACAGTGCATGGGGGGAGGCAGTACATCCTGGGGTGGGGGTGGGGGGACAGTGCATCCTGGGGAGAGCAGTGCATCCTACAGGATGTAGAACAGCCTGGTTGGGGGCAGGGCGGGGGATGGGACAGTGCATCCTAGGGGGGATGGGCTCTGACCTACCCCCTGAGCAATTCTGGTAACAGACCACAGGAGGACCAGAGAAACTAGAAAAAGGAAGGCCATTGGCAGGCCTACAGTAATAATCTATGGGAGGACGGGAAGGACAGGCTAGGGGATGTGCTAAGAGAAAGGTGATGGAAAAGAGACGTGGAGGCAGACCTGGTAAAAGGAAGACTCAAAAAGTTTCCAGCCTCAGTTATGAGGAGGACAAATGTGCGGTGAAGCCATCATGTCAGCTTATACCTGAACGAGGACAGGCCACACACAAAGTATAGCCACTTTAAGTGACGCTGCAAAGCAAAAATAGCACAGACAAGACTGTTCTCATTTCACAGAATAAAGACACGGAGTCCAAGAAAGATCTAACCAACTTGCCCCCAGTGACAGGGGGTGAGAGATGAGCCAAAACACCAACCCAAATCGTGCAAATCCAGGCCTAATGTTCTTTAAATAAGCCTCCCCAAAAGCAAGTTACTTTTTACATGTATAACAAATCTTAAAAAAAAAAAAAAAAGCTTTGAACAAAAAAATCGCTCAGGAAAAAACAAACTTTAATCTGCTGGGAGGGCAATTTTATTTGAAAGGTAGGAAATATTTTAAAACTTGGGCTCTGCATCACTCTACCCAAAAGAGGGGTGTACAGACTTCTCAGTTTGCAGTGCAGGCTCAAGGATCCTAGAAGTTTAGACACAGACGACAGAGGTGGCTGTTTCTACTTTGTATAAAAATACCACCTAGTATTATGCAAGAGATCAAACATAATCGAAAAGAAATATTCTAAGTACTAACTATCCTCAAGGTAGTAAGACTGCACATCGACCATTGTGGTTGGTACTATTAAAATACTTTATGAAAACATACTACATAATGCAGATGACAGACTTCGACTTTATTTAGCAAACACTTGAATACTTTAATGTTTAAGCCCCTGACCAAGGTGTTAGGAGTAAAATAATGGCATGGCCACCACAGCCAGAGTTTCACATACAACATGCAAGGAGATACAGGCAATCATGAAAGCAAAACAGAGGGTTATGACTGCAGTAATGAATAACTCACATTGACAGGGTTTCTGAAGGGCTGCAGAGGACATAAAATTGGGTGTGGACTTTTAAAAAACCGGAGAGGGCAGGAAAGCACTGCAATCAGAAAAAAGGACATAAGCAAAGAAGGAAGTAGCCGGGCACATTTTGAGAACTGAGTGTAGTCCCATTCTGTGGGACAGTGTAGAAAGGTGACAGGACACATAAAGTTCAGAGATGACTCGGCCCAGGCTAAGGGGCCTTAAATCTAGGCTCCAAACAACAGGCAATCTTAGCTCTCTGAGCCAGAGACTGGCAAGATGTGATCTGTGTTTAGGACAGAGGACTCTGGCAGCCAGGCAAAAGTGTGCACAGGAAGGTGGGGAGGAGTCTAAAGAGAGAGCATCAGCCGAGAGAGGAGTCTGCGGCTTCGCAAACTAGTACGAATCTAATATGTTAAAAGAAGAGGACTGTTGACAGAATTATTTCACATCTCCCCTCACCTGATCATACCAACTGCCCCGTGGGACAGTGTCATCATTTCTTCCATCTTACAGACCAGAAAACTGACTCAGAGACCATTAATTGCTCCAAGTCAAATGCTGCTAAAACAGGGAGAAAAGCCAGACACACAATGCAAAATAAAAAAATAATCCTACTGCCTTTGAAAACTGTTACTTTTACCACCCTATAGAGTGGTCTATAATACCATTAGAGAAATACTAAAAATCCATGTAATTTCCCTAAATGTTTCCAACTTGTATAACAAATAAGCTAATTACCATTAAAATCATTACAGATTTGCTTCATGTTTATGCCATGTTAAAGGCGCACTTTTCTTTAAAAAACAAAAAACCCTCTAATTCCATTTAAATGGAATTAAACACTTAAGAGTAGTAGTCTCCCCTCCTCCATTCAATATTCCAGGGGCCAAAGTGACAAACATGAAAACTGACACGTGCCCAAACTGCAGCAGTAAATGACTTTTTAAATAATCTAACATTCATTATTTAACAGGTACAGCAATTGAATCTAGTATATACAGTAAGTAAATGACTGCAAGGAGCTGACCTAAAGGCATGCAAAGGCACAATTTTAGAAATGGTCTTTGTCACAAAGAAATGGCATAAAAAACATCCTGAGACCCATTTAAGAATGGATCAATCCAAAACAACCAATGACAGAATATTTGACCTTCAGGATGCAGACTGGTAGATTTCGCCCCCGCTTTAAGTGCATAGTCTACAAAATGGTCAAGGAGTTCTGGCACGGGTCTTACACTGCACAGGAGAATTCTAGTTTCGGGATCTGATGGAACAGTTTTATCCACAGCATCACCTATTATCAAAATTGCCTGCCCCCACCTCCCCTTCACCCATCTTCTACCACCGGGTTTTGGTTTTTTGGGGTTTTTTTCTTTTTCTTAAACAAGCAAAGGCCCAAAGATGTAAAACCTATCTTAGAAACTTGGGACAATGAATCCAAGTATCCAACCCAGGTCATGATTAGCAAAAACCAGAATGAAATCATTGCAAGGAGCCGCACGTCCCCTCCCCGCTCCATCGCCTCTACCCTCTCCTAGGGTTAACTCTCTACACCTAGCCCAGAGAGGCCCCAAACGAAAAGGCGGTGAAAAGACAAAATCAACGCTGGGTCCTAGCACGACCGGGGATCAGCCACCCGAGCCGGGCACGCCAGGTCACCTGCGCACTGCCCCGCGGCACGCGACACCCGCGGGCGTCAGGCGGCATTTCGCACGCGCCAAGTCCGCGTACCCGGCCGGGGGACGCAGGGAGCCGGGCAGGGGGGAGTTGGGAGGGCAGGGGGAAGCCGGGTAGGGGGGAGCTGGGAGGGCAGTGGGGAGCCGGGCAGGGGGGAGCTGGGAGGGCAAGGGGGAGCCGGGTAGGGGGGAGCTGGGAGGGCAAGGGGGAGCCGGGCAGGGGGGAGATGGGAGGGCAAGGGGTGAGCCGGGAAGGCAGGGGGGGACCGGGCAGGGCGGAGCTGGGAGGGCAAGGGGGAGCCGAGCAGGGGGTAGCTGGGAGGGTAGGGGTGCGCCGGGAAGGCAGGGGGGGGACCGGGCAGGGGGGAGATGGGAGGGCAAGGGGGAGCCGGAGGGCATGCGGGTGCGGGAGGGCAACGGGGAGCCGAGAGGGGAAGGGGGAGCCGGGAAGGCAGGGGGGAGCCGGGAGGGCAGGGGGGAGAAGGGACGGCAAGAGGGAGCCGGGAAGGCAGGGGGGAGCTGGGCAGGGGGGGAGCCGGGCGGGCAGGGGGGTGCGGGAGGGCAACACGGAGCCGAGAGGGGAAGGGGGAGCCGGGCAGGGGGGAGATGGGAGGGCGAGGGGGAGCCGGGCAGGGGGGAGCCGCGCGCCCCGGGGCCCCGCCGTCCCGCCCGCGCCCGTCCCCTCCGCGGACCCCGCGCCACAGGCCCGCGCGCCCGTCACTCAGCGCCCGGCCCGCCCCCGCGGCCCCTCCCCCGCGGCGGTCTCCCCGCCCGGGCCCCCAGAGGACAATGCTGGAGGGGAGGGGCGGAGGCACGCGCGGGCCGGGGCAGCGCGGCGAGCGCCCACCCGCCGGCCCCCGGGGAGCCCCGCCGCCGCCCCCGCCCCGGGCCCCGCGCCCCGGCCCCGGCCCCGGCCCCGTCCGCGCCCCGCCTCGCCTCGCGTCCCCGCCGCCAGCCGCTCCCAGTGCCGCCGCACCGGCCCATTGTGCGGACTCATCGTGCGGCCCCCGCGCGCGGAGCCCGGAGCGCACGGCACGGGGCCCGGGGAGCCGGGAGCCGGGGAGCCGGGGCGGGGGGGCCGGGGCGGGGGGGCCGCGGGCCGCCGTGCGGGGCGCTCCGGGCCCGGCCGGGTTCCCGCGGAGCTTGCGGGCCGTCGGGGCAGCCGGCCTCCCTCCGCCCCAGGCCGGCCCCGCGCCCCTCCGCGCCGACCCGACCCGCCCCGCCCCGCCCCCGCCCGCGGTACCTGCCGAGCGGCCGTGCGGCGCGGCGGCGGCCGGCGGGGGCGCCTCCTGTCGCGGCGAGGGCTGGAGCGGCTGCCGAGCGCCGGCGGCCCTGGCCTGCGCCTTACGTAAAGCGGCGGCGGCTCGGGCGCCACTCGGCGGAGGGCGGGAGGCGGCGCGGCCGCTCCGCTCCGTTACCCGGCAACTGGCCTCAGCGCCCCGCCAGCCCGGCGCGCTCCAGATCCTTCCGCCCAGCCGCCGGATTACATCAGCGCCGGCCGCCCCGCCCCGCCCCGCCCCGCCCGGCCCGGCCCGGCCCGGCCGCGCCCCGCCCCTCCGGCCGGGGGCCCCGTGGGCGGACCGGCGGGCGCACCGGCGGGCGGCGGGGCCCTGGCCCTGGCGCTGGCCCTGGCGGGTCCCCGGGCGGAGCGTGCGCGCCGGCTGCCTGCGCGGGGCTGGGGCTGGGGGCAGGGCTGCCCGCGACAGCGCCCCCCGCCACGTGCGGGCCGTGGGAGGGGGAGGGGGCCGCCCCGAGCCCAGAGCCCCGCGACCCCAGACCCCGCCGAGGCCGCGCCGCCCCCCCCTCGCCGCCCCCCTCCCCCCCGCGGCCCCGGGCACCCCCGCCTTTCCGGGCGCTGGCTCCACCTGTCTGCGCCCCCTCCTAACCGCGTCCTGGGATGGCTGGAGTGGGCGGTTTAAAATAAAGACTTTATTTTATTTTTTTTTTTTTTAAAGAAACCCAGAAGACAAGCTAAAGAGATGTGACATGGCTCTTTTTATTAAGGAGGCAAAAATAAATTCTGGAACATTCGAAAGTGGGAACCAAAAATGTGCACTAACCTTTTAATCAACGTCTCTCTTCACACCCACCTTCCTTAGATGTGATTCCTAGTCCTGTCCTTAAAAAGCAAATAATTAAGTACGATAGGCACCAGAGAGGATGAAACCGGGAGATTACCCGCTTCCAAAGAGGAAACCCCGTCCACAGGGGGAGTGACCTGCCCAGGGTTATCATCGTTCCGTTGATTTACTTATTGAGCACCCACCAGGTGCCAGGCACTGAGCTTTTCTGTTCAGAACTTGCGAGGCACCCGGCTCACAGGCTCCTGGCAGAAGCAGAAGTACAGACTGGGAAGGGGCCAGCTGGGCACTGTGCCCGGTGCTGGAGGGACGACCATGGGGAACTATCATTTACATACCACCTACAAAGTGGTTTTCTGCAAACATGTCTTTTGCTCTTCAAAAGAATCCTGGATATGATCATCCCCGTATCACAGGTGAGGGAGCGAAGCTCAGGGAAAGTGATTTTTCCTAAGCGGTGCTGCTGGGGGTGAGGGGAGTTGAAGCCAGGAGGCAGGATTTGAATCCAGACTCTGGCTCTGAAGTCTGGGGTCTTCCCTTGCGCAGCTCTTTCTCATGAGCTGGCTCGCAATTTTCTATTCTGAGGTTCATCTGGGTTGAGTGTACCTCCTCACAAATCACAGTGCGATGGTTCAATCAACACCTTCTGAGCACCTGTGCTGGGTTTGACTCCATGCCAGGCAGAGGTGGGGCCTGCCTTCTTGGAGCTCAGTCTAAGAAGGGAGGGAGAGGATGAGAGGGTGTGGGAAAGCCAGGGTGGTCTGGAACAAAGGAGAGGCCAGTAAAGGAAGCTTGGGAGTCTAGCTGCCAAGGGCTTCCAAACCTGGACTTCACAAACCAGTGAAATCTCCCTCCAAATAGGAGGGATTTGTGGACTGATCAACATGTTACATTGGTAACCTAGCTGTCATCTACACTCATCATTTTGTGAAAGAATTTATGAACAGTGAAAAATAAAAATAGTAACAATGTTATGTCAGATATTCTCAGAGACAAACACAGCTGGCAATGTCATAGCTGTACACACACAAACACACACATGGGGTTTACTGACCTTATTTTTCTCATTTTTGCCATAGACCAGATTTTCTGAACCATAAAGTGAAATCAGAAGGCTTCTTAGGGGACAAAGTATTTAAACTGAGCAGGAATTAACTAGGATTAGTAGTGTTTAGAGGTGGTAGGGGAAGATTACAGATTGGAGAATGAAAGTATCTTGGTTACTTTGTTTCCTTATCAAAACAGCTCCCTAGCCTTCAGATTATTTTGATAAATCCTGGAAGGTTTGACTAACTCCAACCTCAGGGCCTTTGCACTTGCCCAATCCCCTCTTCCCATATTTTTGCGTAGCTGGCTCCTTCTTGTTCAGGGCTCAGCTATAATGTCATATGTTCAGAGACACCTTCCCTGATCCCCAACTTAGAATGGCCTACTTCCCAGTCATGAGGCAACCCCCTGTCTTGGTTTTTTACTCATCATTCTTATCAGCAGATGAAATTATCTTGGTTGTATGTTTGTATAGTCATTAAACTCAGCTTCCCCCCAAACCAAGACCTGCATGCATCCCAGGAGAGCAGTCATCTTGTCCGTGGCGTTCACCAACCCGTCATGAGACCTGCCGATTTGTGGGCAAACGACTGGATGGCCATCTGTAATGTAGTCCGTTTGGCTACAAGGAGAGAAAACAACCCTGCTTGCTCACATGAGCAATTGAAAACAGTGTCTCAAACACGAACCCTTCACTCTTTAGAGTACCACCCTGCCGGCGACCTTTAAAGCTCCTGAGTGGTGATCAGCAGAGTTCAACCCAGAATAACAGTAGTTCCTCCTCAGCTCCTGAGGGCTATGATCTGCTGGGAACCAAAGGAGGCCAGAGGACTCTGGTGTGAAGGCACAACTGGTGTGGAAGCAGAGGAGTCCCACTTGGTGTAAGCTCCGATCATTGATTTCAGGTCTCCAGCCCCAGGACCATCTGCTGCGGCTCTTTGACCCCTGCATGAGGGTGAGGTCGTGAGAGGGAGCATATGACAACTCCTAGTGCCTCTGGCCCAAATGTTCTGGATGCCAGCAAGGATTCAGGCTGATGCCAGCTGGGGCAGTGGTTTTGTAACCACATCCATGGGTCCAGGATGCTTTGTGATGCTGCACAGCACAGGCTGGCAGAAAGCAGGAGCAAG
Organism: Canis lupus baileyi; assembly: GCF_048164855.1. Lineage (NCBI taxonomy): Eukaryota > Metazoa > Chordata > Mammalia > Carnivora > Canidae > Canis > Canis lupus. Next base: position 60,391,975 of record NC_132839.1, on the reverse strand, counting down.
GCTTCCTCAGCTCTCTGACCTTGGCTTTGCTCATAACCTCCCTCTCTGGAGCTCAGTTTCCCCTTCTGCACAGCAAAGGGTTTAGGCAGGAAGATTTCAAAAGCATCCTCCCACTTTGTTTTTTTCCTCTGAACTTTGGAAACAAAATTTCAATGAAGCCAACTCTGATAAAAGAGGGAGGCTATGTGTGGGGGGGTGTGGGGCAGGAGGTATACAGGAAATCTCTGTACTTTCTCCTCAGTTTTGCTGTGAACCTAAAATTGCTTTTAAAAAGTCTAATTTTATTTTACTTTTTTTTTAAAAGATTTTTTATTTATTCATTTGAAAGAGAGAGTGAGCACGAGAGTAGGAGCAAGGGAAAGGATCAGAGGGAGGAGGAGAGAGGGAGCCTGATGTGGGGCTCAATCCCATGACTCTGAGACCATGACCTGAGCAGAAAGCAGACCCTGAACTGACTGAGACACCTAGGTGCCCCTCAAAAAGTCTGTTGTTAAAAATAAAAGAAAATGTACAAATCTCAGCTGTCACCCAACACCCACGATACCTGCTCCTGGTTACTGACCCCATCTGCGGGCCAGGTGCTCTACGCACATTGTTCCTACCCCGAGGATAGCTGGTAGATAGTCGGCAGGGGGAGGTGATTGCCATTTGCAGTTAGAGACTTGGAGGACTCTGGACAGGTTAGTGGCTTACCCCTGGACAGGCTGCTACTTAAGTGGCAGGTTAGGTGGCTTGCCCCTGGCCACGCTGTGACTTAAATGGCAGGTTAGGTGGCTTGCCCCTGGCCACACTGTGACTTAAGTGGCAGGTTAGGTGGCTTGCCCCAGGCCACGCTGCTACTAAGTGGCAAGCACCCTGATTTGATTGTAGCCCTCTTCTTGCTACTATGCAACATGTTTCCATTAAAGTCCTGCCTGAGTCCAGATTTAAAAGAAGGATGCCCAGATAAGAACCCAAAACAGAGAACCTCCCCAGTGCCTCCCCTCATTGAGGACTCTAACTGGTCACCTCAGCTCAGAAGCTCGGTCAAGGCCATCAATGAACACCCTCCTTCTTGGCCTATTCTCTTAATTTCCCCAGGCCCTCAGCCCCTCCTGACGCCTCTCTCTCCTCTCAGCGGCCCTGCGTTCCCTTCAGGAGTGGCCAATCCCATTCCAGCATCTGAAGAGTTGAGGTCAAGGAGCGCCTGGCCAGCTCAGTTGGAGGAGTGTGTGACTCTTGATCTCAGAATCGTGAGTTCAAGCCCTGTGTTGGGTGTAGAGAATGGTTAAATAAATAAAACTCAAAAAAAATTTTTTTAAATAAAGAGTTGAGGTCAAGCCTCTGACACAGCCTCACAGTATGACCTTGAGGAACTCACTGACCTTCACAGGGCTTCCATTTCCTAGTATATGAAATGATGGAGGGATGATGTCCCTGTCCTGCTCCTCTGTCAGTTATGTTAAGAGCCAAACAAAATTAGAGGTATGGTGTCCTCTGTAGACTCAAAGATGCCGTGTAAATGCCCAGTCTCGTTATCTTTTCTCAAGCTTGTTTCAAGGGCTTATCACTTTATCCTCACTCTTGCCTCTCACCCCAAATCAAAGAAAAGTCAACAAGGTCACCAGCCACCATCCAATCTACATACAGGTAGGGTGGCGGGTTGGCTAAGCACCCAGGCTGGGCCACTGGGCTGAACCCAGGCTTTACCACTTAGCTTACTGACAGAGGTAAGCTCTTTTACCTCTTGGTTTCTTCGTCTGTAAAATGGGCATAATATAACACTATCTACCTCAGAGAGCTGTAGTGAGGGAATAAGTAAATCCACATAGGGGATCAGATCTGTCTCTGGTACACAGCAAACATGCAACAAACACCAGCCTTTTGTTGGCTTGGCTTGGCTACTGCCCTGCTCCTAAACCCTTCTCTGGTTCCCTCTTCCTCCACCCCTTGTCACTCCACTGCTTCACCCCTGCCACTCAGCATACTCCTGGGTGCTTCTATCCACTCTGCAGCCTGAACTCACTCTCCTCACTCTGACCTTTTTCCTAGGCCCCAGATCCACCTCCTGCACATGTTCACCTTGCTGGTGAAGTCTCTACTGTCCACAGCTACCTCGTGGCCTTCCCCATATAATCCACACCCCCTCGCCCAGTCCCGTATTATAGCTTTGCCCTCTCCCCACTGCTGAGCTAGAGTCTGCATGCACTGCCCTATTGAACCTGAACTTGCAGTTGGGCTAGGTGCAAGTCCAGCAGCTGTGCAACCTTGGACAAATTACTTCCTCTCTCGGAGCTGGCTTCAATATCCCTAAAATAGAAACAACCAGAGCACCCTCGAGTAGCAAACAGTAATCTCTGGATTTAGTCACCCAGGATATGAAGCCCGTTCTGACGTTTAGGGAAACCTCCCACCTTACAAGTCCAAGTGGGAAGCAAGGCCAAAGTTTAGCTACAAGAGCCCAAGGCAGGATATTGACCACACCTTGTTCCCAATCTCCCCGCTTCCGCCCTGATCGCTTGTCCTTATGGACAACAGGAAGCAATTCATGAGGCTTCCTCTGCACTGGTTTGCTCTTCCACGCCCAAGAGGACTGTGTGTCTGGGCGATTGGCATGTAAAGCACTTGGAGGTGATTTTTAATCAAGATATTCAACTGTGGGAGATCCCTGGGTGGCTCAGCGGTTTGGCACCTGCCTTAGGCCCAGGGCGTGATCCTGGAGTCCCGGGATTGAGTCCTACATTGGGCTCCCTGCATGGAGCCTGCTTCTCCCTCTGCCTGTGTCTCTCCCTCTCTCTCATGAATAAATAAATAAATAATATTTTTAAAAAAAGATATTAAACTGTGAACATCACCTACCAGCAGCTTGTCGGCAGCCAGGCCTTTTGTTGGGGAGGAAGTTCCAGCCAGGTTCCACCCTGGAGTGGGTGATCTGGAAGGCTGTCATCCCCTCTTCTCCATCAGAAAGGCCTCCCCGGTTGACATACCAAGACAAGGGCCTGAGAAGTAATGGGAGGGAATGCCATGCAGAGAAGCAGGTCCCACCACTGGGAAACCTGGGGTGGCCCCAGATCCTCTCCGTTTACCCCCACAGCTAGTCTGGACAAGTTCTTGTACCTTGCTTCCCAGTGTATGGCATGGGGTGGGTCCCAGCCAGGCAAGGACTACAGGAAACTGGCCTTTTCTTCCCACCACTGAGTGCCATGGGGCTCTTACAAGAACACTAATGTGTTCTAGTCACAATTCACAAGCACTCATGGGCTAGCTCTGTGCTGCATGTTGAGGACCACGGTGAATTGGACACAGAGACTTTGAGAACCACACTGACTCCTAGGGACTACACATCCACAAACAGAGAAACATCTGAGAGCGCAAAAAAGAAGGAAGGCACACCAGCCTGACGTTTGTTGAGTATCTACTGGATCCGTTTCCTAAGGGCTTCTGTAAAAAGTCCCCCAATCTAGCTGGCTTATACACTGGAAATCTGTTGACTCACAGCAGTGGAAGCTGGAAGTCTGAAATCAAGGTGTCTGCAGGGGATGCTCCTTCTGGAGCCTCTAGAGACTTCTCCCTTGCCTCTTGCAACCTCCACCGTTGGCGACCATCCCCGGCATTCCATGACTTGCCGATGTATAACTCCAATCTCTGCTTACATTGGCACAGGGCATCTCTCTCCCATTTCTCTCTTATAAGCATGCTAGTCATATTGGATTGGGGTCCACCATACTCTAGGATGACCTCATCTTAATTAATAGGGTCTGCGAAGACCCTATTTCCCAAAAAGTTCACCGAGGTGCTGGGACTTAGGATGACAATGTATTTTTTTTCTGGGGGGACACAGTTTAACCCCTAACACCTGCTATGTTCTTGGCCTTGCCTATTACACACACTACCTCCCTTAACCATCCCCAGGGGCTAGTGTTGTCTTACCGGTTGGGAAACTCAGACTCAGAGAACCAAAGTAATCCTCACAAGTCTGTGGTTCAGTTGCTGCTACAATGAGGACCCCAAGCTTTCAACCCCACATCCAGTTCTCCTTCCTTCTCTTCTTCTATCTATGCAACCACCAAACCTCTTCTGAGTGCCACGTGATAGGCCCTGTGCCAGACTCTTTTTAGGCCCTGGTAAATAAAGCCAGCATGGCTGCATGGAACCCACAATCTAAACTATAAAATGTTTAAGTATACCATTACTAACTGTGATAAAAGTCACAAGAAACAGCAAACAGGACTATCTACTTAGCTCTAGCTGCTTGAGCTTAGTCAGCAAAAGGCTTCGATGCAGAAGTGATATTCAGATTATCTTAAAGAATGGGGGGGATCCCTGGGTGGCTCAGCGGTTTAGCGCCTGCCTTTGGCCCAGGGCACAATCCTGGAGTCCCAGGATCAAGTCCCACATTGGGCTCCCAGCATGGAGCCTGCTTCTCCCTCTGCCTGTGTCTCTGCCTCTCTCTCTCTCTCTCTCTGTCTATCACAAATAAATAGATCTTTAAAAAAAAAAAAAGAACGGGAAGAACTAGGTTCTTTATGGTCAGGAGGGCAGGGGAGGCCCAGGGGAGAGTTCCAGTTGGAGGAGTAGTGCATACAAAGTTCTTGAGGCAGGAAAGGTCATCGAGCACTGAGAAACCAAGAGCAGTCTGGGCAGGGCTAAAGGATTGCAGATGACAGATGACTTTGGAGAAGTGGAGGGTGGGGTGGGGTCTGTGTGTGTGTGTGTGTGTGTGTGTGTATGTGTAGGAGTGTGAAGAGGGTGCAAATCAGGCCAGGCCTTGGAGGCTATGGCATGGACTTTGGAACTGATTCATAGTGCAGATGGGAAATGTGGATCTATGGCAAATATGCTATGGGGCAATTCATGTACCTACTCAGCAAGTTTGGATAGAACCCATGGGACGTGCTTCTTGCTCTGGTCAGTTCGAGCCTGAGGAAGACTAGTGCCAGGTCAGATCTTAGTTGGAAAATGTCCACGAGGCAAGGCCATCATTCATGAGTTAGCGTGTGACTGAGGAGCAATGAATGGGGAGGAGTTGGGATTCTAAAATCTTGCTTGCAGGGTGACCTCGAGCAAATTGTGCCCCTGCCTGGGGCTCCTGCTTCATTCCTTGCAAAGCTATTGGTGCTGTGTGCACTCTCAGAAGCTCTGAAGTAGAGAGCAAGAGGACGATCCCTGTGGGGACCCTCTGCCCTTGACTTCAGACCCATGTAAAGTTTATATAGTATCAAGAGCCAGACTCTGGCTAAAGTTGTCTGACTTTGGGTGGCCACTGAACTTGTTTCCTCATCTATAAAAAGGTATTAATATATATGCCTTGCACAGAGAATGAGCATTTAGAACTCTTGCTACACCTGGAATTGCCTACCAGGAAGGTCAAACATTTGTATTGTTAGCAGTGAATGCTCTTATTGAGCACCTACTATGTGCACCTGTGCTAAGAACTTTGACCTATGGGGTGCCTGGGTGGCTCAGTCAGTTGAGTGTCTGCCTTCGGCTTAGGTCATGATCCTAGAGCCCTGGGATCGAGTCCCACATCAGACTCCCAACAGGGAGCCTCCTATTCCCTCTGCCTATGTCTCTGCCTCTCTCTGTGTCTCTTATGACTAAATAAAATATTTAAAAAAAAGAACTTTCATTTGTCACTTGTATTGTTTTATTTCCACTTCACCCACCACCCTACAATTTCCCATTTTACAGGTGAGGACGCTGAGACCCAGAGAGCAAGTAACTTGTCCAAGGTCACTAGCCAGGTCACCTCTCCTCTTCTAGTGCTCTTTCCACTTCCAGCAGCTAGAGGTACCCAGAGATGGGATGGAAGCTCTCAGGAGCAATTTACCAGTGGAGTGTTTGCACATAGCCTAATCACTGAGCTGAGATCCTATAGGAGATACTGAACCAGCTGGTATGGACAGGATGATATCCCAGGAGCCCTCCAACCCTGCAAGTCTGGAACAGGTGGCTAAAGAGTGCATTTACTAAACCACACCCTGGGGAGGAGGCAGGGAGGGCGGTAGTCACAGGTGGAGTCAGGGGGCCTGAGGCCCAATCACTTTGAGATTTACCCCAGGGGCCTGGAAATTCCTAATACCAGTTAGGTCATTATTGAGTCTCCTGGCTGCACTTGGTCACTCTCAAGGCCACTGCAAAGACTGGATAAAAAGGGTAGCAGGTGGGGCTCCCTGGGTGGCTCAGTGGTTTAGCGCCTGCCTTTGGACCAGGGCATGATCCTGGAGTCCTGGGATTGAGTCCCGCATCGGGCTCCCTGCACGGAGCCTGCCTCTCCCTCTGCCTCTGTCTCTCTCTGTGTGTCTCTCATGAATAAATAAATAAAATATTAAAAAAAAAAAAAAAGGGTAGCAGGTGGATACCATTGCCAGGTCATGCTTGCATGAATACGTACTGATACTTCACCACCTCAGTCCAACCCAAGTTACATTTGCCTTAACTGAATTCAGAGGACTGACTCCTCTGCTGGTCAGTGGCATAGCCTTTGAGCAAAATTCCTCCTCCATTCTGAGCCTTAACTTCCTTATCCGTAAAGTGCATATGAGGATAATAGTATCCACCTCCTAGGTTGTCGTGAGTTTGGAGGGAGATAAGCAATCTATGTAACATGCTTGTTCACTGGCACAAAATCTGAGCCAGAGGAGATAATGTTGATGATGATCATCAGGAAGGCTGGTATCATTTCCTGAGACTTGCAGAAGGCTTTGTTGGGCTATTACAGACTTTGCCTAGAGAAAGAACCAGTGGCTTCTATGGTGAATGGATTCAAAAAGGAGCTGAGAGATCTTTCCAGACCTGGCTGAGCAGGAAGAGCCATCATGGGAGCCGACACTGGCTACTAGGAGGACAGAAAGGTTAGGTGCAAGGAGCCCAAGAGCCAGGACACCTGAGACTGTTGGTCAAGCTCTACAGGTTTCGGGCTAGACAAACTGACTCCACATTTAACCAAGTTGTGTTGAAGAGGGTGTCCATGAGTCGCACCAATGGTGGCCTCTGGCCCTTTCCCCATGATAAGGAAGATGAAGCTTCCTGGCCAAGAGGACAAACGGCTGTAGTTGTAGGGACTATAACCAATGATGTGTGTGTCTGAAAGTTGTTCAAATGGAAGGCGTGCACACTGCGAGTAGGTGGCCGTCCCAGAGCCACATCCTCAAAACTGGGGGCAAGATTCTGGCCTTTGACCAGTTGGCCCTGGACTCTCCCAAGGGCTGTGGCACCGTCTCAATCTTTGGTCCATGCAAGGGCTGAGACATATGCGGGCATTTCAGCAAGACCTCAGGAAGCCTGCACAGTCACATCCAATCCCACGAGAGACGGAAGGGCTAGAAGTTGAAATGCACCAGAGGCCACCTAGCCAGGTAGCCCCAGATCCTGACTTGTTAAATTAAGAGGATTTGGGATGCAAATTAAATTAAAAAAAAAAAAAGGAGCTGAGTTGTTCTAAAGAGGAAGGAGGGCAGCATTTACTGGGCGTGTGCTGTGTATAACTTCCCCTTCTGTTTTCCCACCAGAACTTCCGGAAAGCATGTGAGCTTGACAATGCTTTTGGAATCTGATGTGACTTTGGGGGGCATGCAGCATGGGTCTCCACCCCCACCTCCCTAGGCTATCCGCATCTTGGTGACTAGAGCAGTCCGATTATGGACCACATCAGGTCATGTCACCCCACTACCCTAAACCCTCTAGTGAGGCCAGTCCTTTTCCCACCAGGCCCTAGCACCAAGCTCCTTCTGACCTGCTCTCACAGAACCGCCCCCCGCAAGCCCGCTGCAGTAGCCAGGTTGGTTTTTGCTGTTCCCCAATTCTTCCCCGTTGCTCAGGGCCTTTGCATTTGATCTGCCTCCACCCATAGTGCTCTTTCCCCCACATACCTGCATAGTTACTTCCTCACTCTGTTCAAGGTGGGTCAGAAGTTATGAGTACTAGTTTCCTGGGACTGCTATAACAAAGTCAGGGGCTTGAAACAACAGAAATTTATTCTCTCACAGATCCAGAGGCAGGAAGTCTGAAATCAAGGTGTCAGCGAACCACATTCCCTCTGAAGACTCTAAGGGAGAATTCTTGGTCTCTTTCAGCTTCCTTTTTTTTTTTTTAGATTTTTTTATTTTTTATTTATTCATGATAGAGAGAGAGAGAGAGAGAGAGAGAGAGAGGCAAAGACACAGGCAGAGGGAGAAGCAGACTCCATGCGGGAGCCCGATACGGGACTCGATCCCGGGACTCCAGGATGGCGCCCTGCGCCAAAGGCAGGCGCCAAACCACCGAGCCACCCAGGGATCCCCTATTTCAGCTTCTGATGGTTCCAGACTTTCCTTGGCTTGTAGCCACATCACTCCAATCTCTTTGCCTACATGGTCACTGGGGCCTTCATGTGGCCTTCTCTGGCTGTCTGTCTTCTCTTCTTATAAGGACACTATTCATCAGATTTAGAGCTCACCTGGAATAATCCAGAATGAATTCATCTCAAGATCCATAACTTAGTTACATCTGCAAAGACCCTTTTCCACACACAGTCACATTTAGAGCTTCTGGGTGGACATATCTTTTGGGTCCACTGTTCAATCCACTATATCCCTAGTGATCTTCCATGGTCAAAAATAGCACAACCCTCTCTCTTCTCCTCCCCCTGTGTTACCTGGGTTTTTCTTGCTAGCACTAAACATCCCATGCTCCCGTGCATGTTTGTTTGTCTCTGGCCCTCTCCCTGCTCTAACTGTAAGCTCCAGGAGGGCAGGAAGGGCTCTCTCTGCTGTGTGCACTGCTGCATCCCCAGCTCCTAAAACAGGGCCACATACACAGTAGGTACTCAAATGAGGATTTGTTGAACAAATAAATAAAGATCAGAGGATGCCAAAGATTTATAGCTATTTGGGTCATTCCTAAGAATTTGTTACTAACAGCTCATGATGCTATAGTATTTACAGGGAAAATGAATATAATTGATACTTATTAAAATGGATATTATATTTATGTTTACATGCCATAATTAAGTCACAGTCTGATGACAATGCTTAAGTATCACTGGAGGAAGCTAGCATTTTCCAGAAAGAAGTGACTTTAAGTGAGAAGGTATATCAGGTAAACTCATGGCACAGAGGCAAGTGGCTTTGCTTCTCAGAGCTAATATGGAAAAGTTGGACTGGGTGACTCTGCCACTTGGCAGTTGCATAGCCTTGGGCAAAGTTCCTTTCCTGGGGTGCCTTGGTGGCACGGTTGGATGAGCTTCTGACTCCTGGTATCAGCTCGGGTCATGATCTCAGGACCCTGATCTCAGGGTCGTGAGATGGAGCCCTGCATTGGTCTCTGTGCTGAGTGCAGTCTCCTTGGGTTTCCCTCTGCCCCTCCCCCCCAAATAAATAAATACATCTTAAAAAAAAAAAAATAAGTTCCTTTCCAGCTAAGGCCCTTTCAGCTCAGGCCAGGAGAATTAGTGGCAGGAATGCCACATGCCCTGCCTCTCCTGACCAGAGGCACCTTCTGCACTGCCTCTCTAGAGCTTGGGACTTTCACAGCTGAGAGGCATCCCTCCACCCACTGGAGGCAAATGGAGAGGATCTGGGTCCAGCCCTCATCTCGAGCGGGAGCTCCACTCACCCTTAGCCATCATTTGCAGCACCAGAAAAAAGGTCCCCAAAAGCATGACATCCAGGATAGTGCTTCTTCTTCTTCTTCTTCTTCTTTTTTTTTTTTTTTAAGATTTTATGTATTTATTCATGACAGACACAGAGAGAGAGAGGCAGAGACACAGGCAGAGGGAGAAGCAGGCTCCAGGCAGGGAGCCTGACGTGGGACTTGATCCCGGGACTCTAGAATCACTCACACCCTGGGCCGAAGGCAGATGCTAAACTGCTGAGCCACCCAGGGATCCCCCAGGATAGTGCTTCTAATGGGTGGAGATTTTGGAGGTTGAGGCTGGGGGGCTCCACATGGCAATGCTGGGGTCCCAGAAAAGGATTCTAGACTCAGAGCAGTGGGCAGCCAATGTAAGTGAAGGAGCTTTGGCAGGAGCCGAACAGAGCAAATTCGCCCTTCATAGCCCGTGCACCTGGTACGCTGTGACCCAGCAATACGGGGAAGAGCAAGAAAGGAAACCCATGCCATTGAGCATCTGCTCTGTCCCTACATCATCTCACTTCATTCTCAAAAGTACTTCCATTCCTTGTGCAAATGGGGAACCTGAGGTCAGTGAAGTGAGTCACCTTCGGCAGGGTCACCCAGCATGCAAACCTCAGTGCAAGTAGCCTCTGCCTTGGGCCCTCAGGCCTTCACATGCCCCATGCCTGGGGCACTTCTCAGCTCTGATAAACTTGCTCATTCTCCCAAGTCTAGCTCATGGGTCCTCTTTTCCAGGCAAATAGCCTGTGAGGTGCCCTGCTGTCAACCTCGGCCACCATCTCCTGTCCTGCACCTACACTGCCATGCTTTTGCTGCCCTGTCTGTTGTCCCCACAGGACTGGACCTGTGTGCTCGTTATCTCGAGTGTTTCCCACCCAGCAGGAAGTTGATGCTCAGCAAGGGCTTGTGGAACCAGGCTCAGGGCCTAGCCCAAATGCCACCTTCTCCAGGGTGCTTTTCTGGGCCTTGACCAGAGTATAGCCTTCCTCTCCACCAGGAATTCTATGGGCCCTGCCCCTGAAGAACCCTACCCCACCCATGGTCTGACCTTCTTGGCAGGATCTATTCCTGTTTATTTGTCTATTGCCTGTCTTCTCTATTAAGATATTGGGACCTGGCCCAGAACAGAGCTTGGTGCATGGAGGCATTCAAGGAAGAAGACCATTCCCAGCACCCAGCAAGGATCCCAGGGTGGGGGAGGGCACTTGTTGCTGTAAGAACAGACCTGGGCATCCCATCTCCTCCCTTCCCAGACCTTCGAGCTGGAAGGGCCCAGATGTCCTCCCAACCTAACTCATGTAGCAGTGGAGACACAAAGCCCATAGAAGTGAGCGGTGAGCCCAAGCTCACACAGCAGAAGTCACCTGACACCCCATTCTCCTGACTTTGTGCCCACTGATTTCTCCTCTCTCCCAGGTTGCCTCTTGTGTCTCCCCTCTTTCTGGGCAAAATTTACCCATTCCCCAGGCACAAGGCCAGGAGGTTTCTGGTGGGGAGCTGCTGGGAAGAAAGCTGGGTCTGAGTCCTTCCTTTCATGGGTCATTTTTTTTACTGTAGCAAAATACACAAAACATAAAATATACTATGTTAGCCATTCCTAAGTATACAGCTCAATGATACAAAATACATCCATAATGTTGTGCAACTTTTACCACCATCCAGCTCTATAATCTTTATCTTACAAAACTGAAACTGAACGCGAGAACACTCCTCATTCTGCCCTCCCCCACCCCCACCCCCAGCCCTCGGCAGCCACTACTCTACTTTCTGTTTCTAGGAGTGTGACTCCTCTGGAAACCTCATGTAAGTGAAATCACACAGAATCGGTCTTTCCCCGACTGGCTGATTGCACTGAGCATAATGTCTTCAAGCTTCATCCGTGATGCAGCAAATATCAGAATGTCCTTCCTTTTTAGGGCTGAGTAACATTCTGCTGCATGGATGCACCACACTTAGTTTGTCCACTCATCCATTGAGGGACACTTGGGTTGCTTCCACCTTTTGGCTATCATAATGCTGTGATGGTTCATTTCTTTTTAGGCCTGATTCCTCATTTGAAAAATGGTGTTCCTGTCCTCATACGCTTACGTGAATTAGTTTGCCTGCTATTTGCTTAACGAGTCATGGAGGCCTTTTTAAACAGGAGGGAAATGCTGGCATTTGCTGGGCACTCACTGCGTGCCATGGGCAATTCTATGGGCTTTACGCGAATTTATGAATCAGACACTCATAGTCCCATGAGGTGGGTGCCAGTACGATCCCATTTCACCGAAGCAGAGAGAAATAGAGACCCTGCCCAAGGTGGAACAGCCAGAACATGATAGAACTGTGATGGGAACTCAGGCCACTGGCTCTGAAGACTGGCCTCCCTCAGACACATGGTCTGCCACACACCTGGGCTTATCCCGTCCACCTGTCGAGAGCAAGTGTGTTCATGGATTCCCAGGGGGCCATCCTCACAACCCACCACTGCCTGCCAATTCCAGTTGCCCTAGGGAGGAAGATGGAGAAAGATGCTAGAAGGATCTACAGTTCATCTATTTGGCCGGAAGGTGCCCAGTTGTTCCTGCAAAGTAGATGTTCAACTCATCTTCTGAAAAACACAATAAAACTCATGTAGGAATTATGTGGAAACTCCTATTTCATACATCTTTTGGGGGGAAAAAAGGCTAGGAAACCCCACATTCTGTCTAGTTGGCACCATCAAAAGGAATAGCAAACATTATATTCACAGGGATGTGTTAATTTAACACCCAAGCCATCAGGACCCATCACCTAAGAACACCTGTGTGGCTCACTCAGCTGAGCACCGGACTCTTGATTTTAAAAAAAAGAAAAAAGATTTTAATTATTTATTCACGAAAGAGGCAGAGACATAGGCAGAGGGAGAAGCAGGCTCCCTGTAGGGAGCCTGATGCAGGACTCGATCCCAGACCCAGGATCATGACCTGAGCCAAAGGCAGATGCTCAACCACTAATCCACCCAGGTGCCCCTGACTCTTTTTTGGCTCAGGTCATGATCTCAGGGTTGTGGACTCGAGCCACACATCTGGCTCCATGCTGAGTATGGAGCCTGCTTAGGATTTTCTCCCTCCTTCTCCCTCTGCCCCTCCCACTCACATGCATTCTCTCTCTCTCTCTCTCTCTCTCTCTCTCTCTCAAAAATAAATAAATAAATACATACATACCCCCATCACCTAACTCATTTCCACAATCAGATGGAGGGAGGGTTGGATGCGTGGCCACAGAAACCTTGCCTAAAGGGGGGAAATTCCCTTAAAATGACCACCTCTGTGTCCATCAGATGCCCTCCCCATTTGTGGCTTGACTTTTAGCATCACAGGGACCATTGGACTTTCTGCCTTGAGACCATCTGGCCTAATTACCCCTGTGACTGGTACAGGACCTGAAACTGTGGCTGGTTTTGAGAAGAGCCCTCTCCTGTGAAACCCCAAAACCTCAGCTACCTTCCAGGCGGCATCCACACTGGCTAGGACAATTGTCAGTTGCACCGGGCTTGGAGAAATCAGCTGGTTCTTTGCTAGGAAACAGATAAACAAATAAACCTCTTTTACCCTGCAGCAGTTGTCAGTTCACAGAGGTAGCAAAGCATTTATTCCTTGTTATTTTTTTCTAGAAAGAAGAGGGTAATAGAGCTAGAACTACCTGGTCCCTGACAACAGCTCTTATTTCTTGAGAACCTACTGTGTACCAGGTGTTCGCATCCATCCACTCTCTGAACTGCTTGGTGGTCCCTTGAGGCCCCCACCCTCTCTGTCAGGTGAGCACACCGAGGCTCTGAGGGGACCAGTGAGTCTCCCAAGGCCACTGAGCAAGGAAGCTGCCGAGAAAGGATTTGAACCCAGCTCCAGTGGAAGCAAAAGCCGTGCCCCATCTCCACCCTGAATGTCACTTCCATTCCCTTCCTGGTTTTTTGGCTCAATTGTCCTAGTTCAAGAGAAAGTCTGAGGTCGCAGTGGGTGGAATCTTGGTCAGGGGCAGGGGCTTGGAAAAGGTGATTCAGGATGAAGTCAGCAAAACCTAATGTCTATTGAGTCTGAGCTACCAAGACCCTCAGAGAAAGGGGACCAACACCAACCAGGAGCTGGGGTCCATGGATTCAGGGATCAGGATTGAGATTTAGGGTTCTTAGTTTGACCATAAATAGGCCTTAGGGCAAAGGTTCAGTGCCAATGGTTTATTACAGAGGTGAGGTCGGCAGAATAATGGCTCCCAAAGATATCCACCTCCTCGTCCCCAGGATCTGTGCATCTGCAAGAGGAACTTGGCAGGGGTGTTGAAGATTCTGGACTCTGCAATCGGGAGATTATCCTGGATTATCTGGTTGATAACCTAATCGTGTAAGTCCTTAAAATTGGAAGAGGGAAACAGAAGAGTGGGTCAGGGAGACGCCGTGGGAGAAGGATTTCATCTGCTGGTTGAGAAGATGGGGGGGGGCCAAGAGTCAAGGAAGGTCAGACGCCTCTAGAAGCTTCTGAGGCTCTGAGTGTCTGCCAGCAGGGCAGCTGTGCCCACCAGGCTCCGCCTCCTCTATAAGGGGCACTTGGAGCACCCACCATAGGGGCCCAGGCTTCCAGTGGGCGTGGGCAGAGACTAGCAGGAGTGTAATTCTGGCAGCCGGAGAGAGCCCTCGGGAAGAGCTGTGGGTGCTAGAAACTGCAGGTTGGTAAAGGAGGCCTGCACCACAGCATCTGTGCAGGAGCACAGGGGCCAGACGGTGGATCCATGCCCTGGTGTGTCTGTCTGGTCCAGTTCCTGAATCCACAGTTTCTGAGATGTTGATCCAACATGTCACCCCTGCTCTAGGACCTGTCTTGGCTCTGATTGCCCCACAGTCCCGGCCCGCCTCTCCTGTGACGGGGTCTGCCCGCCTGTTTCCCCAGCCCAACCCCACGTCCTGCCCTGCAGACACCCCACCCTCCAGATGCACCCAGCCATTTACACTTCTCGATGGGTTGTTTGTTTGTTCTTTTAAGATTTTATTTGTTTATTCATGAAAGACACAGAGAGAGAGAGGCAGAGACACAGGCAGAGGGAAAAGCAGACTCCATGCAGGGAGCCCGACGTGGGACCTGATCCCAGGTCTCCAGAATCACGCCCTGGGCTGAAGGCAGCACTAAACCACTGAGCCGCCCGGGCTGCCCTCGATGGGTCCTATTTGTCACACCTCTCCGCCTTTGCAAATACTGTTCCCACTGCCTGAACGCTCTCTGCACCTCTTCTTAACGGCTATGTACTCCCACGTGACCTATTTCTGGGAACCCTTCCCTGCTGCCCCGCCCCAGGCTGGGTGAGAGCTCTCTCTTGCACAGTCCCCTGCACGCTAGCCCCTCGTGGACCACCACCTCACAATGCTATGCTGGACATGTCCCACCGCCAAGGCTGTGAGCTCCCGCAGGCGGGGCAGCTGTGCCTGCCTCGGCTCTGCCTCCTGGGCACCCAGCCCAGGGCCTGGCATGCACGGGCTCAGGGGAGGACTCTGCTCTACAGAACCCGAGTCATGGGAAAGGCACGCGTTGCTACCCACAGCCCAGCCCCTGGCCTCTCTGCCTGGCTATTTTTATTTCTTCCCCTGCAGAGCTGAGGCCTACAGGGCAGGTTCTCAAACCGACCAATAAGACCAGCCAGGCAGAGTGAAGGCACTTGCCGGTGCTGCCCCAGCCAGAGGCCAGCAGGAGTGGCCATGGGGGCTCCTCCTCTGGAGCACAATGCCACGACCTCAGAGAGTTGTACCTTAGAGCCACCGGGGATGGCGGGCACCAGTTCACTGCCTGGACAGAGTCCCCTAAGAGCTGTGTAACCTTGAACAAGTCACACATGTCACCTCATCTGCCAGATGGGTGGGGTCTAGCCCTCTCTTGCAGATTGTTCTGAGGATCAAATGATAAAGCGACAAGTAGAATTGAAATGTCACTTTAAATAGGTAGAACAGTCACATGGTTCAAAATTCAAAATACAGAAAGGGGTATTTACAAAACCGCAATGAGCTATCACCTTACATCTATCAGAATGCCTAAAATCAAAACCACAAGAAACAAGTGTAGGTGAGGATGCGGAGAAAAAGGAACCTGTGCACTGTTGGTGGGAATGCAAACTCGTGCAGCCACTGTGGAAAACAGCGTAGAGGGTCCTCAAAAAGGTAAAAATAAAAGTACCCTGTGATCTAGGAATAGTAATCACTCTACTGGATGTTTACCCAAAGGATACAAAAACACTAATTCAGAGGGATACATACATTCCTGTGTTTACAGCAGCAGTATCTACAATTATGGAAGCAACCCATTATCCATTGATTGATGAACCGATAAAGAAGCAGTCTATGTATTCATTAGAATATCACTCAGCCATAAAAAAGAATGAAATCTTGCCCTTTGCAAAGACATGAATGGATCTAGAGAGTATTATGCTGAGTGAAATAAGTCACTCAGAGAAAGACAAATACCATATGATTTCATTCATATGTGGAATTAAAGAAACAAAACAAATGAACAAAGGAAAAACAAGACAAATGAAACATGGGACTCTTAACTGTAGAGAATAATCTGATGGTTACCGGAGGGGAGGTAGGTGGGGAGGTGGGTGAAATAGGTGACGGGGATTAAGGAGAGCACTTGTCGTGATGAGCACCGGCTGATGTACCGAAGGGTTGAATCACTGTATTGTACACCTGAAATCAATACATACGCTGTACAGAGTACAATAACATATGCTGTATGTTAACTACACTGGGATTAAAATAAAACAAAATATATTTATGTGTACGTGTGTATATATATACATATGTATATATACGATTTTAAATATATATAATTTGGAATTGTCATGGCAAAAAAAAATAATTAAGGAGTATTTTACTCAGTGCCAACCCAGCCCTCACCCCCAGGCAGCCAGCTGGCTAGATTCCCTAAAGTCTGCCAGTGTGGCTGCTTTATCTCTCCCTTCCTTCCCTCCCTCCTCTCTATCTCTCTAACATACAGAGAGAGCCAGAGGTTGTTTATAAGACTATATATGTGTGTGTTTATATGTCTACACACGCATACATACACCACCATTGTGGAGAATCTATTCTGCACTCTGTGCTTTGGCACATAGTCGGCGCTTGTAAAGTGGTAGCTTTGATGCTTCACTGTCATCGTCAGCTTCATAATCACCAGCTGTCAACTACCATGCATTGAATGAGGAGCTACCAAGCAAATCTTATCTCCATTTTATGGATGAAGAAGCGGATGCTCAGGGAGGCTGGGTGACTTGGCCAAGGTCATATAGCTGGCTGGTGGCAGAGCCAGGAGTCAAGCCCTTGCTGGAATTGGAATCCCAGAGCCTGTGCTCAGAGCCACTGAGCATCTCTACCGTGGCCGCTGAGCTGCCCGACCCCACACTTGCTCCAGGCAAGTGCCTCTGGTTCCAGGTATGACAGGAACACCAAGGCTGTCCCCGTGAGAGCTCACATCCTTTGGACAAGCAAGAATGTACCTACCCAGCCTACTACATGTCCCATGGGGCCTTAAATTCCCCTGGAGTCATCAGTATCAGGCTGGAGGATCCGGGCCAGGAAGCGCACCCCCATGTGATGTCCTAACGTCCAGAGAGTACAGGGACTTGCACCAAAGTCACACAGCAAGGGGTGACATGCCCAGAGTCAGAACATAAGCCAGCCCTGCCCACCCCAGTCATATGGAAAATGTTTGATCAGTGCCGCAAAGCGTGCTGACCTGTACCTTATCAGGGCACCCTGAAACATCACCACCCCAAGTCCCAGGTCTGGAATACTCTCATTAAATCCTGAACTCCCATAGGCAGGACCCCCACAGGATAGTTATCTCTGTGGTCACATCCCTGCCACCCCACCCCAGGGCTGCTAGGACAGGGCCTGGAATAAGGCCAGGTGAATGTGTGAAAAATTCTACTTCTCTGACACTAGGCATTGCTGGTTTGAATCTAGACTCATAAAATAGGAACTCTCAGTATGTTGAAATTCTGCAATATGTGGGTAGCCTCAGGAGCAGGATGCCCTGGACTTCGGATCAGGGGGCTTCTCTGAATTCCAGTGGTCTCACTTATGGCTGTGGCATACTGGGCAAGTTGCTTAACCTCTCTGAGCCTGCTTCCCCGTCTGTAAAACAGAAGTAATAAAATCTACCACACAGGTCACGGAGAGAACAAAATCAGATGGTTCACCGTGGCAGATAAGTGTAAAACCATATGCACCTCACAACAACCGTAACACATACTGGGCCCTATTTCTTTCTTTCTTTTTTTTTTTGCTGGGCCCTGTTTCTGTGCAGACTGGGTCCCGAGCTCTCGAGGTCCTTCCTGGGGAGGACTGGATCACTTGTACAGTTTGCTCTGAGTTTTCACTCAGTCCTACATCACTCAGTCGCCTGACATAGAACACACTTGCTAGCTTGTCAGTTGTCTGTTGTTCCTGAACTTGACTGCCAGGGCCGGGAGGGCAGAGGCTTCTCCATTCCATTCACCACTCCATCCTCAGCGCCTGGAACTGCCTGGCTCACTCATGGAAGCTGCCTGTTAAAGATCTGTTGAAAGATCATTCACTTTGGGAACTGATAAAGAGACATCTTCTTGCATCTTGCAGATGGGGAAACCAAGTCACAGACAGGTAGGAGTGGCTTACTCTCTAAGCATGACCACAGCGTCCTACCATGGGGAATGGAGGGGCTCAGACTGCAGGCGCTGGAGCCAGATTGCCTGAGTTCAAGGCCTGGCTCAGCTGCTTACTGGCTATGTGACCTAAGGCAGGTCACTGGAGCTCTCTGGTCCTCCATTTTCTGCCTACAAATGGAAGTGAGGATAGTTGCTGCCCACAGGGGGCTGTTGTAAGAAGACATGAGGTCTCTCTGTGAAGTGACCAGCACAGTGCAGGATGCAGGAGAGCTCCAGGAACTGTGGGCTATCAGCACCCCATCTGTAACACTCAGAAGAAACAGGTCCAGAGAGCTAACTCAACCACAGTCACCCTGTTCAACTCCATGCTCTGTCCACCAGCCCGATACATCCCACCAGCTGGACTTGGAGACCAGCCACACTTGGAGAGTGAGCCAGGCTGAGCACTGGGATCCCAAAGCAGTGGGGCCGCTCCATCCTGGGCAGGGCCTGGCCTGGGGAACCTGCTCTCAGCACCACATTCAGCTCCTGGAAATGGGCATCCCCGTGTTGCTGGCCCGCTGGCCCATGCTGGCAGCAGCTGCACTGGCCTGGGCTGGGAAGGGAGCAGAAGGGGGTTGCAGACTTGGCAGGGAGCCCAGGATGCAGGACAGGAATGGGGAGCGTGCCCAGAGGAAAGGGCATCCCCAGTGCTGGAAGCCTGCCTCTGCCTCAGCAGTGCTCAGGCATGGACCCCATCCCATTGGAGGCTCGAGCTCTGAAGGACCCCCTTACTCCTCTCCAGAGGGATGGCCTCCTTGACCAGACTCACAAGGACCCGATGGTAGTTCTGGATAACAGAGTATCTATATACAATGAACCACAGGTCTGCACAGCAAGGAATAATTGTGTCCAGTCACTCTCACCCAGGACAGAATTAAATTCTGGTTAGGAACTTGGAAGACCCCTCTGGAAGTAAGATTACGTTGGGAAAAATTGCGTGGGACTAGCTTTTGCAAAGAGTTTGGGTGATATGGTTCAAGGAACAAGGGTTTTGATGCCAGTTAGACCTGCCTCTGCCTATAAGCATCTGTATGACCTGGGACAAATAATGACTCCAGCCTCGGTCTCCTCATCTGTAAAATGGGCATGACAGCTCTTCATCCTAGCCATGTTAAGTGCGAAAGAGCGCATAAAGCCCTTCCTTCCAGAAAATCCTTTTCCCAGGATAGGAACACCTCATCCTTGCTGTGGGGGCCCATCAATCCCACCTTGCTACCGCTACTCATCATGAGTAGAGTGCTTTGCTGGGAAGCCGAAGCATGATTAGAACTTCACCTGACCAGTAGGGCTCTTGTATTTACCTGAATTTGGTTCAGTGCCTAGTGGCCTGGGGCTCTGTGGGACCCCCCTGCAACTTCAGGGCTTATGCATAGCTCATGTCTAAAGGGGAATGGTCCATGTGCTTCTTTCCACTGAGGAGTGGGCCTGCTGTGGGGGTTTGTACTGAACAGGTGGCCTGAGTGTCAGAGCTAAATTTGCGTCCTGACTCCACTGTGTGATTTTGGGCAAGCTGCTTAATCTCCCTGAGCCTGTTTCCTCTTTTGGAAAGTGGCATGACACAGCCCTGGAAAAGGTTAGTCAGTGTCTGTGCCGAGCTCAGGGGAGGAGGAAAATCTTCCTCCTGTCTCCGAGGAGGGGGTACCCTTTCTCCCTTGGCTCTGGGGCCAGAAGCTGAAGACTGGGGTGGAGGGAGGGACCCAGGCTGAGCCCCCAGGAAGATAGGAGATGTCTGATGAGGTGGCCTTGGGGGAAGCTATAAGCCATGCCCACCAGCCCCTACTTACTGCCCCAGGGAGGGTCTTCCCGAGCCTCCATGTGGGCCAGCGTCATGATGACAGACACAAGCTCAAGGCTACCAAGAGAGAAGCTGAAAGTCTCTGATGGGTCCAGGACCCTCTCAGCCTCTCCAAGGCTGGGGAGAGTCACTGTTGCAGCCCAGCACTGTGGACTCTGCTACATCTGCTCCTCGCCAGCCCTGCTTGTGTCCCTTTAGAATCAGAGGGCGGTGTCCTTGGTCTCAGGGGAAGGAGTGGGCAGTGGCCGCCTAGGGAGGAAGGCAAGGCAGCCGGGCCCGGAGCCAGTAGGAGAAAGCCCAGCTGGGCCAGGAGAAGTGCCCGGGGACTTAACAGTTCAGCGTCCAGTGAGTCCCGGAGCCCTGCACTTGGACACCAGAATCTGGGTGCACTGACCACCCAGAGGGGCCCCTGCCACTGGACCCGTGAGCCAGGAGAGAAGGGGCGTGCTCCTGGGATGCAGGCCCCACTGTGCATTAGCAAGCTACCTGGTCGTGGGGGGCTGGCCACCCCAGACACTCCCTCTAAAGACACTGGACATGCCCTGGGGACCAATGATGACTGCAGGGACCTCAAAGAGCAAGAAAAAGAATTCTCGCCTGGGCATCTGGGTGGCTCAGTGATTGAGCCTCTGCCTAAAGCTCAGGGTGTGATCCTGGGGTCCCGGGATTGAGTCTCACACTGGGCTCCCTGCATGGAGCTTGCTTCTCCCTCTGCCTGTGTCTCTGCTTCTCTCTCTTTCTATGTCTCTCATGAATAAATAAATACAATCTTTTTTAAAAAAAAATCCTTGCCTACAAGGAGTGTGCTGGTTAGAGTACAGGTCAACGAGGCCAGGTCACCATCTACAGTGACCCACACTTGTGCTCCTGCGGGCATTGCTGTGAGGTCCTTTGTCAATGCGGCTCACATCTTTGAGTACAAGATCAACCTCAGTGATGGGGGCAGGCATCATCCAATCCACTGAAGACTTTAAGGGCAAAACTGGGTTTTCTTAAGAAAGGAGAGATTCTGGCCACGGGCAGCAGCCCCTGCCAGAGAGTCTCCAGCTCACAGTCCTGTCCTGCAGATTCCAAACTTGCCTGCCAGACCCCACAATCACTAAGCCAATTCCTTAAAATAAATCTCTGTTTCTCTGGTGGAAGCTGGCTGACAACGCAGGAAACAGGCGTCCCATCCCATTCCACCCTCCCCTTCATTCCTGGAGAGCCGACTGGGGGCCCATGAGGTCCTCCACCCAGGTGGGCAGAGGTGAACGCGGCACACACCTCCCAGGCCAGCGGGGAAGGCTGGCAAGGACGGGCCATGTGTGAGTGTGAGCCCTGGCTCGCAGCACACTGTCGCTCACAGAGTTGGCTCAGCTGGTTCTTGAGAGCTGGCGGCGCCCGGGTCTTCCTCACTCTGCGCTCAGTGTACCACTCGTACTGGTAGCTTGAAGCTGCCTGTGGCCGGAGTATCCACACTACGGGAACTGGTCAAGGCTGCAAGTCAGCACACAACACTGGCTAGAAGAACATGACAAAGGACCACCTTAGATTGGGGGGTTGGAAGATCCAAGGAGGGCTTCTCTAGAGGGTGACTTCTGAGGGGGGCCCAAAGACCAATCAGGATTTAACTCAATGGGGAGCAAAGGGAATAGCAGCTAGCAAGAGGGAACAGCGTGTGGAAAGGTTCTAAGGAGAGAAAGAGCCCCAATGTTTGGCCACTGTTTCGCCTGTTTGGGCTTCCCCCGAGACCAGGAGTGCCTGGAGGGCACACACTGCATGTCTTGCTCACCATCTCTGTATCTGCAGGGCCAGCAGAGCCACTCTCTGAGCCATGTGCTATCAGACTCCTTATTATGCCCGTTTCCTTATCTGAAAACTGAGGAGAGTGGGAGAGTAGGCCTTGGAGTTAGTGTAGATTCTTTTCTAAGCTCTGTGAGAAGCCACAGGGCAGAGATATGGTCTCTCTTTTTTTTAAGATTTTTTTTTTAATTTTATTTATTTATTTGAGAGAGAGAGAGAGAATGCGCATGAGCAAGGGGGAAGGGCAGAGGGCAAAGGAGAAGCGGACTCCACACTGATCAGGGAAACCCACATGAGGCTCAATCTTAGGACCCTGGGATCATGACCCAAGCCAAAAGCATACATTCAACCAACTAAGCCACCCAGGCACCTTTGATTAATATTTTTAAAACATCAGCCACACTGCCTTGAGGGGAGTGGAAGTGGGGAGAGCCCCTAAGGTATACCAGCAGAGTTGGGGAGTTCTCACCTACAGGTCACCTCATGGCTCAAAATAACTGCCTGAACTGCCACCATTGTGTCTTCATCCCAAGCAGAAAGCAAGAGGAAAAGGAAAAGGAGAGAGGAAAAATAAAAAAAGCTTCACCAGCTCTCCGTGCCCCTCCTTTCAGGGGCTTCCTAAGCCTGCCTCACCAACTTCTCCGGGGTCTCCCTGGGCAGCACACCACATCTGGCTGTGAGGGGTGCTGGGCGATGTAGTGTTTGGCTGGACACATTTCTGCTCCAAATAAAATCAGGGTTTCATTGGAAAGGGAAAAGGGGGGCACCTGGGTGGCTCAGTGGTTGAGCCTCTGCCTTTGGCTCAGGTCGTGATCCCAGGGTCCTGGGATGGAGTCCCTCATCTAAAATCTTTTAGAAAATAATAATAATAATAATAATAATAATAATAATAATAATAATAATAATAATAATTTCCTGGAGTGAAATGGACAGATCTGAGCATCTGGTGAGTTTGGCCAAAGCTGTATACACTCCTAGCTATTGCTCCAATCAGAACACAGACCATCTCCAGATCCTGATGGTCCCCTTGTGTCCCCTTCAAGCGGACTCTCCTCCCCCCACACCAATACAACCCCTGTTCTGACTCAGCTCCCTATGGATTTGGTTTCACCTCTTGTCGAATTTTCTTTTTTTTTCTTTTTTAGATTTTATTTATTTATTTACGAGAGATTCAGAGAGAGAGGAAACAGAGACATAGGCAGAGGGAGAAGCAGGCTTCTCGCAGGGAGACTGATGCAGGACTGGATCCCAGGACCCCAGGATCACATCACAAGCCAAAGGCAGACACTTGAATTTTCTATGCATGCTTTCAGGTTGGCTCTTCTTTTTTTTTTTTTTTTTTTTTTGGTTTGCTTTAATTGAAAGATGACGTGGGGAATAGAGGTGAGGAAGTACTGTGGTCAAGGCCTAGCGCTAAGGGAACAGTTGCTGCAGAGCACGTCATTGGAGTGGAGCTCCCACAGGCAGGGCATTTGTGTCACATCACATCCTCTCCCTGCCCATCCGGCTCCCTGCCTCCCTACGGCACGCTGACCCATTTTCTCTCCGGAAGCCTTCCTTGTACCACCTGCTGCTGTGGGCACCTCTCACCCAGAACTTTCCTTCCTAGCCCCTGGTGCAATCATGATGAAATCACTAGTTGGATTATTTTTCTTGAACATCTGTGTCCCACACACAGGTGAGCTCCACGCGGCATGCCCAGGTGTGTTGTGGCCACGACTCATATATGCTCAGTAAAGATTTGTTGAACAATTGCTTATAGGAGAGTGTGTGTATGTGTGTGTGCATGTGGAAGAGAGGAAACAGTGTGGGCAAGTGTGGGCCAAGGAACACTGAGGGGCAGAGGCAGCCCTGCCTGGGGGCGCTCAGGGCATGGCACCCCACACTGAGGTATACTGAGCCTGGGACTGCCCCACATGCTTTACCTTTACTCTTGCACACCTAACCAAGATCCATGAGGAAGATGCCTCCATCACTCCCTTTAGGGACCAGGAAACAGGCCGAGGGAGTTGAGGCTGCATCTTAGCTCAGCTTACCCCAGGCTTGCATCCCCTGGGCTTTTGGTTGAAGCACTTAAAAGCCTACCCAGGGTCAAGAGGCAAGGACATGGACTCCACCTCTCAACGCAAGGAGTAGTAAGAAATTTTGGAGTTATGTTTTAAAAACCACTAGTATACATATTTCGATCAATGAAAAAAATATCTGAAATTTAACTGAGTTCTTACTCTGAACCAGGCACTGTGCTAAGTCTACTTATATAGATAATATGACATAAAATATACATTTTTGTTTTGTTTTAAAATGTTTTATTTTTTAAAAATAGACTGGAAATAAAAAAGAATGAAATGTCTTATTTTTAATATATTTTTAAAGTATAATTGACAATTCGTCTCAGTGATTCAACAATTGTATACCTTACTCAGGGCTCGACAAGTATGGCACCATCTGTCACCATGCAACATTATTACAATATTATTAACTATATTCCCCACACTGTACTTTTCATCTCTGTGCTTTATCTACTTTATCACTGTAAGTTTGTGCCTCTTCATCCCCTTCACCTGTCCCTGCCCCCTGCCATCAGTGTATTCTCTATGAATCTGTTTTTATTTTTGTTGTTTGCTTGTTTCTTTTGATTTTCAGATTCACATGTAAGTGAAATCATATGGTATTTGTCTTTCAACATCGACTTATTTTACCCAACCTAATATCCTTTAGATCCACCCACATTGTTGCAAATGGCAAGAGTTCGTCCTTCTTTATGGCTAAGTAATATTCAACTGTGTGTATATGTATCTCACATTTTCTTTACCCATTTGTTCATCAGTGGACATTTCATTTGCTTCCATACCTTGATTACTGTAAATAATGCACTACACATAAGAGTGCAGAGAGATCTTTTTGAAAGAGTATTTTCATTTTCTTCAGGTAAATACCCAGCAATGGAGTTAAAGGATTATACGATACTTCTGTAAAATACACATTTATATTTGACATTTTAAAAAAATGTAAAAGTAAAAAAAAAAAGTAAAAGTAAAACCATGCAGATGAAAGTTACAGGGGTCATGCTTTCTGCTGAAAGCATATGTTGGTCGTGGTGATGTTGGGGATCGGGGCGCCCTCTGGCACCCACGGCTCCCCAGGCTGGGGCAGGCGGCCCAGCCCAGCTCTAGCAGCTGGCCGGCTACAGGCCGCTCCCACCCTATCTCAGGCCTCTGAGCTTCTCTCCTCCGGATCCACCGTATGGGTCTTTGAGAATCAGAGCCCTCCTGCCCCTTCCATTGCCAACTGCCAGGCCAGGGCCTCCTACACACCCGTGGGGGTGTTTCTACAACAGGAAAATGGGTCGGATGTCCAAACATGAGTCTCAAGCCACCCTGAGCACCCAGAGGTGGGAGGGAAGGACTGCATGGTGAGCATTCAGGGCCACGCAGTGACACTGAGTAACTGCTGGGCTGGGGGACAGAGCTTCCTTTGTCCTCAACCGGCCAGGGGGATGCCTCCCCTGAGAGGCTGGTGACATAGCGTTCCCTCAGAGGCAGGAGGACAGGGCTGCAAGCTACAGTTCACAGTTTCCCTATTCCAACTGGATGGGGAAGATGGGCATAAAGGACATCTGGCAGGGACTGGGGCCTGGAAAGAGAAGGGTCTGCAAGGCCAGACTCTGGTCCAGGTAGATGACTTGACCATTGTGCTGGCAGGGTGTCCATGAAGTCAGGCTTGGGAAAGGCACCTTGATGCCTGGGAGGAAGAACAAGATGAGGGCTGTGGGGATGGGGAGAGGGGGCTGACATCAAGGATGATTAGAAAGGGCCTTGGCAGTGCTTGAGCATGGGGGCCTTG
Organism: Canis lupus baileyi; assembly: GCF_048164855.1. Lineage (NCBI taxonomy): Eukaryota > Metazoa > Chordata > Mammalia > Carnivora > Canidae > Canis > Canis lupus. The sequence continues at coordinate 60,366,270 of NC_132839.1, read as the reverse complement.
GCTATGGGTCAGTGTTGAATTTCTGGTGGAAGGTGGTACTGTCACTGAGATGGGAGCCCAGGAGGAGGAGCAGGCTGGGGCCCCTGGCCTGTTGTCCCTGCCATTTTGGAGATGTTTGAGACATCCGAGAGAAATCACCAGGAAGGTCTGGCAGGGACTGGAAGGATCTGGCCTGCAGGAGTGACCTGAAGGGCTTTCACCCCTCCTTGTCCTCAAGGCAGCAGCTTTCACAGGGCTTCAGGAGTCAGCAAGGACTTTCCAAGCAATATGTGGGTGCAGAAGGTTAAGGACCTCAATTTCCAGGTAGTCCCCTATTGGGAGGCCAAAGCATTGCTCCTTCCCCGTTTCTCCCCAAGCCCCCCACCCATGTCACCTGCTCTATGAGAGAAAAGCCTGACTCATCCATCCTGGATCACAATCCAAACCACAGTGTGGGCAGAGCCTCTTCAATCTAGGCACAGGGACAGGCTTTCCCCATCTTTATCCGTACATACTTCCAGCAGGGGCAGGACCAGAGATGGACTGGCTGCTGCGGCTCATGCCAGCCATTCCAGATTCACATATATCTGGAAAGAAAGAACTCTCAGGTTTTTTGTTTGGTTGTTTGGTTGTTTGGTTGGTTGGTTGTTTTTTAAGGAACATGAGTCTCTTTAAAAAAAAAAAACAAATTTAAGTAGCTCCATGCACAGCGTGGGGCTCGAACTCATGACTCCGAGATCAAGAATCACAGGCTCTAGGGGCACTTGGGTGGCTCGGTCAGTTAAACATCTACCTTCAGCTCAGGTCATGATCCTGGGGTCCTGGGATGGAGCCTCACATCAGGCTCCCTGCTCCACCTGCTTCTCCCTGTCCCTCTGCCTGCCACTCCCCCTGCTTGTGCTCTCCCTCTCTCAGTGTGTGTCAAATAAATAAATAAAATCTTTAAAAAAAATAAAAAATAAAAAGTCAACATCTACAGTACATTAGGAAATTTACAGTATTGGCAACTGTGTAAATTTAGTATGAAAAATTGAGAGTCCACTTAAAAATATACAACAGGGATGCCTGGGTGGCTCAGTGGTTGAGCGTCTGCCTTTGGCCTGGGGCGTGATCCTGGAGACCCGGGATCAAGTCCCACATCACGTTCCCTGCATGGAGCCTGCTTCTCCCTCTGCCTGTGTCTCTGCCTCTGTGTGTGTGTGTGTCTCATGAATAAATAAATAAAATCTTTTTAAAAAATAAATAAAATAAAATAATAAAATATACAACAGTACATCAGGGGTTCCCATCTTATTTTTTTTTTTTAAGGTGGGTGTGAACAAAAAAGCGTGGAGATCCTGACACAAAGGAAAGCCCTTCAAAAGTAAACCAGAGCAGGACCGAATCACTTCCCTTCATTTAGAACTGAGATTTGTGTTTGTTTTAAGCCACAGAAATGATATTCAGGTTGAGTGAGTGTTAGCTGAGAACATATCTGCAAAGAGCATTTGGAGGTCAAGGTCACCCCGCTCTGGGCAAGCCTGGCACTCTGGCAGCGCTGGTGGACCACGGGCTGGCTGTTGGCCTTCAGGGGGCCTGGCAGCAGGGTGGAAGGTTGCGGGCAGGCCAGGCGCTCCTCCCCAAAATAGGCAGAGCCCACAGAGGCCCTGGCTGGAGCCCTCACCCAACTCTTGCTGCAGTGGGCACACGTTGGGAAGATAACTGGCAAAAGACATACATACCCTTAAAAATCTGTCTCTATGAGATCCCCAGCAGCCACAAATGGGCATTATTCCTGAGTGCTTCCTCACTCTGTGCCAGCCACTGACCTAAGTGCTTTCTGAGTTAGGATGATGGAACCGGGTAGCCTGATTCCAAGCCACGTCGTGTATGAGCACAGGTGCAAACACAGACACATTCGAGACCAGGAAGCATTGATTTGATGCTTTGCAGTTTTACTTACAACTCTCTGATCTTGGGACACTGGGTGGCTCAGCAGCTGGGTGTCTGCCTTTGGCTCAGGGCGTGATCCCCTGGTCCTGGGATTGAGTCCCACACGGGACTCCCCACAGGAAGCCTGCTTCTCCCTCTGCCTGTGTCTCTGCTTCTTTCAGCGTCGCTCATGAATAAATAAATAAAATCTTTTAAAAAACAAACTACTCTCTGATCTTGGATAAGACTCTCTGACCCTATATCTTCATCTGCAAAATGGTTCTTAAGAGCTACCATACTGAACCTTCAGGCCCCAAATCCTCCCAGGCTGTGGTGACTGCTTTATGCTCAGAAAGGACTCTGCTATCATCAGAAAAGTTTGCACCTAAATTTAGAAGGCTGGAATCTCTATTTTGAAGTGTCAGACAAGATAACAAGGGAGGAGAGCCCACCCTGACTTCTGTGGCTGTTCTGGTTGGCTCTGCTTGGAGCACAGTCTGGTATTTTCCATGTCTGGGTGTTCCCAGATGCCACCTGGGGTCTAAGCAAACTTTTGTCCTGAACCCCAAATACCATAGAAGCTGCACAAGAGCTAGCAGCCATTCAGACGATCCCCTGATGGCCTCTTCTGGACATTTATGGTGAGTAGGTAGGAGCTGTGGGGCCTGCCTTAGAGAAATCAGGGCATGATGGGGGCGGTACAGTCAAAACTCAGAGGCCTGTGTCTCCTCCTGAAAAATCACCTACTCTGTCAACTTGGGCAGCTGGCTTAACCTCTCTGAGCCTCATTTCTTCACTCTGTTGTGCCCAGCCTTTCACTGGCCAATGCCGATTGGAGATTTAAGGATGACTCAAAAAGGCCCTTCTTCCAGGCACTCCCAGTTTCATGGGAGAGGCAGCTAAGGAAATAGACAGTAACAGGCACTGTGCTGGGGCATCAGGAGGACTTCCTGGAGGAGGTGAGGTCTGGGCAGCATTTTCCTCTTCTGTCAATTGAGAGGGTCATAATAACACTTTCTTTTTTTTTTTTTTTTACAGAGTATGGTTTTATTTTATTATGAAAGTAATACACACTCCTGGTGAAAATTTCCAAGAGAACAGAAAGGTACTAAGTGCAAAGTGTCCCTGGCTCATCCCCAGAAGAAACTACCTATTGCCCACAGTATCTTGTGTCACCTTCCAGAAATGTTCTCCGTGAATGGAAACCCGAGTGAACAAAGCATAGAAGCCCAAATAAATGGTCACAACAGCTTCCACTTCTCAAGTGTTTACTAGGTGTTCCCTGATGGTATTTGCTCTTCTTGATTAACATCTCTTGGACATATTTCTATGTCCACAATCAGCTTTCCAAGATACTGAACGAGAAGCCTGGAGAGGCATAGGGAGCATGTGACTAGGCATCTCCCACTGCCTTCGTTAGTTAGCATGTGTCTGGCTCCCGCTGGAACTTCTCTGTGGTTGAGTTTCCAGGCCCTTGGCTTCCAGATGGAGAAACTGAAGTTGAGAACATCGAAGTGGGGTGCTAAGGCTGCATGGTGACCAGAGGCAGTACCACGCCATGAATCACGGTGTGCGGCTTTGGGGCCTGCGGGAGGCCATGCTGTCTTCCGTCCTGGCTTCTGGAAGGATAAATATAACCCTGGCAAGCCGGAGCCGGTGTTGAAAGCAGAGACTTAGCCTGAGAGTGCAGGCCAAAGGGCGGCCCTGCCCTCCCCCCGCAGGGCTCAGACCCACTGCACTGACCTGTCTCTCCGCATTCAGGCCTCCAGCCAGCGTCTCCCATCCACCCAGGAGCTTGCACAGAACCAGGTCTGTCCCCAGATATGTCACTCGCAGTTTTCACCCTGTGATTCTACTTCTGGGAGTCAGGGTCATGGTGATGGCTGCAAACCTTGAGGTTTCTGTGGTGTGGGCTCCAGGGGACCCAGGAGGAAAAGCATTTGGGCTACTTTGATCATCAGTTGCTGGCTCTGTGATCCTGAGCCTGGCATTTTTCCTTCTTTCCTTTCTTGTTTTTTTAATTGAAGTGAAATTCATTATTTAAAAAAATCAACAGGGCTGCCCGGGTGGCTCAATGGTTTAGCGCCGCCTTCAGCCCAGGGCCTGATCCTTGGAGACCTGAGATCGAGTCCCACGTTGGGCTCCCTGCATGGAGCCTGCTTCTCCCTCTGCCTGTGTCTCTGCCCCTCTCTTTCTCTCTCTCTGTCTCATGAATAAATAAATAAAATTTAAAAAAAATCAACATTTGTTTGTTTTTAGAGAGCATGTGTGCGTGAAAGGGGGAAGTGGCAGAGGGACAGGGACAAAGAGCATCTCCACTGGGCATAGAGCCTGACACCCAATAGAGCCTGACACTCCACTGGGCATAGAGCCTGACACCCAATCCCCCCACCTCAAGATCATGACCTGAGCCCAAATCAAGAGTCTTGCGCTCAACCGAGTGAGGCACCAGCAGCCCCCCAAAATCAATTATGTTTAAATGGACAACTCACTAGCATCCAGTACATTCACAATTTTGTTTAACCACCACCTACATGTAGTTCTAAAGCATTTCCATCATCCCTAAAGGAGGCCCCATACTCAGTAAGCAATTACCCTCCCTCCCCCAGCCCCTGGTGGCCACCCATTGATGGTGTCCCCGTGGATCTGCCTGGCCTGGCATCTCATAGAAATGGATTCAGACAATACATGGCCTTTGGTGATTGGCTTTTTCCACTTGGTATACGTGTTCTATGTGCAACTACGTGGTAGTGAGCATCAGCGCTCCGTTCCTTGTTAAGACTGAGAGATCTTCCACCAGTGGGGATAGATTGCATTGTATTTGTCTATTGTTCTAGCAATGGACACGTGGGGGCTGTTTTCACCTCTGGACTCTTGTGCATGAGATTATTATGACACTCCACTTACGTCAGCCTCACTTGTCACGCCTGCAAAATGGGGACAAGAGAAGGACCTACCTCCTGGAGTTGCTGGGAGGCTGAGTGGATTATAGATATGAGGCCCTTACCTGGCACCTGGTGAGTCCTCCATTGTTGATTCTGTTGGGAGTTTGCTCACAATCTGACGTTTATTGAGCACCTACTGTATACCATGTTAAGCGCTTTACCTGTATTAATTCATTTATGCCAATGTTTTTCCTTCATTCATTAATTCCTCCAGCAACTCTACAGGGTAGGACCCCCTGGGCAATTCTACTGTACAGAAAGCTTGGGCCCTGAGAGGTCAGCTCAGGAGTTGTGTGTAGAGGCAGGACTTGAAGCAGCCGACCTGACCCTGAATCCCACATTCTTAATGCCTTTTTGGTTTATACTCATGGGGTCATTTACACAGCCATCCACTGGGATGTCTGTAGTCGTCACCTCTGGATTGGGGACTGTGGGGGATTTTCGCCTTCTTTTCCCCCCTGGACTCTTCCACATTTCAGTAATTGTTTTTGCAAAACGCAAATAATAATTTTGTAATCAGGAAATAACCACAAATATGACTTTAGATCATAACATATATGCTAAGTGAAAAGAGCCAAACACAAAAGTCCAGGTACAGCTTGATCCCAACAGGTCAAAACGCGCACAGAAAACAACCAGGGGGACTGTTCCTCAACATACTAATAAGGTTTGCTGAGCCACGTGGGATGATTCTGTGACGATTTGGCATAAGTTTATTGTCTTTCTAGCTTTTCCAACTGTATTCTGACAACAGACAAATATCACTCTTATATTTGTTTTGTTGTTTGTTTGTTTTTTAAAGATGTTATTTATTTATTCATGAGAGACAGACAGAGAGAGAGAGAAGCAGAGACACAGGCAGAGGGAGAAGCAGGCTCCATGCAGGGAGCCCGATGTGGGACTCAATCCCGGGTCTCCAGGATCACACCCTGAGCTGATGGCAGACGCTCAATCATTGAGCCACCCAGGCGTCCCTCACTCTTATATTTGGAGAGAGATTCTAGAAACCAAAGACCCACATTCCCTGCTGGGAGCCCAGGGTGTTTCTGCCTTGGGCTGGCTGGGTAGGTGAGTCTGAGCCCCTGACAGGCCAGGAAGCTCCTGTGGAAGCTGTCAGATGGGGCGGTTCCTGCACCGAGAGACTGACCCAGGGCTTGCTGGCCAGACACTGCCGTTTGTCGTTTTATCTCCATCCAGGAATGCAGAGATACAGAGAAAACCTCAGGACCATTGGTGCCGAGACAGGGACCACCTCAGCCTCTGACTGTCCCTGTGCTGGCCACCCAGCCCAGCCACCTCACCTTTGCTTAGGCACTGCCTTCCACCTGGAATTCCCGTCCCCCCTGGGATGTGCTTCCCAGATCCTCATGCTCCCTCTGCTACAAGCAACAGGGCCCAGTGGAGCATTCCAGAGGGCCACCCACGATTAAAGGAAATTGTTTGTCCTGGCTTGTTTTGCGTGGCCCTCGTGCTCCCCCCTTACCCCCCAGGTGGACATCTCCATAGCACCTTCTCCCTCTGCTGACACACGCTTCAGTCTAAGGCCCCCATGCCCTCCCTGGTCCTGGTTTAAAGTGATCCCTCACACAGGGAAACGCGGTAGTCGTGCCTCCCTGGACAGGGCCATGCAGAAGCGAGGATGGCCAGGAAGATGGCTAAACCCCTAATGAAGCACAGCAGGGGCAGAAGGGCTGGACTAAGCTCCATCTGGGGAAGTCCAGAAGCTTCCTGGGGGCAGTGCCTTTCCTCAGGGCTGTGACAGACCGGTGGGAGTTTGACGAGATGAGCTAAGAGGAGAAAGACTTCTCAGCCAAGGAAGGGCGTGGAGGGCAGAGGACGCTGCGTCTGACCCCACGGCCACCCCTGCCTTGGCAGGACACCCAGGCTAGCCCAGCCCAACCCTGACAGCCCCTGCCAGGAGAACAGGTCAGAGCAGGACGGACCCTGGCGGCATTGCCTGTGAGCTGGGCGGGGACACGCCGCTTAAGCAGAGGAGGGTGGGTGGCCTAGGCTGGCCCCTTGGCCTCCCTGGGGCTGTCCCTCCGGCCAGGACACCCAGGCCGCCCAGCGAGGTGTAGGTCACAGCCCAGCTGGCAGGGCGGGAGGGCTGCCCCGCAGCCCAGACCACAGGATGGGTGGGAGCCCTGTCCCCACCCAGCTGTGCTGACACAGCCCCACCCAGGATCCAGGCCCAGCCTCCTGTGGGCTGGACGTGCCCCGTAGCAGGAGGAGGAACCTAGCCAAGGTGAACAACCACTCTGGACCTCAGTGTCCCCATCGGTAAAAGAGGATAAGCTTCTTCCCTCGCGGCTCTCAAGCACATCCGGGGAAATAATGTTGGAAAAAGTGCACTAACCGTTGGAAGCTCATTCACATTGGATTCTTGTTACCATTGCTACCATTATTATGACTTTGTTATTAGTGGTGACTATTATTATGGGCGAATGCCCAGTCCAATGGGAGAAGAAGACAATTCTGGATTTGATTCCAGCTCCGCTCTGGGTAGCTACGGATCTGGGCTGATCACGAGCCTCAGTTTCCCATCTGTAAATACCTAGGAAATGTGAGTCCCTGAGCTCTGCATGGGGCGTGGCCAGCCTCGGGGAAGGCTAAGGTCAGTCCAGAAGGGCAGGTCCAGCTGGGGCAGCTCCAAAGAAGCAGCGTCCTCTTGGACCAACGCCAGGCCACTGCCCAGGGCCTCTGGGTGTGTGTCCCAGCCCACGGATGACCCCTACCTCCCACCCAGCCCCATGCCCAGCCAGCCTGCGGGGCTCACACTTGCAACCCCTGCACTGCGCACCAGCCCTGGCCATTCATGAGGCATTTCACCTAGAAGGTCAGAGGCAAATAGCACTGTTTGGGTGTTGCTGTGGGTGCCGTGCTGGGTGCTGGGCTTGTGTGAACAGCAGGCCAGCAGAGACTGATAACCATAGCCAGCCAGACAACTGGAGCCTCCACCGACATGCCGGCCCAAGGGTCGGGGGCTTAGGGAGGGTCAGGCAAGGCTTTGAGGAGGTGCCCTTGGAGGGCACCTTGGAGGAACCATGGAGGGACCATGGCCTGGCTTCTGCCCTTCCAACCTCTTCTTAAGTCCAGGCTGGTTGTTGGCTCGGGGGCCTGACAGGGGCCTCATGAGTGCACACAGAATGATGATTGCATGAAGGAAGGAAGAAATGAGTGACACCAGGTGGGGAATATTATATTATCTTTATATCAGACTCTGAATTCTCTCAGGGAGAGAACTTGACTCTGTGAAATCACTTAGTTGAGTCTCTTTGGGTGGTAATGGAAGCATGAAAACATCTGGGACTGAATGGCCGCCCCTCCCAGGCCTTCTTCTGGCCTAGGAGGTGAGTAGGGCTCTCCCTAGCCTCTACTGTCCAAGGGCTGGGAAGTCCCAATGGTCAGGGCTCTTGCTGTGCTATGTGGCCTCAGGCCACCCCTGACCTCTCTGGGCCTCGGTCTTCTCATCTGTGAAGTGGGATCATGACGGCAGTGTGCACAGGGCTGTGCCAGGATGGGCGGGTTAGTGGGCAGCGTGGGAGTTGTTAGCCCGCTCCCTGCTTTCTGGAGTCCCACCAGCCGTGGGGGGGTTCCCTGGAGACCCAGAGCAGGCAGTTCGCTTCATTCATGCTTCTGGGCATCCCGGTGCCAGTTGTGCTGGCTGCTGGCAACCTCTTTAATGACCAGGTCTGTCCCCACGCCCCGGTGTGACTCTGTCTGCCTGAATGTATTCATTTAGGCCTCATAAAATAGGGTGACAATGAGCCATGTCAGAGATGAAGAGAGAAGGCTTTCCAGAGGCCTCCCGATGCACTCAGGCATCCAGGAGGGCAGTCTGGGGCTCTTGGGGGAGCAGCTGGGCTCTGTCTGCCAGAAGGCCTGCAGGGCCTGGGCCAGCCTTCCTTAGAGGGGATGTGAAGGGAGAGACAAAGACTAAGACAGGGAAGCAGAGAGAAGAGGATAGGGAGGGGAACCAGTGAGAGAAGGAGCTTGAAAGGACCAGAGACAGGGTCAGAGTCCATGTCAGAGACACAGAGACAGGGTCAGGAGGGTGGGAAGGCAGGAGGGGCAGCCTATGTCCAGCTGCTCTGGCCCGTGGGCCTGCGCAGCCCCACCAAACCGCATAGGAGCCAAGGTTGCGGGGGCAGGTGGGAGGGAGTGGCCTGCTTGGAAGCCCCCCTGCAGCTCACCCACAGCTGCACAACCCACAACTGCACACGTGCCCCTGCGATGTGCACACCTGGTCAGCACAAGGCAGGGGCTACCAGGCTGCGGGGAAGCAAGTACGGACCGGGGCACGCAGGTGCGTACCCAGGACTGTCCCCTGAGGCTACGCGTGTCCAGGGTGCACAGATTCGCCTGAGCAACCGGTGGGGTCCTGGAGATGCGGATAACAAAGGCGGAAGGAAATGGAGATAAAACCAAATGTCCTTATAACCTACAGCCCAGTGACAAATACTTGAGGCTGGCAGAGCTTAGTGTTCCTCCAGGAAGCTCCCAACAGTCTAGATGTTAATGCCTGGATAGAGGGAAAAGCAACCTTGGTTGGACAACAGCAGGGCCTCTGGTATCCTGTGAGTCTTCTTTAGCATATGAAAATCCTTCTGGAACTCCCTTTATCCTTACTTCCCCCAAAGCATATAATCCCTTACCCCTCACAATGGGGATGGGGCAGCAGCTCTTCCTGACCCTGGAGTCCTGTCCCCGTGCTTTAATAAAACCACCATTTTGCACCAAAGACGTCTCAAGAATTCTTTCTTGGCCGGTGGCTCTGAACCCCACAACCTCACCAACATCTAAAAACTAAATCACTGGAACCATCTGGGGCTTCAGTGAGGGTTCCACAGCCCCATTTTATTTATTTTATTTATTTATTTAGAATTATTTATTTATTTGTTTATTTATTTACTTATTTATTTATTTATTTATTTATTTATTTATTTATTTATTTATTTATTTATGAGAGACACAGAAAGAGCTAGAGGCAGAGACACAGGCAGAAGGAGAAGCAGGCCTTCTGCAGGGAACCCGACCCGGGACTCTATCCGGGTCTCCAGGATCACGCCCTGGGCCGAAGGCAGGCACCAAACCGCTGAGCCACCCAGGGATTCCCCACATCCCCACTTTAGAGCTGATCCTGCCCATCCTGCATTCATCCCACAACCCAGACAACAGCTGGGGCCCCTCCCCGTGGAGACCTCCCATGAGGAGTTTCTATGTCGTGGGCCCCACTGCCTGTTATCTTACTGCTCCTCATTGGGCCTGGTGGGACACTCAGCTTCCTATTCTCATTACACACCCCAAATCCACTCCTAAGCAGTATCGTGAACAGAGCAGAGCTTAGGGGTTATGGGGGGCAGGCAATGCAGAGGGAGCTTCGCGGGGACTGAGGCACAGACATGCACAAGGGGCAGAACCCACCACCTGCAGAAGCCATCGCCACGTGGATGGCCGTCGCGGTGGGCAGCAGCCCTGGTGGGGGCCTGGCCCGTTTCCCTCTACCTTTGTCCAAGTCCAGGGCAGATCGGAAGGGGGGGCTGACCCCACCCCAGCAGCCCTCCACCAAGGAGGGCTCGCATGAGTGAGCTCTCTGGCTTCCACTTCGGTCAAACCACCTCTGTGGAAAGGGGTTTATAGCAGCTTATAAAATCCTCGGGAGCAGAGCCAGCTCGGGACGCGTGCAGTCAGGCCACGACAAGATAGTCACGGGATGACTTAAGGTTGTCAATTTTTATACATTCCCAAACTTTTTTCCTACTTTCACTTTTCAAATTGCAGTTTCTATTGAGATATAATTTCTACTACAGAAAACCTGTCATTTTTTGGGCACCTGGGTGGTTCAGATGGTGAAGCGTCTGCCTGTGGCTCAGGTCGTGATCTCTAGGTCCTGGGATCGAACCCCACGTCAGACTCTGAGCTCACAGGGGAGTCTGCATCTCCCTCTCCCTCTGCCCTACCCTCTGCTCGTGATCTGTCTCTCTCTCTCAAATGAACAAATAAAATCTTTAAAACAAGGAAACCTGTCATTTTACAATATACAATCCAGGGGCGCCCGAGGGGCTCAGTTGGTTTTGGCTCAGGTCGTGATCTCAGGGTCATGAGATTGAGCCCCGCTCAGGCTCCACACTAGGTGTGGAATCTGCTTAAGATTCTCTTCTTCCCTCTCGCTCTGCCTCCCCTTCAAAAAAATTAATAAAATGAAATCCATTTTAGGGGAAATCCAGAGCCAATGACCAGGAAAGAATTCTGGACAGGTCTTTGGTGCAAAATGGTGGTTTTATTAAAGCTCTGGGGCAGCTGCTGCCCCGGGTCTGCAAGGGGAGGCTGATTATATACTGGGGAGTTGGAGGTAAGGAAGAAAAAGAATTTTCATATGCGAGAGAGGACCTAGGAGCTATTAGAGGCCTTGCCATTATCTGGTTAGGGTTGTTTTTCCCTCTCGCAAGGCATTATCCTGAAGACAGTAAGGAGCCTCCTGGAGGAACATTACACTTGGCCTGACTTAAGGCTTGTCATGGAGCTGCAGTTTAAAAGACATTTAATTGTATCTCCATTTCCTTCTGGAAGTTAGGTTATTGATAAGAATGCTTTCTCTTGTAAATTACTAAGACATTTGTAAGCCAAAGGGAGACTCCTAGGCTGCAGGATGGTAATCTTTATAAATTAACCATTTGTTTTTCCTTCCCTTAGCTTTAGAGCAGCCAGGAGCACCTGAGGAAGGTCACACACATCCCACCTGGGATTGTGGCAGGAGCTGCAGGATGTCAGCGCGTGCTCTGCCCTCAGCTTGCCTTCTGCTCCCTCATCACCACCATTACCACTTTCCATTTCTAGAACACATGTATTGAACCTCGAAAGATACCTTGGACCGAGTGGCAGTCACACCCATTCCCCTCCTCCCAGCCCCTGGCATCCCTCCAGCCACCACCAATCCACTTTCTGTTTCTATTGACTTGCCTATTTTGGACATTTTATATAAAAGGCATCCTTGAACATGTTTTTGAGATTCACTCACATTGTAGCGAGTGGCAGGACTTTGTTCCTTTTCGTGACTGAATAATATTCCATTGTATGAATAGACCGCCGTTGTGTGCCCAGTCATTTGATGATGACTGTGGGCTGTTCCGAACAAACTTTTAAGATATGTCATTCACAAAATAATTTTGGAAACACCAGTATGCGGTGGACAACTGTCCTTTCTTGTTTTCCCTATTCTGAGACTTAAGTTCTTCCTATGTTTAATTTTTTTAAGGTTTTTTATTTTTATTTATTTGAGAGAGAGCACAGCGGGGAGAAAGAGACTCCCTGCTGAGGAGGGAGCCCCACATGGGGCTCGATCCCAGGACCCTGGGATCATGACCTGAGCCAAAGGCAGAGGCTTAACCAACTGAGGTCCTCAGGCTCCCCTAAATGTTTTTTTTTTTTTTAATTTTAAGAAAACCGTAGTGACTCCAGACAAAAGTTTTAACAAAATGTCCTCGGTGGAGCAAGGGGAACGGAGTTGGCAACTCTAAATTGAGTCCCAACCCTTTCTAGTCTTTTGGTGCAGGAACCACAGGGCTGATGAACCACAGCGCTGGTTCAGCTGTGACATTTACTGAAGGCAGGAGTCTTCACTCATCATTAGGGTTTTTCTTGCACCAGTGTTTTCAGGAGTTTGCATCTAGGTGGAGAAGAAGGCATCCTGGCCTGGCCTGTGGGGAAGTGGATGGCCTTTGTGCACATCCTCCCTGCCCTGGGGTTGGTTCTGAGCAGGGCAGGGGCTGGGAGGAGGACCAGGCCTCCACTGAGCCCACGTGTGGGGTAGGGCCTCAGGCTCCCTGGTCTCACTTACGTGTCCTGTTTCCTGCTGTCAACTGCACGCTGCTGTTACAGGTGAGATAAGGCGCCAGTCACCTGGAAATGGACCGGGCGGGGTGGTGAGAAGGTCATTGCTGAAGAGACTCCATTCAATGCACTAAAAGTTACAAGTAAATAAATAAATAAATAAATGTTACAAGCACATAGAGTTTATTATAACAGTAATACAATAAAGCAAATCAGGTTCTTTTTTTTATATTTTATTTATTTTTTCATGAGAGACAGAGAGAGAGAGAAAGGCAGAGGCAGAGGGAGAAGCAGGCTTCATGCAGGGAGCCCCATGTGGGACTCGATCCAGGACTCCAGGATCAGGCCCTGGGCTGGAGGCAGGTATTAAACCGCTGAGCCACCCAGGCTGCCTGCAAATCAGATTCTTAAAAATAGGAGAAGAAAGAAAAAAATCGCCTGTTATTTCACCCCAATACAAGCACTTATTTGCATTTTGATGAACTTTCAATCTGCCTAACCATTAAAAACAAAAAAGATTAAAAAGCACTTTTTTTCTGATTACACTGGTTGTACAGCTTCCCTGTAGCTAAGATGTAAACCAAAAGAGAAAAAAAGGAGGAAAGAAAGTGAAATGACTCATTATGCCACAACTTAAAGACGCAACGAACAAGTTGCTGTTCTTCCTTCCAGGCTTCTTCTAAACTACTCTATTTCTCACAATTGTATCCTACATGACTTCACACCAGCTTTTCCAGTTTTGTGGTCTTTTTCACCTAAAATCATGGACTGAATTTTTTCAAGGTGTTAAAAAATATGAAAATGTTTTAATGCTACATGTCTTAATAGGGGTTACACATAACATAGGAATCATAACAAATCTTGATTTTTTTCATTTACGATCTCTTTCACACCCTTGAAGCCATCAGGCAGCTGTTCACAGCCCTCACTGCTGATTGACCTATGCAAATACAGCAAGTGGTGGGTAATCATTCTTCACTTACCAGGTCCCCTCCTGATAGGCGGCTCTGTGCTATCGCAAATGATACTCCAAGAAATGCCCTTTTGTAAGTCAAATGTTTCCTACAAATGGGCTTACTGGGTAAAAGAGCATAACTAGTGTTAAGGTTCTATTTCAGCATAACATTGCAGAAATTTTCCCACATAATTGTGTAGGTGTGAAAATAACCAGACATCAACATCCTTTTGACGTAAAGCTGGAATGTCAAGTCCAACTCTATTGGGACATATGAAAATAAATGACTCAGTAGAACAATGACAGCACACGAACCCTAGGGCTTCACTTCTGTGAGGTACAGTCTTAGAATCCCAGGCATCCCCACCAAACCCTCCTGGAGCAGAGAAATGTTGGTGCAGGGACAGCAGAAGAGGCATTAAGTACACTTATGATCCTATATAACCTTCACCATTACTTATTTCCAGATTTTTTTTTTATTATTTTGAACAGAAACTCTACCATTAAAAGGTTAGACCCCACTCCTCCCTCTACTTCTGTCTCCATTAATTTGCCTATTCTAGGGACCTCATACAAGTGGAATCATACAGTATTTCTTCTTTTGTCTGGCTTATTTCCACTCAGCATAATGTTTTTGAGGTGCATCCATGTTGTAGCAGGTGTTCGTAAATTTATCATTATGAACTTCTCCCAACCCTTTCTACTCTTGGTGCAGGAACCAAAAGATAGATAGATAGATAGATAGATAGATAGATAGATAGATAGATAGATAGATATTCCTGGATAGCAAGAATGCTATCCAGCATTCCACCTTACGGATAGACCATATCTTGTTTGTCCATTCATCTGTCAATATACACTTGGGTGTTTCCATCTTTTAGCCATTGTGAATAGTGTTTAACACTGTGTAGGAGTATCTGTTTGAGTCCTACTTCCAATTCTTTTGGGGCATATACGTAGGAGTGGAATTGCTGGATCACCTATGTTTAACTTTTTGAGGATCTGCCAGTCTGGTTTTCACAGCAGCTCCATGACTAAATGTTATGGAAAAAAAACCCAAAACACCTTTTATCTTTAATATTGCTAAGCTGTCAGTATTGCCCAAAGCAATGTACAGACTCAATGCAATCCCTATGAAAATCCCAATGACACTTTTCTGTAGAAATAGGAAAATCTATCCTGAAATTCATGTAGAATCTCAAGGAATCCTGAATGGAACAAAGTTGGAGGTTTCACTCTTCCTAATTTCTCTTTCTTTTCTTTTCTTTTCTTTTTTTTTTTTTTTTTAAGATTTTATTTATGTATTCATGAGAGACACACAGAGAGAAGCAGAGACATAGGCAGAAAGAGAAGCAGACTCCTGGCAGGGAGCCTGATGCGGGGCTTGATTCCAGGACCCCTGGATTAAGACTTGAGCCAAAGGCAGATGCTCAACCACTGAGCCACCCAGGTGCCCCCTAATCTCAAAAATTACTTACTTGAGACATCTTTGGTGGGAAAATGTGATTTTATTAAAGCATGGGGACAAGAACCCTGGGGGCAGGAAAAGCTGCTGCCCCAGGGCTGTAAGGGGTAGTGATTATATACTGGGGAGTTGGCGGAGGTGAGGAAAAAGGGAGGTGTCCAAAAGGACTTTCATCTGCTAAAGAAAACTCTCGGGATCCTGGAGGCATGGCTATTATCAAGCTAAGCTTGTTTTTCACTCTGGCAAAGTATTAACATTAAGATAGTTGGGAGTTCCTTGTAAGAATGTCACACAGATCCCACCCAGGAGTGTGTGCATGGGGGGGTGGGGGTTGAGGTTGTGAGGTGTCAGCTTGTGCTTTGTCCTCAGCTGCCCTACTGCTCCCTCATCCACTAGACCCATATATCCACACAAGCAGCACTCTACTCTGACATCTGCTCTTTCCTCTGTGGAGAGCAGGCCGGGCACATAAATGATGCTCAAAACATGTATCTGAGGAGCAAAGGCATCATGCGAAGTATGTTTACTTGTAACAATTTTTCAGAGAGGTAGTGTTACTTCTCCAAGAGTGAACAGCCAGAAAGAAGCAGGGCCGTGATTTGAACTAGAAGTTGGGTCTCTTTGGTCCACGAATCTTGAAACCTATTGTGTAGGGTAGGTGGTGTTGGCTTGTGTTTCTCTCTGGGTGGCACAATGGGGCATCCCTATGCATTAGCTCCTGGGAGCAGGCTGTTGGGTTGGCAAGTTCTATGGCATCACTGTCATTGTCATAGAGGGTGAGGGTCCCCTTTCTCTCCTGCTGGAGGTTTACTCCTTTAGGTCCTGGTTTATGGGGCATCTCCTCTAGGAAGCCTTCCCTGACCTGCCCCAAGCCAGCTAGTCTCCCTCTTTCTCTAGACTATCCTAGGCTCTGTACAAAGTCCTACTAAAGTGTCCAATTGTAGAGAATCCTAAGAACAATGGAAACACTTTGGGGGAGGATGTCAGGCTTTCCCAGATGTGAATCCCAATTAGCCATCACAGAGTGTGAGACCCTGGACGTATCACTTCTCTCCCTTGGGAGCACCTTCTCTCATCTGGACAGTGGATGCACTAGTACCCACCCTGCCTGGGCTGCTATATGTGACACCACAGACCAGGTGGCTTAAACAACAGACATACATCATCTCACATTCTGGAGACCAGAAGTCAAGGTCAAGGTGTGGGCAGGTGTGCTTTCTCCTGAGGCCCATCTCCTTGGCTTGCAGATGGCCATTTCTCCCTGGGTCCTCACATTGCTGTCCCTCTGTGGGTGCTTGTGTCCTAAGCTCTTATAAGGACACTGATGAAGGAACAGAAGGCAAGCTGAGGGCAGAGCACGTGCTGACACCTCCAACCCTACCCTGCCCCCAAGTCCCAGGTGGGATGTGTGTGACCTTTCTCAGGTGCTCCTGGCTGCCCTAAAGCTAAGGGAAGGAAAAACAAATGGTTAATTTATAAAGATTACCATCCGGCAGGCTAGAAGTCTCCCTCAGTTTACAAATGTCTTAGTGATTTATGAGAGAAAGCTTTCTTATCAATAACCTAACTTCCAGAAGGAAATGGAGATATAATTAAATGTCTTTTAAACTGCAGCCTGGTGACAAGCCCTTGAGACAGGCAGAGTGTAGGGTTCCTCCAGGAAGCTCCCTACTGTCTTCATGTTAATGCCTTGCTAGAAGAAAAAACAACCCTAACCAGACAATGACAAGGCCTCTAACATCTCCTAGGTTTCCTCTTTAACATATGAAAGTTTGTTTGTTTTTTTTTTAAGAAATCTCCTTTTTTTCTTTACTCCCAACTCCCCAGTATATAATCAGCCACCCCTCACACCCTGGGGCAGCAGCTCTTCCTGCCCCCAGGTCCCGTTCCCAGAGCTTTCATAAAACCACCGTTTTGTACAAAAGACGTGTCAAGAATTTTCTTGGTCGTCAGCTCCAGACCTCACCTACATTCCAAGGCTACCTCAGACACCAGTCAGATTAAATGAGGACCCACCCATATGATCTCATTTTTGAACTTGATTACCTGTGGAAAGACCCTATCTCCAAATACAGTCACATTCTGCAGTGTGGGGGTGAGTGGATTCCGGAGACACACAGTTCAGCTCATAGCACTGCCTTTAATCTGCACTCAAATTCCTGCTACACTGCCTCTGACGAGAGTTGCCCAGCTTTGGCTTGCACACCTCCAGTGACGGGGAGCTTTCTACCCCCTGAGGGGATAAGTGGTGGACAGTGATTTTCAGCAGTGGCTGCTATCCTTCCGAGAAGCCTCACATGGAGGCTGAATTCCTTTAGCACTCTGTACACAGAGAAGGCTATTTCAGAGTCTTGAGCAATTCAAAACAGGTTGTTTCGCCCTAAACAGCAAGAGAGCTTGCTTGTTTTGGAAGGCAAATTCAAAGGCAGATTCCTGCTGGTAGACTTATCTGTGTTTTGTTATCTGCCTTGAACAGAAGTGGCTTTGGAACCCCAGAGTGTGGACGCCTGGTTTGCCCAGATAAATGTCACGTCTGCGCACCCAAAGGAAGCTATAAATAGGCCACCTGAAGGAGAGGGGGTGGCTTTCAGGGTGGCCAATGTGAAACTGAAAATTATTTTCTTCCCACCCAAATGAGCTGGATAGTTCTTGTGGGATCCCATCCAGATGGTGAGAGGAGCCACTAGGGACGTTCAGATCAAGTCTTACTCAATTCAGTTTGACTTTATTTATTTATTTTTTTTTTTAGATTTTATTTATTTATTCATGAGAGACACAGAGAGAGAGAGAGGCAGAGACACAGGCAGAGGGAGAAGCAGGCTCCATGCAGGGAGCCCAATGCGGGACCCGATCCCAGGACTCCAGCATCATACCCTGGGCTGAAGGTGGCCCTAAACCACTGAGCCACCCGGGCTGCCCCAGTTTGACTTTATTTATTTTATTTTCCAGTTTGACTTTAAATATCCATTCTCAGCAAAGGAAGCAATTACTATTTTTGTACCCCAATTTCACTCTGCTATTCTATTTTTTTTCTGAAAGATTTTCACATTCCCAACATAATACACATTTATTATAAGTAATATGGAAAATGTACCATGTGAGGGAGAGGAAAAATATTACCTTTAATCCCATCACCTAAAACCTCTGTTAATATTTTGATGTACCTCTCTCTCATCAATGGGATTATACCTTTTATTTTTATTTATTTATTTATTTTTAGATTTTATTGATTTGAGGGAAAGAGAGCGAGCACAAGTCACGGGGGGGCCAAGGGAGAGGGGGAAGCAGACTCCCCACTAAGCAGGGAGCCTGATGTAGGGCTGGATCCCAGTCATGATCCTAATGACCTGAGCTGAAGGCAGACACTTAACCAACTGAGCCACTCAGGTGCCCCTGGGATTATACTCTTTAGAAACAGGTTACAGGGAAGCCTGTGTGGCTCAGCAGTTGAGCGTCTGCCTTTGGCTCAGAACATGATCCCAGGGTCTGGAGATGGAGTCCCACATCGGGCTCCCCGCAGGGAGTCTGCTTCTCCCTCTGCCTGTGTCTCTGCCTCTCTCTCTCTCTCTCTGTGTGTCTCATGAATAAATAAATAAAATCATTTTAAAAAAAGAAAGACAGAAACAGATTACACTGTATCTCTTGCACCCACCAGAGGTGTGTAGAGTGGTGAATAAGACAGCCAAGGGCCTGTCCCCTTGGACCTCACAGTCCAGAGGGGAGACAGAAAAAACACATAGATGAATTTTCAGGCCATTTCCAATGTTAGTGTTAGATACAGGACTGTAGCGAGCACTGGGCCCGTGGAAACCCTGAATGTACACATGTTGATTGCATAGGATGACTTTCTAAATGACTTTCTTTTTTTTTTTTAAGATTTTATTTATTTATTCATGAGAGACATACACAGAGAGAGAGAGAGAGAGGCAGAGACACAGGCAGAGGGAGAAGCAGGCTCCCCGTGGGGAGCCTGATGTGGGACTCGATCCCGGAACACTGGGATCACGCCAAGCTGAAGGGAGGTGCTTAACCACTGAGCCACCCAGGTGTCCCTCTAAATGACTTTTTAAAAGTGGAATTTATGAGGAGGCTGGGTTGCTCAGTGGTTGAACGTCTGCCTTCGGCTCAGGGTGTGATCCCAGGGTCCCGGGATTGAGTCCCACAGTGGGCTCCCCGCAAGGAGCCTGCTTCTCTTTCTGCCTGTGTCTCTGCCTCTCTTTCTCTGTGTCTCTTATGAGTAAATAAATAAAAATCTTAAAAATAAATAAATAAAAAATAAAAGTGGAACTTATGACACAGAGTTTCTCTCATTATAAGCAAACTGTGACAATCTTCTTCATGTATATTTGTATGAGTAGCATGTTGGTATCATCTAATAAACACCTCCTCTGCCTGTGTTAGACCCTATAGATTCTCTGGATTCTCTGGCGTTTTATAGCTTTCCCATCTAGGTGAATCCCTCATCCTTCTCCCTAGACAGCTTATATACCCCAAGGAACAGAATCCTCTCATTCCCTCCTCAGGCAGCTCCTTCCATCTCTGTGTGGCTCTGCCCAATTTTGAAATGAAATTGGTCTTCTTGGGCTTCCACCACTGGCTCTCGAAAATGCGGAGCAAATCAAGTGAAGAAGGCAGCCCTGGTGGCTCAGCGGTTTAGCGCCGCCTTCAGCCGAGGGCGTGATCCTGGAGACCCGGGATCGAGTCCCACATCAGGCTCCCTGCATGGAGCCTGCTTCTCCCTCTGCCTGTGTCTCTGCCTCTCTCTCTCTCTCTGTGTGTCTCATGAATGAATAAATAAAATATTAAAAAAAAAATCAAGTGAGGAGTCTTCTTTGCATAAGCCCTGCTGAGCTTGCAGCCAGCTCCACATCCCCTTGGAGGGCTGACCTTGCAGCTCCCACACCAACCCCCACCTGAGTGGGCAGTTCCTTTCTTGGGACTCCACCCAAGTGGAGTTACCTCACCTCCCCCAGGGAGCCTTCCCATACCACTCCTTCCTGAGGAGCAGGTGGTCTGGCTCTTCTGTCCTCCTGCTCCCGTCCCTGCTCCAGGAAGCACATATTTCTTCACTCAGCAGCTTCAGCTCCATTTCTGTTCTCACTGGGTGTTGGATAAAAAGCTGTCATATAAATGAATGGAGGACAGGAATCCATAGAGCACCTGTATCTCGGACAAACTCTGTCACTGCGGGCACACCGTGTGCCGGATCTGGGCCCACTGCCCTGAGCTGTGTAGTGGACGCGGAATCAGCTATACACGTCCTGCACAACCAGGACTCACTCAGGTTGAGTGAGCACAACCTGCCCTGAGAAGGGGCCGCTCCAGCTGAGACCCCAAGGAGGACGATCCTCATGTGAAGGGGGCAGGCAGCAGAACTCCAGGAATAGTGGCTACAAAGATCTTGAGATGGAGCAAAACCAGGGTGACCCCCCCCCAAATTTATCAGAGGTCATGTGAAGGGCCCTAGCTTCTTCATTCAATCACTACTCACGGAGAGATGGTGTGCGCTGGCCCAGCGGTGGCTGTGGGTCCAGGTACCCCGGGTCAGGAAACTGGCCCCAGCACTGCCCCCAAAGGGCTTAGAGGCCAGTGGGGATGATCAGGTGATTAAAGATATACACATCAGGAAAGGCTTCCTGCCTGTGTGCCCTGACCTCATGAATTCGGTGATTGATCCATTGAATCATGGTTTCACGGACTCACAGGCTGATTTCTTAATACAGTGGATGGTTTGTTCATTCATTCATCTAACAAATCTTGATTGTGGCCTTCTGTGAACCAGGCTCTGTGCTGGGCTCTGGGGAATGGCCATGATCAAGAGATACAGCAACTTGACTCTTGAAGGATACCCTCTAGAGGGACAAGACAAATGCTACCGACATGGGGGTAAAAATCAAACCGGGCCCTGAGATAGAGCCGAGCATTCAGTTGGGGCCGATCCTGGTCCAGGGAGGACCCACTCACGCAGGCGCAGGTGTGAAGGAGAGGCAGGAGGCAACCCCCACAAGGATCAGAGGATCAGCCCGTGGAAAGGCCCAGCACCAGAGTGAGCTTGGCATGTTCGGGAAGCCCGCTCTCCAGGGCCGTCTGCCTGCTGAACATGTGTCTTGTCCACAACAAATCACCCCTTAATTTGAAGGGGCTGCCAATGAAGACGTGCCCCGCCTCCGGCCACACACGGTGCCTTCGTCTTCCTGCAAACCGGCAAAAGCAGCCTCCCCGGCTGGCACAGCCTCCTCCCGGGTAGGCCTGCGGAGCTGGCGGCTGTGTGGCAGGAGAACAGGGCCACATTGTGAGCTTTCCACAGGACGCCGTGGGCAAACAGAAGGGCGGGCAGGCTGGGCGCTCAGAAGCTCATTGAGCCCGCAATCGCCCGGCCAAGAGCGCAGCCAGGAAGAAACAGGTCTTTATTAAGGGAAGGCCCGGCACGGCCTGAAACGGGGGGCATGCCAAGCCCATCCATCTGCAACCTCTGTGAGGCTGGGCTGGGAGGGCGGCGGGGCCGGACGCGGAGCCACGAGCCCCAGAGAACCAGCAAGTCTACCTTTATGGTCTGCAGGCAGCTCGCCTCCCGGGGAGGGATTCACACATGGACGCACATCTTCCTTTCCTGCACTTCCCTCCCCTGGGACCGAAAACGTGTTTTGAATTCCCACGTGAAGGACGGTGGTCCGGGAATGATGCCATGTGAGCCTCCGTGCGCCTCGACATCTCAGCTCAATTGCTCTCCACGATCCCTAGGAATAGGTGCCCCTAGGAATCAACTGGGGCCAGAGCATACCAGTGACTTGGCCAGGGTCCGAGGAGTAAATAATGGAATAGGGATGGAACTGAGTCTGCCCAGCCCCAGGCCTGTGCATTTCACCATCGGTGTGTGTGTGTGTGTGTGTGTGTGTGTGTGTGTGTTGTCTGACCATTCCAGGGCCAATCCAGAAGCTTGACCTGATCGGGACACTCAGGGCGAGCTGGCTTTGGGAACAGCCAGGCTTACTTAGAGCAACTTTTGGGGAAATAAGCCCCAAGGTGCCCTCTGCCAATGCAGGAGTGCTCTTCAGGCTGTGGCATTTCTTTCATGGGATCAGGGCCTCAGGGAGCTGGGTCAGTCCCTGGACGGCTGGTGGGCAGGAAAAGTAGCAGAGGCCCAGAGACAAGGAAGGAGCAGTGGGGGGATACAGGCAGGGAAGTTCAGGGGCCTGCTGAACCTCTCTGCCCCACAGCAAGACCCACCTGCCTGGGGAAGGGGGGCCCAAGGTTTATGGGGCTATAACCTCCTCACCGCTCACCCACCTCCAACCAGAACCCTCCCAACTCTTCCTCCCCAGTGTGGTCCCCAGAGGATCTCAATCAAATCTGCTCCACCTCTCCCCTCCTTTAGGCTTCTCCGGGGACAGATTCCAAGGCTGCAGGACCTGCCCTGTCTCTGCCCTCACCCCCTGCCTCACCCGTCTTTGGACTTGGCCCGCTAACAGAGCTCTGCCAGCACACTGGGTTCACACCTCTGGGCCCTTGCCCCTGCGGTTACTCTGCTGGAATCCTTCCCCTGACTGCTCCTCTGGCAAGTTCTCTTTTTTTTTTTTTTTTTTTTTTTCTGGCAAGTTTTCTTTCTCTTTCTTTCTTTCTTTCTTTCTTTCTTTCTTTCTTTCTTTCTTCTTTCTTTTCTTTCTTTCTTTCCTTCTTTCTTTCTTTCTTTCTTTCTTTCTCTTTCTTTCTTTCGATTTTATTTATTTATTCATGAGAGATAGAGATTCAGAGACAGAGAGAGGCAGAGACACAGGCAGAGACAGCAGCAGGCTCCATGTGGGGAGCCCGACCTGGGACTTGATCCCAGGTCTCCAGGGTCAGGCCCATGGGCTGAAGGTGGCGCTAAACCACTGAGCCACCCAGGCTGCCCTCTGGCAGGTGTTCTACCCTCTGCCAAGGCTCTGGGCCTCCAGCCCCTGTGCTTCCCCTGCCCAGCGCTTGTCACAGGGGGGTTGATAACTCATCCATCCCACTACCAGCCATTCCCCATTCAAGGGTAGGGTGGCGGGTCCCATTATTCTGGCTATGGGGCAAATTACCCAAAGACTTCCTGAAACAAAGATTTGTTAACAGATTCCAGGGGTGGGGGATTTGGGCTCATCTCTGCCCCACGTCATCTGGGGCCTCATCAAGAATCATCTGAGGGTTCATTCATGTGGGGCAGTTGATACTGGCTGTCCCCATGGGCGCCTCCCCATGTGGTCCTTCTGTGTCAGCTAATTTGGGCTTCCTCACAGCATGGCAGCCAGCTTCCCTCAGAGTGAGCATCCACGGAGATGGAGGCAAGTAGAGGGTGGACCCAAACGGAGAGACTGCTTGGTGGGAAATGTGTCTGGGGCACCATGTAAGGAGTGAGGGTAGGACCAGGGTTTATTTCAGGCGATTCAGGTGCCACCCAGTCCAGCAGCCCTGAGCCCAGTGCAAGACCAGCCGCCAGCTCTGGAGAAGTGACCAGAGGCTGGATGTCTGGGGACACATGGCCTGAGAACACGCACTGGCATCTGGGAAATGGAGTGATGGGTCCTGCCCCTCCTAGGGCATGTGGGCAGATTCTTGAACCTTGGCAGGTCCGGCAGAGTGGGATCAGTGCACATTGGTGTGGACTTGCCCTGTCATTCAGGTGACCCCCTGTTGGTGACACCCTTAAAGATCTCTGGGGTCACTGGTGGCAGCTTGGCACTGACTGGACTTACTTGCTGAGTGCTACAGGGTACCTGGATGTAACTTCCTCTGAGTTTTCCAAGGTGGCTATGCAGTGACTCCCATGGTCCCTGGGATGAAGGCCACAGTCTTTAAAGTGGCTTCAGAGGCCCCTCCTGCTCCCTGTCTTACACTAGCCTCAAAGAGTCAAGGCCCCAGAGGCTCCTGCTACCTAGTCAACCATCAACAGAGCAAGATGCCCATGCTCTGCAGGCTTGCAAGAGTCAGACCAACGGCCCACCTGCAGGTTCTTGCTCCTGTCTCATATTGGCCTTTAAAAAAAAAAAAGGTAAATTTTCATATGCTTAACTGATTTTTCACTAGTTCATTTTACAATGATGACTTCACTGTACTGTGTGCTCTCCAAATCCATCTCTGCTCTGTGTGTTTGCACATGCTGTTCCCTCTGCCTGGAGGGTGCTTCCTCTCCCATTTCTCTCTGGAAAGCTTTGACTCACCCTGTAATGTTTAGTTCAGCTATCACTCCCTCCAGGGAGCCATCCCAGACTACCTACCCCTACTCCAGACCTCACATAGAATGCCAAGATTTCTTCTTGTGATGACTAAGATGACTCTTCAGCACACTCTTCCTCAGCGTCCCTTGAAGTCAGGGCCTGGGTCTTACTGGCCAGTGTGCCCAGTGCACATTACACACCCCAAACAGTGTTTGTTGAATGAATCAGTAAAGGATGCGTTTTAAATGAAGCCATCTAGTCTGGTCCAATTTCCATCTCTACCACTTTCAGTCTATGTGATCTTGGATAGTTTTCTTGACTTCTTTGGGCCTCTCATCTCAAAGTCTGGGAGAGTCTGAAAGCTATGTGTGTCTGCCAGCAGTTGTCCATGTGTCTCCATCTAGCAGTGACTTTTTCTTTGTGGCTGTTCTCACCAGATACCGAGACTGGGAGAAATAGAAGAAAGCACGACATACAATGGGTAACCTGGGACGAAGAGCCAGCATGAGGGGTGGAGGGGGAGCATGTGCCACGGTGAGGGGCGAGGGGCATGGCCTTGAGTGGGTTTCCTCCCTCTGCCTGGCCTTGGTTTTCTCATATGTAACAAGATGGAGGTGAGCTGAAATTTGAAGCCACATAGGCTGGCCCCTGACCAGGCACTAGTGGCTTCACCCCCGCTACCTCCTTCTTCGCTCTCTGCCTTCTCAGGAGATCCAGCCACCCCTCCACCCCGCTGACACCTCCTATAGCCCCCACACTCCTGTCTTGGGATTGAGTGAAGTGTGTCTCACACACATGCACACACAGGCATGCATGTACACATATCTCCACCTGAGTGTGGTTTTCTGTACTCTCTCTTCATGTGAGGGTCATGTTCTCCAGTCACTGCCCCAGATTTATCCAGCCAAAGTCAAGACAAGTGACTAGGAAGTGGAATCCCCACAAATAAAATCCTTAACACCTGATACCAGAGACTTCCTTCCCTGTCTTCACTCCTAAACCTCACGGAGAGACACCAGGTGCCATGCCTGTTGCTGCCTCAGGGCCTTTGCAATTGTTGTTCCCTTGTGCATTAGCTGTTCTTCCCCTCATCACAGTCTGGCCGCCTCCCTCTCCTGGTTCAGGTCTCAGCATGGATGACACCTGCTACCAAAGATCCTCTCCATCCCAGGCCATCCTGGGAGTGGGAATGGGGAGTGTCCCACATGGGGAACGGGATGGCACAGTCGCAGGTGGGTGTGTGCTGGAGTGGCTTTCTGGGGCACACAGGGCATCTCTGCTCACAGCCAGATTAGAAGCGAATGACATCTCTGTGCTTCTGCTTCCCAACTGAAAGCTGGGTACTCACCCAGCGGGGCTGAGCAAGAGAATGTGAGCAGGGGGCACAGCACAAGGCCGAGTCTGCACTGACTGGGGCTGCAGAGACAGGTTGCCTGGGGCTCACGGCCCAGGGTCCTGCTGCCTGGAGCACAGCACTCAGGCTGTGGGAGCCAGGAAGCCAGGGGGTTCAGGAAATGGGTCGAGGCCTCTTCCCTAGATGGGAAGACAGACAGTGTCAAGAACAAAAGGAACAGCCCTGCAATGAGACCACCTAGGCTCATCTCAAGGACATTAGGCTGTGTGAACAAAGCCAGTCTCAGATTACATGCTGGATGATTCCATTTATATACCGCTCTTGAAATTTTAAAAATATATCTAGTCATACCGAGAGTGAGTGGGTCAGTGGTGGCCAGGGGTTGGAGTGGGGAAGGGGTGACCAGCAGGCAGAGAGCACAAGGGAGTTCTCTGGGAAGATGGAACAGATCTGTACCTGGGGCGGTGGTTACAGAGAACTAGGTACAAAGGGGAAAAGCGAGTGCCCCCAAGGGCAGGAGGAATCCGAATAAGGGCTGCAGTTCAGTTAGTGGATGGTGCCAACGTCAATTTCCTGGGTCGATCATTGCACAGCGGTTATGTAAGACGTGTCACCGAGGGGAGCTGGCTGAAGGGCACACGTGAGCTCCCTGAACTATTTTTGCAATCTCCATGCAAGCCTAAAACTATTTCAAAATAAAAAAGTGTTTTTTTAAAAAGATTTATTTATTTGACAGGGACAGAGAGAGAGAGAGAACACAAGCAGGGGGAGCGGCAGGCACAGGGGGAGGGAGAAACAGGATCCCCGCTGAGCAGGGAGCCTGACGTGGGGCTCCATCCCCAGACCCTGGGATCATGACCTGAGCTGAAGGCTCAACCGACTAAGTCCCCCAAGCACCCCTAAAGACAGCTTTAAAAATGAAAAACACTGAGACGACCTCATCTAATAACAGCAGAGTGCACATTCTTCTCAGGCTCCTGTGGAACATTTGCCGGAGCCACGTTATGTTTAAAAGAATGGCATCTGGGATCCCTGGGTGGCGCAGCGATTTAGCGCCTGCCTTTGGCCCAGAGCGCTATCCTGGAGACCCGGGATCGAATCCCACGTCGGGCTCCTGGTGCATGGAGCCTGCTTCTCCCTCTGCCTATGTCTCTGCCTCTCTCTCTCTCTCTCTGTGTGTGTGACTATCATAAATTAAAAAAAAAAAAAAAAGAAAGAAAAAGAATGGCATCGATGCAGTGTGTACTCTCAGACCACAGTGGAAGTAAGCTAGAAAATCTTAATGGAGAGATAGTTGAAAAACCCCAGATTCTTGGAGATCAAACAACAGTCTTCTCTTTTTTTTTTTTAAGATTTATTTATTTATTCATGAGATACAGACTGAGAGAAAGAGGCAGAGACACAGGCAAAGGGAGAAGCAGGCTCCTCGCAGGGAGCCCGACGTGGGATTCGATCCTGCATCCCAGGATCACGACCTGAGCCAAAGGCTGGCGCCCAACCACTGAGCCACCCAGGTGTCCCAAACAATAGTCTTCTCAACACAGGAGTAAAATAAGAAATCAAGAGGAACTTGAAAATATTTGAACTGGGTAAAACTAAAAACACAACTTATATAAATTGTAGCAAAAGCAGTTCTTAGAGGGAGGCTGGTACCATTCAACTCATAAATTAGAAAAGCAGAAAAATGGGGTGCGGGTAGCTCAGTCGGTTAAGCATCTGACTCTTGATTTTGGCCCAGGTCATGATCCCAAGGCACTGGGATTGAGCCCCACATCGTTGTCGGGTTCCTTGGTCAGCGGGGAGTCTGCTTCTCCCTCTTCCTCTGGCCACCCATCCCGCTCCTGCTCTCCCTGTCAAATAAATAAATAAGATCTTAAAAAGAAAAAAGGGGATCCCTGGGTGGCTCAGCGGTTTAGCGCCTGCCTTTGGCCCGGGGCGCGGTCCTGGAGTCTTGGGATCGAGTCCCACGTCAGGCTCCTGGCATGGAGCCTGCTTCTCCCTACTCCTGTGTTTCTGCCTCTCTCTCTCTCTCTATCATAAATAAATAAGTAAATAAATCTTAAAAAAAAAAGATCTTAAAAAGAAAAAAGAAAAAAGAAGAATAGCAAATTTTTTAAAAAAGATTTTATTTATTTATTCATGAGAGACACAGAGAGAGAGGCAGAGACGCAGGCAGAGGGAGAAGCAGGCTCCATGCAAGGAGCCTGATGTGGGACTCAATCCGGGGACTCCAGGATCATGCCCTGGGCCAAAGGCAGGTGCCAAACCGCTGAGCCACCCAGGGATCCCCAAGAAGAGCAAATTCAATCCAAAATCGACAAAAGGAAACCCATCTACCCTGAGAAGGCCCTGCTCCAATCTCACTGGTCTTGCACAATGTATTAAGAATTTCCAGGGGCATGTTCCCCATGTGGCTGCAGTGGATATGGGGTTGTCCATGTGGGCAAGAGCTTCTCCACATGCCCTCCCGCCTACCGTCAGGAAGGCAGCCAGAGCAGCCAGCTGTTGCGACCATTGCCATGGCACACCGGGCTGAATCCGCCCAGGGGTGGTGGCTATAATTCAGTAACTCTGCCACTAAGAAATGGTGCCTGAGGCTCACACCCAGCACCCCTACTGGGGGGAAGGAAGGGTGGGCAGGAGGCTTGATGGTGAACCAAGAACACAGGGGGATGGGGTGCTGACTGCAATTCTCACTGCTGGAATGTTCTCCACCCCCTCGCCACCTTGCATCTGCTAAGATGGCCATTATAAACTAATAATTAGAAGGGTTGGTGAAGATGTGGGGAAATCGAAACCCTGTGCATTGTTGATGGGAGTGTAAAAGATGGTGCAAGCGCTGTGGAAAACAGTGTGGAGGCTCCTCAAAAAGTTAAAATTAGAACTATTGGGCAGCCTGGATTGCTCAGTGGTTTAGCACTGGCTTCAGCTCAGGGCGTGATCCTGGAGACCTGGGATCGAGTCCAGCTCAGGTTCCCCACAGGGAGCCTGCTTCTCCCTCTGCTTGTGTCTCTGCCCCTCTGTGTGTGTGTGTGTCTCTCATGAATAAATAAATAAAATCTTAAAAAAAAAATAGAACTGCCATAATGATCCAGCAATCTCACTCCTGGGTATTTACTGAAAAAAGTTGGAAGCAGGGTTTCAGAGAGATATTTATACCCCCACGTTCAAAGCAGTGTTATTCACAGCAGCCAAAAGGTGGAAGCAACCCAAGTGCCCATCAGCAGATGGATGGATGAACACAATGTAGTCCAGACACACAATGGGATATTATCCGATGTTGAACAGGAAGCACATTCTGACACCTGCTACCACATGGATGAACCTGGAAGACACTGTTCCCTGCAAAAGAACCCTGTCACAAAAAGACAAACACTGTAGCACTGCAGTCACATAAGGTGCTGAAAGCAGTCAGGTTCACAGAGGCAGAAAGCAGGTGGTAGGTGCCTGGGCTGGGTGGGGGGTGGGGGTGCGGATTAGTATTTCATGGGGACAGAGTGTGAATCTTGCAAGGACAGAATTTTAGGGATGGACAGTGGTGGCGGCTGCACAACAGCATGAATGTGCTAAACAGCACGCAACTGGACACACAAAAAATGGTTAAGATGGTAAATATATGTTACATGTTATTTTATCAGCAATTCTTTTCAAAAGAATAAAAACAATGATTGAACTAAAACAATCAATTAAGGGGACCCTGGGTGGTTCAGTCGGTGAGACAACTACCTTTGGGCTCAGGTCATGATCCTGGGGTCTTGAGATCAAGCCCAAGAGTCAGGCTCCCTGCTCGGCTGCTTCTCCCTCTCCCTCTGCTCCTCCCCCTGCTCATGCTCTCTCTCCCTCTGTCTCTCTCTCTCAATCAAATAAATAAATAAAATCTTGGGGACGCCTGGATGGCTCAGCATTTGAGCGTCTGCCTTCGGCTCGGGGCGTGATTCTGGATCCAGGGATCAAGTCCCACATCTGGCTCCCTGCATGGAGCCTGCTCCTCCCTCTGCCCGTGTCTCTGCCTCTGTGTGTGTGTGTGTGTGTGTCTCTCATGAATAAATAAATACAATCTTTAAAAAAAAATAAAATCTTAAAAAAATAAATAAAGCAAGAAAGAAGACAAGAACACTTAGGTTTCCAACTTAACCATCTTGCAAAGCAGTAGTGCTGCTGGCACGGGGGACTCCGCTTGTGCCAGCTACTCTTAATTTCTGCCTCCCAGCCTGGGACCTCCCAGCCCTGGATCTCCCACCCAGCAGACTCTTCCCTCAGTGAGCAGAGTCCCAGGCAACAATATACTGTCACGAAAGCCCACCTGGGAGCAGTGACAGGGACTTTGTGTGTGTTGGGACAGCAGTCTGCCTTTTTCTCCCCTCCGAGAAAACTGCAATAGGTCTCCTGGTTTTGGCAGGACCGGGAACTGGATTCCGGGGGACATATGAGCTGCAGGCTCCTCCTTGCCCACCGCCTGCCCATCCTCCAGTGTGCGTCTTCCGTGCATCCCTCACACTGGGAGGGCCTGCTCTGGGCCAGCCCTTGGGCCGGGCACCCCGGACTCAGGGGCGCCCCAAGCCGACAAAGGCCAAGCTCCCGGCCCGCCGTAATGGGGAAACAGGCAGACAGACGGACAGGCGCATCAACAAAGGAGCCTGCTCATTCTGGGTGCAGAACAGACGCAGAGGACGGCAAACAGGGTGAGGGACGGGGCAGGGCCACTGTATGCCCCCCTGCCCCTGCCCCACACTGTATGTGCCCCCTGCCCACTGGCGGCTCCTAGCCCACCTCCCGCCACGCACCCCGGGCCAGAAGAGCAGCCTTGAGGTGTTGCCGCGGCCCCCCCACTGCGGGCCCCCCGGGAGGGACCGGGCCTGAGGGCTCTGATCCTGCAGCTTCCAGGGCCCACGGCCCGACCCGGGGTCGCAGCTGCGGAAGGCGGGGCGGGACCGGCCGCTTGCAGGGCGGCCTTTCTCGCTGCGGCGGCGCCCCCTGCCGGGAAGGCGCGGCTCCTGCAGCTCCCCGGCCAGCCTCCTGCGCGGTCCCGGTGCCGGTGCCGGTGCCGGTGCCGGTCCCGCAGGAGGGGCCTGGGCCGGGCCTGGGACGCGCCCGGGAGCTCCGGCCTCCAGCCTCCGCCTCCAGCCTCGGCCGGGCCCACCCGACGCCCCACGGGCTCGCCTCCCTCGGGGATGAAGACACAAAGGGGAATCTCTCATTCTAAGATGCATTCCCTTCCCTATGGCTGGAGCTAACCGTGGAGGTCCGCTTTGGAAAGGGATTTTTAACCTTTTGGCACATGAAGCAGTCTCTTCAGAAAGATAGTTCTGGGGGGCCCTAGGGGGCTCAGTTGAAGAGTCTGCCTTCGGCTGGGGTCATGACCCTGGGGTCCTGGGATCCAGTCCTGCATCAGCCTACCAGCTCAGTGGCGTCAGCTTCTCCCTCTCCCGCTTTCTCTGCTCATTTCTCTCTCAAATAAATGAATAAAAGAGAGAGAGAAAAAAAGAAAAGGTAGTTCTGGAAGTTCTCTATCAACATCCCTGGGGCACAATGGACAAGTGGCCCTCTTAGAGCGCCCAGGAAAGCTTGCACCAAATTAACAAATTCAATCCTGAGCCTACCTGAACCTGGGATTGGACCGAGTGGCCATCTGACCCGCTCACCTGCTGGCCCATCAGGCTCTTGAAGAAGAAAAATCAGGTCTTATTTTCCTTGGTGTCTTCAGTCCTCCTTGGGTGCTCCAGTTCCCAGAAGACACTTGACTGAATTACTGTATTCACCTTTCTGCCTCCTGATCCTTGTGGGGCACCCGGTTTTTGCCTGGCCATTGGTTCACTCTGGAGGCCTGAGGGATGTTACTGCTGTCAGTACAGCCTCCGGCAGCAGGCCTGATGGAGCCCACACCTGCCAGAGGGAGGGGGTGCAGACCATGCTCTCTCTCAGGATTGAGATTCTGGAGGGGTGTGAGCAAGGGGAGAGAGGAGGCCCAAGTCAAGGTCACTGCAGGGGTGGGAGCCAGATCCTGTAGGGTGTGGCAGGCCATAGAACAGAATTCAGATCTCATTCTAATGTCTCCAGAAGCCAATAGTAGGGGGCATCCCTGGGTGGTTCAGCGGTTTAGCGCCTGCCTTTGTCCTGTATCAGGCTCCCAGCATGCAGCCTGCTTCTCCCTCTGCCTCTCTCTGTTTCTCTCATGAATAAATAAAATCTTTTAAAAAAAGAGAGAAGCTAATGATGGTATTAGGCAATCTATCTGGCCTGTGGTTTTTTGTTTTTTAGATTTTATTTATTCATTCATGAAAAACAAAGAGAGAGAGAGAGGCAAAAACATAGAGGGAGAAGCATGTTCTCTGCAGAGCCTGATGCAGGACCCCATCCCAGGACCCCAGGATCACGCCCTGAGCAAAAGACAGACGCTCAGCCAGAGCCACCCAGGCATCCCTGGCCTGTGGTTTTTAAAGACACCTCTAGGGATCCCTGGGTGGCACAGTGGTTTGGCGCCTGCCTTTGGCCCAGGGCGCGATCCTGGAGACCCGGGATCGAATCCCACATCGGGCTCCCGGTGCATGGAGCCTGCTTCTCCCTCTGCCTGTGTCTCTGCCCCTCTCTCTCTCTCTCTCTCTCTGTGACTATCATAAATAAATACAAATTAAAAAAAATAAATAAAGACACCTCTGGCTGCTGCTTACTGTGTGCAGAGTGGCTTGGAGAGGGGTTGAGGGAAGCAGAAAACCACTTAAGAAGCTGCTGAGCAGCCCAGGTGAGATGGGTTAACTGTGGTATGGGCATTTGGTGCATTTGGGATGTGTTCTGGGTGGTCCTTGTAGTCATACTGATGAGTTGGATGTCAGTTCTATTTTTTTTTGAGAGAGAGAGAGCGCACATGCGCGAGCGCACAAGCAGGGGGAGGGGTAGAGGGAGCCGGAGAAGCAAACTCCCCGCTGAGCAGGGAGTGTGACACGGGCTCTATCCCAGGATGCTGGGATCATGACCTGAGTTGAAGGCAGACACTCAACCAACTGAGCCCCGTTAGCTCTATTAACAAATCATTTTAAGCTGAAGTCCTTAGAAGATACTGCTGTGTGAGAGTCCATGAAGTTTTGTTTCTGATAAAGAAGGCGGGTCTCGAAGCAGGTAAGACCTAAGGTGGCCTCCAGCTGTTTGTGACTGTCTGAGGTCTGAAGACAGCTGGTGACCTGGCTCTCTCTCTGCTGTCCTGAGCCCAGCTCTCTCATTTGCTTTCACCAGCAGTGGGGAAAAAAACCTAACCAACTAATGCTTTCCCATGTGCTGCTCCTTTTGAGGCAGCCAAAGTAGTTTAAAATCTTAAATTCAGACCATTATTAGTTTGCTCTCGTTAGGTCTTTTGTTTCAAGAAATACCTGTTTATAAGTTTTATTTGCACACACCCTGCACATTTGTCTACATGTGGTCTGTGGCTGCTTGTGTACCACGAGGGTGTAGTTGGGAGACTGTGGAGCCTTGTGGTTCTTTCCATCTGGCCATTTAGGGATGTGACTAGCCTGTCCTAGTTCATACAGTTAGCAAGTTCACACCAGACTGATTCTACGAGCTGCACTTTTTGTTTTGTTTTGGGAGACAGTGAGTGAACCCAGGTAGGGAGCTCAAAGCAGGGCTCGATCTCAGGACCCTGGGACCATGACCTAAGCTGAAGGCAGACATTTAATGGACTGAGCCATCCAGGGAATCCCTGGGTGGCTCAGCGGTTTAGTGCCTGCCTTTGGCCCAGGGTGCGATCCTGGAGTCCTGGGATCGAGTCCCACGTCAGGCTCCTGGCATACGGCCTGCTTCTCCCTCCTCCTGTGTCTCTGCCTCTCTATATGTCTATCATAAATAAATAAATCTTGCAAAAAAAAAAAAAAAAGGACTGAGCCATCCACTTTTCTATCTGCACTTTTCCATTTACAGTGAATGGATCCACCTCCTTACACATGGTCCAAGACTCGTTTCTCAAAGTTCTGGCTAGGAGGAAAAGAAGCCACAAGGTACTGACTAGCTCATTAGTACCGTTTCATGAATGTTCATAAACTGGCTCCCGGATGCCCGAGGCTGCCCTTGGACTAGGTGGAGGTCCTATGGACTCCCAGACACTCTAAGCAGAGCTGTGCTCTATAAGCAGGTGTGAGAGTGAAGAACAGATGGACTCCAGTGAGACTGATGGGATACCTCCTCTCGAGGTTTATTAAACCCCATCCTTGTTTATTCTTCTATTAAGTGGGGGAGCTCCAGACCCAGCAGTAGAGATGGGTCTGCTGGGGTCACCCATGATGAAAACTAGTGTCCCCCCCAAATTTTATTGACTTATTAGAGTGAGAATGACCTTCCTTAAATCTCCAGTTGGTCAGGGGTAGTGGAGGAAGGAGCCAGGAGGTCTGAGGGTAGCAGTGCCAGAGCAGAGGTGTGCCTGGCTCCCCCAACCCTGGTTCTTGAGACAAAGGAGCTTCATTTGTCCCACACTATGCAAACCAGCTTCGAGTGCCCCATTCCAAACAAGGCCCTGCACTCTCTATTTAGAACCCTCAAGAACAAGTGACCACAAGAGTTTTCAGAACCCAAGGCTGCTTAGAGATAAGCTGCACATGTAATCATGTAAGTTGTCATCTAAACCAGGGCTTTTTTTTTTTTTTTAAGTTTGTATTTGGAGTGCCTGGCTGGCCCAGTTGGTACAGCATGCAGCTCCTGATCTCGGGGTTGTGGGTTCATGCCATGTTGGGTGTAGAGATTACTTAAAAATAAAATCTTAAATAAAATATTTATTAATTTTAAAGATTTTATTATTTGTTCATGAGAGACACAGAGAGAAAGAGAGGCAGAGACACAGGCAGAGGGACAAGCAGGCTTCATGCAGGGAGCCCGACGTGGGACTGGATCCCAGTCTCCAGGATCAGGCCCTGGGCTGAAGGCGGCGCTAAACTGCTGAGCCACCTGGGTTGCCCCATAAGTTTATTTTTTAGTAATCTCTATATCCAACGTGGGGATCAAACTCACAACCCCAAGATTAAGAACTGCACACTCTTCCCACCAAGCCAGCGAGGTGCTTCCAGGGCTTGTTTTTTAAAGTATTGTCAGAAAATGATATGTGGGGATCCCTGGGTGGCGCAGCGGTTTGGTGCCTGCCTTTGGCCCAGGGCGCGATCCTGGAGACCTGGGATCGAATCCCATGTCGGGCTCCTGGTGCATGGAGCCTGCTTCTCCCTCTGCCTATGTCTCTGCCTCTCTCTCTCTCTGTGCGACTATCATAAATTAATAAAAATTAAAAAAAGAAAATTATATGTGATTAACTTTAAAAAATGTCAAGCTGAATTTCATTCTTTTACTGGTTATTATACTTTAATTTTCTCAACCCAATTTACTTTATAGGTAATAAAAGTAAATAAGTACTATATGTTCCTAAAATAAAGTGTTACTCTTTAAAGTGTTACTTGTGAACTTAATGCTTTCTGGAATTTAGAGTTTTTATTATGCAGAGATTAAATCTCAGCTTCAAAATTCTAATTTTTTCATAATCTGCCCTAATTACTACCTGCTTTTTAATATTAACCACAATTTTATTTTATTTTTAAAGATTTTGCTTATTTGACAGAGAGCATGAGCAGGGGCAGTGGCAGGCAGAGGGAGACAGAGAAGCAGAGTCCCCGCTGAGCACGGAGCCTAATATGGAACTCAATCCTAGGACCCTGGGGCCAGGACCTGAGCCCAAGGCAGGTGCTTAACCAGTTGAGCCACCCAGGGTGCCCCTTTTAAAGAGCATTTTAGCTGGGGCACCTGGTTGGCTCAGTGGCTGAGCGTCTGCCTTTGGCTCAGGTCATGATCTTGGGGCCTGGGATGGAGTCCTGCTTCAGGCTCCCTGCAGGGAGCCTGCTTCTCCCTCTGCCTATGTCTCTGCCTTCCTCTCTGTCTCTCATGAATAAATACAAATCTTAAAAAAAGAGAGATTGTCCTTTATAAAAAAGGCATTTTAGCAACATGGATATTAGATAAGAAAGCTATTTTCAGGGGCAGCCTGGGTGGCTCAGTGGTTTACCGCTACCTTCAGCCCTTCAGCCCAGGGCGTGATCCTGGAGACCTGGGATGGAGTCCCACATCGGGCTCCCTGCATGGAGCCTGCTTCTCCCTCTGCCTCTCTCTGTCTCTCTCATGAATGAATAAATAAAATATTAAAAAAAAAAGGAAAGCTATTTTCATATTCAGTGACGTCATAGGGATATGCTAATGACTTCCCAGTGATGGCCAGTATTAAATGTAACTTACATGTGCTTTCAGCTTCTAAATTCAGAGATTCTTTGTCATCAATGAGCTTCCTGAATAAACACTGTAAATGTGCGATATGGAAGGTCCATGAAAGCTAAGCAGATTGCATTATCGGATTTATCATGATGTACACAGCTAAGGGAGGCTATACCTGCCCTGTCAACCTCTGAGATCTTCGATAAATGACACAAAAACACCCTAAGCTGGGTGCATAGTTGAGGTCTACTGTCTGGGAGGACCAATGGAGAATACAGATTAAGATTCAAATCAAGACCAAGACCTGTTGTAACTGCAAGATTCTATGCTGTCGGGTGAAAAAGACAAAAATCCTAACACTGGTCATTCACACGTGTGATTTAACTATTCACTTTGAGAGGAAAGAAACATAAAATTCTGTGAAATAGTAGCTGAGCCTTTTCACATTTTTCACATCCTCAAGGAGGTACTCCCAAGCCACTTTTCCTTATCCCTAAAATCATGAACAACAGGTGGATTTTCAAACAAACAAACAAACAAACAAAAAAGGGAATAAGTCCTTTTCAGAAGAAAAGCTTTTTCCGATAAAAGCTAGAATTTTTATTAATATTTAAGTTATAAGCCAAAATGTTAGCAACCACAGACGTTTGCCGTGGACAAATTAAGATTCTGAGGCCCCAGTGTCAAATTCAACTTCAGAATTAGCTGCAATAAATCAATACATCTTCTCAGAAAGTGTATGATCCTTCCGTTTACGACCCATGATGTGAAAAGCTTCATAGAACGTGAAATAACTTACCATCTACCCTGAAACTAAGCTACAGAAAATGGAATCGCCATTAGGATGGAAATAACAAGGCTCTGAAGCCCTCGGCAGTTCTTCTTAAGCGTATAAAATATAGAAACTCTGGAAAGGTGAACACTGTTGGTTGAGCTGTAAAACCCATAAAAAGAACGGTTGTGCCGCAGCGCCCCGATGAGCTGGTTCATTCAGCTTCCCCGACGACCCCCCGACCAGGCAGGCCTCGTTTCGGCTCGGGAGACACGGAAAACCACATGCAATCACGCAGGCGGCGAGGCACGCGGGTATGCAACAGGCAGCCCCCCGCCGGCCTGCCACCAGCACGTCCCCGGGACTTAACGCCCGAGGGCGCTCTCGGGCAGCGCCCCCGACCGGCGCCGTCCCGCGGACTCAGACCTGAGGTCTCTCGCTGCAGCAGGGGAAGTGGTCTTCGGTCCGGAACAGGACGGGCGGTTCGTAGGCGCCCGGTTGGGGCCTGCCGGAGGACGCCTTGTGGAAGAAGGAGGGCACGGCGATCGTGTGCAGCAGCTTCCGGAAGGCGCTGGGGAAAGCGCCCAGCTCGGCCTCCGCCCGGGCCACCTGCTCCTCCATCCTGGCCACGCTGGCGCCGATCATCGCCACGAAGGCCTCCAGCCGGTCGATCTTGCTGTACACCTGCCGCATCTCCGTGGCCTTGGCGTAGATGCGAGGCACGCCCTCGCTGACCACGTGGGACGAGTCCCCGCGCAGCATGTCCAGCATGCCCACGAACTCGTCCACCCTGGTGAGCAGGTCCTCCAGGCTGGCGTCCAGGGCCTCGACCTCGGGCCGCGCCCCGGCTCCGGGAAGCAGGCAGGCGGCGTAGCCCGCGGCGGCGCGGCGCAGCAGCGGCAGGTCGCGGCCGGGCGCGCCCGGCTCGGGGCCCTCGTCCTCCCACGGCCCCGAAGCGCTGCTGTGGCTCTGGGACACGTTGCCGCTGTCCCCGCTCCAGGCAGCTCCCTGGAGCTCGGCCTCCTCCTCGGCCGGCCCCTCGCGCGGCGACGCCCGACCGGCGGGACCACCCTCCATGGCCGGCTTCGGCCGGGCCGCCCGCCCCGCTTCCGGGCCCGGCCGTTCTCCTTCCGGCCCCTCCGCACGCATGCGCGCGCCGCCCCCCGCCTGGGCTTCCGCTCGCGGACGCGCGCGCGCCCGTCTCTC
Organism: Canis lupus baileyi; assembly: GCF_048164855.1. Classification (NCBI taxonomy): domain Eukaryota; kingdom Metazoa; phylum Chordata; class Mammalia; order Carnivora; family Canidae; genus Canis; species Canis lupus. The sequence continues at coordinate 60,328,450 of NC_132839.1, read as the reverse complement.
TCCCCGCCCCTGGGCGCTCGTGCACGCGCAGCGCTCGCAGGCAGGACTGTAGAATGTGAAGAGGTGACAGGACTGTGGTGAGAGGCGCACATCCTCAGCGCATCTTTTTTTTCTTTTAAGATTTTATTTTTATTTATTCATGAGAGACACGGAGGGAGACGCAGAGACCTAGGCAGTGGGAGAAGCAGGCTCCTGTGGGAAGCCTGATGTGGGACTGGAAGCAGGACTCTGGGATGACGACCTGAGCTCAACCCCTGAGCCACCCAGGTGCCCCCTCAGTGCATCTTTTGCATATGTTCACACAATCCTGTAACCTCCACCCGGATCAAGATACAGAACATGTCCAAGACCCATGAAGAGCATCCTATTATCCCTAGTTTATTCTTGCTGCTTATATCGAAATGAAAGAGGAGAAAAATAAAAGTATGGTCCCTGAAACCTTGCTATTCTTGGTGACTTTAAGAGTTCTCAGCTTCTGGGACGCCTGGGTGGCTCAGCGGTTTAGGACCTGCCTTTAGCACAGGGTATGATCCTGGAGTCCCAGAATCGAGTCCCACGTCGGGCTCCCTGCGTGGAGCCTGCTTCTCCCTCTGCCTGTGTCTCTGCTTCTCTCTCTCTCTCTCTCATGAATAAATAAATAAAATCTTTAAAAAAAAAAAGAGTTCTCATCTTCTTTCCATATTTTCCCCAACACTTGGTATTGTCAATATTTTCACTTTTAGGATGTATAGTGAGTACTATCTCATTGTGGTTTTGATTTGCATTTCCCTGTTGAATCGTGAACTTTAGTGCCTTTTTATATACTTACGGGCCCTGTGGATATTCTCTTCCGTGAAGTGCTGGCTCAAGTCTTGTCCATTTTTAAATTGAGCTATTTATCTTTTCCTTATTGACCTACAGAAGTTCTCAATACAGTTTGAATATGAGTCCTTTGTCATATATCTTCTCCCACTCTGTGGCTTGCATTTTCATTCTCTTAAATGATGTCTTCCGATGAACATGTGAGAATTTTAAGAAATTCCAATTCATCAAACCAGGAACATCTGAAGAGTGAAAGAGGACACTCAGGATACAAGATATAAAATCTTGGGCAAACTATATCATGTAATTATTATGGACTATAAAGATTATAAGATGATCATGAAGGATCATATGTCCAATGCTTACCCTAGTGCAACAGGTGGTAATTGACACCCAGAGATATGTATTTGAGTTAACCAACTTGTCCAAGGCAAGTAATTGGAGGGGCTAGGACCTAATGCAGGATGTGTCTGACTCCAATACCTTTGGCATCAAATAACCTCTATTCACTGTCATAATAGTTATAATACCATCACCACTTACATCTACTGGTGCTTTGGCATTTGCAAAACACTTTCCTGCACATCATCTCACTTATGCATCTTCCCACTGACAGAGATTCAGGCTGGGATCACTGGTCTTTATGAGACTGGAAAATCAAAGCTCTGATGTGTGGCACTGTGCAAACAGCATCCCTCCAAAGTACTGCTATTATGGCACCAGTTGAACAAGCCTGGAAACAGACTCCATCTACTCCACAATGGCATACTCTCGGTGCTCAATAACTTTTTAAGTGAATATTGAAACAACATTTACTGGGCCCATGCTGTTTTGCAGGTCCTGTAGGTGGTGGGGACTGAGACCAGAACCTGTCCTCAAGGAACCTCCAGTAGGCAGAGGCTCCTACATTTTCAGAAAGGAGGCCTTCTCTCTAAAACATTCCCTAAGGCCCTACTTGTGTCCAGGCTGCCAGGAGGGGTTAAGGACAGAGCTGAATCGGAAGTGGTCCTTTATCGTAGGTTGCTCACAGTCTGATGAAGTTGATGCAGGCAGGCTGGATCCAAGGATCCACAGAGGGTGCCCTGCAAGACCAACTTTGCACAGGACAGAAATGAGATGTGAACCGGAGAAAGTAAAAACAGAGTTTATTGAATAGTGTGAGTGACATAATAGCAGACAGCATGTCTAGGAGACTCAGAAAGGAAAGGAGAATGATGAGCCTATATTGGAAAGAAGTCTAGTATACATGTTCCTTCAGGAATCCAGGGTAGGGCCCGATCAAAAGCAAGTGGCAGGTGAATAATAGGTGTAATTCTATAAATCATTGAAGGTAGGGGTTATCGATGCCAGCATCAGCTAAGATTTCTTCAAAACTAACGCCCTGGAACATGTTTGCGATCTGCCTCCTTGTAGATGTTATCAGGTGTTTGGGGGCTTAGGACAAAAGTTCAGAGAAAGATTAACTTTCTTGTTTCCCCTTTGAAGTGGGAACATAGCTTCTTTGGTTAATTCAGATGCAAAATATAGACCAAGAGTAACTGTGACGTAGCAGAGAAATTGCAGAAATAGAGCCTTTCTAAAATGGACTCCCTTCAGCTCCCCTACCTCAAAGGGAGATAAAAAAAACTACTGACTAGAACCACCCAAGGCATCTGGAGAAACATCCCCCCAGAACAAAAATCTGGGAGGAAGGGGTGGGGATTATAGAGAAAAGGCCAGGTAGGATCCCTGGTTTTTGACTAAGGGCCTGTCTCAGAAGAGGGAGCATGTGCTGTAGGTAAGGGCAGCGACTGGAGACCCAAAATAGCTCAGGTTCAAATTCTGACCTAAGCATGATTTTAGCCAGTTTTTCATCTAACAGGTTCATTGTGAGGTGAAATGAATTAATCTCAACATTTTTAAAAAAGATTTTAAAAGTTTATTCATTCATAAGAGACGGGGGGGTGGGGGGCAGAGACACAGGCAGAGGGAGAAGCAGGCACCTGCAGGGAGCCCCAAGCAGGACTCCATCCCAGCACCCTGGGATCACGACTTGAGCCAAAGGCCTATACTCAACCACTGAGCCACCCACGTGTTCCTAATCTAAGCACTTAGAGCAGTAAACATCAGCCCATCTTATTCAAATTCAAGGGAGGGAGAATTGCTTTCACTTAAAAAAAATAAATAAATAAAGGGGCGCCTGGGTGGCTCAATTGGTAGAGCGTCTGCCTTCAGCTCAGGTCATGATCCCAGGGTCCCGGGATGGAGCCCCATCGGGCACCCAGCTCCGCAGGGAGCGTGTTTCTCTCTCTCTCTCTGCCTGCCTCTCCGTCTGCTTGTGCTCTGTCTCTCTCTGTTGAATAAATAAATAAAATCTTTTTTTAAAAAAAGAGAAGCAGGCTCCCCGTGGGAGCCCGATGCAGGACTCCATCCCAGGACCCGGACATCACGATCCCTAGTTAACCAAATAAATAAATAAATCTTGTCCAAGGCATTTAAATAATAAATAAATAAATAAAATCTTTTTAAATAAAATAAAGAAAAAGAAAAAGCCTAGGGATGCCCTAGCGGAGGAGGTAATCAAAGCACTACCAGGCTCCCAAAGGCTGACTGGAGAAGGGAGGCAGGGCAGGGCGCGGGAAGCAGGTGGTGGAGGACGTGCGCGCGCCCGAGGCAGGGTCCCTCTGCGTGCGCGCACCCGCACACAGGAGTGGGCCCAGGTGTGGCCGTAAAGAGGCCGGGCCTTGTCGTGAAAGTGCCGCAAACACGCCCACCCCGGTGATGGCTGCAAGTACCCCCGCAGTGGCCCGAGTAAACAGCTTCCGCTTCCGGGGTGGTGGTCCTATTGTAGGGGTGAAGGCGAAGCCTCAGTCCTACTGTGTCATAAATTGGGCAGTGGGAGCAAAGTTGAGGTCAAGAGGAAAATGAGTGCGTGCTACCTTGGCTAGGTGTTCATGATTTTTGAGGCTTCCCCCAACCTCCGCTGGTCATTAGAGAAAAATTAGAATAACTTCAGGTTCGTCTTTGGAAAACTGAAAAGCCCCTTCCAAAGGGACAGCTGCTGGAGGTAGAGCCGCCTAGGCGCTAAGGAGGGTGGTGCTGGGGAGACCAAAGAAAATCTGGCCCATGGAGCAGAATAGGGGAGGGTGAGAACACAGGGAAAGAAACGGAGAAGTGTGAAGCTGTAGGCCTTTGCCGGAAATGCCCAGGTTCTTCTAGAAGACAGATGCGTCGGAGGACCTAGTCTGAAAGAAGTGACATTCTTGTGGGTAAGTTTTTTTTAGGTTTTTTTTTTTTTTTTTTTTTTTTTAAACACCACTCCAGAAATCTGAAACTCAGGGTCTTGATGGCAGATTTCTTCCAGTTGTGCTTTACCTTCACAGCTGATGGATTCTGGTCATCTGGTAGGGATGGGCTGCCCCCTCATGGATGCTGAAACAGCTTGTTGTTTACTCTGTTTTTTAATTCTGTCTTATTCTGTTAGTTTTTTTTTTTCTTTTTAAGATTTCATTACTTATTTATTTGAGAGAGGAGAGACAGAGATAGCACAACTGGGGAGGAGAGGAAGAAGCAGGCTGCCCACTGAGCAGGGAGCCCACTGAGGGCTCTATCCCAAGACCGTGAGATCATGACCTGAGCCAAAGGTGGACACTTCACCGACTGAGCCACCCAGGCACCCCTGTTTCTGTGGTTTTTAATCCACATGTAACAGTCTCCCTTAGGGCAGGAGAATTCGTCCCTTGGAAGCATAGTAAGTCAGTAAAAGACTGACTTGGAGCTTTTGCAGTGAAGCCAGATAGACTGTTCCTTGGTGTGGTACCACCCAGGAGAACAGGGGGCTCATGTTCCAAGTCCCAAACTGCCAATGGCTTACAAGTGAGGGTTTTTAAGGGCAAAATTTGGGGCGGGGGTCTGCTGACAAGGTGGACACAGTTGATGGATTGGAGGTAAAATCAAGTCGTGTTCACAGATGTTACTTAGTTATTCTGGTCCCATGGAGGTCAGTCTGTTTGCTCTCGAGAGACTTGGAATCTAAGAAATGTCTTTATTTCTTATGTTGGAGATTTTGGATTAAGTACATCTGGTAATTCTGTAGTTAGGATAGTGTTGATCAACTGCTTGTATGTGCATAAACTAGTGGGGTTGCATCCTTCACGTTCCTTTGAATGATCAGCAAGCATTCCAGCTCTTGGACCTGGGTCTGTGTGTTTCCTGGCCCGTCCAGCTGTGCCTGGGGACGATAAGACCTCTAATGTTTGTCCTTTGATCTGACCTAACAAGATGGGTGCTGGCATCAGCTGGTGACCCTGATGTGGGTTTAGATCGTCCAGTGTATTTGATTCCTGAAGAATAACTGTATGGGAAATACTCTCATAATGGAAATGGGGCTTAATGCAGAGTTGTTTCAGTGGCCACGTTCGTTCTTGTTACTTTGCTGTGTTCAAAATGTTGGGCGTGGCCAACATTGTGTTTTGCTGGTGCTATGTGACCTGATTGTCGTCTGGAACTTTGGGACATCTGTAGATGTGGGGCCAGAATCTTCTACCTGTGGAGGTGCCTGGAAGGCACTGCTTGGGTGTGGCTGGTGCCCAGTGTTGGGGTGAGACTGCTTTGGGGAGCACTGGGAAAAACTGGGAGGCAGTTGGAAGATGGTTGGGTGTGTATTTTGGAACTTTGATTCCTGTGAGACACAGGAATAGAGCTATGTCTTGTGGCATATCGTCTGGTGTATGTGGTATCACCCGTCAGGTGAGTTTATCTAGACAACATCGCTGGCCCCAAATAAAAGTTGGAATAGAGGGATCCCTGGGTGGCTCAATGGTTTAGCGCCTGCCTTCAGCCCAGGGCGTGATCCTGGAGTCCCCGGGGTCGAGTCCCACATCGGGCTCCCTGCATGGAGCCTGCTTCTCCCTCTGCCTGTGTCTCTGCCTCTCTCTCTCTCTCTCTCTGTGTGTCTCTAATGAATGAATAAATATAATCTTTAAAAAAAAAGTTGGAATAGAGAATGATGGGATACGCTTCACTGTCGGAATGCCCTCAGTTAACAAGGGTTTTGAGTATCAAATCAAACAGACCATCTACAAGTAGCCTGGGGACACTGGAGAGAGGAAGAGGCATCGCCAGGACCCATAAAGTCCCTTCTAGTTTATCAGGATAGACCTGACCAAGATTTGAGATTGAAGTCAGACATGTGATAAATTAAGTGCTCATTCGCCTTGCAAAACAAAGATCTATAAAACACGTTTAAAAAAATGATTTTATTTATTCATTTTTTTTATTTATTCGTGAGAGAGACACAGAGGCAGAGACACAGGCAGAGGGAGAAGCAGACTCCATGCAGGGAGCCCAATGTGGGACTCCATCCCAGGACCCTGGGACCACACCCTGAGCCAAAGGCAGACGCTCAACCACTGAGCCACGCAGATGTCCCAAAAACCTTTTTTTAAAAGGTGACGTTCAGATGACCAAGGCCCCTGTGTGGGTTAATAAATTTCCTTTGAAATGGACACGCTCCTTTCAGTGCTGCTGCCCATCCACATGTGGGACCAAGTTGCTTGAAGTTTGGGTTCTCTGTGAGCCTGGAACTGTGAGAGAATTGCTCATGGCAGCTGCCGTGGGGATAATATGACAAAACACTCGGCTCTCAGCAGAGATGCCTGGTCCCAGCCCCTGCCCCTCATCATGCTAGAAAGTGTGTTTAGTCTCTCAGGGGGCATAACGTGCTTTCTTTCCAGCCGAGGCCAGGGATGTGGGAGCAGGAGGAGGGACTCAGCACTATGTGGAAGGGACTGGAACTTGCCCTAGAATGCGCAGTACAACTTCTGAGAGTAGAAGCCAGTGGGGGCATTAGAAGCTCAAGAACAATTGACCTGCAGCCCTGGGGGGGTTCATAGGGGCCTGTTGATGTGCATTGCAGGTTAGTTGCTCCATGATCTCTTAATTCCAGGAGTTGGCTGAAGAAGCACCTCTTTGGGATATTATGGACCTTGACTCAGGAAATTTAGTTATAAGTTGTGTCACTGATTTTTTTTTTTTAAGATTTTATTTATCTGTGTGAGAGAGAAAGGGGGGGAGAGAGAATGAGTGGGGTCAGGGGTAGAGGGAGGAGCAGACTCCTGTGGCCAGGGAGCCTGATGCGAGACTCGATCGCAGGACCCTGGGATCATGACCTGAACCAAAGACCAGACACTACGCACTGAGCCACCTAGGCGTCTCATTCATTCATTCATTCATTCATTCATTCATTCATTCATTCATTCAAAGATTTTATTTATTTATTCGAGAGAGAAAGAGAGAGAGAGAGAGGCAGAGACACTGGCAGAGGGAGAAGCAGGCTCCCTATGTGGAGCCCAATGCAGGACTCAATCCCAGGACCCCAGGATCATGCCCTGAGCTGAAGGCAGACTCAATTGCTGAGCCCCCCAGTGCCCCTCTAGGCGCCCCTTAGAAATAGATGCGTTGAGGGTGAAAAACTTGCTGCACTTGTGTGTGTGTGGTATATAGATGTACACAGTGTATGCATGTTTCCTCTTGATTAACTGACCACAGATTATATTTCTTCATTGGAGTACATTTCATCTCTTCATTATCCTAGGTCTTGATGCTAAGCCTCCTTCATGGTCAGAGCCCTAAGTCTTCCGAATCATTTTAAACCCTTGGCTCTAATGCAGAGCACTATAGTGACAGGCTGGTGGTCTTCATTCATGCTTGTGATGCAGAGTAACATAGAGGCATACAGGGCTTTGTGTGGATTTCCTATTTTAACTCATAAATTTTCCCCTAATTGGATTGCATGTCCGTGGAATTCAAACAACTTCTAAGTCAGCTAGAAAATTTGAATTGCCTTCTGTCAGCAGCTCTGAAATCATTTGTCATGGACGAGCCTGTCGTGCCCAAACTCTTTGCTCTGGAGTCTGAAATTCTGTGTTCTCTTCCAGAAAGCTTGGGAAATTCTCCAGCCACCACTTGCAGCAGCTGGCTTGTGATGCCTGAATCTTCACTCATGTTTTGTTGCGGTACTTCTCAGAGTTCTGTTTCTTCTGAGAACAGGTGATTATCCACTATCCACGTAGCTCACTAGGCCACCTTTCAAGTTTCTTGCTTACAGGTTGTCTTACCGGAGAGGCCCCCATGTTCCCTCTTTAAAAACAACACAGCCATCCCTGTTACTCTCTATGCTCCTTTATTTTTCTTCTCACTACCTGCCACATGATGATTAATTTGTGTATTGCCTGACCTCTCCCTATAGAATGTCAGTCCCTTGAAGACAGGAATTTTGTTTACTGCTAAATTCCTAGCACAAAGACCAATGCTTGATTGGCCATATGGTTGTACTCAATGCTCATTGAATGAATGTGTACCAATTTGGTATGTAAATTTAATTGTGGGGCACTTGGATGGCTTGGTTGATTGAGCATCTGACTCTTGACTTGACTCTTGGTTTCAGCTCAGATCATGATCTCTCAGTCATGGGATCCAGCCCTGAGTTGGACTTCATGCTGAGCACGGAGTCTGCTTGTCTCCCTCTCCCTCTCACTTGTATGCTCTTGTGTGCTCCCTTGCTCGCTCTTTCTCTCTCTCTCTCTCAAAAATAAATATATAAGTCTTTTAAAAAGGGCACCTGGGTGGCTCAGTGGTTGAGTGTCTGCCTTTGGCTCAGCTCATGATCCTGGGGTCCTGGGATCAAGTCCTGCATCAGGCTCCCTGCATGGATCCTGCTTTTCTCTCTGCCTGTGTCTCTGCCTCTCTGTGTGTGAATAAATAAATAATTTTTAAAAAATAAATCTTTAAAAAATATTGTGTCTGCTTACCAGGGCAAATAATTCAAACCAAAGTTTCTCAGCCAGAAACCAGTGTCCTTGATTCCTCCTTCCTCCTCAGCAATCTCTTCCCGCTTCCTCACTATCACTGACACACATCGATTCTTTGCCAGATTGTACCTTAGGTTCCCCCACCTCCCTCCAGTTGCCCTAGACCACTAGCACAGTGCTCTCCTAACTGGCCTCCCTGCTTGTTTTATTGCCAGTCCCTCTCCTTCACAGTTAGCAGCAGATTGGGCTACGTTGAGTCCCTGCTTATAACCATTTCCAAAATTCATTTTGCCGCACAAGTCTTTACTTATCGGTATTATTTACCTCCTACTATGTATCAGACACTGTTCTAGGCATTGGGGGCTGTGAACGGACATTCCAAAAGTTCTGCCCCTGGAACTTCATTCTAATGCTGGAGATAATGGTAAGCAGGAGAAATTGGTAGCATGTTACCTAGAGATGAGTGCTAAAGACATTCATTCATTCGAAATATGTAGTTAGTTCTTTCTTTCTGTTTTTGTTTTTGTTTTTTCCTATTTATTTATTTGCGAGAAGGAATATGCTGCAGGAAGGGGCTGGTGGGAGGGTCAGAGGGAGAGAGAAATTCTAGGATTCTGCACTGAGTGTGGAGCCTGACTCGGGGCTCAACGTGGGGCGTGATCTCACGACCCTGAGATCATGACCTGAGCAGAAACCAAGAGTCCACCCAGGCGCCCCATATATATTTCTCATATGTACAAGGATTTCTCCATCCCTCAGCGTGGGCTCACTCTGGTTTTCCTCTGTCACTACCCAGAAGTGAGCCCTCTCCCTCGTCCTCAAATGTTCACATTTAAGATGTTCATCTTCCTTGTGACTAGCCTTCCTCTTACCTCTTACAGACTCTAACTCCTCCTTCTGTCAATGTCTGCTGTCTGGACACAGCCTCTGCAGCTTCAGGGTGTGGGGTCTTCACACTCCACTCCCTGCGTGAGGGCACAGAGAATGTAGGTACTCGGTATGTGCAGGGCTGCAGTTTTGCCAGTTGGATGCAATTCTTAGAGTTGTGTGCATGTCTGTGAAGACAGTCGGTGCTTGTCATTTGTGATAAAGACACCATGAGCACTGAGTTAGCAAATATGGATCACTGCCTCTAAGGGATGAACAGGCTTAGGTTTCTGTCAAGGTCTGGCCACATTGTCATCAACCGAACAATACATAATCTAGTTTTGGGATGTCAGGGTGGCTCAGCGGTTGAGCATCTGCCTTCATCCCCAGGGTGTGATCCTGGAGTCCTGGGATTGAGTCCCGTATCGGGCTCCCTGCATGGAGCCTGCTTCTCCCTCTGCCTGTGTCTCTGCCTCTCTCTCTCTCTGTCTCTCTGTCTCTCATGAATAAATAAATTGAATCTTTAAAAAAAAATAACCTAGTTTTATGTGTGTTTGTGTTTGAAGATACCTTATTTAGCATATTTTTGATTCATTAATGTTGAACTCCCAGCCAACAGCACTGTAACCCACGCTTCATGGAATCTTATCTAACACACGTGTTTTCTCTGTAAGGCACTTCACTATTTTTGTGGTTAGAAATGCTGGGAAGAACTTCAGCACTTAGGCTTGGAGCCCATTTCAAACTGAAGTCACCAACAACCCCTCCACTTCCCAAATGCAGACTGTGAGAAAGACACTTGTACGAGGTGAGCAGAAACAAGAAGGCAGGGTTCCACGTCATTCTCCCTCAGCTGTACATGTCAGTGAGTGACCAGGAAAGCTCCACGAGTATTGATTTTGGGGCTACAAATATATTTTACTGAGTGGGCAAGTTTGTAAATATAAAATCACCAAATGAGGGCAGACTACACACTCAAACAGCCCGATGTAGATGTCTTGGTGAGGAATAGGGAGCCACAGTGGCCCAGGTCAGGGCTCAGCCTGGGCAGGGTGGAGAGGACATCCCTACAGAGGGGCAGCCTGGCATAGGGGTCAGAGCCCTCCAAGCAGGGTGAAGACATCTATGGAGTGTGGCTGGAGGGAGGGAAACCCAACCTGGGAAATGAAAACCCAGGCAGGGTTAGGAGTCCCCAAGGTGATCAGGGGTCAGAGCCCAAGTGGGGTGAGGGGAGCAGCCACACATGGGGACAACTCCGTGCAGCTTGTCAGAGCCTGAAGGGGGTAAGGAGGGCATCCAGAGAGGAGGCCAGACCTGTGATGTGACTCAGCCCAAGGGGTGAGACGGTGTGCATTCAGGGTCAGACTGGCACAAGGATCAGAGGCTTATCAGGGAAAAGTTTTCCATGCAGGAAAAGGGGTGCCAGCAGTGGGAGAGAAATATGAGAAAAGAATGCCAGAATGAACTCCGTGATATTGGATTGAAGTTAGAGGTATCTGAGTGAACTTTTGGTTCTGTGTATATATTATACAACGATGTAGAACCATAATGTGTGTATACGAATTAATGTACACACAAATATTCTCACATTCTGCCTATTGGAAGCAGCAGGAAGCAGTGACACCCCAGTAGTAATGAGCATTCCTGGCTCTCTGATCTTGGCTTTTTAATTTAATTTAATTTTTATTTATTATTTTTTAAAGATTTTATTTATTTGGGAGAGCACAAGCAGCGGAGGGGCAGAGGGAGAATTGGACTCCTCGCTAAGCAGGGAGTCTGATGCAGAGCTCAGTCCCAGGACCATGGGATCATGACCTGAGCTGAAGTCAGACACACAACCATCTGAGCCACGCAGGTGCCCTATTTTATTTTAGAGAGAGAGAGAGCACTCACATGTACACAGAAGGGAGGGACAGGGGACACAGAGGGAATGAATCCCAGACAGAATCCCTGCTGAGTGCGGAGCCTGATGGACCCTGACCTCACCACATGAGCCAAGACCATGAGTGCACCAAGCATCTGTAAGCCAAGATGCTTAACAGAATGCACCACCCAGGCGCCCCATCATCTTCCCTTCTAAATACTACTTTTCCACTAAAAGGAACTAGAAGTGCTTGGAGAAATGGTCAGTTCTAGAGCCAGGGCAGGGAGAGCATAAGATGTATCCAGATACCTTGCTGTGACAGAAAGCAAGGGGTGTTCAGACAAGGTTGGGATAGGTCAGAACACAGAGCGCAGCTTGAATGGGCCCCGCTGCCAAACGGGATGCAGTGTGGTCATCAGAACAGACAGTGGTGGTAACAGTGATAGTGCTTAAGAATCACTTCTTGCCAACTCAGACCTGAGTCATGAGGAAACATCAGATAAACTCAAATGGAAGGAAACTCTACAAAATAACAGCCTGTAATCATCGAAAGTGTCAAGGTCACGAAGGTCTGTGAAACTGGGGAACTGTTCCTGATTGAAGAAGACCAAACAGACACGAGAACTAAATGCAGCAGTGAGGCGTGTTTGCTATAAACGTGATCCTTTGCTTTATAAAAGATGCTGTTAGAACAATTGGCAAAACTTGAATGGGGTCTTGAGATGGGCTGGTGGTCGTGTGTCCATGTGCATTTCCTGATCTCAGTGGCTGCACTGTGATTCTGTAGGAGAGTGCCTTGTGGGGGACAGTCGTACTCAAGTACTCGGGCTGATGGATCATGTCAGCAGCTTATTCTCAGATCCTTCTGAAAAATTAAATTCTTTGTACTCTAACTTCTGTAAGCTTGTGATTTCCATAAGTTTCCAAATTTAGAACATTTCTAAAGTGATTAATAAAAGAACGCTAAAGACCTTTTTATTTTTTAAAAATACTTATTCAGGGGGATCCCTGGGTGGCTCAGCAGTTTAGCACCACCTTCGGCCCAGGGCCTGATCCTGGAGTCAGTCCCGGGATCGAGTCCCACATCCGGCTCCCTGCATGGAGCCTGCTTCTCCCTCTGCCTGTGTTCTCTGTTTCTCTCTCTCTCTCTCTGTATCTCTCATGAATGAATAAAATAAAATAAAATAAACCAAAAATATTTATTCATTTGAGAGACAGTGTGAGTGAGCATAGGGTGGAGGGTCAGAGGGAGAGAGAATCTTAAGCAGATTCTGTGCTGAGCCTGACATGGGGCTTGATCTCATGACCCTGAGATCACAACCTGAGCTGAAACCAAGAGTAAGATGCTCAACTGACTGAGCCACCCAGGTGCCCCAAGACCTTTTTAAAAGCTCAATGTTGGGATCCCTGGGTGGCACAGCGGTTTGGCGCCTGCCTTTGGCTCAGGGCGCGATCCTGGAGACCCGGGATCGAATCCCACGTCGGGCTCCCGGTGCATGGAGCCTGCTTCTCTGCCTGTCTCTCTGCCTCTCTCTCTCTATCATAAATTTAAATAAATAAATAAATAAAAGCTCAATGTTGTCTCTGAAATGTAGCCACCAGTCTCTATCTTTTACTCAGTATTTATCGTGAACAGCAGAAGGCAACCAGGTCTGTAAGCCAGCAATGTTTCTGAATTTGTCAGGAAGTTCTTTCTAGATTCATCCTTTTTTTTTAATTTTCCACATTTTCTTTCTTTTTTTTTAAGATTTTATTTATTTATTCATGAGAGACACACAGAGGCAGAGACCCAGAGGCAGAGGAAAAAGCAGGCCCCATGCAGGGAGCCGGACACGGGACTCAATCCCAGGTCTCCAGGACCAGGCCCTGGGCTGAAGGCGGTGCTAAACCGCTGAGCCACCTGGGCTGCCCCAGATTCATCCTTTTAAAAGTCTGCCTTTTTTCCTTTTGGTTAAGAATTACTAATAAAGTCACTACTGTTATTATATATGGTAATGTGTTATTATATATGGAATAGTTATTAAAATTATTAACTATTACAGTAACTATTGCTGTTGCACATTCTTTGCCTTCAAATAACGAATTTGAGAGCTTTATGGACGAAATCGGTCAGGGTTCCTAGGGGCACAGAAGCTGACCCGGGACAGGTAAGGCAGTTTCCAGGGCTCAGGAAGAGGTTCAGGGTGCCGCTTCCAGGAACAGCCCACACTGCAGAACTGGACGGAGAGGAACTTTGCCTTGCCTCTGAGCTCAGGACGGTTCAGTTCATCATGCCCGCTTCTGCCCCAACACCTTGCCTCTACCCTGCCTGAGTAGACCTGGCTCCTTGAACCCTCCCTTAGCATCACTAGCTCTTGTCAGACTAGGCACGGGTGACTCCGATTGGTGGGTTCCAGGTCATGTGACAACACTTGTTGCAGGAATCTGGTATTTTCAACCAGACCGGTTAGACAGACTTGTGGCCCAAGGTGCGTAAGCAATGAGGGGTGCAGATGTGGAACAGACAGAACGAAGGACAAGTATGCACCACAGGGTGGTTCTGGGGCTGATACTGGCTAAATGTGGCTTAAGCGCTGTGGTCTCGTATGTCCCGGAATCTGGGGGGGTCGCAGCCCTGGGGCATCAGGACCTCTGGGCTGGGGTCAGGGCGCCTGCTGGCTGCTTACCCAGGGCCCGTGCCGCCTCCCAGGGCTGCCCCAGCACGGCCGGGGGTGCGGCCGGGGGTTCTGCTCTGGTGGGAACGACTTCAAAGCCGAGGGGAGACCTCTGCTGCTGGTATTGCAAAGGTGATGGGCGCCTCAAAACCAGGTCCGGTTACCAGCCTTACACCCACGACCTCGACCTCACCTGGGGCGTGTTTCTAAACGTCCTTTCTATTTTTTTTTTTTTTTTTAAGATTTTACTTATTTATTCATGAGAGAGAGAGAGAGAGAGGCAGAGACACAGGCAGAGGGAGAAGCAGGCTCCACCATCCCAGGTCTCCAGGATCATACCCTGGGCCGAAGGCAGGTGCTAAACCGCTGCGCCACCCGGCGTCCTTTCTTTCTAAAGGCAGTGTCCCATGCTGCAAACGTGGTGGCAGGCAGCTAGAAAAACACGTGAGGGCCAGAGTTCAGCAGGGACTGTAGTCCTCACGGGTCATACATTTCTTTTTTCTTTCAAGATTTTATTAGACAGCGAGTGCATTGGCGGGAGCACGAATAGGGGAGAGGGGACAGGGGGAGGGACAAGCAGACTCCCTGTGCAGTGGGGAGCCCCTCCCATGACTGATCTCACCACCCTGGGATCATAACCCCAGCAGAGGTCAGACTCAACCGACTTAGCCACCAGGCACCCCTCCTGTCATTCAGTTCTTCTCTGTTACTGTGTTTTACAGCCTTTGTGGCAAAAACCGAAACCTCCAAACCTAGTATCAGTGCGTTAAAAAGCTGCGACTTGAAAATGCGTTTGGAGAAACGGGGTGGGGGTTTGAGGAGTGGCTGGCCTGCTGTCCCCCGGGCTTCCGAGGTTTGAGGAGTGGCTGTCCCGCTGTCCCCTGGGCTTCTGAGGGTCCAGCACAGGGTGGCACCCTCAGGGTGCTGACCCACCCGCAGAAGCAGGAGCGGGGCCTCGGTCTGCTGGAGCACGGGGAGCAGTCCGGAGGTAGCCCCCTACCCACTGACCCGCATCCTACCCTCTTCATCTCCCCCCTGGGCAGGAGCACGAAGTGACAAATCCACGGACTCATTGTGTTGGGGGTGGGGGCGCTGAAGGGGTCAGGAAATAATCCATTTCCACCAGACGGGGAGCTTTTCACAAGTATTTTACTGATGCTGGCCCAGAGGGTTCTGGAAGCCAGCCTG
Source organism: Canis lupus baileyi (assembly GCF_048164855.1). NCBI lineage: Eukaryota > Metazoa > Chordata > Mammalia > Carnivora > Canidae > Canis > Canis lupus. The sequence continues at coordinate 60,313,286 of NC_132839.1, read as the reverse complement.
CAGGGCATCAGGGGAGCCCCGCCCGCTCGAAGTACTGGTGGCAGGCGGCCGTGAGCGTGGCCACAAACACGATGAACTCGCTGAAGTCCACTTCGGCATCCCCGTTGGCATCCAGGTCCTTGAGCAGTTTGTCCACGGAGTCCCTGTCCCTTTTAGTCTAGAGACAGAGGCCGGGGTCAGCGCCACTGCTGGCAGGGTGGGATGGGGGTGAGGGCGTTGGGGGCACTGAGGCCCGAGTCCCGGGGCTCTGGGCAGTTGCGAGCTGCTGGGACCCACCCTTGGATCTAGGGCCGGTCAGAACTGCGTCATGCAGCTCAGGAGGCAGCGTGTGTCTCACTGGCCAGTTGGGGAGAGGGTGTCCTTTGGCCTGTTTTGATATGCTGTAGAGGGGGTACCCACCAGCTTTGCCGCGTCACCTCACCAGATCACATGGGGGCCTGTGCTCTACACCCTCCTAGGCAGTGAGCCTCTGATCCTCAGGGCCAGCCCGGACACAGGGAAATCTGGGGCTGCAGAGCCCCTGGGCACTGTGGTGTGTGGGGGGGTGGCAGGGAAAGTTGGGGCTACAGAGTTCCCCCTCCCCGGGTACCCCGGTAGGGGGGCAGTGGTGGGCAGGGTGTGTGTGTGTGCGTGTGCATGCCAAGGCTCTAGGCAGTCTACGGGAGTCTGCCCCAGTGTGCGGCCTCACCAAGGACCACCCTGTGCAGGGGTGTCCCTGGCCCAGTGCCCCACAGCCACCCACTGGGGCTCCTGAGGTTTGTAGCCAACAGCTCCCCCCCCCCCAGTATGGCAGCTCTGACTGCACCCCAGGCTGGGCTTCCGTGTCAGCTGGACCCCGGAGACGGCAGCCCTGAGCCCCTGCTCTTGCCAAGTTCCTTCGTTAGGATCCCCCCCTTAACCACTGGTTCTCAAATTGTGTTCCCAAGCCACTTGCCTCTGCCCCTCCTGCAATCCCCAAACTTTTGGTTTAAAATCCCCACGGGTTAGACTCAAACTTGGCAGTTTATCAGAGCATCTGTCCCCACGCCCAGTCCCCCACCCCCACCCCGGGCAGGGGCCTTCTGTGAGCACTGGAGTTTGAGACTCTGCTCTAAGTTCAAAAAGAAATTAAACTGCATCTCTAGAGTTTGACACACATCAGCTTTCAGCTCCTGCAAAGGGAAAAGGCTGAGAGAGGGAGAGTGTGTTGGGTGGGGATTTCTTGCCTCCACATTTCTGTATTTTTACATTTTCTACCAGAAACACGTATTTATAGTAGACAAAAACAAACTTCATTTAAAGAACTGTATCCTCACTGCCCTTACATATTGAAAGACTGTGTTTGAATTGAAGACTGAAACTTTTAGGCTTCCATTTTTAAGAATCAGCTCAGGGTAGACCCATTAGAGGGCAGTTAAGTGGGGTTTGGTGGGTTCCAGGGGAGCCAGGAGGGCGAGGGGAGAAGTGGGAAAGAAGGGAAGCTGGAGCTGAGAGCTCCCGGTCAGAGAGGAAGAGATGGATGGTGAGCAAGGGGAAAGGGAGAGGAGGGGAGGATGGAAGGGGAGGAAGTGAGGGAGGAGGGGACAGGAGAGCAGCTGGAGGGTGAAGAACTGAGAGGAGCATAGTGGGGAAAGGAGGAGCGGGAGCAGGAAGGGAGGAGGCAGAGGAGGGCGGGGCCTCTTTTTTGAGGTCCCCGGAGGAGGCCTCCCTTGGGCAGAAAAGTGCCAGGGTGGGACCTCCTCGCGTCTGTACCCCCGTCAGCCCCACTAACACCAGGCCCGGGAATGCTGGGAGGACGGCCAGAGCAGACGGGACAGCAGGAGTGGTTGTGGCCAGCAGCCTCAGAGGGGTGCAGCTGTGAGGGGCCAGCACACCCAACCTCACCGTGGGTCCTGGATCCCCCCCAGTCCTGCAGCCCAGTTCAGGCTGGCACCCTCTCCCCCTGGGCTCCCCCCCACTCTGGCAGCAAGTGAACTGCTGCTCCAACTCCAGGTTTCAAGGACTGACCCAGGAGCCACACCTGCTCCTGGCTCTCCCCCAGGGCAGCCGATCCATTCCTGGGGTGGGGGGGCTCCTCCTTCCAGAGGCTCTAGCCCTGGTGGAGGGCAGTTCAGCCATGCAGCCCTTTGGGCCTTCCCTGCCCTCCGGCCCACTGTCCTCCCTGCCCTCCCCACGTGCCCCCACCAGGTCAGTGCTCCCACTGTCCTCCCTGACCCTCTCCGTGGGCCCTCACCTGCAAGAAGCCTGGGAGCTCCTTCTCCATGAGCACCTTCAGCTCCCCCTTGGTCAGGCTCTGCTTGCTGCCCTCCACCCCTGCGTACCGGGCGAAGACGCTAATGATCATGCCCATGGCGGTCTCCAGTTCGGTCATGGTGCTGGATGTGGACCCACCTTCCCCCTGGGAGCTGGCGTGACGGAGGAAACGTTCCCCAGAGGCTTTCTGGAGCTTTATAAAGGCCAGCCTCTATTGACAGAGGGTGCGACCAGCGGGCTGGACCAAGCAGCAAACCCTGCCCTGCCCCTCCCCGTTCTGCATTGCTCACTTCTGAAGAAATGCATCACAGAGACTTCCTGTCCGAAGCCTCCCCCCAGCCTGCACCTCAGGGCACCCATATTTCCCTGTGCTTCCGTGTGTCCTGGGGTCATTCATCACTGATTTACTGAGCAAGGGTCAGGGGACAAGGGGGTCTGTGGAGGAGGGGTGTGCCTGGCGAGCATTTGTTAAATGAGCAAGGAATGGATGGAGCAGTCCTATCCGGTTACATCTGGCCCCATGCAGTGGCGGAGGCGGGTCTGGCACTCAGGGGCCCAGCATGAGGAAGGCCGCCTGAGGAAATGGCAGAAAGAGCAGGATTTTGCTCCTGTGGTGCTGTGCAGAACACCCCACGGAGCACGCAGAGGACAGGTGCCTCAGTCCCGCTCCCCAAACCCACAGCAGACACTGCTAGCCCCCCAAGCAGGTGAAGGGCCACCCTGGCCTGCCCTGCCAGGCTCCTCAGAAACCCCTGCCTGTTCTTACTATCTCCCTGTGCCATGCTGGGGGCGGGGGGCTTGGGGGGCCGTGTGATTTCCAGACCTGAAGGCTGTCTCTGTTTCCTGATGGACGGTGCCAGGTTGTGACCAAGCCAGGACTCTGGGAGCACAGAGTTGCCCCTCCCTCGCTCCCCAGAGGTGGCATAGGTCACGGGGCTGTTGCTGGAGATGCCTGCAGGGCCTGGCAGAGGGAGCCCCTGGACAGAGCTTGGAGGTCGGTGGAAGGGAGATGAAGCCATTTCCATGCAGCGGGCTCAGCCCCAGCCTGGCACTGGTGGGGAGCAGCCCGTCTTCCACCAGTCCTTTCTCGTTTGGACACGTTGCCTTTCCCAGGTCTCCTGCAGGGGAGGCTCAGCGTGGCCCCGTAGGTGGTCATTTGGGAGCAGATATGGTCAGCCCACTCTGCTGTGCTGGGCAAGTCCCTCTTAGGATGAGACTCCGGGTCCCCAGCAGATGGAGGGAGCTAGGGGGAGCCTCCAGAGGGAATCCTGAGGCCTGGAGCCTCGGCAGCACCACAAAAGGGTGTCAGAGGCCTTGTGGTGACAGTTGGTGAAAGGGAAGTAAGTGTTCAGGGCTGTTGCAACAGGGCTCATGACTATCCCAACAGTGGGGACACTGGCTCAGCGCCCACCCACAGCAGAGCTGGCAGGGATGCCCAGGAGCAGAGTCAGTGGGGGGTCACAGAGTGGGAGATTACTGAGGAGGCAGACAGGTTGGGGGGATTCTGGCCGCAGGCAGGCCAGGGCTTACCCGTCTGAGCAGGGATGAGGAACTTGGGTCAGGCGTCAGGATGGGGAGGGGACTTCCTGACTCTTGCTACAGCCGCGGTGAGGCAAGTGGGAGACAGATTGGGCCCAAGGACAAGGCAGGATCACAGAGCGGGCACCAAGCAGCCTGACGAACGGGAGAGGCTGCCAGACCCTCTTGGCTGAAGACCTGGCACAGAAAGGGGCCCGGCGTGGGGCCAGGAGGGGCCCAGGAGGTGCCGGCCTGTGCTCTCTAGGACAGGGCTTCCCTGGAGCCGGGGCGCGGGGTGCCAGTGCAGCACCTGCGGAGCGCTGGTCCTCCCTGGCCTTCTCAAAGAACAGTCACCTTCCCTGCTGAAACAGGATGCTTCTCCCCCACCCTAGAACATTTTAGTGATGAGTGTGTGGTTTTTTTCCAACATTTTGTATTCAAAATCATTGCAAAAGTCAAGGCAAGGTCACTCAAAGACCTCTCTTGGTGGAGATCTTTGTAGGCATTAAAAAAAAAAAAAGTGGTTAGATTATCACTGGTAGAGTGAACACAGGTGGAAGAAATGCAGGGATGAAGGTCACTAAGCAGCTCGCTCCCCTCAATAGGAGATGCATGGTGGTGACACGACGGGACACGGCTAACTTCCCAGACCAGCTCTTCACTCTTAAACATTTAACAGAAACTGCTGTTACAAAGAAAAACTACCTACAGCCCACTGAGAAGTTGAAACAGGTCGAGTGACATTCCTCCAGGAGCTCAGGTGCCTCGATGTTGATACTGAGGGCAAAAGGCAAGCCTAGCCCAGGCCCAGGATCCTGTCAGTCTACTGGGACATACAAAATTCTTTTAGAAACTTCCTTCATCTCTACCCCCCAAGATCCATGTTGGCAATCATCGCCCAAGCGTATGACCCACCGACATGCATCTGAAGGGTCTCAGGACAAGGGTTTTACTGGATTGTAATAAATGACCTTCTCCCTCTTCTATACAAACCTTCCATTTTGTACTACCCCTGGGAGCTCCCATCTACTTGCTACTTGGGGGGCCATCTGGTTCCTGAATCGCTTAACAAAGCTAATTAAGTCTTCAAATGTACAGAGTTGAATTTTGTTTTTTTACACTGCATTCATCTGGAAAGCTAGTTTGTTTATTCATTTGAAAGAGTGTGTGAGCAGGGGGAAGGGCAGAGGCAGAGGGAGAAGCAGACTCCCTGCTGAGCTGGGAGCCTGAGGGGGGGGGGCTAGATCCCAGGACACCCCCCCCCCCATCATGACCTGAGCCAAAGGCAGACAACTGAGCCACCCAGGCACCCTGGAAAGCTCGTTTCTTCCCTAGCAACTGTGAATTGCATCATGCAGAAACACCTTTCTGTCCCTGACCATTGCGGGGTGATTTTTCTTCCCACCCTGGGCCTGGGTGCCCCAAGATCACTGGTGCCAGGCCCTCTTTTATAGATGGCGATTCTGGGGGGCCTCCAGGGTCAGCAAGGAAGCAGACTGGGGTCACAGATCTGGGAGACTGTGTCTCCACAGGCCCAGCCCCCAGCTTACTGGGAAGGGACCAGCATGGCTCTTCTGAGCAGGGTGAGCTGGGAGAGAAAAGTGCTCCTGCATTGGCACAGACCGCCCCCCCCCCCGGCCCAGCCCACTTTATGCTCCCCATAACCATAGGGCCAGACCTCTGCTTGCTGGCCCTCCCATATCCAGCACCAGAGGCCAGATGAAGAAGTGGAATTACGAGCTTTTACGCGGGGCAAAGAGGAACCACCGAGAAAGACAGAGGGGCCCAGGGGATTGTCACCAGGGAGGCCCTACCCTGAGACAGAAGGCTGCCCACTCTCCAGAAGCCCAGGATGTTGCCCTACTTCTGAGGAAATGGCTCTGTGGGTCCAGGAGCTCTGGGGAAAGGCATGTGTGGGGAGGACCTGCCCCGGGAAACCCCAGAACCGTGAACTTGACTCTGGAGTCCAGGCCCCCCTGAGAAGGATGTTTGTGCTCAGCAAACATGACCGAAGGCCCCTCGTGTGTGGCCCCAGGTCAGCACAGGCCCCAAACCATGTTGGTGCAAGTTCTGAGTCCCCCAGCCCTCCCTCCCCACCGCCACTACTCCCGGCTGCGGGGGGTGCACACCCTGGCCTCTGGAGTGCCTGGGTGGCAGAGGCCCACAACAGGGAGGTGGGAGCGCATAGGCAAGGAGGCCCTAGCCCAGGCAGCACCTAGACAATGATGGGAAGCCCACAGCGGGACGCTGGTGTGCAAGAGCCAGCCCCGTGGGGATGGGATGGGACTGATGGCGAATGCAGCAGAGAGCAGAGACACGAAGAACTGCCGCTTTGGAGAGCTGGGGAGGAGCTGTGGAGGGAATAGGACATGGAGCAGGAAAGGCCCTGCAGGCAGGCCTCGCTGGGGCCCTGTCCCAGAGGCCTGGGGCTCCTAGCCCTTGCAGCACAGCAGAGCTCCTCAGTGACTTTAAATGCTGGCTTCAGGGCCCCGCTGCCCTAGAGCTGCAGTTTCAGGGGGCGTGGTCTCAGGGTCTTGGAGGGTTTTCAGCTGAAAGAGATCTGGTAGGATTTACCTTTTAGGCTAACTCAGCAGCTGGTATGAGATTTGGATGAGGAGGATGAGGCTGGAGGCAGGGAGGCCAGCAAGGAAGCTGTAGAGTAAGGAGCCCTCCAGGGATGCCAGTTGGGGAGTCCCACAGCCCCTGCCCAAAGCACATCGGGGAACTGGGAGAGGCCTCAACAGGGTGAAGAGAGAAGGAAGTGGAGGGGCCTCACCCTCTGATCCATCCTTTGCAGATGGGGAAACCGTGGCTCAGGGCAATGATGTGGGTGAGCCAGCCTAGGCTCCTCTCCAGTTTCACTGCACAAACAGCCCTGGTATCAAACCGTTTTTATCCACGGTAATGTATCAGACAAATATTTGCTGAGGGAGGAGGTGGGGGGAGCTGAGAAAATGAGTTTCTCGAGGACAAGCTGAGTGTCAGGGGTGTCAAACCACAGAGCCGCGGGGGCAGGGGCCTGGTCTCAAGCCTAGGCACATGGCTCCCGGGGAAGGGGGCAATGAGCCCTGGGCCCCGGCGCAGCCGCCTGCAAATCCTTCTTCAGTCTAGAAAGCAAAAGGACTCCACCTGCCACCCCCCCACCCCCCTTTGGAGCCTTCTGAGGTCTGGACGTGACACCCGGAGCAGTAGCAGCTGTGATGCCACCATGTGGATTCTTGGGGTTTGTGATTGAGAGCACTCCCAACAGGCTCCGTTCCCAGGGCTGATGCCCACAAACTAGGTGCTGAGAACAGCAGAAATTGCTTCTCTCACAGGCCTGCGAGTCCAAAATCACAGTGTCAGCAGGGTGGCTCCTTTGTGGGGCCTCAGAGGGAGACTTCCTGCTGCTCTCCTACCTTCTGGAGACAGCCTGAAATCCTTGGGGTTTCCCACCACACAGCCCCTTAACTCCAGCTCCTGCCTCAGTTAAATGCTGCCAAAGGGCTTTGATGGAGAGAAAAAGCCCACCCTCTTTGCCATCTCAGGAGGGCTGGAGCCCCACAGCCTCCAGCCCAGAGCACATAGGGCTCACCTCTGGCCTCCTCCAGAGCCACACCTCAGGAAACTGCTGTTTTCTTCTGCGAGTCAAGACTTGCAAGTGATGGGTATCAGAAAACCCAGGACAGTTTGGGATGATAAGAATAAAAGTCCAGGCTGGCCAAGACAAAGGGCGCTCAGGACACGTTTCTGTGTGTTCAAACCCAGGCCTGGCTGACCCTATGACCCTATAATGTGTTAATGCCCTTCAGATGGCTCTCTCATGAGATCCTCCTGACATTAGCATGAATCCCCCCCCACCCTGCCCCAGGTCTCTGTCTTAAGCAGAAGCATAGGGGGTCTTCCCTGCCGCCTGTCCCCACACTGTACTTCCTAGATCCACCAGGGCCGCGTCGAGGTCCATGCCGAGTTCTCTGAGGCCCCCAAAAGACAGGGCTGGGTCTGAGTCTGCCCCTGCCATGTGCTGGCTGGGGACCTCTGTGAGCCCAGTTCTCTCCTCGAGAGAAGATGAAGCATCACCCCAAGGGTTGTAGTGGAGAGGGACAGCATCCCACCCACAGGCTGCCCGCCAACAGCCACAATGGTTAATGTTGTCTGTTTGGCTAGTCTACAGGGCCCAGCTGCGTGGTTCTACATGTCTAGATGTTGCCGTGAAGACATTGCTTACTGGACTCAGTGAGGCAGAGGACCCACCATTCTGCAGGTGGGCTTCACCCCAACAATTGACATCCTCCAGAGAAAAGACCAAGGTTTCCAGGAGAGAGAGGAAGTCTACTCAAGACTATGACAGACACCCTGCTTGTTTCTGGGTAGCCTGCAGAATGCGGACTCGAGACTGTGACATTAGTGCTTATTCCAATCTCGTCACTGGCCTACTCTGTGATTTTGGACTTGCCACATCCCCACAGTTGTGTGAGCCAATTCCTTAAGTCTCTGCTTTCTATTCCTAACTTGGAAACTAGACAATCTGACCCTGTGGGGGTAGCCCTGCCAGCCTGAGGAGAGGCCGGGCCGCTGACTCCCCAATCTCAGATTCGTCAGCAGCCCCTGCCCTGCCTGAAGTAGGGGCTCCTCCTCAAGGGAGGATGGTGGGCAGGGTAGCACAGGGAGGGAGAGGCTGGTCTGGAGGCTGCAGCACCTCCACCCCTGCACCCAGTCCTCACCCGCATGCATGGTCATGCTGGCACCAGCCTTGCAGGGTGTTGTGGAGACACAATGAAAGTGAGTCCACAACCCATTCCCCTCAGTGGCCACGATTGCGATGGGCACATTTTAGATTCATTTTGTTTCTATTTTGTTAGATTTCATTTTGAGTCCAGAGAGAACTGGGCTCACAGAGGTCCCCAGCCAGCACATGGCAACTGTGGACTTGAAACTGCTGCCACCAGGAGCCAGGGCTCCCCAGGCTTCCTTCCGAGACTCACAGGTAAGACCACAGGCCACAGGGCTGGATGTTTTTAAGACTGTTAACATTTGACCTTTAGTCTTTAAAATTTTTATTTTATAATTTTAGGACTGTGTTTTAAATATAGGGAAGTGTAAAATGCAACCAAAAAAGATAGTGGACCCTACTCAGCTAACTTTTGTTGACATTAACAGGTAAATACAGTGCTCCTGAGCAGGCTTAGAAAACCCAGCAAGACTAGAAGGCACACATCAAGACTGAGAAGCTTGCCTTCCCCAGGCCCCCCGTTTCCCATTCCAAGGGAAGCACTAACAGTTGCTTGTGATTCCTTCCAGAAAAATGTCCATGTACCCCCAGCTTCTAGGAACCAGCATCGCACGAGGCATTCAGTGACACCATTTTTAGGCTCATAAGCACCACCCTCCATCGTTGGCCTTGATCTGCACCTTGTATTTCCACCTAGCCCCTCCCAGCAAGTGCTCAGTGGCTTGATCCTCTTGGCCTCCCGGGTCTCCACCCATCCTTCCAGCCTCCCCCAGGGCCTCCTTTCCAATGACACTGGATCCACAGCACTGCCCCAGCAGTGGCTTGGAAGGTCAATATGACTGGGGTAGGGAGCCCAACCAAGGGAAAGGTCCTGGTGGTGCCAGGACAGGGATGGAGGTATCCGAAGCCAAGACTGAAGGGGTCATGGTCATGGTGAGGGCCAGCATCCGGTCAGATTCTGCAAGCCACGACATGTTTGTGAAACTCCCCATGCCTGGGTGAGGAAAGCCAGCAACGTTTCCCCAGGCACACGGCTGTCCGGATCTAAACAGACCAACCGTTTCCTTCTTCCCACACTTGCCATCCTCCACCCTGGTGCTCCAGCCACAAATGCCTTGGCCTTTCACATTCAACGCTTTTTCTAATCATCCGTCTTTCCTCTGTTAACCTGCCACTGGGTGAATGTGTGAGTGGACTGAGGCTGAGCAGCTGTGAGACCTCATGGTCTGCCAAGCACAGCTGAAACCGAACGCTACCCTAAGCTTCTGTGGGCAGAAGGAACAGAAGGGATCTGTTGACACCCTCTACACAGATATGCTCTGCAGCGACCTCTGTTGGTTACAGGGCTGACCGGCCTGCACATCTCACCAGCCCAAGGCACCTGCTGGGTAGCATTTGGGGCAGGGCAGGTCAAGCCTGAGCCTCCTGAAAGATGAGGCCTCTGGACTGTCAGGAGAGGGCTGCCCAGGGGCTGGGGGTAGCAGAGCGGTGGTGAGCTCGCCGGCATCACCAGGTGAGTGGCTGTTCCACCAGAAAGCCACACCCTTGCCATCTTGTGTGGACTCTTCAGGTCACCTTCCCAGGAAACCTGGGGGGCGGTGGGGGGGGGGGGGGAAGGCCTCTGGATCACGGCTCATAAACCCATTCTCACCCAGCACAACTTCAGAATCAAGTAGATTGCTTCAGGAGGGGTCGGTGAGATAGGGCAGGGTGTATCAGAAGTCAGATGCCCTATCAGATAGGGCAGGAGGTCTCCAGCACCGTGGAGGTCAGGATTCTCAGGGGGAAGCGGGGAGGCTGCTGGGGAAGGGGCATGTGGGCTGCAGTTGAGTGCTCCCCAAGGCAATGTTCTAGAAATAGAAGATCAGTGCTGATGCACCTCTGGTGGCTTAAGAGAGAACTGCAGGGAAGTTTATGCTAACTAAATCAGAGGCTGGAGGGCAGGAGAGAGGCATGGAGAGCCAGGGGGTTAGGGACCACTATGCACCAGGGTGGTCCCATCAGCAGGTGCCTTCCCCGTGTCACACATCAAAGAAGAAACCCTCGCTCGAACTACTCCCCACTCACCTCGTTCCTCTGTTTTCCTCCACAGCAGAACTCCTTCAAAGTGCTCCCCATTCTCCCTCACCATCTTTACTCCTTTTAGGTAACGGAGTGCCCCAGTCAGAAGCATCAACATGGGCAAAGGCCCTGGGGCCAGCACGTGCTTGTCATGGCTAGGGAACAGCAGAACAGCCTACCTGGCTGGAGCAGTGAAGCAGCCTAACAACCAGGAGCTAGAGGTGGGAAACTGCAGAAACTGAAGGTCAGAGGTGGGAAACTACAGAAGTCTGCCCATCTTGTCCTTTGCAGTCTGTGGTCCTGACTTGGGATTTGGTTTAAGGGATAACTGAATTCTCAGACAGATGCCAGAAAGTTACTAAGGGAGAATACCAAGGGGAAAATGGACAGCCGGTCATTGGAGAGTCCAACAAGCCTGCTCCAGCTGACGGCTCGAGCATGACAGAGGACTGCTTCGTCAGGCAGGCATATTCTACGGGAGCACATTAAGGAACTTCTCTGACCTTCTCGGAGTCACAGGGCGTACCATGCAGTTCAATCCATGTGGGTTAGAGTGTGGGACTCATGGGACACTGAGTGATCAGACCATATACCCCGACCCCTCAGGATGCCTCTGACTGCCCAGGAACTGCATCATGGGTGTCACCAGATGACCATGCGGGAGTACCAAAGGTGGATTTCATCTGCTCAGTACCTTTTGCAGCTGGGGAATGTGTCTCAGGGCCTGTCTGGAACCCAGCCACTGTCTGCTGTCTAAACAGACTTAGTCCTAATGCAGGACTCACGTGAAAGTCCCAGGGTAGCTGGGCCTCTCCTTAAATTCCCAAAGCCTAGGAAGAGGCCGGACACACCTGTCTTCAAAGCTCTGCCTCGAGGGCCAGCACTGAAATTGTCCACTGGCTGAGTGGTTTACTTGACATGAACTGGAGACAACTGGAACGTCAAGCCCCAAGGAAGCTCAGAGAAGAGAGTGCAAAACCATCATCTTCTGGTGGCCCAGAGTCACAGAGCCAGCTCCTCCTCCAGAGCGAGTTCCTGGGGGTTTTGCAGCCCCTGCATCCTCACCTGAACAAGGAGGACAATAAAATGACCTCTCAAATTTCTGAAAATTAGATAATGTGTATGTTCAGTACCAAACCCCAAGTAGCTTCTAATAGACTTTTGTTTTCTCATTCCAGACGTCCAATGTGCTGCCTGCCCCTGGACAGGAGCTGTAGGAACATGGCTGTGGGCCGACAGCACAGATGGGACACTTTCGGGTCCTTGAGTGATTTTAGAATTGGATCTGTTCCACCCCATTTGCATCCCAGAGACTGACTTTATTCCTCAGGAGTTTGATGCAAGCAAAGATAATACTAACCACTGCCAGTTAGAAAGGGAAATGGATTTTAAGATGTAAATAAAAGGATGTTTGCCTTAACAAAGACCTCACATTCAAAAACTGGGGACTCCCAAGAATCCACCCCCCATTTTCACCACTACCCCTCTCCATTTGACACTGCTGCTGTCACCCATGGTCCAGCCTGCGGGGACAGCCAGGACAGGGGCCTCAGAAACTGCGGCTCCTATGGAAGGGGTGTGCAGTCCTCAGCCCCAGCAATCCCAGCTCTGTGCAGCTGCACCCACGGTGCTCCTGGCATCATTAATTGGTTAAGCCAGAGCACAACATACAGTTGTCCTTCTAATAAAGGACTCCAGACTTGGGGGGCTGGTCCCACAGGCCATTGGCTGTTGCAATTCCAACGGTGACAAACATCATGAGCAACCAAATGAAGCAGAGGCAGGGAGGTAGGCCAGGTCCTCTGTTCTCCCCTGCACAATCATGGAGGTGGGATCTCTACCCTCGCCTCACAGGCCTTGCCTCGTCCACCTTCCACAACCACACGCGAGTTTCCTAAACCACAGTGTTGTTGACCTGCTCAAGCCTTTCCAGCTAACCACCACTACCTCAGAGGCCTGTCCTACTTGAATCGTGGTACCTTGACCAGCACAGGCATCATGTGGGCGCTTGTAAGAAATACATGACATTAGGTCCTTTACAGGACTAGAAGCTGCATTTTGAAATGACCCCGGAGTTTCAGAGGCACTTTACATTTGAACAGTGCTGCTTTAGGGGCTCGGTACAGAGCCAGAAGCAGCCCCAACTGTTGAGACTTTTTTTAGCGAGTGGTAGGTCATTTCAAAAACTTAAAAATATATTTTTTCTTGTCACACATTCAAAAACATTTGACTATTCAGAATATACCAGTATATCTCCTGGTATGAAGAACTGAGAGCACATCCAGGTGCAGCCCAGAGCACGAAGACCCCAGGTGGAGAAGCAGGGAAACACAGGATCAAGTTTAAACTCTTCCAAGTCACACGCAGATGGCTACAAGCATGCCTCCTACCTCCCGCTCCCTGCAAAACCCCACAACTCTCCTCTATCATGTCACATTTCTACCTACTGACAGGCTCCCAGGGTGGGTTCCAGAACACTTGTTCCCTGTGCCTGGGGTGCTGTTCAGGGCTGAGCTCACAGTTCTGGGTCCAGACCAGGAGGCACTGGGTCTGAAGAGCTTTCTCACACCCCCAATGCTCAGTGGACTCCCTCTTCAGCGCTCCCACCACAGTAAAAACACAGGGTACAACATCTCCTGGGCCACCTGCAGCAGGCCTGGGACCACAAACCATATCATTACTAGGGCCACCTTTCACTTTCAAAACTGCCCCAGGGGATCCCTGGGTGGCGCAGCGGTTTGGCGCCTGCCTTTGGCCCAGGGCGCGATCCTGGAGACCCGGGATCGAATCCCACGTCGGGCTCCCGGTGCATGGAGCCTGCTTTTCTCCCTCTGCCTGTGTCTCTGCCTCTCTCTCTCTCTCTCTCTCTGTGTGTGTGACTATCATAAATAAATAAAAATTTAGAAAAAAAAAAAAAAAAAAACTGCCCCAGTTCAACAGATGACATGGCTACCCTCAACAGGTGCTCAGGCCGTGAACCTCGGGACACAGCTGGATCCTTACACATCCACATCATCTCTCAGCAATGCCTTCAGAACACCATGCACCCACCGGTGCCTGCAGGGACCACCCTGCCCCAGGACTCCCAGCTGTCTGCTCCTCACTCCGCCCTCAACTTCAATTCTTAATCCAGCAGCCAGTGAACCTCCTCATTCCTGGTCAGGTCCCACCACTCCTCTGCTTAAAGCTTCATTTCCGTGTCACCTGCAGTCAGAACGATTGTCCCTTCTGACCTCACCATTTGCCACTTTCTCCCAAACCACTTGTGTCTCCTGCTATTCCTCAGCTCTCTACCCTGTTTGTCCCACCCACAGAGAGCACAGAACATTTTTTCCTTAGATATCCTTGTGTATATTACACACACCCATCCTTGCTCAAACATCACCGTATCAGGTATGTCACTTGACCACCCTATATCAAACAGCAACACCTCCCTCCCCAATACCCGCTTCTCTCTCTCTTTTTAAGAACTTACCACTATTGGATATATATGACTTTTTTCCTGCCTTAGCACAATGAGGCACTGTCCTAAGCTTACAAACGTCAAATCCAAGCGTATAAGCACTTTGTTCACTGATGCACCCCCAGCACCTGTTGGTACTCAATTTATGTGGGATATATAAATACAACCAATGGGGGCACTGTATTGATTCTGTTTACAGAGCTGTCTTAACCCATGGGACCACCCCTCCTAGAAACTCCTAGCATCCAGCAGAGTCTGGAGTGGCACCCGGTCACAGTGAACATTAAGGGACTGAATGAACTTCAGCCTCCTGGAGGCAGAGGTCAGACCAAATGCTTTCCAGAGGCCCCTTCCTGCTCTGCCTTTTCTGTCCTGTTACAGTCCCCACAGATAGAACCTTCCCCTGGCCTACAGGCTTTTGAGCACATTCCAAAATAGGAAGCACCGGACACCCATTTGGCAATAATGACAACCAAAGGGAAACTTTCATTCTGAAAACGATTTATTTATCTCACCTTTTCCTGGCCAAGTCAATGGCTTTGGTTATTTGCACAAAGGTTCTAAAAACTGGCTTTCAGCGCTTCTTTTCTAGGCAAATGAACTTTATAGTAAGAAGCTAGAGCTCTGCTCTCAACCCCTTTGGGGTGTGCTCTGAGGACCCAAGCTGGGTACCACCTAAGCCTGGAAGATGCTACCTGCTATCAATTTGGGGCCCACCATTGGTAGCTCCATGCTCTTCTACCCAAGCCCTCCAGGTCACGTAGATGTCACATGCAGTTGTGGCAGAGAAGCTCCTAAAATGCATGATTATATCAAAATGGTTTACCCTGAAGTCAGCCAATACACACAGTACCTAGAATTCATCCCCTATTCTAGGTTACTCACCAGACAGGTTACATGATGTGCACCAGTTAACATGCCACAGAAAATTACATTTCTGAAAAAACAAAAAAGCAAAAACCAAAAAACCAAAAAACAAGCAAACAGAAAAAAAGAAAAGAAAAGAAAAAAACCACAGCTCTCCTCCTCTGATACGAGAGACTGCAGAATCCCAAAATGCGGATGCCATCCATCTCCATGCCCAACAGCCCCCGGGGCTTCTCAATCTGATCCAAAGCAGCAGCATCTGCATCCTTGACCGGTCTGGGCTCTTGCTTCAGCAGCTGCAGCCAAGCAGGGTCTTCTCTCTTGCAGAAGTCTGACCTCAAGTCTCTTTCATGGGTCCCCAAATTCCAGGAAGCATTAAAAAAAAAAAAAAAAAAAAAAAAAAAAAAAAGCAGAGCACAAGAGTATACGTCGGAACTTTAAAAAGACAAAGTCAGAGCAGCCTACAATCTAGGCCTATTCCCTTAGGTAACAGTATTTACCTAGAAGCTGTCTTCTCGAAACTCAATACACCTGATAATCATAATCATATCCGCATACACAACACTGAAATCCTCTTCCCAGAATAATACTAGAGACTTAGTATTCAACGTGTGAAAACATCGTAGAGAAAGTGAAAGACTCTTGGTTTCATGAAGCCTCTCCGGTCAGTCCTCTTTACCAGCTGAACGGAGTCCATCAGCGGATAATCTGGAGTACAAGTGGGGCAATTCATCATCATCATCACAACCTAAATTCTAGAACTCGTATCCTGGGGTCAAACAAACCCAACCAACTGTGCAGAATGCTACCGCCTGCTCTCGGGTCGTGGGAAACGCTCCGACCTCATCACACCAAGAAAAGTCCTGTCCTGCACTTGCATTCGCGCTCCTCCAGCTCGCCTCCCGGGGTTGCTTCCACCCGGCGGAGGGGGCTGGCCCACCTTCTGCAGACGTTCCCCGCGGCGGTCTCTACGGTTCACAACACACCAAACGCCTTGCGGCTAATTCCCAACGTAAAAGCGAGACCCCGCGTCTATCCGCCCGGCGGGGCGCTCCGCGGCGGGGCTGCACGAGCCCGGGTCCAGCCAGCCGCCCCCGGCGCCCCGCACGTACCCGCCCCCGCGTCCGTCAGGCGCAGCCGCAGCCGCAGCTGTCGATCTGCCGGTGCAGCTCCACGATCCTCCGCCCCATCAGCGCGGCCTCGGCGGCCTTCCGCTCCGCCTTCTCGCACAGCCTCAGCACCCGCTCCTCCGCCTCGCCGCCCGCGCGGCGGCCGGGCCCCAGCACGCCCTCGGCCGAGGCGTCCACCTCGCTCTGGAGCTCGTCCAGCAGGCTCGCGACCTCCAGCAACTTCCGGCGGGCCCGCAGGTGCGCGCGCACGTGCTCGCGCTGGAGGGCGGCGACGTCCCGGCGGGCGGCGGCGCGCTCGGGGCTCGGGGGGCTCGGGGGGCTCGGGGGCCGGCCGCAGGGCTGCTCCGGCCCCCGCCGCTCGTCCGCGTCCGCGGGCCGCATCGCGCCGCCCCCGCCCCCGTCCCCGCCCCGGCGGCCGGCTCACGGGCCCCGAGAGGCCGAGCGGCTGGCGGCGAGCGTCGGGTAGGGGGCCGAGCTCGCCGTGTGGAGCAACAGGTTGCGCCGAGTTTTCGCAGCAGAGACGGCGTCCAAAATGGGGCCCCTGCCGTCTGCCAGCGCTGCGCTCACGTGCGTCCCGTTTACGGCACGCCGGGGCTGCTTTGCGGCCGGCCGTGCGTGCGTGCGTGCCGGCGCTCGCGGAGTGCGGACGTCGCCCTGCGTGCGCCGCGACGGTGCGCGGTCGCCCCGGGTCCAGCTCCCTAGCGTTCCAAGCCCCCGGGAACCGGCCGGGGTCCGCGCTGCTGGGATGCGCAGCTTCGGTGCGGCGAGGAGCGAGGAGGCGAGCTGGGCGTCGGGGCTTCGGTGCGCGCGCCGGCGGCTCCCCGCCCTGGGCTCCCGGGCACGGTGGCTCTCGGCCCCGCCCGCAGCCGCGCTGTGCGCTGCGGACGGACGCTCTCGGCCGGGTTCGCCCCGCCGCCCCGCCGCCCGCCCGACTTCTGCTGGAGCGTGGGATTCACTGAGCCTCGCTTTATCCCGGCCGGCATCGCCTCGCCCGGCTGGCGCCAGGGGCGTCCTCGCGCAGTCGTTCGGGAGGAATGATCCATTCTCCGTCAGGCTGTGTGAGCCCGTCCCTATCACTGCAGGCTCTGCAGGCAGGCAGGTTCTGGGTGGTTTCCGCATGACCCTCCCCTGCCTCGGCATACAGAAAGAGCTCAGTAAGTGCTGATGTATCGTTTTTTCCCCCCGGCATTTCTTTTTTCTTATGCTTTGTTTTTTTCTTTTTAATTATAGTTGACACACAATGTCACGTTAGCTTCAGGTGTATAACTAGTGATTTGGCAACTCTGTACATTAGGCTATTCTCACTACAGGTGTAGCTACCATCAAAGATATTTTTTAATGCACCTATTGTCATTGTGGGACAGACGAGGTAAATTTCTAGGCGTTTTCACTCTGTGCACCTCTAGCAGGTGATATTGGGGAGACCCTCCTTGTGGGTTGGCCAGAGGTCACGTCTCTTCTAGGCTACTCTACCGTGCACGTGGCCCCTCTTCAGAGGCAGCAGCATCATGTCCAGTCCTCATCGTTTTAACCCGGACATCACTGTCTGCTCCTAGCCAGAGAAGACTCTACTTAAGGAGTTCATGTGATTAGATCAGGTGTGCCTGAGTAATCATCCTTTTGCAGTATAATGTAACATAGTCACAGGAGTAATACTTGAGCTCACAGTGATACCAGAGAGCAATAATATGGCTCACGGGAAGCTGTATTAAAATTACGCCTAGCATAGGCTCCTAGGAATCCTAAGAGCTTGATTTCCCAGCAGCCATATATGACAAAAGTAGCAGTAAGGAAATCTAGAGAGCTAAACATAACAAGAATTGCCCGGCTTTTGGTACAAGAGCAGAACAATAAAATACATAGGAAATCTACTGAGTTTTTGAGGCAGTCGTATTAGCTAAAGTGCTGCCACCCTAGTTGAAGAAAGTTCAAGACTGTTCAAAATGTATAAAGGCTTCTAGACTCCCAATTTTCTATCAGCAGAAAGTAGGCTCAGTAGCCAAAACTGACATCTTTTTCAATGCCGTCTTCAGAAGTGGCCAAGATGTGTGATGGAAAAGAGAGAACATGTTGGAGAGTACAGACACGTGTTGTGGAAGACAACGGATAAAGGCAGGGTCAGCAAACTACAGCCCTGAACTAAATGTTTTTCACATATTTAAGGAGCAGTTTAAAAAAGAAAAAGGAGGGACACCTGAGTGGCTCAGCGGTTAAGCATCTGCCTTTGGCCCCGGGGTTCGGGGATCAAGTCTCACATTGGGCTCCCTGCATGGAGCCTGCTTCTCCCTCTGCCTGTGTCTTTGCCTCTCTCTCTCTGTCTCCAATAAATAAATTAAAATAAAATAAATAAATAAATAAATAAAAATAAAGTGACACAGAAGGTATGTGATGTACAAAGCCTAAAAAGGTTGATTCTTGGCAATCCTTGGGTGGCTCAGCGGTTTAGCACATACCTTGGGTGGCTCAGCGGTTTAGCACATAGGCCCAGGGCATGATCCCAGAATCGAGTCCCACGTCAGGCTTTTGCATGGAGCCTGCTTCTCCCTCTGCCTGTGTCTCTGCCTCTCTGTGTCTCTCATGAGTAAATAAATAAATAAAATCTTAAAAAAAAAAAAAAAAGTTGGTTCTCTGGCCCTTTACAGAAAAAATGTGCCAACACCTGCATTAGTGAAGCTTTTGTAGGTTGCAGGGCCAAGACCTAATCAAGGAATATTCCTTATCCTTAAAGTAGAAAGACCAGACGATATTTGCCCCACAGCATGTCAACATTGCTGCAAGTCAGTTACTGCCACCATTCAGCCTCCCTTACAAATGGGCACTGTCCTGCCCCATCACCTCAGTGTATTGGCTCTGTGCGGCTGTTAGAGACTGCATGTTTGCTGTCCCCCCCACCGACCCCAGATTCATATGTTGAAACACTAATCCAAATGGTATTTGGATGTGTGTCCTTTGGGAGGTAGTTCGGTCATGAGGGTGGAGCCCCCATGATAAGATTAGTGCCCTTAGAAGAAGAGACGCCAGGGAACTGGCTAGCTCATTCTCTCTCGGATACAGTGGGAGGGCAACTGTCCACAAGCCAGGAGGAGGGCTCTCCCTAAATGCCAGATCTGCCAATACCTCAATCTTGGATTTCCAGCCTCCAGAACTGTGAGAAATAGTTTGTCGTCTTAAGCCACCCAGTCTATGATATTTGTTATAGTAGTCTGAACTAAAATACAGGGCAAGAACTCGTCTTTTAAAAAAGTTCATAGGCCTCTGGGCCATGAAAAGCCATATTTAAACCTGGTGTGGATCACAAGGTATCAGACTTCTAGCCAAATGCCATGCCTAGAGGAAATTTGGGGGGATCCTTAGAAGAGGTTGAGGAAATTTTACGTAATTGGGGACAATGGGGACAAACTGTGGTAGATTATATAAATGATCCCAGTTCTCCACCCCTTCCTGCATCCACATCTTTTGCCGTGTGTCTTTGGCCAATGAAATGTTAGCAAACATGATTCAAGAACATTGTTGGAGCGTGCTGACACAGTGGGGCCCCCGCCTTGCAATGAGAAGAATGTGCTGGGTTGTCTTAGTGGTCTCAGGAGGAAGAGGAGGGAAACACTGGACCAAGCTGCCGTAGACAGGCCCAATTTAGATAAGCTGGCCCACAGACACATTAGGGAGCTGGTTTGGATCATCCAAATCCCAACCAAATTACAGACCCTTGGGCAATGTTTGTTGTGGTTACTGGCACTTAGGGTGGCCTATGCAACAAAAGCTAATTGATCCAGTTGGTATGAACCCTGTTTAGATGAGATTGTGAACCCAGATGAATTAAAACGCCAAGCTTAGTTGGAAGGATCTCACTCAAATGCTCAGATGTTCTGGGTTTTTTTCTTTATTTTTTTATAAAGATTTTATTTGTGAGAGAAAGAGAGCAGGAGCAGGGGGAGGTGAGGGAGAAGCACACTTCCTACTGAGCAGGGAGCCTGACATGGAGCTCCATCACAGGACCCTGAGATCATGACCTGAGCCAACGGCAGATGCTTAACTGACTGAGCCACCCAGGCACCCCTGGGTTTTTTCCTTTAGAAACTTGGGCCTGGAGGTGCCTGGCTGGCTCAGTTGGTAGAGCATCGACTCTCAATCTTGGGGTCATGAGTTCATGCCCCACACTAGGCATAGAGCCAACTTAAAAAATAAAAACAAAACAAACTTTAGAAACTTGGGGCTGGAGTGTCTTCCTCAGGAGGTGGTATTCATTCCCTTGGCACATCCAAAGCTTTTTCCATGTCCCTTTTTCACACTGACACTGTAGTGCTGCTTTTCTGGATGTCACAGCACCAGACACAAATTTTATTATATGTGCTGCCGAAGCGAGCACGACCAGACACACATTTTAGAAGACACAAATTTTAGAAAATATAAGTCAAGGGATCCCTGGGTGGCTCAGCGGTTTAGCGCCTGCCTTTGGCCCAGGACGTGATCCTGGAGACCCGGGATCGAGTCCCACGTCGGGCTCCCTGCATGGAGCCTGCTTCTCCTTCTGCCTGTGTCTCTGCCTCTCTCTCTGTGTGTCTCTCATGAATAAATAAATAAATAAAATCTTAAAAAATATATAAGTCATTTGTCACTATAGCCACTTTTAAATATCACTGCCATATGCACAAATGATGTTCCCCAAACTTTACATTTTACAATCAAGATCACATTGCTATGGCCAGCTGCAGACCACATCACACCACATTGAGGATTCTGGAAGAAAGGGGATCTTTCTTGGTTACAGCAGCAGAGAACTTGGCAACCTGAAGAAAAGTGGAAAAGATAACATGTACCTAAAGAACTGTATAATCAAGCTAAGGAGATGTGAAGGCAGTGTTGAAAGTTGCCTGGATTCTTCTAGTTGTTTATAGTAGAATGTAAGAGGGAGAAACATCTGTTGAATATAAAAAAGCCAGGACTTGCCGGGTTTGCTGGGTTTCTCATTCCCAGCCTCTCTGCATAGCAGACAGTGCTAACATTAAGGAGGGGCTCTGGACAGAGATCAAATCCTTGCTGTCGGGAAAACAAGGTTAAAGGTGAAACCTAAAGGCATGACTAAAAATGCTGTGTTAAAACCTCAGGTAGATTTATGGTGTTGCTTCATAGAGCCTTTTGCTTTTTTTTTTTTTCTTTTTAAGATTTTACTTATTTGTTCATGAGAGACACAGACAAAGAGGCAGAGACGCAGGCAGAGGGAGAAGCAGGTTCCACACAGGGAACCTGATGTGGGACTCGATCCTGGCACTCCAGGATCATGCCCTGGGCCGAAGGCAGGCGCTAAACCACTGAGCCACCCACAGATCCCCATCGTAGGGCCTTTCAAACACACAAAAGGCCTGCTGAGGATCTCAAGATAGATCTCTTGCAAACTGCAGGATCCTGGGGTCCTGGGATCAAGTTCCCCATTGGGCTTCCGGCAGGGCACCTGCTTCCCCTCTGCCTATGTCTCTGCCTCTCTATCTCTGTGCCTCCCATGAATATATATATATATGTATATATATTTTTTAACTTATTCTTAAAAAAAAAAAAAAAGGAAGGAATCTTATGTTCCCTCTCCTGGAATCTGGATGGGTCTTTGTGGCCACCTAAGAGAGTATGGCCCAGGTGACTGCAGCTTTTTTTCCAACTACCCAGAGCCACCACACTGGACAAATGATTGGGAGAGAACCAAGGAGATGCCCCAGAGGCCCCAGCTTTCCAGTTTTCCAAGCCCAGGCACTAGGCACATGAAGTGACGGAGCATTCGAGATGACGCTAGCCCCAGCCAACCCTGACAGCAATTCCACAAAACCCTGAGCCCAAAATGCTGGACTGAGTCCTCCAAATTCTGGACCTATTAAGTTTTATTTTTTAAATTTAAAAAAATATTTTATTTATTTATGAGGGACACAGAGGGATGGGCAGGCTCCCTGCGGGAAGCCTGATGTGGGATTTGATCCCAGGACTCTAGGATCACTCCCCGGGCTAAAGGCAAGCGCTCAACTGCTGAGCCACCCAGGGATCCCCCGACCCATTCAGTTTTAGAGTGATCTGTTATGTAGCAAGAGACCACCAGAACAGAGTGCCATGCCAGAAGCTGCAGTTTGGTGAGGGCTTGATGTACCTTCTGCCACAAAGCTGAAATTACTTACTTGACAGCTTGAAAAAACACCCACTTATTATCTCACACTCTTAAATTCAGAAGTCCAGTGTGGCTAAAGTCTCTGCTCATGTCACCTGGGCTACCTTACTTTCTGGAGACCCTGGGGAAGACACCATTCCCAAGCTCATTCGGGTTGTCGGCAGACTCCACAGTTGCTTGGGTTCGTAGGACTGGGTCCCTGTTTGTAGGCCAGCAACATGCATGGAATCCTTTCTGTGCTTTGAATATCTTGGCTTTCCTCTCAAGCTCCAGCTCTCTGCATTGAAGGCCCATTAGATTACAGTGGGCCCACCTGGATAATTAGAGCTGCAAAGTCTCTTTTGCCTTGTCATGTCACATGTTTGTGGAAATAACACCACCAGGTGTGGCGATCATGGGAACCAAAATTCTGACAAAATCTCTGATGATGAAAGCTGAACCTGAGGAACCCCAGGCAATTAGGCCTTGGTTTCTCTCCACCTAACTTGGTGACCTGCCACCAATGTCACTCCAAAGTCATACCTCATGGTGTGTGACCTAGAACAGAGGAAGGAGCAACATGAGCACGGTATAACTGAGAAAGCCAGTTCTTTCCATAGCGTTGGGACGTAAGCCCCTGTGTACCACCTGCCCTCTCACAGGGGGTCTTTTAAACACCCATGACTTCTTTTAAAGTAAATATAGATTATTAAATAAAAAGGTTGGGGGGGGGCACCTGACTGTCATAGTTTGGTTAGGTGTCCATGACTCTTGATTTTGGCTCAGGACAGGATCTCAGGGTTGTGAGATCAAGTCCTGTGTCAGGCTCTGTACTCAGCATGCAGCTTGCTAGGGATTTTTCTCTTCTTCTCCTTCTACCCCCCCTTCCCCTGTGTAAATAAATAAATACCTAAGATCTTTTTTTTTTTTTTTTAAAGCAATCTGGAGTGACAGTGCCTCCATTCTACAGGTCTTACTGTCTTTTCCTCTTCATGTTCATTCACGATAGTAAAAAGTTGTTACAGAAGAGATTTTCTCACCCCTTGGCTTCCCATCGCTCCCTACTTTGGATGGAGGAGGGCAGCTTTGTTGACATTGTGAAGGAGCTCAGTTTTAGGGTTCAAGGAGAGCAGGGCTGGCGCTGAAGGAAGAACTGAGGGCAGAAGGGACAACAAGGCACAGCAGCAAGCAAGGACTACCAATGGAGAACAGGATCCATACGTCCACCTGGAACGGACTTGGTGAAGACAAGATGTGCCACCAACCCAGGACCTCTGAATGGTCAACAGATAGCAGAGTGGCCCCTCTGGAGATGTACTGCACTTACCCACATGGCTTAACCCACAGGAGTAACCAAGCAGTGAAGCTCAGGGTTGGGGGTGGGAAACCCCCCGGAAGCGAAACCCAAGTGCACT
This sequence comes from Canis lupus baileyi, assembly GCF_048164855.1. Lineage (NCBI taxonomy): Eukaryota > Metazoa > Chordata > Mammalia > Carnivora > Canidae > Canis > Canis lupus. The sequence continues at coordinate 60,289,765 of NC_132839.1, read as the reverse complement.
GGGAATTCCGAACTGGGAGTAAAGCACCGTGATGGGGAGCAGGCCCTGCACCAGGCTCACTGGAGCTGCCGCTGGAGCAGAAAGCAGGAGAATGGCAAATGGCTAATGTATCCAAAAAGTTGGGAGTCTGTTTCTCACCTATGTTTCACGTCATTATCCCAAGAAGTACTGGGGAAGGGCTTTGTAAGAAGAGTGGTGCGTAAACCTGTATCATTCCATCCTGCATCTCACAGAGAAGTTGGGTTGATCCAGGAGAAGGGAAGAGGAGACACCCATGAAGAGCTGACAAGAAGACATAGGCAGGGTGGGGGGTGGGGGGGTATGCATCCGAAGGCCACAGCAGGAGCCCCTCAGTTGGTCTGGAGGTGGCCTGGCACAACCAGCTCAGGACTCTGGCTGGGGAGGGAAGGTAGGAGAGGCGCTGGGGATGGATTTGGACTGCCTGCCGATGGCATGTGCTCCCCAGGGAAAGGTTACAGCAGTGCCGATGGCCGTGCTGTACCTTCCCGCTCATTGGCTTGAGAAGCCTTAGGAGGTAAGAATTCTTGGGGCATCTCATGCGGCTGAGCGGTTACCAGAAGCCACAAAGACCCTCAGTTCCGTGAAGGATGGAGGCAGGCACTGGAGCAGCCAGCCCAGGGAGAGACTCGGGGCTGGCCATGCTTCCCACGGCCTGACCACCCCCCTGCATGGGGTCCCCAGCACAGGGCACGCCATCATGTCCCCCAGCTTAGAAAGGGAAGGCCCTCCCTTGAACCTGTGCCTATCCACTCGCATTTTTCAGGAGTTGTAGGTATGCACTGTTTCCACTTCTTACCCCCTTCAGGTTGGACTTGATGGCACTTCTCAGGTGCAGTGGAGCCGCTTGAACAGGGACAAAAGCCCTCAACAGGCAGCACAAGGCCAGTGCGCCGGTGCAAACTCCAGCAGAGGTGGGAGGTGGTCAGCCAGCGCAGGGGCGGCCCTGGAAGGCTTTGATAGGTCAAGAGCAGGAAGTGACTCTCCTCTGTGCATTTCCCCTTCTCAGGAACCCGCACCACGGCCACCCAGCTAGAAGAATCAGCTGACTAATTGCTTTCGCTGCCGCCCGCAGGCAGCCCAACAGCACCCTCTCCTGGCTCCACTTCCCCTGACCCTCAAATCCGCTGGGGGCTGGAGTCGGGGTACTCAGGGTTGGGGTGGGTTCTCTCCCTGCAAAACCCTCCTGAGCTCCGGCCGACTCCCTGAGAAGCCTGTCTTCCCTGACCTAAACCAACTCAAACTTCTGACCCTGTTCAACCTTTCATCAGAGTAGCCAGCACAAAATATGGCATAGATTTACTTGTTTGTGGTCCATCTCACCCACTGGAAGGAGGGTAAGGGCAAGACCTACCCCACTTTTCTGGTCTATTTACCACTGTTTCCCTAGCTAGTTTTGACGGATTCCTGGGGCTCAGGAGATGGAAAGGGAGAAAGAGCCAAGAGTGTCCTTTTTCTAGGAATGGGATGTGGGCTTATAATAAATCACAAGACCTCATATCTTTTAGAGCCTGTTTCAAAAAGCTTGCTCATTTCCTCCCTGGGCAGTAAAACAGGTTATTAACTCAACAAATATTCTAAGCTCTGGACCTAAAACAGTGAACAAAACAAACCAAAGTTCCCATGCCCACAAAGTTTACATTTTGGTAGGACTCACTGCTAGGTTTCCTAAAACCTTCACCCCTGAAACAAAACCATAATACTAAATACGTTTATTATTTTAAAAAATATTTATGTATTTTATTTTATTATTTTTTTATTTATGTATTTTAGAGAGAGAGCACTAGCAGGAAGGGGAGAGCAGAGGGGGAATCTCAAGTGGACTCCACACTGAGTGTGGAGCCCGATGTGAGGCTTGATCTCATGACCTGAGCCAAAACCAAGAGTTGATGCTTAACTGACTGAACCACCCGGGCACCCCTAATTTTTCTTTAGGGAGGAGGAGGTGCAGAGGGAGAGGGAGAATCTCAAGCAGGCTCGATACAGAGAATGATCCTACTACCCGAGATCATGACCTGAGCCAAAATCAAGAGTCAGATGCCCAACCAACTGAGCTACCCAGGCACCCCCCGCCCAAATAAATGTTTAAAATAAAGATCTGTTTAAATGCAATGTTGAGCTGGAAAAAAGTGTGGACTCCTCAGAGGCCCCAAATGGAACAGAAACAGCAGTTAACTCAGTGAATGTGAACATTAAAGCCAGACTCTGTGCTGGAGGCATCTGCAAATCTTGGTGCACTTGCCCAGGATAGTCTGGAGCTCCGACGTTAGAAATGTGGCTCAGATCCCCCTTCAGAAATGAAGATCTTGTAATCCTAGCTGCTGTGAGAGTTTCTTTCTTTCTTTCTTTCTTTTCTTTTCTTTTCTTTCTTTCTTTCTTTCTTTTCTTTTCTTTTCTTTTTTTCTTTCTTTCTTTCTTTCTTTCTTTCTTTCTTTCTTTCTTTCTTTCTTTCTTTCTTTCTTTCTTTCTGACCCTATTTATTCATTATGAGACACACAGAGAGAGAAAAGAGAGAGAGAGATTGAGGCAGAGATACAGACAGAAGGAGAAGCAGGCTCCACGCAGGGAGGCCAATATGGGACTCGATCCCGGGACCCCAGGATCACCCCCTGGGCCGGCAGGCAGACGCTTAACCACTGAGCCAGCCAGGCACCCCTACTATGAGAGTTTCATGGAGACAGTCAACACTGGCACTCATCTTCGGACGCTGCCCAAACGGAAGATGCTGCCTCACTCAACTTCACGATGCTCCTCCTGGGGCGCCTGTGTCAGTGAGTGATCTGTGAAGAGGTACAAAGCTTAGTCCTCTACCCCGACTGCCTGAGAACCCTAGAGAACTGTCAAAGCTTTCTTTTGCTACGTAACAACACTTAGAAGCTTAAAAGAGCAAACATTTGTCATGTTATAGCTTCTGTGGCTGAGAGCTCTCAACTGAGCTTGTAGTTTGTAGTCAAGCTGTTGGCTGGGCTACTTCAATCTCACCTGACCCAAGGAAGGGGGTGTGATCTGCTTCTAAGAAGACTCATGGCTGTCGCCTGGCATCACTCCCTCACTACATGGGCCTCATGACATGGTGCTAGCTTCCCCCAGGATAAGCAATCCTAAGAGAAAGAGATGACATCCAAGATGGAATCTGTGGTCTTTTCATAACTCAGACTGACACCCACCCCATGGCCCAGTCCAGCCCATCTCCTATCATTCTAAATAGTTTTACTGAAAACACAGCCAGGCCCATTAGTTTAGGAATTATCTATGGTTGTTTTTGAGCTACAATGGCAGAACTGAGAAGTTAAGACAGAGACCATAGGGCTTAAACCCCTAAGACATTTACCATCTGGCCTTTTACAGAAAGTTTACGGGATGCCTGGGTGGCTCAGCAGTTGAGCATCTGCCTTCGGCTCAGGGCATGATCCTCGGGTCCTGGAATCGAGTCCTGAATCAGGCTACCCACGGGGAGAAAGAAAGAAAGAAGAAAGAAAGAAAGTTTGCTCACTTTTTATTTATTTTTTATTTATTTTCCCCCCTCACTTTTTAAAATATTTTATTTATTTTAGAGAGAGAGAGAGAGAGCATGAGCAGGGAAGAGCAGAGAGAGAGAGGAAGAAGCTGACTCCCCACTGAGCAGGGAGTCTGAAGTGGGGCTGGATCCCAGGACCCCAGGATGGTGAGCTGAGCTGAAGGCAGATGCTTAACTCACTGAGCCACCCAGGCACCCCTACATGTGGTGTTTTAACCTTGAATCCCTGTGGGGTGTGTAATTCAAATGAATATAACTAGACAAGTGACAGCCGATGAAGTGGTGCTGGTTCAGTGTAGGTCCATGGTACTCTTTCCAGACCCTCAGCGCAAATTCCTATCCTTTCAAGCCTCAGAGTGCCAAAAATGCACTAGGGGGAGCTGTTAGTGATGGTGACCCTTAAACCAAACTACAAAGGAAATAGAAGAACAGAACCAGGGATGCCTGGGTGGCTCAGCGGTTGAGCGGTTGAGCGTCTGCCTTCGGCTCAGGGTGTGATCCCGGGTCCCTGGGATCGAGTCCCACATCGGGCTCCCTACAGGGAGCCTGCTTCTCCCTCTGCCTGTGTCTCTGCCTCTCTCTGTGTGTCTCTCATGAATAAATAAATAAAATCTTAAGAAAAAAAAAAAGAACAGAACCATGTTCTGGGTTTCAGGTCAAATCAGACCTCACCAGGTTGTCCAAACTCTCCCAAGAGTTTGGACATTATATGGCCAATAATATGATTTAACTTCAGAGGGAATTGTTTCTCTCCCAGAGAAATGACAAGTTCTAAACTGCATACAGAACGTCTGCCAGCCTTCTTCCAACGAAGCAGGTAGGACTCCATCAGCAACTCCACTCTTGGACAACTGACAGGGTCTGGCTTGGCCCAGTTTTCCAGCAGCGATTAGGTCACATGCGAGGCAGTAACATGTACCGAAACAGCCAAATTTACAAACATTGAGAAATTCCAAGGAAAAAACCATAACCATCTCATCGATTTATAGTCTAAACTCAAGCTGCCTTGCAAGCCCTTCCCAAGTAAAAGTTCTTTCCAGAACAGAATATGTTTGACCATCTGTATTCCTACAGTGGTTACCACATAGATTAGATGCAGATTTAGTGGTATATGTAGAAGGGAACAAGAGGCTCTCAGGTTTCAACTTTTCCAGGATGTCAGCCAACCAGTCAACCAGAGTCTGATGCTGAACCTCCTGGGCAATTGGGAGAAATTTATTATCAAGATGTTACCTGTGAGGATTGTAGAACTCTTGGCCCATACCCACTCTGTCCAAACCCTGGCATTCAGACACCTGGCCAAACTCTAGCATGGCTTCCAGCATCTTAAGGCTGCGTCCCCAGGATGAACAAGACCCCAGCCCCAACCCCACCCTAAAGTGCCTACAGGGGCAAAGCTCAAAGTTGCTGGGAACGTCTGCTGTTTGTTCCAACCAAAACCTACGGATAGAGAAGCACCCGAGATCCCTGTTACAGCAGCTACTTTAGAGAGCTTGCACTTATAAATCCTCTTTCCCCTCTCTGAAGTGTCAATCTTCTACTACCACCCGAAACAGTCTCCTTGAGCACCTGAAAGCCATCTCTTTGGCCTCACTCTTGGCGCAGGTCAGGGCTTCACTTGGGTGGGTGCCCAGTCCAGCTGGCACCAGGGCCCCTGCCATGAAGACAGACGTTTGATTCTCTGGATGTGCTCCAGCGAGCCAATCCAGATGGCCTAGTCACATGGACCAAACTCTGCCTTTAACCCTTCAGTGCCTCTCCCCAGCACACCCAAGCCTTTAAAGTCTGCTGCCCTTTGTTTCAGGGAAGTTGCGTTCAGATCACGCTGGACTGCTTTAACCTTTGACCCCCGTGAGACTCCACTGTGCGGGGATAGAGGAGCAATGGTGCAGAACGCCACCTCTGGTCAAGCGAAACGCTCAAAACTGCTGGCAAAACGTAGGGACATTCAATGGTGGACTTCTGTTTCACACTTTCCAATTTTGCTCTCCTCCCTCGAATTCTGCTTTATTATAGCCTAGGGTTTTCTTTGGTTCAATCCCCCAGCCAGTTGGCAGCTCTGCACCTCTTACCGTTCTACTGCTGACCTTTAGGTCTCAACCTTTTTTTTTTTTTTTAAGATTATTTATTTATTTATTGAGACACACACAGAGAGAGGCAGAGACACAGGCAGAGGGAGAAGCAGGCTCCCTGCAGGGAGCCCGACACGGGACTCCAGGATCACGCCCCGGGCTGCAGGCGGCGCTAAACCGCTGCGCCACCGGGGCTGTCCCAAGTCTCATCTTTTAAGAAAATCAAATCATTTTCCCTAAGAGCGCGCGACCCTGCATCTCGGCCCGCCTCTCGTCACAGCCGGGCGGGGCGCCCACCCCGCGCCGGAGCTGCCCGCGGGCCCGCAGGTGCTCGCGCTCGAGGGCGGGGACGCCCCACGGGGTGGGGGCGCGCGGGGCTGGCGGGAGGGTCTGGCCCCAGCCGCGCGTGCACGTTGGGCCGACAGCGAGCCCCGGCGCAGGGCCGAGCTCCGCCGGAACGCAGCCGTGCTGAGCAACAACGGGCGCGGGTGGACTTTTTAACCGAACTGCCCCACACTTGTCGCCTTCAAAGAGCGGAAGTCACGTGCGGCACGGCCTCCCCGCCGTGCGGCAGCGCAGCGCCCTGTTTCTTTGCGACCCCTTTCGCGACGGAAGGGGCCCCCTTTACGGCCGCGCCCGCGGCGGGAAGCCCGAGGGATGCGCTGGCGCCGGGGCCGGGTGTCCTGCGGTCGCGGGCGGGTCCCCGCAGGTGCGAGCCCTGCGCTCGGGCCGTGGCTCTGCGCTGCCGAGACCTGGGGGTCAGGTGGTCAGGCGGAGGTGTGAGCCCAGCGTTGCAGAAGCCGTCTTTCGACCCTGGGCCCCCCAGGGCTGCGATCCGCCCCTCCCCTCGCTGTGTCCCCGCCTTTCTCCCAGGGCCTGCCGCCCAGCGGGGCTTCAGTACTTGGGTTTTTTTGTTTTTTGCCTTACCGTGCTATTTGGGGGCGGGGGGGCATAAGTGGATCACCTTCTGTTCTAGGCCTGTGGTCCCCAGACAGACTAAAAGGAAAGATTGGCGGCGGGGGTGGGGTGGGGGTGGGGTGGTCCGGCCGGCACAGGTGCCACAGGTTTGGGCTGAGCTTTCCAGTGGATCAGGTGAAGCCGGCGGTCCCACTTCTGAATACCTGTCAGGGTGATTGAAACGACTAACTGGGAAAATGGGCGTGAAGGTCCCTTGGAGGATTGAAAGAAGCGCCAGGCAGTACAGTTGCAAGTGGTATTGTTACTAGACTGTGTATCTACCTGGTGGTTGAGGGAAAGTGCTGCAGTTAGATCTGGGATTTGGGCCCTGTGGCTTCCTAACGTGCTGGCTGGGAGACCTGGGGCAAGTCAGGGAGCAGCCCGGACGGAGATGGCCCTCTGGGCGTCGGTGTGCCCACCTGTACTTAGTGGGGTCGGACACCAAGACGTCTAGGGAGGCGTAAGATAATAGGCACAGGGCCCCCAAAGATGCCCATATCCTTTTAATCATTCATTCATTCATTCATTGGAGACAGAGAGAGAGAGGCAGAGACATAGGCAGAGGGAGAAGCAGGCTTCCCCCTGCAGGGAGCCCGACTCCGGACTTGATCCCAGGACCCTAGGATCATGACCTGAGCCTAAGGCAGATGCTAACCACTGAGCCACCCAGGCATCCAAAATGTCCGTATCCTAATCTCTGGAACCTGTGATTATGTGCGGAGTTATATAACTTATTTTGTAATTATAAATATATTACACGGTAAAAAGGACTTTGCTGATGTAGTTTAAAAAGGGTCCTAAAATAAGGAGATGAGCCTGGATCATCAAGTGGGCCCTATGGCTACCGGTAAAAGCAGAGAATGTTTTGGGCTGGATTCAGAGAGCTGTGGTAGAAAAAGAAAGGAGGAGTAAGAATTGCAAGAATGGGATGATCGGACAGGCTGACGCTGGCTCTAAGATGTTAGGGGATTCGGACCCTGGCTTCACAACTTGCTGGCTGGGAGATTTGGGGCAAATCTAAAGCCTGAAGATGATTTGCTGTACCACTGCTGGTTCTGGGATGCAAGTGGCTATGTTACAAGGACAAGGGGGAGGCATCTAGGAGCTAAGGGGGGCCCCCAGCTGGCAGCCAGCAAGGAAACAGGGACCTCAGTTCTACAACACAGAACTGGATTCCGCCAACACCTCAGAATGAGCCTGGAAGTGGTTTCTTCAAAGAGCCTCCTCGTCAGACAGCTACCAAAAGCTTGATTTTGTTCTTGTCAGACCCAGAGTACAGAAACCTGCTAACCCAGCCTGGACTTCTGACATTCAGAACTGTAATAATATATTGTGTTGATTTGAGCTGCTAAATTTGTGATAATTTCTTATAGCATCCTTAGAAAACTAGTGCTGAGGGAGAGGGAGGGTCTGCTTGGAAGTAGGGCTTGAAACTTGGTCTGCAGAACGGTTAGATGAAGTTAGGAAAAAGTCTGTCCTGCGATCCCTGGGTGGCTCAGCGGCTTGGCGCCTGCCTTTGGCCCAGGTCATGGTCCTGGGGTCCTGGAATCAAGTCCCACATTGGGTTCTCTGCATGGAGCCTGCTTATCCCTCCTCCTGTGTCTCTGCCTCTCATTGTGTGTCTCTCATGAATAAATAAATAAAATCTTAAAAAAAAAAGTCTGTCCTGAGCCTAAGCATGGGGGAAAGTGGATAAAAACACTCATGGACTTGCTACAACCTTATTCTCTGAGCTCTCTTTTCATACATTTTGGAGTCTTTCTCCTCCACCCTTCCTCCACCCCTGGCCAAGATAGGTGCTGCAAATATCTTCTCTCAATTGATGCTTGACAATTTTTTCAAAGTAGTCTTTATGATTTAAAGTTTTAGGTTTACAGAAAAATTGAGAAGTGTAGGCTTAACCTCCCACCTTGATTAAGGTCCCTTGTTAAATGTAAAATTTTAGTTTAAAAAATAATTTAGAGGGCATCCCGGGTGGCTCAGTGGTTTAGCGCCACCTTCAGCCCAGGGCGTGGTCCTGGAGACCCGGAATCCCACGTCGGGCTCCCTGCATGGAGCCTGCTTCTCCCTCTGCCTGTGTCTCTGCCTCTCCCTCTCTCTCCTCTCTGTGTATTCTCATGAATAAATAAATAAAATCTTAAGAAAATAATTTAGGGGCACCTGGGTGGCTCAGGTTATGATCTCCAGGTTCTGGTTTCGATCCCCATGTCAGGCTCTGAGCTCAGTGCAGAATCAGCTTGTCCTCCCTCCCCACTCTGCTCTTCCTTGTGCACTCTCAAATAAATAAATAAAAATCTTTTTTTTTTAATTTTTATTTTCATTTATGATAGTCACACAGAGAGAGAGAGGGGGGCGGGGCAGAGACCAGGCAGAGGGAGAAGCAGGCTCCATGCACCGGGAGCCCGACGTGGGATTCGATTCCGGGTCTCCAGGATTGCGCCCTGGGCCAAAGGCAGGCGCTAAACCGCTGCGCCACCCAGGGATCCCAATAAATAAAAATCTTAACAAATATTTTAAATTATGGTGAAGTATGCATAATGTGAAAGTTACCATTTTTGCCACTTAAAAGTAGACAGATTGGTGCCTTTGAGCACATTCACGCTTTTGTGCAACCATCGCTACCAGTTCTGGCTCCAGAACTTTTCCTCTTACCAAACTGAAACTCTGTACTGTTAGACACTAACTCCCTCTTCTCTATTCAGCCCCTGGCAACCACCGTTCTAACTTCTGTCTTTGTGGATTTGAATGCTCTAGTTTTGTTTTCTAAAGATTTTATTTATTCATGAGAGACACAGAGAGGCAGAGACAGGCAGAGGGAGGAGAAGCTGGCTCCAGAGCTGCAAGGAGTCGGATGCGGGACTCGATCCTGGGAATCCGGGATCAGGCCCTGAGCCAAAGGCAGATGCTCAACTGCTGAGCCATCAAGGTGTCCTAAATGCTCTAGTTTTTAAAAAATGAGGCAAAATGCATGTAACAATCACTTTAAAGTGTAAAATTCAGTGATATTTTGTGTATTCATTGCCAGCTCTCTCTAGTTTTAAAACTTTTAAACTTTTCCATCACTCCCCCAAAACACGCGTTACTGTTCAGTGATTACTCCACATTCCCCCTCTGCTCATCCCCTGGTAATACCAATCCCCTTCCTGTGTCCATGGATTTGTCTATTCTGGATCTATCATATATACCACTCTACTAGGGTTGTCACAACGACGTATCACAGAATGGGTGGTTTAAACAACGGAGATGTATTTTTCTCACAGTTCTAGAGGCTAGAAGTCCCAAGACCAAGGTGTTGGCAGATTTGGTTTCTTCTGGGCCTCCCTCCCTGGCTCACATGCAGGTGGTTACCTTGCCATTATGTCCTCACATAGCCTTTGCTCACCAGCATCCTTGGTGTCTCTTCCTCTTCTTATAAGGACACAGGTCATATTGGATTAGAATTCCACCCTTATGACCTCATTTAACCTTTATTACTTCTTTAAAGTCTACTATGATCTGAATGTCGTGTCCTCCCCCACCCCCCACCAAATCCCTATGTTGAAATCCTGGTTCCCAATGTGATGGTGTTAGGAGATGGGCCGTTGGAAGGGCTTATGTCATGAGGGTGACATAATGGGATTTTGCTGAATGGGATTAATGCTCTTATAAAGAGCTTCCCAATGCGTTCCCCTTCACTTTTGCCTTGCACTCCATGAGAGCTCATCAAGAAGTCACCAGCTATGAACCAGGAAGAGAGCCTCACTGGAATTCAGCCATGCTGGTGCCTTGATCTTGGACTTCCAGCCAATTTTGTTTCTAGAAACCTCACTAAACTCTACTAGTAATGCTAATGGTTTATCTTTTTGTTTTTTTTAAGATTTTATTTATTCATGAGACAGAGAGAGAGAGGGAGGGAGGAAGGGAGAGAGAGGAAGGGAGAGAGGGAGGGAGGAAGGGAGAGAGGCAGAGACAGGCAGAGGGAGAAGCAGGCTCCATGCAGGGAGCCCAACATGGGACTCGATCTCGGGTCTCCAGGATCACGCCCTGGACTGAAGGCAGTGCTAAACCGCTGAGCCACCTGGGCTGCCCTGACGGTTTATCTTTAGATTATTTCAAATCCATGAACTGTGAGAAATAAGTTTCTGTTGCTTGTAAGCTACCCAGTTTGTGGTATTTTGTTGCAACAGCTACAGTGGACTGAGACAAAGGTCCTGTCTCCAAATACAATCATGTTGGGAGTGAGGATTTCCACATATGAATTTGGGGAACACAATTCAGTCCATGACATCGTATGAAAGGAATCATACAGAGGCACCTGGCTGGCTCAGTCAGTAGAGCATGCAACTTTTTTTTTTTTTTTTTTAAGATTCTATTTATTCATGAGACAAGGAGAGAGAGAGGCAGAGACATAGGGAGAGAAAGAAGCAGGCTCCATGCAGGGAGCCCGATATGGGACTCAATCCCGGGACTCCAGGATCACGTCCTGGGCCGAAAGCAGGTGCTCCACCGCTGAGCCACCCAGGCGTATCCCCCCCATTTTTAAAAAAAGATTTTATTTATTTGAGAGAGAGCATGACTATTTGCATGTGCCTGCACATGCACACATGAGTGGGGGGAGGGGCAAAAGGAGAGGAAGAGAGAACCCCTAGCAGACTCTGTACTGAGTGCAGAACCTGATGTGGGGCTCCATCTCATAACTATGAGATTACAATCTGAGCCAAAATCAAGGGTCTGACAGCACACTGAGCCATCCAGGCGCCCCCATAGAGCATGCAACGCTTGATCTAAGGGTTGTGAGCTCAAACCCCACGGTGGGTATAGAGATTGCTAACAAAAATAAACGTGTGTGTGTGTGTGTGTGTGAGTAAAGTGATAGAAGTTTATTAAGTGAAGATACAGAGAAAGCTCTCAGAAGTGAAAGGGGTCCCGAAAGAGTGGCCCAAAAATAAATAAACTTAAAAAAGGTTTTTAAGAAGGGAATCATACAATATATGGCCTTTGTATATGGCTTTTTTCATTTTGCATAATATTTTTGAGTTTTTATCTAAGTTGTAGCATGTATCAGTACTCATTCCTTGTCATGGCTCAATATTAACTCATGAGTATACCACAATTTGTTTATCCATTCATCCACTGATGGCCATTTGGGTTGTCTCTACCTTTTGGCTATTATGAATAATGCTGTTCCAAACGTTCTTGTACAAGTTAATATTTTAGTTTTGATGAAGACAAAATATCAAGTTTTCCTTTAATGCCCTTTTCCCCCTGGTTTTATTTTAAGAAATCCTTGGCTACCCTGAGGTCATAAAAATTTATTCTTTTACATTATCTTCTAAAAGATTAGTGTTTGTTCTTTTATACGTGTGAGTAATCCAGCTAGAAATGAAGTTTGAGGCAGGGACCTGATTGCAGTTTTTCCTGTATGTGTGCTTAGTTATCCCAGCCCAGCTTACTGAATATTTTATCCATCCCCTCTGGTCTGCAGTGTAACACCTGTCAGGTCTCAAGTCTCTATACTTGCTTGTGTCTGTTTCTGTTCCATTGATCTCCATCTCTGGGCTTTCACTGCATTGACTTGATTACTAAATTAGATTTATAGTAAGTATTGATATCTAGCTAAGTATTACAAGGCCCCCCGCCTCCCCCCTCCCCCCTCCCCCCCCTGCTTCTCCTTCTTCAGGAATGTCCTGGCTTTTCTGCTTGTTCTGACTTTCTTTTTTTTTTAATTTTTATTTATTTATGATAGTCACACAGAGAGAGAGAGAGGCAGAGACACAGGCAGAGGGAGAAGCTGGCTCCATGCACCGGGAGCCCGACGTGGGATTCGATCCTGGGTCTCCAGGATCACGCCCTGGGCCAAAGGCAGGCGCCAAACCGCTGCGCCACCCAGGGATCCCTTGTTCTGACTTTCAATTATTTTTTTTAAGTTTGACCAAAACAATCAAACCCACGTGATGAGATTTCTTTGGGATTGGATTGACTCATCTCATTGGGCCAATTTGGGAAAGAATTAGAATGCCAATTTTGTCAGCCTATTTAGTTGTTCTGTAATGTATTTCACTATAATTTTATAATTTTGTGCAGAAAGATTTTCCATATGTCTTGTTAAAATTGTCCCAGGCACCATTTGTATTGGGTTGAATTATGTCTCTCCCTTCAAACTCATCTGTATTCTGCCTCTTAGAATGTGATCTTATTGAAAATAGGGTCTTTATGGGGCCCCTGGGTGGCTCAGTTGGTGAAGGGTCTGCCTTTGGCTCAGGTAGTAATCTCAGGGTCCTAGGATAGAGCCCTCAGTGGGCTCCCTGCTGGTGGGGGAGAAGTGTGCTTTTCCCTCTGCCCCTCCTCCCTGTTCTTGCACTCTCTCAAATAAATAAATAAAATCTTAAAAAAAAAAAGGGTCTTTGTAGATATAATTAGTTAATATGAGGCCATACTGGATTAGGATGGGCCCTAAATCCAATGACAGGTATCCTTACCTGAAGACCATGTGAAGACACAGAGAAACACGCAGGGAACATGGTCATGTGACAACACGGGGGCAGGGATTGAACTGATTCAAGGACTGTCAAGGATTGCCAAAAGTCGCCTGAAACTGGAAGAGGCAAGGAAAGAGACTGTCTTTGATATGTTAAAAGGGGGGCGGGGAGGCTTCTAATACCTTGATTTCTGATTTCCAGCCTTTTAAATAGAGAATGAATTTCTATTGCTTTGAGCCACTCAATTTGTGGCAATTACAGTCTCCCTAAGAAAATAATACACCGTTAAAAATTGTTTTGGTCCTATTATAAATGACACTCCTTATTTTATTATTACTATTTTTGAGAGGTAGTTAGGTTGAGTTTTTATTTTTAAAATTCCAGTGTAAAAAATAAAATAAAATAAAATAAAATTCCAGTGTAAGTAATATACAGTGTTATATTAGTTTCAGATGTACAATATAGCAATTCAACAATTCTGTACATTTCGCTGTACTCATCACAGTTAGTGTACTCTCAGTCCCCTTCATGTAATTCACCCATCCTGCCACCCACGGCCCCTCTGGCACCTATTAGTTTGTTGTCTATAGTTAAGAGGCTGAGGGATTTTTGTTTGTTTGTTTATCTCCTTTTTCCTTTGTTCATTTGTTTTGTTTCTTAAATTCCACATAGGAGAGAAATCTTATGGTATTTGTCTTATTCTGACTGACATTTCATTTAACATTAAACCTTCTAGGTTCACCCATCTTGTTGCAAATGACAAGATTTCATTCTTTTTTTTTTTTTAATGTCCCTGTCCTATTCCATTGAATATATATACCACATCTTCTTTATCCATTCACCTATGGATGGACTCAATAACACCTTTTATTTATTTATTTATTTATTTATTTATTTATTTATTTATTTATTTATTTATTATTTATGTATGTATGTATTTATTTTAAAAATAGTTTATCTTTTTAAAAATTTTATTCATGAGAGACACACAGAGAGGGAGTCAGAGACACAGGCAGAGGGAGAAGCAGGCTCCATGCAGGGAGCCCGATGTGGGACTCCATCCGGTGTCTCCAGGATCACACCCCGGGCTGAAGGCGGCACTAAACCTCTGAGCCACCTGGGCTGCCCAATGACACCTTTTAGAAAATATATTTTCTCTTCTTGCTGAGTAGAAACACCACTGACTTTCTTTCTTTCCTTTTTTTTTTTTTTTAATTTTATTTATTTATTCATGAGAGACACAGAGAGAGAGGCAGAGACATAGCCAGAGGGAGAAGCAGGCTCCCTGAGGGGAGCCCAATGCGGAATTTGATCCCAGGATCCGGGGATCACTTGATCCAGAAGGAAACGCTCAACCACTGAGCTACCCAGGTGCCCTACGCTGCTGACTTTCATGTATTGATTTTGTTTTTAGAAACCGTACTAAACTCTACTACTAACAGTGATGATTTACCTTTAGATTCTTTCAAATCTACGATGTTTTAAAAAACTATCACTGGGGGCAGCCTGGGTGGCTCAGCTATTTAGCGCTGCCTTTAGCCCTGGGCCTGATCCTGGGAACCCCGGATCAAGTCCTGTGTCAGGATCCCTGCGTGGAGCCTACTTCTCCCTCTGTCTGTGTCCCTCTCTCTCTCTCTCTCTCTCTCTCTGTGTCTCTCATGAATAAATAAATACAATCTTAAAAAAAATATCACTGGAATAGAACAGTAATAGTTGTGATCATTTAAGAAACATGTCCAGCCTGGGTGGCTCAGCGGTTGAGCGTTGATCATGCACATGCCTTCGGCTCAGGGGTCCTGGAATTGAGTCCCACATCGGGCTTCTTGCAGGGAGCCTGCTTCTCCCTCTGCCTGTGTCTCAGCCTCTCTCTCTGTCTCTCATGAATAAATAAATAAAATCTTAAAAAAAAAGAAACATGTCCACAATTCATTTGCTCCTTCTCTTGTCATAGTTCTGCTCCCCGCTGAGTTATAGGCAGAGACCACACTGGGGGAGTTGCCTCACAAGGTCATCTTTCTTTGTACAAATAAGAAGATGAGGAGAAATAATCTCCAGAGCACTGACTCCCTATTACTGCTTGGGATGAGTATTCAGATGGGATTTTAATATTATAACGAAGTCGAGGTAACTGTAGGGCACTTCTGGAACTTTCTGATTCATCTGAGCAGCTGTCTTCCTCAAATGTGTCTTCTTCTGTCCCAGCAGTCTGTTAGCTTGTTTCTAAAGGGTAAGATTGACAGCTAGGCAGAAGCTTCTACTAGAAGTTTCCTGAGTTTGGGGGGCAGGCTGGTGACAGAACTTGATTACCCTCCCCAGAGTGTGGACAGACTTGCTGCTAACCAGCAGAATACTGTAGAAGTGATGGTGTAGCACCTTGAACAGTGAACATCTTTGAGCTGTAAAAGGACCACAGCTTTCATCTCTGCTTCTCTGTCTTAGAGCACACAGTACATCTGGCCTCTAGGTGCCATCGGAGGCCACAGACAAGAGTGAGGACACAGTGCCCAGCTGAGCCCATTTAGTCCCTCCTGGTCTTGGTCTCCAGGAGGAGCTACTCAGAGAGGCTCCTACTTGTCTATTATCTTCCCAGGCCACACATGACATATGCTTTAGGAAGGGCACCCTTCCAGGGGCAGGGCCACTTTGGAAGCCTGTTTCCTGCTGCTGCAGATGTGGGGCTCATCAGGTCCTCTGGAGGCTGAACAACCACTGGATTTAGCACACCCTGCTTGGAATTTCTTTGCCAATAAAATTTCCTCAAAATCCCTAGATGTTTTGTTTATTTTCAGCCAGTTCCAATGTACATGTAATTACAGCACATTACAGAAATCTTGTCAAGACTAGTTTTTTGTTAACTGATCCCCATGCTCTGTCCTTCCCCTACTATCTCACTGATGCCCATGTGGAACAAGTGGCTTTGATAAGAGGGTGACAGTAGTAATCTGGTCTTTGCTGCTTGAATGGCACCTGCTATCTGGGGAAGAACCTTTAAAGAGCATACTTGAGGGACACCTGGGTGGCTCAGCGGTTGAGCGTCTGCCTTTGGCTCAGGTCATAGTCCTTGGGTCCTGGGATCGAGTCCTGCATCAGGCTCCCCACAGGGAGCCTGCTTCTCCCTCTGTCTATGTCTCTGCCTCTCTCTGTGTATCTCTCATTAATAAATAAAGTCTTAAAAAAATAACATGCTTGAGAGAGACCTTGGGGTCTCAGGCTTGTCTCATCTCTAAGATGGCTTCTTCTCGAGCCATCTCTCTTTTTTAAAATTTAAAATTAAAAAAATTAAAATTTAATTTGTATATATAAATTCTTTCCCTAATATACACACATCTATCTCAGGACTCTCAGATCAAGAGTCACATGCTCCACCCACTGAGCCAGCCATGGCCATCTATAGCCATTTCTCACAACAGTTTCAGTTTGGGTTGCAGAAACTCTTGCCATTTTCAACCCCAAATGACCAGTAGTGATGGCCTCTCACATCTCCTTCAAAGAAGCTATTGTAGAAAGCATAGTTGACAACCTCCAGCTGCTACTTCTTTGGCTCTGCTGTAATGGTCATGCCAAGGCCATGGCCATCTGCCCTCAGGCTACATTCAGAACTAAATTTACCGTGCTCATCACCCCATCTGTCCCACTGATGAACCAAGTAGAAATCAGCCTAGGGCATGATTCTAAGGACAAGTTTCCCATAATGTTCTCCACCCCCAAATCCTCTTTTGGTCCTGTAGGAACTGGTGGGCCATTGCCTGCTCCCTGCCCTCCAGCCCAACCTTGCTCCTTGCTGGGCTATCCCCAGAGAATTGTGCCAAATGGTCCTCAGGTCCATGAAGGGTAAGCTGCTGGTTTCTTCATGTTCCTCGTGCCTCGGTCAGGAGTGGGGGCCGGCCTTTCCCCTGGCCATTGCTATACCACTTGTCGTCCTCATTCTTGTCTAAAGCGGCATTCCTTTAGCGTACGTGCTGCTCATCACCCTCTGTTCCCCTCCCACCACCCTTGGAAGATTGTCATCTTCCAACCCTCCTTCCACATCGGATCACCCTCATTCCTTGTACACTTTGGCACTCAGCTCCTGGCTTTCCTTTCCACCCCATGTCCTGCCATCATCTTGGATGAGTTCCATGGCCATCCCGTACTGGGGGCCCCAGGTCCCTGGCCTCCCCACAGCTGATGAGCTCCTCGATGTCCCTTGGCCGCTTGTTCCCAAGGGTGACTTAGGGCTTGTTATTGCCCCAATACAATAATTGTATTGTATTGCTCAGTACTTGCTCAGCCCTCCTCCTTCCTGACCATGCCCCAACCTTCTAGGTGACATTTGCACTATAGTCACCAGCACCTTTGCTTTTTAACCTCACTGACCCCTCAATGTGCTTTAACAGCTAGTTTCTCTTGTAGCTCTCCTCCTTTTCATTTCCCCACCTATCCCTTCCGATATCTGTGGATATCTGTGACGATATCCTCCTCAAAACTCTTGTTTCCGCCTTCTTTCCTTTTCCCCTCACTTTACCCCTCTGTCAAAAACACAGCTCTTAATCAGTTGCGTGCTGCTAGGGACCGCCACCAACAAGGGTGCAGGAAAGCCCAGGGCTTGGGGGAGTCTAGTTGCAGCTGCTACAGGTGGTAAAGAAATGTTCTTTGAAGATGCAAAGAATATGGGTGAGTTTTGGGAATAAGAGATTGGAGGATTTTTGTGAATCATGGAGTTTGAAAGAAGGAGGAATGGGCATGTAAACATGACAAAGGAACTGCAGAGCATTATGGGCATCAGAAAAGGGTTGGACAAAGGAACTGCAGAGCATTATGGGCATCAAAATAGAATTGACTAGGTGAAGCTCTCACCTATCTTGGGCAGCACTGAAGGAAGCCCTGGATGGATTTATTTATCTGGTCACAGTGCTAACCAGGTAACCATGTTTATCTCTTGCCTGGAAGAGGGAAGATTTCAGGACCAGGGACTTGAATTTGGGCTCTTTCACCTTGGAGTTGTTTGAGGGCAGAAGAAAGTGAACAGCTACAAATGAATGAGTGAGAAAGATAATTGTTTGCAGATGAAAGCCCCGAGCAAGTGGGAGGGATGTGAAAACAAGTGAGCCTCTAGGACTAGAGAGAAGGAAGGACAACCCTTGCATCAAACCGAGGGAGAGGAAGAAAGGGTCAAAGTACGAGCATCAGTCACCTTAGTGTGGCTCATATGACCATTACAATCCCCAAATCTCGGGGGCTTAAAACAACTAAGTTCTTCCTTGTTCATGCTATATGTTCATCATAAGTTGGCAGGGCAACTACACGTATCAAAGGAACATAGGCTGATGACTAACCACTACTTTTTTAAAGATTTTATTCATTTATGAGAGAGAGAGAGAGAGAGAGATGAGAGAGAGAGAGAGAGAGAGAGAGAGAGAGAGAGAGAGATATCCAGGCAGAAGGAGAAGCAGGCTCCATGCAAGGAGCCCAATGTGGGACTCGACCCCGGGACTCCAGGATCATGCCCTGAGCTGAAGGCAGGCACCAAACTGCTGAGCCACCCAGGGATCCCCCAACCACCATTTTGAATGCTGCTGGTCCTTGTGCCACAGAGGAGACAACTCTGGAGGGTCTCTTGTTGGGAGATTCTGGCTTGGATACAACATGTGCTACTTTCCCTCACAAGATACTGGCTAGAAATAGTCTCATTCTCCCTCTCTGCAGCCCCCTGCCCCTGCCCTCCACTCACCACAAGGGGTCTAGAAGTTCAATCCTACTAATGGCCCCTAAGCATTCTGCTCCAGATGAGCTTTAGTTCTGGAAGTCACGCAGAACACCCATGCAGGAAATAAACTCAGGCCAGTCTCTGCCCAAGATCACACAGAAAGCAGTAGCAGGATGGCTGGGAGCCAAATCTCCTGTTTCCCAGTTCCCCTCTTCCATGGCAGCCAGGACTCTAAGGTTTTATCTTCAGTAAGGTTAAGAACTCCTTGGAGTGTCCTCCCTTCATTGAAGTAATTTTTTTTTTTAAAGTAACTTTCCACTTTATTTTTTAAATAAGCTCTACACCCAATGTAGGGCTTAAACTCATGATCCTGAGATCCAGAGTAGCACGCTCTACCGACTGAGCCAGCCAGGCGCCCCCGGAGTCATCTTTGTTAGTGCTTGTCCCCAAGTGCTGATTGTATCCTTGGTTATTGTCAGTCCTGGCATATCTACTGGAATTAAACTTGCTTTCTTCCCCGGGGTCATGTTGGCTGATGAAACATCTAGATGCACAAGCCTCTGTAGGACTGACTACTCTGTTTTCCCAGCCTGATTCTTACCCAGGGTAAGGCGTGAGACCAGCAGATTGTGAACATTCTGCATACTTTGCCTCCATTTCTTATCAGAACTTCTGTTACATAGTATCTTGCCTATCTCCTCTCAGAGGCCTTTCCAGGCCTCTATGCTCCCACAAGCCCCATGTTTCTTTAATAGCACACTGGAAACATCTGAACAAAGATAGGATCCAGCTTAAGGAGGCTATGCAAGGGAGAGAACCTGGCCAAGGACCCCAGCAAGCCTTTCTGTATAGCTGCGACCAGAACTCTGAAGGACAGCCAAGAAAGGGACAGAGAGCCTGGAGCTCATAAAAGATACAGATATAGAAGAAAAAACTCTGACAACCCTGGTCATACTCAATGATGTGACTGTACAATCCTGTAAGACTGCCTCTCAGAAACATCCTCTGCTTAGAAAACTCAGATTTGATTGTTCCAATTGAAGTCTATCCAGGATAGACCAGGAGCTGGGAACCTTGGAGTTGGTTGCTTACAAGGATAAGGAACTAATTTAGGACGAAAGTTCTCAAACCTCTAAGGATTATCTACTTCACAATTTATAGGACAATAAACAGTGAACACCATGCAGCTACTAGAAAAAACACAGACCTAGAAGTTTATATAGGGTAAGACTGTCAAACCATATAGATGAAAACACACAAAGGACATTCACAGGTTATACAGTCTGCTACCATCTATGTAAAAACAAAAAAGAACTCAAATTTCCAACCCAAGGTTGGAGAGTTACATATGTATATGCTCAAACATGCATATTTGCAAGGGTATACAATGTACTGGTAAATGGTTGTTTTCCTAGAAGACAACTGGGAAGATGGGGACAGCAACAGGTCACTTTTTTAGCTTTTGAATTTTGTGCCATTCGTATTACTCATTTTAGTTTTTATTTTTTTAAGATTTTATTTATTTATTCACGAGAAACACACACAGAGAGAGGCAGAAACATAGAGAGAAGCAGGCTCCATGCAGGGAACCCGATGTGGGACTTGATCCTGTGACTCCAGGATTACACCCTGGGCCGAAGGCACATGCTTGACTGCTGAACCACCCAGGTATCCCCATATTACTCATTTTAAAAATTAACTAGCCAAACGCAATGTGGTATCCTAAAATAGAAAAACAGGCATTACTGGAAAACTGGTGAAATCAGAAGTCTGTAGTTTACCTAGTATTGCACCAATGTTATTTTCCTAGTCTTAGCAAATTACAAGTTTAAATTTTGGTGGCTGTTGTTTCCTGGTTCCTAATTTCATCCTACCCACTTATGATGAAGACCCATACAATTTGGAACTTCTGGCATTTTCTCAGTTCCTTGAGCCTGGATGTCTGTTCTTCTCTTCAGTTTCTCAGCAGTACATCTTTCAAAGCCAAGTTCCCCAGTTATCTGCTCTGAAGTGCTTCTTAACTCTTCCAGAGACAGGACATGTAGCTTGGGACACATGGTTTCCTACTGTTTTACACTTACTGATTGGGCTTCCTAGGAAGCAGACTTCAAGATGAAAATTACATTAAAAACATTTAACAGTCAGTGCAGGTTGTTTATTAGGGCTTAGGCGCCATGGGAGGCCTGTTAGACTAGGCAGAGAAGCAGCCCTAGAAACAGCCTCAGCAGACCCCACAGGCAGCTCACACAGAGATGCCCTTCAAAGTCTTCCCAGCTTGTAGCAAGAGGCAAAGAGCCCTTAGACCCCTAGTCTATTAGTCCTTGGATATGGGCCACCCAGGAAAGGGGGCATGACCTCAGCTAAGGCTACTCTTAAGCAGAGGCGCTTCTGGAGGGCTGACCAGCTACACACCATCTGTCAGCAACACTTCTAGCAGCTGGGGAGTAAGCGCATCATATCTGAAGGTGCTGGGAGTGGTGTGGTCCACACCCCCCCTTACCATAGCATTCCCTAATGTGAGGGCTAATGTTCCAGTTTTTTAGGTTAGGTGACTGGAAGTACTATGGCCTGTCTGAAGGCAATGGCCCAGACCACAGGATTTCAAGAGGTTCCTTCCTACACTAAAAACTGAGTCTGCCCTTTTTCGATCAACATGTAGATACTAGCATGCAGAAATAAATCTTCCCCGTGACCAGAGGCTGAGAGCGTCAAAAACTAGAAGAAATTCATCCTCCATTTGGTAATGATGACAATCAATGAGAAAGATTTTGAGAGAAATAAAATTTTAGTCAATAACTTTTTAGGTCCTTTGTCTTTTCAAGCAAATGAATACTTTTATTAACATGGTCTTTTTTTTTTTCTTTTTTTTTTTTTTAATTACACATGGTAGGGTTTTGACCTCAAATGCTTTGTCAGGTCTGCTACTCAAATGAACTTATAGCAGGACGACCTATCAACCTCAAAAATACCTAGTCCCTGTCCAGTTTAGGGTCCAATGCAGACAGTCCTCCTTTCTTTTCCCAGCCAGCCCCTCAAGAGCCTTTGCAAATATCTCTTCCATTGTGAATCCCCTGAAATGATCAGAATATCACATCAACTTGTACAAAAACCAAGATCTTGTCTATTCTAGGTTCCATATCAAATAAAACTGAGTTGGGTTGTCCAAATAAACTGACCAGACAGGTTACATCAGATAGTACGCCACATAAAATTTAAATTTTGAACAAAATACATCTTTTCTCCTTTGGTCTCACACAGAAATTAAAGTCCGGAAAATACAGACACTACTATCATCCTCCACACCTCCTTTCGACTCCTCAGTCCTAGCCAGGTCAACCCCATTCACATTCCCAGTTGAAGTCTGGTCCCTTCTTCTTCAGCTTCTTGAGCAGTTGCTGCACGAAGCAATCTTCCAGAAGTAAGCAGCTCCTTCAGCACCTCCAGAGCTGGAAGACTCCAACTCTTGAGTCTCATGTGACACAGACTCAAAGATCCAGGGAGCTATATCAAGTCACACAAGAAAGCACAAAGCACCTCAAAACCTAGAAATCACCAAAGCCCAAGAACAAACATCACTGCTGCAAGAGCTTACAATCTCGGCCCTAATTCTCATGTGAGATCATCTTCCAAATAAAAGTTACTTTTCCAAACAAAAACATTTAACAGTCAAAACTTATTTTGAGGTCACCAACCACAGACCATAGCAAAAAACGTAGTGTAAGTGAGGACAGAGTGTGGGGTGGGGTGGGGGGGGGGGTGGGGGAAGAGAGAGAGAAAACAAAAGGCTCTCTGGTTTCAGCTTCTCAAGGATGTCAGCCAATCTCCCATCAGTTGACCAGAATCCGTTGGCTGTAAACCTAAAGTACAGTTCGGGAGTAGAGGGGAGAAAGCCGTCATTCAAGAGGTTAATTCCGAAAAAGAAAACCAAACGAATCAAAACCCCTCACCAATTCAAACACGCAGGACGCCCCCCGACCCGCTCCGATCTTCCGGCAAACCCCAAAACGGCCCAATAACCGCTCCCCTCGGCTGGTCCTCTCTCTCCTCGCCGTGGCTCGGCGGCCCCGGCGTGACTCTGCCTCCCTCAAGGCCTGCACAGGTGGCTCTGCAGGGCACCGCGGCTCCCGGGTGCAAGCGGACACACTCCGGCCGCCCTGCTCACACGCAGGGTACAACCGGAGCGCGCCGCGGCCTCTGCTCCCCCCGCGCCGGCCTCCCTTCCGCCTTACCGCCCTCCTCCTTCAGGACGACTCGCTTCTCTCTATCCGCCGCACCAGCTCCACCAGCATCTCTGCCATCTTCGCGATCTCCTTGGCCTTCTCGTCCGCCTTCTCGCCCCTCTTGGCCGCTCTGCCGTCCACCGCGTCGCCGGGATTCTGCAGGTGATTCAGGGCGCTCTCCTCCGAGGCCTCCACCTGCGTTTTTATCTGGATGAGCATATTGTCCATCTCCCACAGCTTGCTCCTGTTGCGCATGTAGGCTCGGCCGTGCTCCCGGGTGAGGGCGGCGATGTCCTCCCGCATCTCGTTGATGACCGGCAGCAGGAACTGCTCGAAATCCTCCTCGGGCTCCAGCACTTCCACCTCCTCCGGCTCCGCCAGCTCGACGATGTCCAAGGGCCGCATCCTCTCTGCCTCTCCGGAACCGCGCTTACCGACGTCTGCTGCGGAGAGAAAATGGAGACTCGCTAGGCTTACCGACAGAGTTCCAGAAAATCCTTTAAAACTTTTACCCTTTTTAAACTTTTTTCGCTTCACAGGAGCCGCGGAAACGAACGACTTACGAGGAGAGGAGCCGCGAACAAAATGGAGTCCCAGCCGTCAACCAGCGCCCTGCGCGTTGCGGCCCCTTTCGCGACACGGCCGTGCCTCTTTACGGTCACGCCGCTCGTGGAACGAGGCGCGGGCGCGCGCACGCCGACGGAGGATGGGCGGGGCAACCCCGCCCCGCGGCCGGGAGCGCGCACGTACTGGCGCGCACTGTGCTTGACTTGCGCTTGCCGCTTTCCCCTAGGTCGCGCCCCTGCGCCGCCCTCCTTTTGGGGTGAGCCCTTCTGGGCGCGCCCTCCTCTTGGAGGGCTTCTGGAGCACTCAGTTATATATTTTTTAAGGCTTAACCGCGCCCTTCCTGCAATAAACAAAGATAGAAAGGCTGTGGCATCCCCAGACTAACTCCCATAGCCCCTTGTGTTTTAGTAGGGCGGCCAAACCCCTCTTAGCTGTCAGGAAAGTGCATTTTTCCGTCATCTTCGGCTTACAGTCGGAAATGCCTGCGTGTGTTTTCACCAGGCGGGACCCCCCTCGCTCCAGGGTACCAGGCCCCTACTGGTACCTTCATCCCGAGGCTCCGCCAGACCCAAAGCTCAGGGGGATGTGAGGAGGGTTTTCTTGGCTAGCCTTTGCAGGTGTCACCACCGGTCCAGGGTCCTCTGGGGGTCTGTGTCCCTGAAGCCCTGGGCGCAGCTTGGCACGTGCTAGTAAACTCGCTTTAAGGGGCGCCTGGGTGGCTCAGTGGTTGAGCATCTGCCCTCATCTGGGTGGTGGTCGGGGGGGTCATGGGGTCAAGTCCAGCATTGAGCTCGTCCAAGGGAGCCTGCTTCTCCCTCTGCTTATGTCTCTGCCTCTTTCTCCGTGTCTCTCATGAATAAATAAACAAAATCTTTTTTTAAAAACCATACTAAACAATTTTGAGAAATGATAATTTTCTAGCCTGTGGATGGGGTCATAAAACAGGAGTTAAAACTTGAGGAATCCAGCTTGCACAAGTGCGGAGCCTTTGGCTTTTGTTTTGCACAAATCTTAGTTGTGACTATGGTAAGAGTTAAGGGGGAAAAGAAACAATAGTCATGAAAATGCTTTGTAAATACCAAATATATACACATGTAAGGTCCTTATATTTTAGATATTTGTCAGATTCCTTATCTTTTGTTGCTTTACTAGAAATCCAACTTTTGGGCTTCCTCAGTATATCAGAGGCAGCTAGCTCATCAGTTTTTTTTTTTTAAAGATTTTATTTATTTATTCGAGAGAGAGAGAGAGAGAGAGAGAGAGAGGCATAGGCAAAGACATGAGGGAGAAGCAGGCTCCATGCAGGGAGCCTGATGTAGAACTCCGTCCCTGGACCGCAGGATCACCACCTGAGCTGAAGGCAGATGCTCAACCGCTGAGCCACCCAAGCATCCCTCATAAGTGTTTTTGTATGCATAAAAATATATAGCTCCAACAACAACAAGGGATACCACTGCACCCTTGTTAAAAAAAAAAAAAAACCCAATCCAGAAAACTGACAGCACCAAATGCTAGTGGGGATGTGATGTGAAGCAACAGGAACTCTCATTCCTTGCTAGTACAAATGCAAAATGGTACACAGTCACCATGAAAGACAGTTTGGAAGTTTCTTATAAAACTAAGCATACTCTTTCTATATGGTCCAGCAATTGTGCTCCTTAGTATTTCTCCAAACGACTTGAAACCTGACACCTGCACAAAAACTTGCACACAGATGTTTATGGCAGCTCTATTCATACTTGCCCAAACCTAGGAGGATTTAAGGTGTCCTTTATTAGTTTTTTAAAATGATTTTATTTATTTATTTCAGTGACAGAGCATGAGAGAGAGTACAAGTAGAGGAGAGAGGAAGAAGCCGACACCCTGCTGAGCAGGGAGCCCCAGGTGGGGCCAGATCTCAGGACCCCAGGATCATGACCCAAGCCAAAGGCAGCCACTTAACAGACTAAGCCATCCAGTGCCCCTTAAAGTGTCCTTTAAGAGGTGAATGGAAAAATAAACTGTGGTAATCCAGACAGCAAAGCATTATTTGGCCTTGTGAAAATTGAATAAGGGAAAACCTCATTAAAACCTGAATCAGGAGGTTCTGCAGGGTGAGCTCTCATTGTCTCCTTGTCAATAGCAAATCCAACAGGAAGAGGCACAAGAAACCTTGCAGGTGGATCTACTTAACCTACTACTACTGTCCTTGGCAGGAGGAAGAAGGGCTTACTTCTTCCCCTAGCAACAGTCCAGCCAATAAGAAGCCACTACACTTCAAACTCCCCGTTTACTCCAGTGGATTTCCTGTTTACAACAGCCCTCCTAACTCCCCCTTTCCTCTATAAAAAAGTGTTCTTTTTTTTACTGTGGGTGCTCACCTATGGTTTTGCCACAGGTTTCTTGTCCTGGGTTGTAATTCTCTGCTGGTCCCGAGTGAACCCATTTTCTGCTGGTAAAATAACTGGTAGTGTTATTTTCAAGGTTAACAAGGCTCTTTTTTCAGATATCAGCGTGAGTGTCTGCTCTCACTTCCTTAGGATCTTTGACCATTTGCTAAATGAATGAAATGAGAAGTTAATAGTGTTTTTCATATTTTCTATAACCTTGTTAATGTGTTGTCCGTTTGACCTACCAATGATGTCTTTATGTTGATGGATTTAACTTCTTGTAATTCTATCACTTTTTTGCACACACATATACACATGCAGATATTTTATTCACTTGCACAGAGGTTAGAATCCTCATATAATTCTTATCAATAGAAGTTTCAGGAAGGTTCCCCCCCCCCCGGCCCCCAAGTCTGCTTGGCTATTTTTTTCTTTCTCTTTTGTTTTATTAAAGTACTATTTTTCACAGATTCTCATTGCAACTTGTTTTCACATTTAAATTTTCTGAAATTGTGCTGCATCT
Source organism: Canis lupus baileyi (assembly GCF_048164855.1). Taxonomy (NCBI): domain Eukaryota; kingdom Metazoa; phylum Chordata; class Mammalia; order Carnivora; family Canidae; genus Canis; species Canis lupus. Next base: position 60,263,378 of record NC_132839.1, on the reverse strand, counting down.
TTCATTTGCTTCGATTTTTAAAAAAGATTTTATTTATTTATTCATGAGAAACACACAGAGAGAGAGGCAGAGACAGAGGCAGAGGGAGAAGCAGGCTCCCTGCAGGGAGCCTAATGTGGGACTTAATCCCAGGACCCCAGGACCATTACTTGAGCCAAAGGCAGATGCTCAGCCACTGAGGCACCCGGGTGCCCCCATTTGCTATGATTTTAAAAAAATTGATTCACATTTTAATTGTATTCACATTTTTAGCATTACCTAAAAGAAGGATAAATCTTAAAAATTGATGGCTTCTTAGATTTGACATCATTCCTTATCATTTCAAAATCTTTTTTTATAAATTTATTTTTATTGGTGTTCAATATGCCAACATATAGAATAACACCCAGTGCTCATCCCATCAAGCGCCCCACCTCAGTGCCCATCACCCAGTCACCCCTACCCTCATTTCAAAATCTTAATATCATTTTGCTGCTTGCTCAGTTATCTGTTTTCTATAGTATCTGATCCTGTATGTACCTTGCTTTAGAACAGGATGTTCTCACCTGAGGGCATTAAGGGAGAAGGTATTCCAGGAACCCTAAGCTGTTTGCACTTCGAGGACCTGGAGACCAGCCAGCCCCACCTTATCCCCTTTCCAAGTGGAAGCTGGCAGGATTGGGTAATGAAACTAATGGGATGGAGGCTTATGGCCCCTCTCTTCTCCCTCCTGGTGGAGTACCTAGCATATTTGACACTCAGAAGAGATAAATTTTTTTAATTTACATTTTTTATTTAAATTCAATTTGCCAACATATAGTGTAACACCCAGTGCTCATCCCATCAAGTGCCCTCCTTAGTGCCCATCACCCAGTTATCCCATCCCCCCACCTACCTCCCCTTCTGCAACCATTTGTTTGTTTCCCAGAGTGAGGAAACTCTCATGGTTTGTCTTCCTCTCTAATTTTTCCCACTCAGTTCCCCTCCTTTCCCTTGTTATCCTTTTCAGGAGGGATATTTTTTTAATTTATTTTTTATTGGTGTTCAATTTGCCAACATATAGAATAACACCCAGTGCTCATCCCATCAAGTGCCCCCCTCAGTGCCCGTCACGTAGTCACCCCCACCCCCCGCCCACCTCCCTTTCTACCACCCCTTGTTCGTTTCCCAGAGTTAGGAGTCTTTCATGTTCTGTCTCCCTTTCTGATATTTCCCACTCATTTTTTTCTCCTTTCCCCTTTATTCCCTGTCACTATTTTTTATATTCCCCAAATGAATGAGACCATATAATGTTTGTCCTTCTCCGATTGACTTACTTCACTCAGCATAATACCCTCCAATTCCAACCATGTCGAAGCAAATGGTGGGTATTTGTCGTTTCTAATGGCTGAGGAATATTCCATTGTATACATAGACCACATCTTCTTTATCCATTCATCTTTTGATGGACACCACCGAGGCTCCTTCCACAATTTGGCTATTGTGGACATTGCTGTTATAAACATCGGGGTGCAGGTGTCCCGGTGTTTCACTGCATCTGTATCTTTGGGGTAAATCCCCAGCAGTGCAATTGCTGGGTCGTAGGGCAGATCTATTTTTTTTAACTCTTTGAGGAACCTCCACACAGTTTTCCAGAGTGGCTGCACCAGTTCACATTCCCACCAACAGTGCAGGAGGGTTCCCTTTTCTCCGCATCCTCTCCAACATGAGTGGTTTCCTGCCTTGTTAATTTTCCCCATTCTCACTGGTGTGAGGTGGTATCTCATTGTGGTTTTGATTTGTATTTCCCTGATGGCAAGTGATGCGGAGCATTTTCTCATGTGCTTGTTGGCCATGTCTATGTCTTCCTCTGTGAGATCTCTGTTCATGTCTTTTGCCCATTTCATGATTGGATTGTTTGTGTCTTTGCTGTTGAGTTTAATAAGTTCTTTATAGATCTTGGATACTAGCCCTTTATCTGATAGGTCATTTGCAAATATCTTCTCCCATTCTGTAGGTTGTCTTTTAGTTTTGTTGACTGTTTCTTTTGCTGTGCAAAAGCTTCTTATCTTGATGAAGTCCCAATAGTTCATTTTTGCTTTTGTTTCTCTTGCCTTCATGGATGTAGCTTGCAAGAAGTTACTGTGGCCAAATTCAAAAAGAGTGTTGCCTGTGTTCTCCTCTAGGATTTTGATGGACTCTTGTCTCACATTAAGATCTTTCATCCATTTTGAGTTTATCTTTATGTATGGGGTAAGAGAATGGTCTAGTTTCATTCTTCTGCATGTGGATGTCCAATTTTCCCAGCACCATTTATTGAAGAAACTGTCTTTTTTCCAGTGGATAGTCTTCAGGAGGGATAATTTTTAATATCCTCTACTTTCTATGGCAAATTATTTGCAGTAATAAATGTGAAATTAAACTATTTGGGATATTGTGGGCATTTCTTATTCCAAAATACATCCAGATATTGCTTCAATTGTCTCCTCTTTTGCTTAAAATTTTTCTTCATTGAACTCCATGGGGGTCAGTGCCTTTCAAGGTGCCCGCTTCTCATTTCCTAATGAAATTAAGAATAATTATGGGCCAATTGTTGGTTTCACAACACAAAAGGTTTCAAGTTCCTCCAAATTCCCAAAAGAAAAACAAGCAGAACTTTTTACTCAATAGCTTTGATGGCTACCTAGTGGTTTGATCTTTGCTCTTGTGATTTGTGAAATAATGGGAAATCTATATATTAGTCACTGTCCCAGATTCCTGACACAGAGCTCCTAAAATCCTAAGTGATAAGAGCCCTAGGAAAAACTACTGTTCTAATATTTGGTCTTTGACTCTGGTTCCTGACAGAGCTCCTACATCTCTTGGAATTTTCTGGGTGATAGGTATGTCTTTCCTTCTAATGATGTGACTCTGGATAGTCAATGAAGCCTCCATAAGAATCTCAATCTTATGGGTTCAGAGAGCTTCTGGATTGGTGAACACATCTACATGTGGAAGATGATACATCCCCACTCCATGAGGACAGAAGCTCCTGTACTTGGAACTCTTGTTTCTATCTGGCTGTTCACTCATATTCTTTATTATATCCTTTATCATAAACCAGTAAATATGGGTAAGGGGCATCTGGCTGGCTTAGTCAGTAGAGCATAGACTCTTGATCTCAAACTCTTGAGTACAAGCCCCACACTGGGTGTAGAGATTACTTAAAATCTTTTAAAAAAGACATATACATATATATATTCTGCCTTTTAAAATTGTTGTTTCAAAATTAAAGTATTAAGAAAATAAAATGTTGCATCAGTGGTATAATTTACTGGTTTCCTAAATTGTGCCTTTTGGTTTTATTTATATTTTATTAAAATCTACTTGCTAACATTAGGCACTTAGTTACATAAAATTATTTCCTAAGGCAGCCCAGGTGGCTCAGCGGTTTTGCGCCACCTTTAGCCCAGGGCGTGATCCTGGAGACCGGGGATGGAGTCCCACGTCGGGCTCCCTACATGGAGCCTGCTTCTCCCTCTGCCTGTGTCTCTGCCTCTCTCTTTCTGTGTCTCTCATGAATAAATAAAAAAAATCTTAAAAAAATTATTTTCCTACTAGACTAATCTGTAATGAAAAATGTGTTTCCCCATTACTCTCACACTACTATCCACACTTACAATACCTTGCTTCACTTCTGACACCATTATATGCGGGGTTTCCAGCAAGCAATTCTCCTGCAGCACTAGCAGGGTGTCGTATAATTTGGCTCAATTCTGATACCATCTACCTAGATTTAGCGTCAGATCCCACGAGTTAGGGGCTCAATCCTGTAAGAGTGTGCCCACTTTAGACACCAATAAAAAATTCCAGGTTGTTACTTGTACTTCTGACAAATTAACTATAAATCAGGGTTCCCATGACCCCCTCCTTACGTTTGCTACAATAGCAGAGAGAGCTCAGGGAAACACTCATATTTACTGGTTTATGATAAGGGACATAATAGAGGATATTAATGAACAGCCAATAGAGACAATTCCAATATCCCACTATCCAGGGAGCTTCTGTTCCCATGGAAGTGGGGATGCCTCTGAATCAGCTTCTATGTAGAATAAATGTTTATAAAAGGAAAAATCATTAGGATGATCTAATTGGAGGCTCACATATTGTATTCATCTCCTGTGGCTGCTGTAACACATTATCACAACTTTAGTGATTTGAAACAATACACATTTGTTATATTACAAACCTGGGATCAGAAGTGTAAATCAAGATGTCATCATGGCCTCAAACCTCTCCCTCTTCAGAGGAGAATCTGGTTCCTGGCCAGATTTTAGCTTCTAGAGACACCCAAGTTCTTTGGCTTGGAGCGCCTCCTCTGTCCCCAGCCTCTAGCTTCTGTGGTCACCTCGATTTCTTCTTGGACTCTGATCCTCCTTCTTCTTATAAGGACCTTATGGTTTCATGGGGTCCATCCAGATAATCTGGAATAAACTGGCCATCTCTAGATCGGTCGTGTAATCCTATCTGCAAATCTCTTTGGGCACTTAAGATGGTATTTAGGTTTACAGGATTATGATTTGGGCATCATTGGGGGCATTATTCAGCCCACCTCATATATATTCTCAACACTAACTGCAGTGGTTGTGTTTTGAGGGAGGGGTATTTTATCACTGACATTGTTTAGAATTGCCTATACATAGTGATAACAGAAAGCAGACAGATTTAGTCGGTTTTATTATTTTTTAATTTATTTAAATATTTTGTTTATTTATTTATTCATGAGAGAGAGAGAGACAGGCAGAGGGAGAAGCAGGCTCCATGCAGGGAGCCCAGCGTGGGACTCGATCCTGATCCCAGGACTCCAGGATCACGCCCTGGGCTGAAGGCGGCGCTAAACCGCTGAGCCACCCAGGCTGTCCTTATTATTGTTTTTAAATCCCCTATAGACATTGCATTCTTTTTGCCTGCCTCCTAATGCCTCATCCTTGGTCTTCTACTACTCTACACACACACACCCCTTGTGCTCCCAAGAGAATCTATAACATTTTTCTTTTCCATCTGTTCAGATTAGCAAATTCAAAGATGCAGGTCTGCAAATAGGTTCATGTCCCATGTGGCAGCTCCAGGGGCCTTGGCAGCATAATGCCAGGCAGTTTCAGCTAGATAGATGATGTGGGGTCTTGACTTTCCCCAAGTCGGAAACTGAATAACCATTTGCTGTGGATCCATTGACACATGGCAAAGCCATGGGGGGAAACGTTGGAACTCCCAGTCATATGACTTGGGTCTGAACCTTGAGGAAAGGCAGGAAGAGGGATCTTTTATCCTTCTTGATGTTCTTGTCGGAGAGGTGATGCTGTGGGCCCAGAGGGAGAGCCTGCAGCACAGACCATCTTTAATGAGTCCTAGAGTCCTCTCTGGATGCCCGGAAGTCCACTGGGGTGAGCGGGGGAGGGTGGGATGTGGGATGGTGGGCATTACAGCTGCTCAAACACTTGTGGTCCTGGGAGAGACTGATGCTCAGAGGTTAAGTCACTCCCCATTCCCAGGGTTGGCAGAAGTCTGGTGTATGCCTCTAAGGATGTCAAGAGGGATAGGACTCCTCTCTTTTTGCTATTTGCACTTGCTGGCCCACAAGAGCACAGACTGCCGTACTTCTTCTGGTCTCTCTTTTGCTTGTTTCTCTGAGACCTGAACTGAAGCCTGAGGTTTTCAGAAATGGTAGAGAGAGTGGGGATGTTAACATGGCCCACAGGCTTTATCTTATCTGGGAGGAAGAGGAAGGAGCATAGGTGACAAAGTCCTCTGTGCGGTAGCGAAGTATAATGATTATTTTATTTTGATATCCAATAAAGAAATACAGATTTATTCATGATTATCAGGGCAAAAATCTCAGGAAATAACTGAGATTAAATTGAAACGACTAGAGAGAATAAAACGAAAGCTTGACCAATTGAAAAGGAAAAAAAATGGGGCACCTAGGTGGCTCAGTGATTGAGCATCTGCCTTTGGCTCAAGTCATGATCCCGGGATCCTGGGATCAAGTTCTGCATTGGGCTCCCTGCAGGGAGCCTGCTTCTCCCTCTGCCTATGTCTCTGCCTCTCTCTCTGTGTCTCTCATGATTAAATAAATAAAATCTTTAAAAAAAGAAAAGAAGAAAAGAAAAAATGAGAAAGAAAACAATACAGTAAATGAAAGAGAGAAGAAATAAAGTCCAATCAGCAAGCAATCCATTAAAAACCAAAATTCAGCTGAGTACATTTTGAAGCTCTTACAAGCTTTATGATGATTCATGAATCACGCGGCATTCCATCTAGCAGACAGAAAGGAACTCTCAAGAGCTGTGCAAAATGAAAGATTTGTGTAGGCAGAAAGGGGCCAGACAAGGAAGTTACCAGCAGAGTGGATTGTCTGAGGTAAGGTCATCTTCCTTTAGGGGACAGCATGGACCCATCCAGCAGATGACCTCACTGGTCACTGCTGACCAGGTGATTCCAGATTGACTGGCTTGAGACAGAACTGCTGGAAGAGGCTGAAACTGTAATTAAATTAGGTGTTAAGTCTTCATTTGGTGATGTGGGCTTAGCACAAGTGTACCTGCCATTGAGAGGTGGCACTTCAAAACAAAACACTCACTGTTTTGTTTTGAAGATTTATTTATTTACTTAAGAGGGTGAGAGAGAGAGGGGCAGCAGGAGGAGAGACAGAGAATCCCAAGGAGACCCTGTGTTGAGCCCAGAGCTAGACGGCAGGATCAATCCCAAGACTCCAAGATCATGACCTGAGCCAAAGGTAGACACTTAACAGACTGAGCCACCCACGTGCCCCAAGTTTTATTTTTATTTAAGTAATCTCTACATTTAATGTAGGGCTCACACTCATGACTCTGAGATGGAGTCACATGCTCCTCCACTTGAGCCAACAATGTGCCCCTTTTCAACATTTTCAATAGTTTCTGTGAACATAACAATATATGTATATATGCACTATATATATAGAATATATGTAACATTTTATATATGCAGTATTGTGTATAGTATATATAATTATCATAATATATACTTAAAAATATTTTATTTATTTATTAATGGAAGATACAGAGAGAGAGACAGAGACACAGGCAGAGAGAGAGAGGCAGAGAGAGAGAAGCAGGCTCAATCAGGGAGCCCGACACGGACTTGATCCTGGGTCTCCAGGATCACGCCCTGGGCTGAAGGCAGGCACCAAACCACCCAGGGAAACCCATAATATATGCTTTTATTTTATTTTATTTTATTTTATTTTATTTTATTTTATTTATTTTTAAAAGATTTTATTTATTTATTAATGAGAAACAGAGAGAAAGAAAGAGGCAGAGACACAGGCAGAGGGAGAAGCAGGCTCCATGCAGGGAGACACGACATGGGACTTGATCCGGGGTCTCCAGGATCAGGCCCCGGACTGAAGGTGGCGCTAAACCGCTGAGCCACCCAGGGGGCCCTAATATATGCTTTTAAAGGAAATGCACATATAAACATCAACCAGGTCAGGCAATAAAACCATGCCAACACTTCCAGAGCTTCTGGTGTGTTTCTTCTGAATTCAGTCCTCCTGCTACCCACCTTCCCAGAGGTAACCTTTCCTGTGACTTTTGGTTAGTTATATCTTTGCTCTTCTTTATTGTTTCATTGGCTCTGAATGCAATAGTAAATAATAAAGTGGTTCCCCCTATTTTTTAACTTTGTATAAATGGAATCATAGTTTCTCCTTTGTCTCTTGCTTCATTTACTCAATATTTTATGTATGGGAGACTCACCTATGTTGATGCAGGTAGGTATAGCTCACTCATTTTTTAAATTAAGTTTTTAATTTTTATTTCAGCATAGTTAGCATACAGTGTAATATTAGTTTCAGGTATACAAAATAGTGAGTCCACACTTCCATACAATACTTAGTGCTCATCACAAGTCCACTCCCTAATCCTCATCGCCTGTTTCATCCCCCTTCATGTTCCCTCTGTTAACACCAGTGTGCTCTCCATAGTTGAGTCTGTTTCTTGGTTTATCTCTCCCTCCTTTTTCCCCCCTGTGTTCATTTGTTTTGTTTCTTAAATTCCACATATGAGTAAAATCATATTCTTCTTTCTCTGACTTATTTGGCTTAGCATAATACTATCTAGCTCTATCCACATTGTTGCAAATGGCAAACTTTGATTCTTTTTTGTGGCTGAATAAACTATATATCTATATGTCACTTCTTCTTACTTCTTTATCCACTCATCAATCAATAGACAGGTTGCTTTCATGTCTTGGCTATTGTAAATAATGCAGCAATAAACATAGGATGTGTTTATTTATATATATGTATGTTATATATATGCATATATACCTTTGAATTAGTATTTTTAATTTTTTAAAATTTTTTTGTATTTTTGTATTTTTAAGGTAAATATCCAGTAGTGCAATTAATGGACTGTAGGATATTTTTAACTTTTTGAGGAACCTCTATACTGTCTTCCAGAGTGGTTGTACCAGTTTGCATTCCCATCAATAGTGCATGAGTGTTCCTTTTCCTCCACATCCTGTTGTTTCTTGTGTTGTTGTTTTTAGCCACTCTGACTGGAGTGAGGTGATATTGTAGTTTTGACTTGCATTTCCCTGATGGTCAGTGATATTGAGTATCTTTTCATGTGCCTGTTTGTCTTGGAGAAATGTATGTTCACATCTTCTGTCCATTTTTATTTTTATTTTATTATTATTTTTCTGCCCATTTTCAAATTGGATTATTTGGGGGTTTTTTGGGTCTTGAGTTGTATCAGTTTTTCTTATACATTTTGAATACTAAACCTTTATCATCAGATGTCATTTGCAAATATATTCTATTCAGTAGGTTGTCTTTTAGTTTTGTTGATTGTTTAGTTCACTTGCAGAAACTTTTTATCTTGATGAAGTCCCAATAGCTTATTTTTGTTTTTGTTTCCTTTGCCTTAGGAGATATACCTAGAAAAATGTTGCTATGGAGATGTCAGAGAAGTTACTGTGTTCTCCTCTAGGAATTTTATGGTGTCAGGTGTTACATTTAGGTCCTTAATCCATTTTGAATTTATTTTAGTGAGTGGTAAAAGAATATAGTCCAGTTTCATTCTTTGGCATGTTACTGTGCTGTTTTCCCAACACCACTTATTGAGCAGACTTTTTCCCATTGCATATTCTTTCCTCCTTTGTTGAAGATTAATTAGCCATATAACTGTGGGCTTATTTCTCTTTTCTGTTCCATTGATGTATGTGTTTATTTTTGTGTCAGTACCATACGGTTTTGATCATTACAGCTTTGTAATATAACCTGAAGTCTGGAATTGTGATGCCTCCAGCTTTGTTTTTCTTTTTCATGATTGCTTTGGCTATTTGGAGTATTTTGTGGCATAATACACATTTTAGGTAGTTTTTTCCAGCTCTGTGAAAAATGCTGTTGGTATTTTGATAGGGATAGCATTGAATGTGTAGACTGCTTTGGGTAACATAGATATTTTAACAATATTTGTTCTTCCAATCCATGAGCATGGAATGTTTTTCCATTTCTTTGTGTTATCTTCAATTTCTTTTATTAGTGTTTTATAGTTTTCAGAATACAAGTGTTTCACTTCTTTGGTTAAGCTGATTCCTAGGTATTTTATTTTTATTTATTTTTTAAGATTATTTATTCATGAGAGACGCAGAGAGAGGCAGAGACATAGGCAGAGGGAGAAACAGGCTTCCTGCGGGAAGCCCAATGTGGGACTTGATCCCAGGACCCCGGAGTCATGACCTGAGCCAAAGGCAGATGCTCAACCACTGAGCCACGCACGCAGGCACCCAGTATTTTATTATTCTTGGTGCAATTGTAAATGGGATTGTTTTCTTCATTTCTCTTTCTGCTGTTTCATTATTAGTGTTTATTAGAAACACAACAGATTTCTGTACATTGATTTTGTATCCTGAAACCATACTGAGTTCCTTTATCATTTCTAGTAGATTTTTGGGAGAGTTTTTAGAGTTTTCTGTATATAGTATCACGTCATCTGCAAATATAGTTCATTCATTTTGATTGCTCTATGTCAGTAATTCTCAATTTGAGCCTGCATCAGAATAACCTGGAAAACTTGTCAAAACACATTGTTGGGCCCACCATAGAGTTTCTGATTTATTTGGTCTAGAGGAGGACCTGATAATGTGTATTTCTTGGGATGCCTGGGTGGCTCAGTGGTTGAGCATCTGCCTTTGGCTCAGGGCGTGATCCCGGGATCTTGAGATCGAGTCCCACATCAGGCTTCCTGCATGGAGCCTGCTTCTCCCTTTGCCTGTGTCTCTGCCTTTCCCTCTCTGTGTCCTTCATACATAAATAAAATCTTTAAAATATGTATTTCTTTTTAAAAATATTTTATTTATTTATTTATGAGAGACACACAGAGAGAGGCAGAGACACAGGCAGAGGGAGAAGCAGGCTCCTCTTCATGGAGCCTGATGTGGGACTCCATCCCGGGACTCTAGGATCACATCCTGGGCCAAAGGGAGGCGCTCAACCACTGAGCCACCCAGACGTCCCTCTTTTCTTTTTTTAAAAGTTTTATTTATTTAAGTAATCTCTGCACTCAATGTGGGGCTCCAATTCATGACCCAGAGATCAAGAGTCACATGCTCTTCTGACTGAGGCAGTCAGGAGCCCCTGATAATTCATATTTCTTTTTCTTCATTAAAATTTTTTTTTAAAGTAGGCTCCACACTCAATGTGGAGCCCAATGCGGAGCTTGAACTCATGACCCTGAGATTAAGACCTGAGCAGAGATCAAGAATCAGATGCCTAACTGACTGAGCCACCCAGGCACCTTGATAATTTTTTTTTTTTTATAATTTGTATTTCTAACAGCTTCCCAAGTAATGATGATATTCCTGGTCCTGGGATCACACTTTGAGACCCACTGCACTCTCTATTTATCCATGCTGCTGGGGATGGATCTTCAGGTTACCTACAATTTATGGCTATCATGAACAATGAATAATGCTCAAGGGCAATGGTTATAATCTGTTAGTCCCATCTGTTCCTGAGAACAAAGATCTTAGGTATTTTTGAGAAATTTTTGCTGGGATCTCCCAAAACCTTTTGGTACCTGGAGATCTCTCTATACATATCCATCACACAGAGACACAAACTGTACTATCCAGGGTTGTACTGGGTTGAATTGTGTTCCTTACAAAGATACACTGAAGTCCTGATCCACAGTGCCTTATCTGGAAATTGGATTTTTGCAGAAGTAATCAACTGAGGTCAAGCTGGAGTAGGGTGGATTAATCACGTTCATCCAATATGATTAGTGTCCTTGTAAGAAGAGAGGAAGAGACACATAGGCAAGATGGTCCTGTGAGCATGGCAGTGTTGGAGAAACTGGAGGGATGCATCTACAAGTCAAGGAATGTCAAGAATTGCTGGACCTACCACAAGCTAAAGAGCAAGGAAGGATCCTTCCTGTGAACTTCCAGGGCCCAGCCTGGCCCTGCTGACACCTGGATTTTAGACTTCTGGCTTCCAGAACTATGAGAGAAGTCACTTCTGTTGTTTTAAGCGCACCGGCTTGTGGTACTTTGAAATGTTATCCCTGGGAAACAAATATGAGGGTGGTCTGAAACTTGTTTTTCCCTCAAAGATGTGTCAAGTACATTTTCCTAAGCCAATCAGTGGGTTCCTTTGCACAGGGCCCATCAGGGCCTGATGCTCACCATACCGTCTCACCTTGTCACTGGCCTTGTTACCAGCCTCCTGGGTCCCTCTGGTATCTGCCCTTCCTTGGTGGTACCTGGAGAGATTTGTTTACTCAAGACTCTAAAAGCAATACAAGTGGAAGATGGACAGTGATGCGGGGCTACTAAATACACTTCGTGTTTTAGCATTTCCTATAAGTCAATGATGCGTTTACTTACAGCTACACACTTACACAGTTGCAATTCTGAAACTCAAAAAGCTCTGAAAAGGAAACATCTCTTCTTACTTCCTTTGATGGCAAACCTTGGCTGAGATGATGTGAGGACATTTGTAGCACTTACATTATTCCATTTACTGTGAAAATCATGTTTTCACTGCATAAATATCAGTGTTTGTGTCAGTTGGCCAGGGTCCCAAGAATAAAGTCACATAGGCTGAAGACTTAAACAACAAAAGTTTGTTTCTCAGGGTTCTGGAGGCTGACGTCCTCAGCATGTGGGCAGGTTTGGTGTCTTTCTGAAGCTTCTCTCCTGGCAGTGTGGACGACTGTCTTCTCCCTGTGTCCTCACATGGTCATTCTTCTGTTTGCATCCTAATCTTTTTTTTTTTTTTAAGATTTCTTTCTTTCTTTTTTAAAAAGATTTATTTATTTTTTCATGAGATACACGCACACACACGGGAGACAGAGACATAGGCAGAGGGAGAAGCAGGCTCCCTGCAGGGAGCCTGATGTGGTACTCAATCCGAGGACCCTGGGATCACGACCTGAACCAAAGGCAGACACTCAACCACTGAGCCACCCAGACGCCCATTAAGATTTATTTATTTGAGACTGAGAAAGAGAGAGAGAGAGAGAGAGAGAGAGAGAGAGAGAGAGAACAAGTAGGGGGAGGGGCAGAGGGAGAGGGAGAAGCAGGCTCCCTGCTTAGGGAGCAGGGAGCCTGACTCGGGGCTCCATCCTGGAACTCTGGGATCATGCATGACCTGAGCCAAAGGCAGATGCTTCACCTACTGAGCCACCCAGGCACCCCCTAATTTCCCTTTAAAATAAGGATTGAGGGGCGCCTGGGTGCCTCAGTGGGTTATGCGCCTGTCTTTAGCTCAGATTATGATCCCAGGGTCCTGGGATCCAGCCCGTGTCAGGTTCCCTGCTTACTGGAGAGTTTGTTTCTCACTCCCTCTGCTTTTGCACCCTGTTCATGCTCTCTATTGCTCTCGATTGCGCTCTCTCTCTCTCAAGTGAGTAAATAAAATCTTTAAAAATAAAATAGCATAAAATAGGGATTGGATTAGAGGCCATTCATATGACCTCATTTTACCTTAATGACCTTTTAAAATACCCTATCTCCAAATACAGCCATATTCTGAGCGGTTAGGTGGTTAGGACTTGAACACACAAATTTTGGGAGACACAATTCAGCCCATGGCAGTATTTAATCACAGGTACTGCCCCAGATCCAATGCAGGGTATTCCTTGACACAGGACATGTGCACTTTATCTCTAAGATCTAAAGAAGTCTGAGGTCTAGGGCACCTGTCTGGCCCTAGACTCACTCTGTAGAAGGATCTCTATTACACGCAGATCCTGAGAGCATCTAAGGTATAAAGTGGGTCATCTCTGACTGCTCCTTCTAGGGTCCAGATGAGGTAACCTGTGAAAAGTGACCTAGTCAGGGATGTTCTGTGAGCCACTGACACTCCTGAAATTTCCCATGCCTGGAGTCCTCCTCCACCCACAGCCCGGGCAGGACTTTGTGGCTTTCTATTTGGAATGAGTCCAGAATCCTCTGGCCATACCTAATTCTCTCCCGTGCTCCTGGCTAGGGCAGCTGAGGGTCAGAGGGGCCCCTTGGACTCAGGCCCATAAGTGGTCATTGCTATCACCTCCTCCACCCTTCATGGGCCTGGAATTGGTGTCAGCAGCCACATAGATGCCTCACCTTCCAGAGGACAGCATCCAGGAGTCTCTTTTCAGCTTTCCTTCAGGTTCTTCAAGATCTGCAGCTCCTTAGAAGGCTATAGTGGATACACCATCCTGTGTGTGGCTATGGCCTCCACTGGGTCCCATCTTAGGTCCCTCCAGCCTGATATATCAGTGCAGCCACCTGGACAAGGAGCCAGGGCCAGGGTGTTAGTCCCCAGTGACACTGGGAGAGGGACTTGAGCAATCCAAGTCATGGTTCTCATCAGTTAAGTAGAGTCAGGAACCCAGACCACATAATGTGCTAGAGGTTTCCAGGTCATGTCAGGTACCCAGGACAGAGGCTGGCACACACAGGAATGGCAATGAGGTTACACAGGAAGGGCCCCTAAGGCTGCCTCTGATGGCAAGGGACACTCTCCTGGACTGTTGGTCCCATGAGGCTAGGAGCTCATGCAGCTGAAGGTGCTGGGAATCCCCTTCAGGCTCCAACTCCCACCCCAGGTCCCTGTCCTAGGAGAATGTCACATGAGATCAGATACCTGCATCATTTCTGACACAGTCCATGGAGGGCCGCCCAGGAGCCATGAAGTGAGAACAGAAAGAAATATTCAGCAGATCCTGCCACCTGCTCTCAGCATCCAGCCTGTTGGGGCTCAGGACTCAGGTCAGCCTGCTCTTTCTATGACTCCTGCCCTGGCCTGGGGGTAACCTTTCCATAGCCATTCTGAATGTACACCAGGCTCCCATAACACCCAGGGGCTCTGAAGGCCCCCTGACCTTGAAGTACCCTTCCCTACACCCCATCAGTAGGCACAAATTAGGCCCACAAGTAACACTGGTGGCCTGGGTGAGAGGGGATGGGGCCTGTGTGGCAGGTGCCTTTGCTTTCTTGCTGGGTATTTCACTGCCTTATGGGAGCTTTCTGAAGACTCCTGCACATGCATGGGGAGTGTGGATGTATGCACAGATATCACCCAGGTTGGGTGAGGCCAGCTCTAGCGCCTGAGGAGACAGTGTGGGTTTGTATAATGCAATTTTTATTTAAAGCACAACAAACCTCCCAACCTGACCATTTTCTATATTAGCCTATCAGGTGGGCAGCTGTTCATCCCCCATCCCTCCATGCTGCTTTTCTATGTCTTAGGTCATCTTCCTTTTCTTGGGGTCCCTGGGGCCTCAGAGCCTGCCCTGGGCTTACTGCTATGAAAGTGAACGAAGAATGTCCGGATTTCCTTCGGGTAGATGGTGACCTTGGTGCCTTGCAGGGGTGTTGAGTGAGAGCTGGGGCTGCCTGGGGGAGCAGAAGCGGTCTGTCCTTAGAGGTACCTGCTTCCCCAGGACGTTTCCACCCAGCAGCCCCCTCATATACCGCACCTGCCTCCACTCTGTTGTGGCTTCTTCATGAAGGCCCTTGGGTGCCCTCCTCCTGCTGGGACTCCCACTGCCATGGGCTCCCTTGCATTCTTGCCTTCCCATGAGGGTAATAGGTAGGTGGTCCTGGCCATACATGGCCTCATTCCCCATAGGGTATAACATTCAATGCCTAAAGCTTTCTCCCTCAGGTCATCTGGTGGTGCCTGCTCTTTGTATTACCGGGTTCCACTAAATTCAACCATGGGAGGGAAACTTCTTCATCCATTCGTCCACCCACCTGTCCAACCATCCACCCATCCAAGATCCATCAGTCTGTCCAAGAATCCATCCTTTTCACTCATTCAAACACTGACACTTTCATAGACCTATCCATCCATCAACCATCCATCCATTCATCCATCTATCCATCCATCATCTATTCATCCATCCATCATCCTCATCCATCTACACATCTACCTATTCACTCAACCATCCAGCTACCCATCCATCCATCCATCCATCCATCCATCCATCCATTATCTATTCATCCATCTATCATCCTCATCCATCTACACATCTACCCGTCCATCCATCCATCCATCCATCCATCCATCCATCCATCCATTAATCCACCCATTCATCATCTTATCCATCATCCATCAACCATCTAGCAATCCATCTACCCATCCATCTATGTATTCTTCCATCCATCCATCATCCATCCATCCATCCATCCATCCATCCATCCATCCATCCACATGACTAAATGTCCAGCTATGTAGTTGGCACTATGCTATGTGCAGTGCACAGAGAAGATCCACAACAAACAGGAAAGAGGGGGAGAGGACAGCAGAGGAGGAAACTGATCCAGCTTTGGACTCCATAGAAGCTTGAGTAGGAGCAGGCCAGAGGGAAAGGCACAGGGCCTTGCAGGCAGAGGGAACAGCATGGGAAAGACCGAGAGGCACAAAATGCCTGTAGTCCCCCAGAAGCTGATGGTGTGTGCAGTGTGAGGCACAGCATGGCAGATGTCAGAACCCCCTGGGATATGCTTGCCAGGTCATGACTCAGCCAGGACAGAGGCAGGGGGTGTGGTCTACGGACACACATGCAGGCATGCCCACACACACTGACCTGTGTAGATTCAGGAGGGGACAGATTCAGAGAAGCTAAGGAGCCTGCTCAAGGTCCCATAGGCCATAAGGGGCAGGGCTGGATCTAACAGGTTGGCCCAACCTCTGAGCCAGGCTGGGGGCTGCCGGGATTCCCAGGCAAGGCCTGAACCAGGAGCTTCCAAACCTCTGTGGTGGGGAGGCTCTTGTCTCTTCCAGCTCCAGCAGTGGAGTGTGTTCACATCCCAGGTCCTGTCAGTGAACGCTCCTCCACTGCCCCACGGACCCCAGCCCCTGCAGAGATAGGAGCACAGAGAGGGTGAGCTACCCCGAGCCCCAGATCAGAGCAGGTAAAGCAGGAGTGGGGGGGGGCAGTCTCACCCTGGGCACAACACACTTCCTCCTTAATTCTTACTGCAGATCCCCAGACAGGAACTGTGTCCCCATTTTAGAGATGAGGACACACATGCATTTTTTATTTAAAGCACAACAAACCCCCCAACCTGACCATTTTCTATATTAGCCTATCAGGTGGGCAGTTGTTCATCCCCCATCCCTCCATGCTGCTTTTCTATGTCTTAGGTCATCTTCCTTGGATGCCAGGACCAGCATGCTTCCCCAGTCACTGCAATGGAGGAGCACACTTGGGGGTGGTGGACACAGGAGCTGCCTCCAGCATCCAGACCCCTTCTACCTGGTATGGCTCAGCGGGCAGTCCCAGGGATGAGGCCAGGCATCCTTATCCCTCCCCTGTGCCAAGTAAGCATCCTTATCCCTCCTCCTGTGCAGGGAGGGAGGCAGGTGGCCCATTCTGGCCTGAAAGAAGGGAGCCTCTGTTGTCCAGGAGGTGGGAAGGTTCTGGAGAAGCTTCCGGGAGAAGAAAGCACAGAGGGGCAAGGCCCTTTTTGCCTCTACCTTTCCAGCTTCTGCCAATATATCTGCTTGGGAGGTCCATGAGGTGGGTGACCACAGGGACAAGCAGAAGCAAAGAGTCAGCACGCTGACGAAGGCCGGCAGCAGGACAATGTGACTCAGCAAGGGAGCAGAGGAAGGAGAAACAACAAGAATGAAGGAAGAGGGGGTGAGGTGCCCCTGCGCCCCCAACAGCACCCACTCCAGGTTGAGCCAGAGCTCCCACAGCCATCTCTTTGCCCACATCTTTGCCAGAGGGGATTTTCACCTTGGGCTTGTCTCCCTGCTGGGCCTTCAGGCCACAGCCAGGAGGCCTGTCCCAGGGATCTGAGGGCACTTATCTGCAGATTGACCCTCACTGGCTGAGACAGGACTGGGTCCTTGCCTTCCTCATACAGGTGGTGGAGCCGCAGCAGGACACGGCGAAGGTCAGCCTTGGCCTTCCCTCGATGGCCTTCAGGGACAGAAGGACCCACATTGGCCCCAAATCCTCTAGTCCGGGCCCAGCACTTCCTACCCTCCACCTCCCTGGGAGGCAGCTGACCCGGTCCCTCCTTGATGACAAGGAAACCAGGCTCAGAGAGGTCTGGTCACTTGCCCAAAGACACAGCTGGTGGGCACCAGACGGAGGATTACAGCCCAGATCTGGCAGCCTCCAAGGCCTCCCCCCACACCCAGGGACTAATGCTGAGGGGTGCCTGCAAGTCTCTGCCCTCGTCTGCTGCTGTGCTCCTCACTAGGCTCATCCTTAAGCCTCCCAGTGCCTGCTGGACTGCTCTTCCCTGCACCCTGAGTGCTGTAGTGTGGCCCCAACCCTCCCAGGTCAAGGCACAGGGAGCAGGAGGGATGTAGCCCTTGCACAAACTTCTTTATCCCCGGGAAGGAGGAAGCAGGTGCTGAATATGGCCTCCATCAGCTGGGGACCCTGGTGGCCACAGTGACAAGGGCCATTTGCTGAGCCGACTGGACCTGTGGCACAGAGGAGAGAGGAACGAGGCTGTGTTGGGTCGGGGGAATGTGGGCTCCTGGGTCCTGTAGAACAAGGGGTTTGTAAAATCTCTTGGATGTGTTCCAGGGCGGTGGTTGTGGATTCAAGCCCCAGGGTCAGGAACGTTGTCTGTGTCGGGTTGGGGGTGGGGGTGGGGGTGGGGTTGATGTCCATGACCACATACCTACTTGATAAGGTGGCCCTGAGCTCGGGGACAGCAGTGAGGGTGTCTCACTGCATCCCTGAGGCTCCTATCCCTCTGTCTCTTACTCACTGTTACCCAGGGAGGAGGGACTTTCATTCAGTGAGTCTGGGGACACCCCCAGGCCAGACCCCTCTCCTCCTATTGGGAGCCAGCTGTCTAGAGGAGACCAGTTGTCTTGTGTGTGGCCACACACAGAAGGGGGAAGGGAATGCTCCTCCTTGTAGGAGAGGCTGCTGGTCCAGGGTCCTCTATGACAAGGGGGGATCCTGATGATGGGGTTCAGTGTTAGAAAGCTCCTTGGCTACAGACATGTGCCAGGGTCCCAGAGATCCACTAGATCAGATGGTGTTATCTGGCCTGTTGCCTCTTCCTTCCTTCCCTCCTTCTTAATTTGAGGATTCCTACTGAGCCATCTTTGGTGCCTGCCAGGCCCTGGTGGGGCTCTGGGGACAAGAGGGTGCCTGCGGGGCAGCCAGCCCTGCCTGTGAGCTGCTCACAGTGCCAAGGGGAAGATAAGGTGCAGCTGGAGCTTTGGCAACAGGATGAGTCAGTTCATGGCAGGTGTCATCTCCATCAGGCCGGGCTGGGGGCTTATTGTGAACATTAATGTCACTGGCTGGTGACTTGGCAGCTTCCCTGTCTAGTCTGAGAACTCTGTGAGTCCAGGGTCCTTGCCTACCATCGTCTCTGCTGATTACCCACTGCCTGGCACAGGAGACAGTTGTTCAGTGAATGAATGGAAGCCCCGGATAGTCAGGCTTCCTGAGTTCAGAGGATGAGTGGGACTCAGTTGTTCCCAGCTCCAGGAGGAGTCCCTGAGGAAGCAGACTCCACGGCAGGCTGAGCATCCGGCAAAGGTGGACGATGGTTGGGGTTTGGTGGTGGGGATAGAAGGGATCCTCAGAGACTGGGTGTGGACAGGTCCTCCTCTGGGGCCCTGCCGACTGGGTGTCCTGCCTACTGAGGGACACCGGTCCCCCCACTGCCTCTCTGTGGGCCTGGGTCTCCCCATTGGGCAGATAAGGGGAACAGGGGACCATGCAGAGCCAGGACAGCTCTGAGAGGAGCCCACTTTGTCCGGTGATGGGCGTGGGGCCAGGTTGACATGGGGAGGGAGGAGTGACTCTGGTTCCCTGGACACCCGGCTCACGTTTCTGGAGATCCTGCAGGTGCTCCGTGTGGTTGGAGCTGTAGTTCCAGCCCGGGATGCTCAGGATCTGCAGGTGAAGACTTGGGGGCAGGGTCACGGCTTCTTGCTGCTGCTGGGGGCCTGGAAAAATCTGGGCAGACTCTGCAGGGCAGACACACAGAGCCAGGACAAGGATTGGGCCCCGCGCCTCCTCCTGGCACTGGGAGCTGTGCACACTCTGGCCCCCATTCCGGGCAATCCGGCTCCTGCCAACTCGTGCCCCTGAGAGAGGACAGCCTGAAGCCCCTGCTGGTCCAAGCGCCTCGGGCACCCCCGTCTAGCCTTTGCTCACGGACATCCTTCCACCTGAATGCCTTCCCTCCCAAACGGCCAGGGGCCCACACCACAGAGTCTAAGAGTTGGAAGGATCCTGAATCTCTAGTCCAGCTGTTTCCAAGTACAGATGGGGAGACGACCGCCCAGAGAGGTGATGTGGTTTGTTCTAGATCACAGGGCAGGTTCACACAGAGCCTCGGTTTCAATTCAACCTCTGGGATGTCAGCTCCTCCCTTGTTTTGTCATTCCTGGTCCCCTGCTCAGAAGCACCCAAGGCCTTCCTTCCAGGAGATGCCCTTTCAGCCCTGGGCTCAGCTGGGACACGGTCCCGCCCCGCCCTCCGGCCACAGTGATTGGTCTGGGGTCAGGCCAGGTGCTCCTCTCAGCACCAATCAGAAGCTTTCCCTGGGACTCCAGCACCTGAGCCTGGAAAGGTGAGGCTGGGTCCCTTTTGGTGAGGGGACACGCAAGGCACAGCGGTTCACAGCCTCATCCCTGTAGGAGGAGTAGAAGGTCTGCAGGCAGGGAGCAGGACAGCTGAGAGTGTGGGGGGGAGGGTGGCATCATGAAGGTTCCAGCCTCTGAGCACCATGGCACCCCTGCCCTTCCCCACAGCCTGTGCCCACACCTCGCAACAGAGCCTCCTGGTGGCTCAGCCAGTGAACGCTCAGTTTCTCTCCCCTTCAATCAAGAGAGACCGGGGAGGGGGGCAGTGTGAGATGCCGACCTAGTCTCGGGGCCCACTCAGACAGGATGACATCCCCATCAGAGAAAGGGGCTCCCAGCCTCCTGGAAGGGACCACGGACAGAGCCTGGAGCAGCCCGACTTGCTGGTGCATCAGATCCCCCTCTCAGGAGCCCGAGACCCAGAGGTGGCCAGGCAGGCAGCTAAAGGCAGTCCTGGAGGGATGACGGTGAACACCTGCTCCCCACAGACCCCCAGCTGCCTTGCCCCCATCCCATATCCCAGGCCTCCTGTGCTGCTGCTCTGATTCCAGGATTTGCCCAGCTCCGCCCAACCAGCAGCCCCTTCAGTTTCTGTCACTTACAAACAAGAGAAACTCAACTGTTGCCCTCGAAGTGGACCCCAATCTTCTCCAGGCTTTTGGTCCCCGAAGCACCAAGCCCCCACTCTGCTCAGTCCCATTGCCTCTGCTCCCTGAAGCCTGGATCTGTATGAGCATGGCCCCCCAGCCCATAGCTCAGGAGAAATCCTGCAGGAGAGGCCTGGCCCTTGCCCATCCTCAGTGTGCAGCACACAGCAGGCACTCAGCCCGTGTTTTGTGCACGTGTGAGCAGCAGCCTGCCCGCTTCTACAGCCCTGGGAGGGTCCTGCTCTAAAACTGAAACAAGGATAAATCATAACCACATTCTCTTCCAAACCTCTCAAGTGAGTAGAGAGGAACAGTTCAAGGATTAAGGGAAGGATACGAACTGTATCTAAATGATTCATTCTTTAAAAGCTGCTGCAGAGTACCATATTTACACATGATCATTACTTATTGTTTCTCATCTTCAATTATTTCTGTAAAGACATAGGCGGTTTTAAATCTGAAGAAGTCTGACCGAGGGACCTCTGGGTGGCTCAATGGTTGAACATCTGCCTTTGGATCAGGGCGTGAATCCCAGTGTCCTGGGTATAAGTTCCACATTAGGGTCCCCGCAGGGAGCCTGCTTCTCCCTCTGCCTGTCTCTGCCTCTCTCTATGTGTTTATCATGAATAAATAAATAAAGTCTTAAAAAAAAAACCAACGAATTTTGAGTGGAGGCAATGCATGAATTTTGCACATCAGACCATGAACTTGAACTAACCTTGCCTGGTGACAGCACACCCAGAATCAAATAAAACAAGTCTTTTAATGTTGATCTACTAGGGGTGAAGCCATCGAGCCATACATGTCATATTATGGAAGATAAAGAGTCATCAGAGCAGAAAGTGAGGGATACTCAGGGAGAGGATACAAAGCGGAATCTGTGTGATTCTCAGAAGTGCTCGCTACTCCATGTATAAGCTTGGGTGAAGCCTGAAAGTATTTGCACACACTTTGCCCACACATTAAACGAGGGCTTGGATCAGAGACCCCTGAGCTCGTTTCTGATCAAAGTTTCCAGATCATGGTGGCCCACACGGTCCCCAGGTCCATCCCAGCCAGGGGGGCTCATTCTGGGGTGAACACTCCCTTACCATTCAGCTCTCTTAATAGCACTACGGGTGCACGCTGCAGCGCTAGCCCACACCTCTGACGCAGGCGGGTGGTGAGAGACTGGGGTCCCAGCAGGAGCCAGAGCACAGGGTAGACAGTGGAGGTGTCATTCAGGGTGAGATCATAATCCAGAGCCCAATCAAAATTGTTCCAAAGCCGGCGATGGAGCATGACCTGCAGGGAAGAGCTATCTGACCAGCCCCCCCCGATCACCTGCTCCCACCCCTGGGTGATCAGCAGGGCCCACTTCCTACCTCCACCTGCCCGTTCTCTTGGCTGGACACGCCGTGTGCCTGCTTGGACAGCAGCACCAGCCTGCTTCTGCCGTCCTCAATGAAGGCGGACTGAGCCATGGGGTAGTAATTCTGTGGACACAAACATTGCCAGGCTGGCGGTTGGGGCAGAGGACAGGAAGGCCTCTCGGTCCGGGTCCCCCTCCGGCCACCCCACACCCTCCACCCCACGCACAGAGCACCAGCTCAGGGTGGAGAAGGGAGACAGAGGTTAGAGGCTCTGACGTTGGACACCAACAGACTGTCACTCCAATCCAGCTCCACTGCTTCTGACCATATGAGCTGGGGACTAAGCCCACTCAAGCTCGGTTTCCCCACCAGTACAAAGGGCCCAAAGACACACTGTGCACAGTCCTGCAGGAGTGAGGAGGGGGTGTGTGTGGTCCAGCCTGATAGGGGAGCTGGGTGGAGAGTTGCTCCAGAGAGAAAGGGCCATGTGTGTTCTGGGAGAGCGGCCCCTGTCCCCAGGTCAGTGCTCTGCTGGAGCCAGATGTCCCGGGTGGACCCATGGGAACTGTCAGCAGCCTCTGCACAGCAGGTGAGGGCTAGCAGGTAGGGACGAAGGGACCTGAGCTCAGAAGCAGAGGAGGGTGGGGACACATGCCTCTGGGTCCCCTCAGGAGGAAAAAGAACTGATTACTGAGGGCACAGGAGGCCCCCAGTGGGGGCTTCACCTGGATTGTCCCCCCTGACCCTCACAGCCCTGGGTTTGTTCCCTTTCTCGGGTCTGCAGGGAGTCATAGGGAGGCCGGCCCAGCTCGCCCAGGATCACAGGGCCAGAGGCCTAGGACGTGGGAGCCCATCTGGCTTCTGGCAATGCTCAGTGCTTGGAAGAAGCTGCCAGGGAAAGTCTCTGCCACAGCACCTGGGATGGGTCAGGCACACTCAACCTGAATCTCAGAACACCCCACACGGGGCGTTCATTCTCCACAAGAGGAAACCGAGGCACAGACAGGGACAGGGACAGTCTAGTGCATGTGGTGGCCCCGGATTTCAGACACTGCAGGTGGCCCAGCCTGGGCCTCGCTCCTAACGGCACAGGTGGGCAAGGGGGCTCTGCTGGAGTTTTGTCCAGAGGCCTCTGCCGCTCCATGGTGAAGCTGCAATGGGCCTCCTCCTCCTGTCTTCTGGAAAAGCACCATCGGGGATCACCCCCCACTCCCCTCCGTGCTCCGGGACCGCAGAGCAAACAGGCAGCCTAGAGCATACCAGGGCGATGCCATTGCTCGAGTATTTCTGGAAGACTCTCCGCTGCATCTGGTAGCCGTTGTTGTCTGAGTGGAGGACCTGCTGGTTGTGGAGACTGGTGCTGGTCCTCAGGATGGCCTCACGGTTCAGCTCCAAGGGGCCCACCCGGTACTCCTGCTCGATGCGCCGGCACAGCAGCTCCGCTCCCTGGGCCAGGGGCACGTGGGCGAGCCGGGAGTAGATGGCATATGTGTGATTCCTGTCCCCCACCTTGCTGGTGCAAAATAGGGAATGGGTGGCTCAGGCTCTGGGTTCCTTTTTTTTTTGTTTTGTTTTCTGGGTTCCTTTTGAATGCCCCTCCCTCCCCTCACTCTCTCTCCCTCCTCCTTCACTCCTTCCCTCCCTCCCTCCTTTCTTCCCTCATCCAGGGCAGGGGGGCAGGGGGGTAGGGAGCATTACTCATCAACATAATAGGAAGAACCTGGCCCCCCGATAATGTGGAGCTGGGATAACGTGGAGCTGGGGTGCCTCACCCGGATGGCTTAGGTGTGTGCTCTCATGAAAACACAAGAGTCCCCTCATTGTCCCTGTGGGTTCCTGTCCCAGCTCTGAACCTGGACACCCCATATGAGGTCCAGCATGTGCGATGGAGCCAGGATGCCCTAGGCCAGAGCAATCACGTCTTCCTCAAGCTCCCAACCAGAAGGACCATGTGCCAAGCATGGGCCCAGGAGCAGGGATCCGGCATAAACATGGACCCTCATTTCCTCCCACACCTGCTGGCGACCACCAAGGAGCCCGAGCCCACCTGTAGAAATATTGCCGGATCTCAGTCATGAGCTTTCCCGCCACAATCTGCCTTCCCACACTGTTCCATGGGCGCTGTGCTGACTGGGTGGGTGTAAATATGTAGTTATTAGAAATGCTGTCCTTCAAACTATGATTGTTGACATGGTATTCCATGAACTCCTGGGTCACCCGCACTGTGCAGTTACTCCCTCTACAAAGACAAGAAACGGGACACAGCATTATCTTCATGCACACATGTCCCAAGCATCGTCCTCTCATCTGGAAGCCCGTAACAAGCACTCTATGCACCAACCTCCACCAGAAGCAAAGTGATCTCTGCAGAGCCTCAGTGACAGTCAGGAGGCCATTCGGTCACACTGGTGCACTTGCCTCAGATAAAGCCCCTGGGACTCGCCCCTCCCCTGAGCCAAAGCTGCCTTAGATCTTTCCATGGGCCAGTGGGGATCCCAAAACAGGAGGGGGACAGGGGCCTCACAACATGCCCCTGAGAGTCAACGAGAAGCAGTCATGCTGCCCCAGAGGAATCGTCCCACGGAATGGTGCCTGCTTATCAGGTGGCCAGCATTGGTGGTTGGGTCACTGGATAAATGGATGAACAAGAAAGATAGAGGATGCTTGGATGGATGGACAGATGGATGGGTTAGTGAGTGATGGATGGGTTGTGGGTGGTTGGATAGATGGATGAACAAAATTAGTGGATGGATGGTGGTTGGATGGATGGATAGATCGAGGGTGAGGGATCGGTAGATGGGTAAGTAAGGAGATGGATGGATGAATGGTTTAGTGGTTGGTGGCTAGATATCCTGCGTCTTTTGATGGGATCATTAAGCCCATTCACGTTCAGAGTTACTATTGAAAGATATTAATTTAGTGTCATCATAATGCTTCTTCAGTCCCTGTTTTTCTGGATTATATCTTTGGACTTCCTCTTTCTTTTAGAGTCCCCCTTAATATTTCTTGCAGAGCCGGTTTGGTGATCACATATTCTTTCAGTTTCTACCTACCTTGGAAGCTCTTTATCTCTCCTATTCTGAATGAGAGCCTTGCTGGATAGAGTATTCTTGGCTGGATATTCTTCTCATTTAGGACCTTGAATATATCCTGCCAGCTCTTTCTGGCCTGCCAGGTCTCTGTGAAGACATCTGCTGTTAATCTCATATTTCTCCCCATATAAGTTAGGGATCTCTTATCTCTTGCTGCCTTAAGGATTTTCTCCTTATCTTTGGAATTTGCAAGTTTCACTATTAAATGTCGAGGTGTTGAACAGTTTTAATTGATTTTAGGGGGGGACCTCTCTATCTCCTGGATCTGAATGCCTGTTTCCCTCCCCAAATTAGGGAAGTTCTCAGCTATGATTTGTTCAAATATGCTTTCTGGTCCTCTGTCTCAGCGCCCTCTGGAACCCCAATTAAATGTAGATTTTTCCTTCTGAGGCTGTCATTTATTTCCCTTAACCTTTCCTCATGGTCTTTTAATTATTTTTCTCTTTTTCCTCAGAGGATACTTCTGTCAGGGACCCGCCCCTGCTTCACATCCACTGTCCTGGGAAGTGCTGCTGGGATGCTCCAGGCACCCTCCGTTCTCTGCACCAGAGTGGGACTGGGATTAGCTGAGGCTCTACCTACCAGTGAAGCCTCTTGTCCAGCCCCCTCTGAAGGACTCTAAGGTCTACCCATTTCACCCCAGTGACACATCTGCCAGTGACTCCCTCAGGTGAGCATGCCAATGTCACGTCCAGCGTGACCCTTTCTGGCTGGGTATGACAAGTCACAGGATTTCTCAGATCTCACTTTTCCTATCTGTACAGTGGGGACAAGTGGAGACGGAAGATCGGAACCACTTGTTATGGGGCAGCCACCGTGCCCAGCACCTTATGTACATTATCACATTCAGTAGCCTCGCCACCCTGGGGTGGGCATGAATTTCTCATTGTCCAGGGAGGGAATTATGCTCAGAGAGGGCAGTCCTGAGCCTGAAGCCACCGGCAGAGGAGGACTGAATCCACACAGGACACTAACGCCTCTCCTG
Source organism: Canis lupus baileyi (assembly GCF_048164855.1). Classification (NCBI taxonomy): domain Eukaryota; kingdom Metazoa; phylum Chordata; class Mammalia; order Carnivora; family Canidae; genus Canis; species Canis lupus. The sequence goes on along the minus strand of NC_132839.1, from coordinate 60,237,243 downwards.
TCTGCCCTTTACCCTCTGCCCTTTGGCTCTAAAGCCTACTGAACCCACCAGCTGAGCGTTGTCAGGACGTGATTCTAGCCTTGGTCCAGTGTCCACACACACCCACCACCTCAGTGTTCTCCTCTGGAAAGTGACCTCTAGCGACCAGGGGCTGGGGAAGTGCACTACACAGGAGGTTTCAACCTGACATCATGCTGAGAGGTGTGACATTACCTCGGAGACTGCCCAGCGGAGCCTCTGGAGCTGCTTCAGGGCCCAGGCCAGGTCCAGGTGCTGGTGGGGGGCAGGCCACATGTAGCGTGTGAACATGGACTCCCCGGCATACAACAGAGCACTGGCTCGCCTCGCCAGCGCCTTGAGCCCACTGCGGGAGGCGTAGAAGCCCGTCCAGGCCTGAAATGGATCTGGAGAGAAGAGCTGGCAGTTGGCATGAGTCTCCCTGGCGTGGGGGCTTCCAGACCCCAAGCCCAGTAAAGCTGGGGAAACTGGAGCCTGGTGTCTGGCTCTGCCTGGGTCACCTATAGAGGCAGCCAGAGACTCCTGTCCAGCCAGGCCAGGAATGGCCCGCGGATCCCTGTTGTGGGGGCTGGGGCAGGTGGGAGGATCAGGCTGGGCTGGGCCAGGCCTGGGATGGGGGACCAGACAGTCCAGGGAGGACCTGGGAATTTGAAGAGCCTGTGAGCCAAGGGCCTGGGAGACCTCTGAGGAGTGCAGGGGGAGGTGGGAGCCCAGCAGGCAGCACCAGCTGGCACGTGCTCTGAGTGCTGGCAGAGGCCTTTGCCTGTGACTCAGGGGAAGCCTGCAATCAGTGGGGTTCCACTGGCAGCCCAGGGAGCTGGGATGGGGGATTGCTGAGGGATTCCCTAGCTGCTGTGCTGACCTGCACCCAGAGGATGACGCCTGTTCTGGGCTCTGGTGAGAGGAGGGGGTGCGGGGTGCCTCCCCAGGCCCTGGCTGGGTCTCACAAGTTGCTTGACTCTTCCCACTGTTCTTGCCCCCTGCCTCCTCCCAGGTTGGCCTGTGTCCCCATTCCCTGACCTTCCCCACACGGCCTGAGGACACCAGGAAGGGTAGCCCCACGGGCCCGGAGAAAGGCCACAGGCCATGGGGTCAGGTGGACGTGCTGTCCACAGCCCCTCCAGCAGGCTGAGTGTCCTGGCCAGGCAGGGGCTCTCCATGTGACCCATCAAAGTAGCTCCTCCCATCTTCTCTGTAACCATAGTCACATTGAAGGATATCCTCTTACCTCCAGCACTGGCCAGCTCTCCGTCCACAAGATCTAAATTGTCCTGTTCTCAGAATAATGAAGCCCCACATTCTCACCACACAGACAACAAATCAACTTATGGGCAAACCAGGGCAGTGCCTGTCCAGATCCACCTGTATCAGGGCCCACCATGGCATCTCTTTGGAAGGGGAAGGAAATTGGGAAGATAAGCAAATGGAAGCTGAGGAGCCCTTCTACAAGTGTCCCGCCCACACCCTAGGGTGTGGGTGGGACACCAAGGTTGAGGCAGTGGACACTGCTACTTTCTATGGCTGTCCCCCCAAACCTTCGAGAACCCGCTTCATTGATGACAAAACTGGGCTCATAAAGGTAACATCACTTGCCTCAAACCACACAGTTTGTGAGGAAAGGGACTGTGATCCGAACCCAGGTATGGGTCTGAGCCACTGCCTGGCTGGCCCTCCTCAGGCACTCTGGCTGCTGGTCAGTGGTGCAGACCAGACCCCCCCCAGACATTTTTCTGGTGAACATTCAGCGTGCAAGAGCCCCTCCAAGCCTTGGTTTTCCACCTGTATGATTGGTATGGCCACATCTCAACCCTCCTGTCCTAAGCAACCTTTCCAACTAGCCCATGGCCTACTGGGGGTAGCTGGCTGGGAGTAGAGGCTACATCAGCTCCCTAAGCTGTCCTGGCCCCTTACCACTCTACCTCACTGCATCCCCACATCCCCTTGGCTTCTCCTTCTGTCAGGAGCAGAGCAGGACCACAGAAACCCTTCAAGGGCTCTCCCATTTTATGCAATAAAGATGTTAGAAGGTCAATGGTTTGGTCAACACTGTTCCCCAGTGATGTGCCAGGACAGGGGTGGGGTGAGGATGGTGTTCTCTGCTCCCTCAGCTCTGTGTCATTCTGTTCTTGATCTAATTCTAGATCTAGATTCTAATTCTAGCTTGGACTGTGGACAGAGAGCTGGGGTGTGCAGGGAGCTTAGCATGGGGGATGGGTTGGGGCAGGCCTGGGAGTAGTGCTGCTAGGCTGCCTTCACAGCACCCTGCAGGCCCTCAGTTAGCCTCCTCACAGGGATGGACCGATCATTTGCATGGCAGGACCTGTCCCAACAGGACTAGGGATGACACAACTGTGAATGGCTATATCTCCTTGCCCTTCTTCTGTGGCAGACCCTAGGCTAAGAGCTTTTCTTGCCTCATTTCATTTTTATAACTCAATGGATTGAGCACCATGAACCTCTCCATTTTATTGACACAGTTTGGTTCCAGGACTTGCATGCAGCCAGGGAGTAGGCTCACTCCAAGACTGGTCCCTTTCACCCTTGGGCTGTACTGTCTAGAGCCAGCACAGTCCCTGCCTCAATAACACAGGCATGAAGCAGGTGGGGCTCCCCAACAATTTTGAAAATACTATGAAAGATAACCATAGGGACACCAAGAACCCACCTGATCTAGGTCTGATGTCAGGAAAGGAGAAGGTGACATTGCAAGATAAGTAGGATTTAGGTGGAAGGATAGGGGTAGTGGGAGTGGAGCACTCTCAGCTGGAAACTATTGTGTGCAGCCAATAGCAAGAGGTTCAACCTGATGGGCACAAGTGTGGAGGCAGCTAGGATGTCTAGGTGGGACAGTCGGGGGTCGGGGCAGGGATCATCTCAGCCCCAGGGACCCTCACCAGCTCCATCAGCAGGGCAGAGCAGACACGGAGGTGGGCACCCTCCTCGGCACCAGATCTGCATCTCAACCTGCCCAGGCTCCTACCTCAGGAATAGGGCAGGAAGTCCCCGTGGGTGTGGACACACCATGTGACGTTGTGAGCCTGCACCGCCTCGAAGTAGTCGGCCAGCGTGGCGTACTCCACGGAGATGCCGAGCTTGGACGAGTTACTGTTGATGAAGTCCAGCAGCGGGTCCGTGTTGGAGAACTGCAGCGACGCGTTGAAGAACTGCTTGTCACAGCCCTGCAGGCTGGGCCACAGCGTGACCCCCGTGATTGCGGGGCTGAGCCCAGTCCAGGCGGAGTGGCCTCCCTCTGCCATCCAGGGCCCTCCACTCTGCCTGGGAGAGGCCCCACCAGCTCCCGAGTACATCCTTGTGTCCATCTCTCTCCCTCCCTCCTTCCTCCCTCCCTCCCTCCCTCCCTCCCTCCCTTCCTTCCTTCCTTCCTTCCTTCCTTCCTTCCTTCCTTCCTTCTTTCATCACATTTTACATCTCAAGTACTTGTCTATCTTATAACTGGATGTTTGTACCGTTTGAACACCATCACCCAATTCCCCCACCTCCCCACCCGCACACGTCTGGCAACTATAAATCTAATCCCTATTTTCATCAGTCTGGTTTTCTTAGATCCCACATATGTGTGAGACTACAATGGATGGGCATTTGCTGTCTAACTTATTTCACTCCTGGACTTTTCTTAACACATACCTATATTACTAATTTTCGACATCATTAATTTTAATGATATGATAATTATGAATGACAGTGATGACAGCCACAACTCACATTTACTGACCTTGAACTCACTTTCAAAAAGATAAAGTCAGGGCACCTGGGTGGCTCAGTGCTTGAGCATCTGCCTTTGGCTCAGGTTGTGATCCCGGGGTCCTGGGATTGAGTCCTGCATTGGGCTCTCCACAGGGAGCCTGCTTCTCTCTCTGCCTATTTCTCTGCCTCTCTCTGTGTCTCTTATGAATAAATAAGTAGAATCTTAAAAAAAAAAGAGATAAAGTCAAACACCATGGATAAATTCCTAATAATCTATCTACCAAGACTGAATCAAGAAAAAATAGAAATCTCAACAGACCAATTATTATGTGAATTCTACCATTTATAGAAAAATTAATACCTATCCTTCTCACACTCTTCCAAAGTTACAGAAAAATAGGGAACATTTCCAAACTCATATCCCAGAAATAACATTATACTGTTACTAAAACCACATAAAGGAAAATTAGAGGCTGATGTCCCTGATGGACACAGATGCAACAATCCTCAACAGTTATTAGCAAACTGAAGTCAACAACCTGTCAGAAAGATCATATGCCATGATAGAGTAGGACTTATTTCAGGGAATCAAGGATGGTTTGACATCCACAAATGGACCAACAGGATGCATCACATTAATAAAATGAAGGATAAAACTTTTATGACGCTCTTCCAGACGCAGAAAGAGCAACTGACAATATTCAACAGCCATTTATGATAAAAACTCTCAAAAAGTGAGTATAGAGGGAACATGCCTCAATATAAGAAAGGCTGCTTATGACAACCCCAAATCTGGCACCATACTCCATGGTGGGGAGCTGCAAGGTTTTCCTCTGAGATTAGGAACTAGACAAGGATACCCATGTTGTCCACATTTACTCAGCATTGCATTGGAAGGCCTTGCCAGAGCAAGTAGGCAAGGAAAAGAAGCAAAGGGCATCCATATGGGAAAGGAAGAAATAAATGTCACTATTTGAAGATGGCATGGTATATAAAAAACCTGAAAGACTCCACCGAGACATGCTTAGAACTAATGAACAAATTCAGACAAGTGGCAGGATAAAAAATCAACATGCAAAAATCAGTTGCATTTCTGTATGCTAATAATCAACTATTGGATAGAGAAATTAAGAAAACAATTCCATGTATAATTGCATACCAAGAATAAAATACCTAGGGAGAAGTTTAACAAGGAGGTGAAAGACCTGTATGCTGAAAACTGTAAGACATTGATGAAAGAACCTGAAGAAGCCCCACAGATGATAGAAAGATATCTTGTGCTCATGGATGGGAAGCATTAATATTGTTAAAATGTCCATACCACCCAAAGCAATCTACATATTCAGTTAAATCCCTGTTAAAATTTAAATGGCATATTTCACAGAAATAGAACAATCTTCAAATTTGCATGGAACCACAAAAGATCCTGAAGAGCCAAAGCAATTTTGAGAATGAAGAACAAAGCTGGAGGCATCACACTCTCTGATCGCAAACTACATTGTAAAATCATGGTAATCAGTACCAAATGGTATCTGCATAAAGCCATACATAGAGATCAACAAAACAGAATAGAAAGCCCAGAAATAAACCCACACATATATGGTCAGTTAATTTGAAATGGAGGAGCCAAGAGTATACACAGGGGAAAGGACAGTCTCTCCAATAAATTGTGTTGGGAAAGCTGGACAGCCACATGCAAAATTATGAAATGTATCATACACCACACACACTAACTCAAAATGGACTGAAGATTTTTTAAAAAATTATTTATTTATTTATTCATGAGAAGCACAGAGAGAGAGGCAGAGACACAGGTAGAGGGAGAAGCAGGCTCCATGCAGGAAGCCTGACCCAGGACTTGATCCTAGGTCTCCAGGATCATGCCCTGGGCTGAAGGCAGGGCTAAACTGCTGAGCCATCCAGGCTGCCCCGGATTGAAGGTTTGAATATAACACCTAAAACCATAAAACTGTTAGAGGAAAACAGAAGGGGAAAATTCCTTGACATCTGTCTTGTGATAATTTTTTTTTTCAATTTTACACCAACAGTAAAACCAACAAAAGCAAAACTAAACATTAAAAAAAAAGCTTCTGGGCAGCCCGAGTGGCTGAGCGGTTTAGCGCCAGCCCAGGGTGTGATCCTGGAGACGCGGGATGGAGTCCCACGTCAGGCTCTGTGTGTGTGTTTCTCTCATGAATAAATAAATAAAATATTTTTAAAAAATAAAAATAAAAATAAAAAAAGCTTCTGTGTAGCAAGGACACCACTGATGAGATGAAATGACAACCTAATGAATGAGAGAAAATATTTGAAAATCAAATACCTGATAAAGAATTAATATCCATAACATCTAAGAATGCATACAACTCAATACCCAAAACCAAAAAACCATTTAAAAACAGAACACCTGAATAGACATTGTTCCAAAGAAAACCTACAAATGGACAACAGTTGCATGACAAGATGCTCCATCCACATCACTCACCATTCAGGGAAATGCAAAGTAAATCCATAATGAGATATCACCTGACAGCCATCAGAATGGCTTCTGTCAGAACAACTAAAAAGAACAAGTGTTGGCAAAGGTGTGGGTGGGACTGTGCATCGGTGTAGCCACTACAGACAACAGTACAGAGGTCCCTCAAAAACTGAAAAATAGGGCAGCCTGGGTGGCTCAGTGGTTTAGCACCACCTTCAGCCCAGGGCATGATCCTGGAGTCCCAGGATCAAATCCCACATCAGGCTCCCTGTGTGGAGCCTGCTTCTCCCTCTCCCTCTGCCTATGTCTCTGCCTCTCTCTCTGTTTCTCTCATGAATAAATAAAATCTTTAAAAAAAAAAAAACTGAAAAATAGAATGACTTTATGACCCAGCAATCCAAGTCTTAGTATTTACCCAAGGGAACTGAGAACTCTAATTTGAAAAGATGTATGCACCCCCATGCTCATTTCCATGCTCCTCTATGTTCCCTTAAAAAATATTATTTATTTATTTATTCATGAGAGAGACACACACACAGAGGCAGAGACACAAGCAGAGGGAGAAGCAGGCTCCCTGTGGGGACCTGATGCAGGACTTGATCCCAGGACTCTGAGATCACGACCAGAGCCAAAGGCAAACCCTAAACCACTGAGCCACCCTGGCGCCTCTCCTCTTTATTCTTTTACCCCATTATTCACAATAGCCAAGATCTGGACACAACCTGATTGTCCATCTGTGGATGAGTGGATAAGGAAGATGTGGTGCATATGTGCAAGGCAATCATGCTCAGCAAAGAAAGGAGGAAATCTCAGTTTTGGGACAAGGCGGATGGAACTTGACAGCAGTATGCTCTGTGATATAAATCAGACAAGGACAGACAAATGCCATGTGATCTCACTTACAGGTGGAATTAGGGATGGGGAGTGGGTGAAATGGGTGAAGGAGTCAAAGGTACAAACTACCAGTTTGAAGATAAGTAAGTTCTGGGGATGTAACATACAGCATGGTGACTAGTTAATTATACTGTATCATGTACTTGAAAGTTGCTAAAAGAATAGATCTTAAAAGCACCCATTCCAAGAAAAATACCTTGTAACTGTGTATGTTGATGGATGTTAAGTAGACTTACCGTGGGGATCATTTTGCAACATAGACAAAAATGGAATCCTTATGTTGCATGCCTAAAACTCATATACAGTGATATGTGAACTTTATCTCAATAAAAAAGAGAGAGAGTTGTAGCATTAAAACAAGACACCCCCCCACCACAAACAGTCACGGTAACTCTAAATTGTCCTTGTTGAAAGTTTGCCATGGAGAGTAAGATAGGAAATGAAGTTTTGTAGAACACATGTGAGTGATGGGGGTCTGGCTGGGAGGAGGTGAGGCCGGCAGTTGTTGACAGTAGTCGAAGCCTGAGCCTGGTGAAGCTGTTCACATGGGTCACCTGGGCGCCTCGAATTATGGCCCGCACAATAGCACCACCCTGCCAGCTCTGATGGCTTTCCTGAAATTCCTGGCTCCCCAAATAGGCTGAGCCCAGCCCAGGCAGAGTGGCCCCTTCTCAACCCCCATCAACGGCCCTCCCACTTTTTTTGGAAAGAATGTGGTTGGGTGAGACTGGACAGGAATCCAGGGCTGTGGTCAGGACACTGAGGCCTGGGATCCCACCTTACCCAGGGCCAGAGGAGGTGCAGTGTCCGGAACCAGGTGGCTCGCTCCTTCACATTTTTCACTAGGGCCACGATATAGTCTCTGACGTTCTGAGTGACAGGCTCCATCATGTTTGGGTATATCCTATTTGGGGGTGGCTCTGGGAAGACAGCAGTGCCGTCCCAGTTAAAGCCTTCCCTGCAGGGGAGAGAAGGGTTAGCGGAGCCCCGCCCTGAGAGGGGAGGCAGCTCGGGGTCCAGGAGGACAGGCAGGTGCAGCCAGGCCGCAGGGCAGCTCAGGGTGTACAGACCGGCGCTCAGGCCTCCTTCTCACACCTGTGTGATGGGAGGGTCAGGAGGGTCAGGACAAGAGCTCCTCTGACAGATGGGGCTCAAATCCACATGTCACAGTTTGCCAGCTGTGGGGCCTGGAACACGGCCCCTTCCTGGGCCCACACTGCCTCCCCCGCCCCATGGAGCCCACAGTCTACATTCCCACTGCATTCCCACTGGCAATCTCGAAGAGTCCTTTGATCTCTGGACCTTGGGGCCACTGCGGTGCCCTCAGACCCGAGTCCAAAGCCTGGAGCAGGGCTGGAGCAGGTGAGGCAGTGAGGCACAGTGCCCTGGGGGGACGAACTGTAAGGGGGAACCCAGTCTCAGGAGCTGACATAGAGATAAGTCAGTGTCATATTTCAAAACTCAGAATTAATCCAAAACAAATGGTGATGAATAGAACACCAACATTCCCCCAAGCGCAAGGGCGGTATTCGGATTTTCCCTTTTGTCTCAGGCTCTAATTCGGTCTCATGACACAGACCCTAAGATCAACTGTGGAGGTCCTCACTGCCTCACTCAGGGCAGTATGGGGTGACATAGGGATAACCCATGCCAGCCTCCAGGAGTGGCCACTTGGATCCTCAGAGCCTCTGTCTCCTCATCCATAAATGTCCTGATGGTTGTCATGAAGAATCAATGAAGAACAAACATCAGTGGAAAACCCTGGAGACCTTGCCTGGCACAGAGTGGGCCTGACAAAAGCAAATGCCAGGTCCTGAAGTCATTCACCTTGCCCGCTATCTCCCCTGTTCAAGGACAGGGAGTCGGCTTACCCATAGCCTCCCAGGTAAAGGGCCAGAGTGGGTTGGACCCAGGGCCACTCACCCCCAAGAGCCCACAGCCTGGCTGCATCCATGATGTAGAGGCCTCGGAACAGGCTGTCCAAACCAACCTGACCCTTGGACCCTGGCTGAGTGACCCTGCCTCAGTTTCTCTTTGTGTAAGCCAGATCAACTCCCAAGAGGGTAGATGGGAGGGTGAGTCATTTCTCAGGTAATACAGGGAGAGTACATAGAACAGGGGACACCTGGGTGGCTCAGCGGTTGAGCATCTGCCTTTGGCTCAGGACATGATCCTGCGGTCCCGGGATCAAGGCCCACATCTGGCTTCCTGCATGGAGCCTGCCTCTGTCCTGTCTCTGCCTCTCTCTCTGTCTTTCATGAATAAATACATAAAATCTTTTTTTTTTTTTTTTTAAAGAACAGGGCTCCCCAGGAAGGTGCTCACGAGCAGTAGTTGTACTGGTCCAAGACAAGCGTGAATATTTCCTGCTGAGCTGACAGGGATGGGGACCCTCGCTACACAAACTGCAGCCTCTGCAAACCCAGAGGGAACAGAGTGACGGCCCAGGGGCAACACGGTGGCCCTGGTTCTGCCTCCTCCAGCCCCACTTGGGTCTCCCTCAGTGGTTCCAGGGGCCATCCCCTCCGCTGCCTCCTCTAGATTCCCTCTGACCCCCCAAGGCCACCCATGTTTGTGGAAATTGCCCTCTAGTGGGAGCCAGCCCGCTTGCTCACTGCCCGCCACCCCCGCCGCCTGCCCCGGGGAAGGACCCTCTCTACCAAGGCCTGCCAGCGAAGCTCATTCTGGCTCTGCTTGACGACCTCCTGGCACAGGAGCTGCTCACCTCTCACTAATCCTCTGGTCTGTTTCTTCATTGCTCTCATGACTGGGACCTGCTCAGGGTTACAAAGCAGGGGGAAATCCTGGTTCTATTAAGCACTGGCTCTGGGACGATGCACATGTTCCCTGAGTCCCCCGGGACTCGGTTTCTGCATGGGAGGAATGGGGAGGGCCCCAAGCAGCTCACAGAGTCAGCAGCGGCAGAAATGAGCTGACATGGGAAGTGAACTCTGCGCACAGCGTGGCATGAGGTGGGGCTCAGGACCATGTTCTCCTCTTGCCCAGCTAGAGCCCACCTGTACCCTTGTCTACCGCTGCGAGCCGCAGCCAGCATTTGTCCCAGAGCGTTATTACCCAAGACACGATACTCGCTACAGCAGGGGCTTAGTAACGGGCCCTGCACACAGAGGGAAGAACCTTGGCCGGATCCCAAAGGTTTCGTACAGGAAGCCGTGTCCTTCTGCAAAGAGAGCCCTGCCTTGCTGGTGACAGGAGGGTGGTCCCTCCCCACCTGCTCACTCAGGGCCCCTGCCTTTCCAGGGGGCTGGAGTGCCATCCTGGGGTGTGCTGCAAGAGGGCCTAACACAGAGGGTGCCACAGCAGGATCACCCGATGTTCCATGTACTCATTCACGACTGTAGAGCCACCCCATGAGTCTGATGTCAGGTTGAGTGCTGCAGGGGAAAGAAATTCCAGACTAGTGCCATTTATTTTTGTTCCCCAGGCCTCCCACCTATGGGGCTATGTCAGCAAACCCAGGGCCTGGGCTCCAGTCTGCATTTGAAGGAGAGAAACCAGGTCTCCTGGAGTAAGAGAATGTCACGCTGCCTCTCACTACTCACTCCCAGGCTTGGGGATGCTGGCTCTGGCCCACAGGACCCCAGGTTGTGGGAAAGAGTCATGATCAGACCAGAGGCCAGGCCAAGTCAGGAGGGGTGCCTGCTGGCAGGTGTGGGTGGCTAGGAAGTCCGGGTTGATTCACGCAGGAGGGTATGAGGACTAGCCAGGGGGCATAGACCTGGTGTGGAGCTACTGGTGGCCTGGGTCAGCAGGGAAGGAGGCAGAGGGTGGGTGTGTAGGAAGCAGAGGAGACCAGGAAGGAGCAGCAGTGGGAGGGAAGACCTGGGGATTGTGGGGCCTGGGATTATGAGGGAACGGTCAATAGCATCACCACATTGAGGGCAGGCAGCTTGAGGAACAGCCCTCTCCACAGACAGGGAGCCAGAGCAGGCCACGCCTGACGATGCCTGTTCAGTGGCCCCTTCCCGTCCACTCACAGAATCCTTATTTTGTTCAGGGGGTGCCTACTGCACCCCAAGGGATGGATTGTCATGGACTCAGCTGCTCAATACAAGCTTATTCCCTTCTGCCAGATACTTGCATTCTCAGCCTGTCTGGAATCTCGAGGGGGGCATGGACCACGGGTGGAGCCAAAAAGATGGGCGTGTTAAGCCTGGTCTGCTTTTGGGAAAGATTTCCCACCTGCATTAAAAAGAGGGAGTCAGGACGAAGACCCTTCGTCTCTTTTCTTGCCTTGAGTGGGGATATATGGCAATGTGATGCCTGGAGCTGTGGCCCCCCTTTGGGACCTGGAGGGGAGGCGCAGGAGACTCAGGGAAACATGAAGCAGCTGCCCAGACTCCAAACCGATCCCAGCCAGTGTAGTAAATGGGACGTGCTTAGGTGGAGACCTGTCAAGTCGCTGCTGCTCAGGGTCCCGGGCCCTCCGGCACAAGCATCCTGACTCCAAATGAAGAGCAGATTAGGGAACAAAAGTGCTAACTGTTCATGGAACGGTCTTCCGTTTCTAGGGGTATCAGGTGCAGCCGCCCCCGAGCTTCGGCAGGTGTAGAGCCGCTCGGCTCGGCCCCGCCGCCCACGGCCCCGCCGCCCACGGCCCCTGCCTCCCCGCTGACCGCGCGCTGTGACCCCAGCAAGGGACTGAATTCCTCCGCACCCCTGGAGGGCCGCCTTGGTCACATGATCACATCCTGGCCAATGAGAGAGGAGCAGGAGCTTTGGACTACATCCCCCAGCATGCACTGCAGCAGAGAGGTGACCGCCGCGGTAGGGGTCGAGGAGGAGGTGCTGAGGCGGGAAAACCCGGGTTGTTTCAGATGTGTCTTTCGCTCCGGTCGGGCCTTCGCCTCCCTGTGCTGCTGCAGGTGGCATCGCAGCCCGGAGGCCCTGGCCGGGCTCTCTCGCACCAGGGACTGCCTGGGGGACCCGCCCGGTGAGGATCCCGCTGCGGAGCTGGCGGCTCAGCGAGGCGGGTGACGGCTGCCATCCCCGGGGCTGCGGCCACACTCAGCATTTCCTGGTCGCCCGGGTGCTGCGGGCAGGTGCCACTCCCCGCAGAGAGATGTCAGGTCCAGAGTAAGGTGGTGTGGGAGGCAGCCGGAGGCAGGAGGTCGGGAGGGCGGGCGGGTGACGCTCAGGCCCTGCGGGCACGGGCACGAGAGGGGGCCTGTGGTGGCCAAGAGGTGCCTCAAAGCAAGGGGCAGGGGCAATGATTGTAGCCGTCAAAGTCCCAGAGGGGGGATGGTCATAGCAGGGGCGGTGGCGTGGTTTCCCGGAGTGTGGATGGGGCTGTGCGGTCACAGAGCTGGTGGTGAAGTGATGATGGTGATATCGTCAGGGGAACACGTGGGATCAGGGGGTTGTCGCTGTCGGTGTGAACGGTGCTGGCGTGGTGATGCAGGTAGTGGCAGTGGAGCTGGTGATGTGATGGAGGTACTCAGGGTGTGGTGGCAGTGCTTGTAGAGAAGGCTTGAAGGTGGCCGTGCTGGAGCTGTGGCCCTGTACGTACGGGTGGGGAAGGCAGCAATGGCATCTAACCTCACTACTCATTTTCTGGGAACCACAGGCTCCACTCCCAGTGCTCTAATGAATTGTCCGAATTTGATCCTCACAACTACCCTGGGAGGTAGGCAGTGCCATCACACTCACACTCATTTAAGTCATGAGGAAACAGAGGCCCAGGGAGGTGACGTCCCTTGCCTGGGTCACAGGGTTGGGAATGGGCAGAGGCAGGACAGCGCCAGGCCATGTGGTCTCCAGTCCACGTCCACAGCCCTGCACTCAGCAGCACTGGCAGGAGGACGCCACTCGCCAATGCCTGTTTCTACTGGCCTCAGGGTCCTGCTCAGAGGGGAAGACGGGGCTCAGACCTGGGCTCAGAAACCCAGTCCCAGTCTGATTGGAGGCCCCAGGAGACCCGGGGGATGGGGAAGGGGGACCTCACCTGTGAGCTGTAGGATCTGGTCATCAAAGTGGGCCACGGTCTCATCATGCATGACCTGGCCCCCGATGACAAACTCCAGGTGTCTCGTGGCCAGGAGATGGCGGACCTTGGTGGCAAGCAGAGAGAACGAAGCCAGGATAGAACCCCACAGTAGGGCTGGATCTGTGGGGACATGCCTCCGGCGTCTCATGGTGTCCTCCATCAAAGTCCTGCCGTGCCTTCATTCTGCAAGAGCAGCAGGTCAGCACTGCCTCCCACCCCCCGCGCCAGCACCTGGCCCTTGGCTGTACTTGATCTCTGTTGTGTCCACCTCTGTCTCTACTTCTGTCTCTACATCCATGTCTACCTTTTTCTCTACCTCTGTTTCTACCTCCTTGTCTATCTTTTTCTGTGTCTTCATGTCTGTATCTACATCTGTTACCTTTTCGCTGTGGAAATAATTTGAAATTTCTGAAAGACTTGCAAGGAGTATGCAAGTGGCTCCCGGGTAATCTGAGCCCTTCCGCAGATTCGTTCACTGTGAACCTTCTTCACCTGTTTGCCGTAGCGCTCCCCCATCTCCTTGTAACCTGGGAGGGTTTTCTCTAAACCATTTGAAATTACCAGTTAGACATAGCAGCCTTGCGCCCAGGTCCTTCACTGTGCTTGTCAGGAGAGGGTGCTTATAACCATAGTGTAACATAGTGTAAGGCTCCACATAGGACATTTGACACGGATGCAACAGTGTAGCTAATCCAGTGTGAGAAGCAGAGCCGGCGCCCATGATTGCGAGGCTCCTCCTCGGGATTCCACAGGCTGCAGGGTGAAGAGCCCCCAGTTTGATTGGGGGGACTGACTCTCTGCTTTGCCTTCTCAGCTTTACTACCCTGGGCACGTCTCTAGCCTCCCTGACGTTCACGATCGGTGACTGCTCTGAAGGAAGGTGAATGGCAGGGAGGGGACCAGGTCCACAGCGTCCTCCCAGGTGTTCCCGTCCTGCATCATCTGGCCTGTCCACTCCGAAGAGGGGGAGGTCACTCCCATTTACGCGGGCGGGCCCCCCAGCTCACAGCGTGCACCCCTGCCTCAGGCGGAGCCGGGTCCCAGGCTGCCTCCCTATGGGGTGAGGCCTCTGTGACCCTGCAGCCTGTGATGCCTCCTGCAGCCTGTGATACCTCCTGCAGCCCACTAACTCAGGGACTGTGGCACCTGGGAGGGCAGCCAGCTGCGGGCCCGTGGGGCCAGGGGTCGGTGGGGTCGGTGACGCAGGAGGTGGGGTTAGGGCCCCTCCGGAGTGCTGCGGTCAGAAGTAACCCCATTCAGCACCAGCTGAGTGCTCGGTTGGCTTGCCAGGCTGACACTTTACACCAATCACCACGAGGCTGATTAAAACCCAACCTGTCTATTGTGGACATTGCTGCTATAAACATCGGGGTGCAGGTGTCCACAATAGCCAGACTGTGGAAGGAGCCTCGGTGTCCATCGAAAGATGAACGGGTAAAGAAGATGTGGTCTATGTATACAATGGAATCTTCCTCAGCCATTAGAAACGACAAATACCCCCCATTTGCTTCGACGTGGATGGAGCTGGAGGGTATTATGCTGAGTGAAATAAGTCAATCAGAGAAGGACAAACATTATATGGTCTCATTCACTTGGGGAATATAAAAAATAGTGACAGGGAATAAAGGGGAATGGAGAAAAAATGTGTGGGAAATATCAGAAAGGGAGACAGAACATAAAGACTCCTAACTCTGGGAAACGAACTAGGGGTGGGAGAAGGGGAGGTGGGCGGGGGGTGGGGTGACTGGGTGACGGGCACTGAGGGGGGCACTTGATGGGATGAGCACTGGGTGTTATTCTATATGTTGGCAAATTGAACACCAATAAAAAATACATTTATAAAAAACAAAACAAAAGAAAACAAACAAAAAAACCCCCAACCTGTCCTGGGGGCAGGGTCTGAGCCCAAACCTGAGGTAACAAGCCTGAGAACCGCCCAGTGTGTCTGGGCCTGAGCTTCAAGCCACACAGCCCCTGGCTCCCCACCACCCCCAGGAGGCCCCTGCAGGCGGGGGTCCTGGCGTTTCTGCCTGTAGGAGGCGATGCCATCCCACCACAGCCGGAAGTACTCCTGCTCCACCGCGATGAACCTGCGCTGCTTCTGGAGCATCAGCTGCTCCACCACCGTGGTATAGACGTTGGCAGCATAGGCCCGCAGGCTCTCCTGGGGAGGGGGCCGCCGTCACACCAGCCCTTGGGGAGGCTCCCGGACTCTTGGCCCCAAGGCTCCAGGAGCAAACTGCAGAGTGACATCGTGTCCCTGGGCCCCGCCACCCCCTGCAGGCATCTGCCCAGGGCTCTTCCTCTGCTTCTCCCTCTGCTGGTCACATGGAGGACCCCGGGTGCCCTGTAGGTGCTGGACACCCAGTGCCGGCTGGGCCTGAGAGGGCCTCATGACCCTCCCACCTCTGCTGAGATCCTGCTGTTCTCGGGACAGAAATGACGTTCCAGATCATGACACACGATGTGGGCGGGAGGACGTGCCAGCCTGAACCAGGGATCAGGGACGGCTTCCCGAGGGGGCACGGTGCAGGCCCTCAGGGTGTTGAGGGAGGCAGCTCAGTGCAGCCATGGGGTGACAGGGGAGGGGGTCCAGGGTGCGCCCTCGGGGCCTGCCTGGGCTGAGATGAGGGGAGCAGATGTTGAGACCAGAAGCTGAAAGGAGCTGCCCCCGGCCCCCTGGCTGGTCCTGGGCACCTGCCTGCCCACCTCCCCCCTGTGGCTGGGGGCTCCCAGGATGCAGCCGCACCTGTTTCTCATAGCTGTCTCCAGGCTGGCACACGGCAGTGCCCAGACCTGCTCCTTGAAAGGAGTGAATGAGCCTGGGCTGAGGGGCTTCAGGAGTGGGCGGTGGGGGTCATTCCTGGTGCCCTCAGGCAAGTCACCAACCCTCTCTGGGCCTCAGTTTCCTCCTCTGTAACTGAGGGGTGCAAGCTCGTTCCCCCCTTAAGCCATCTCCACAGGCAGACAAGTGTCCCCCAGAGGCTGCCCAGTGAGTCCAGGACCAGACTCCCCCACTGCCCAGAGTCACATCCTGCTGCTGCCTCTCTCTCCTGATGAGTCCAGCTGCCCACTTAGCAACGACCTCAGAAAGTTACCGAATCCCTAATCCCAGAGACTGTTTGTTCTCTACTGGGTTTCCTGCCTCTTCCCACAAAGGAGCTGGAGGCGGCCTGGGTGAAAATATCAAGTCACCAGCCCAGTATCCTGGACAAATCTGAGGCCTCAGCCCCCACCCCCTGGACTCCATTCCTTCCGGCAGCTGCTGTTGGGCCCCACTGCTCCCCATCCTCATGACCCGTTCCCTCTGCCGTGTTCTGGCTGCTGTGGTTCATCCAGCTGCAGTGAGCCAGCTTCCCCCCTCCACCAGCGCTGCCTGGCCACATTCTCCAAGCACCTCCAGCCTTTCCCGCCCCAGGCCCTTTGTCCATGCTGTTCCCTGCCTGGGAAGCACCTCTTTCCCTCTCTGTCTTGCTGAAAGGCTCTCAGAGACCCCTTCATGGCCTCCCACCCTTGCGTCATAGCATTCACTCTGTTAGACCCTATTATGTGTGTGTGGTTCACATCGTCCTCACCCACAGCTTGGCCTGCCATGAGGCTTTGTAGGGCTGCTGCAGGATTCAAACCTGAATGAGGAGGAGCTCTGCCTTTCTCCCTGAAGGTGATTGTATGACATGGTCGTGACCCCTGTTCCCTGGAGGACCTGGGTGGTCTCCAGTGTGCAAGGTATGAAGTTCAGTCCAGTACACCTCCCAACCCCACCTGTCACCTCATAGAATCAATTCACTCCACCTTGATCAGGGCATGGGCACAACCCCTGCTGCCTAACAGCCTCAGGGTTCTGACCTGTGAAATGGAGATGTTTTGGTCTATTGGAGGTTTTGTTAAGTCATCTGGAAAGTAAAGTGACCGTCTGTGTCTGAGTCAACACGTGTACTCAGTAACAAACAGCAGGTCTTCCCTCTCTGGGCTCTAGGGCTGGCTGCTCCTTGGACGTATTTTTAGATTTTTATCCCTTAATAAACCCTTTTCCTGCTTCTGTGCCAGGCTCTGGGTTGGGAGGCCATTGAACAGGAGATGTGCTGCTTCAGGATGCCCTTGCGGTGGAAGTCAGGCCTTGGCCTTGGTGGGTGCTGCCCACGGGGGACTGCTCCAGTTATTTGAGGGCTCCTGGAAATTGCAGAGGCTTACCTGGACAAGGGGGTGAAGGAACTGTGCCTCCAAGTACAGGAAGGAAGATGGAAGGGTCACGGGCTACGGGACAGAAAAACAGAGTGATCCAGGGAGCTGGGTGGGGTGGCCAAGAGGCCCGGGTGCTGAGGAGTTGGCTGGTTGTCCACCTAGACCTACTTTGCGGGCTAGAAGTAGGATGGAGAGAGCCCAGCCAGGTGTTGGTGCCATCACCCCGCAGTGTGGCCTCTGCTGGGCTTAGAAACGGTTGTTCTGAAGCCCATGGTCTTGGGGGGGGGGGGTCACAAGGGAGCCCTCACGCTGAGTGGGGATGTGCTGTGCTGTGGTCTGTGCCGACCTCTCTGAGCCTCAGGGGACAGACATGGAGAGCCCACCTCTCTGTGGGGCCAGAGCTGGTGGCGATCCACGCAGGTGGCTCCATCCCGGCCTCTGCCCATCCCTCTGAGTCAGGTCCCCGCCGGTGACAGCCCCATGAACAGCGCTGCACCTGAGGGCCTGGTTGAGGGGGCCATGTCCCCCTCCCCTAACAGGCCTCTTGAGGAGGGCTGGCTCCTGAGCTGCTGACTAGGGGGCCTCGGCCTCTCTGCTGTTGAGCCTCCGATGGGGCTCTGTATGGGAGGAGCAGGGGTGGCAAGTGGGCTGGACTGGCCCACCCAGGCCCCTCCCCTGCCTAGCCTGTGTCCTGAGGCGAATCACTCACCGCCTCAGGACCTCACCTTTCCTCTGCACAGCAGGGCAGCGTTGCTGCAGGTGGGGAGTGGCCATGATGGGAGCTTCTGCACTCTCCTATCTTCCTTTCTCCTGGGTGGCCTCCAAGGCAGGCGACCCGAAGTACGGAGGACACAATGGACACAGCCTGTGCAGAGGGGTGGCCTATATCACCTGATGTGACAGCCGCGCCATGGCGCCCTGCGTGTCCAAGGGCTTTCAAACACCATCCCACTGAGTCCTCACCACGGCCTGCTGCCCCTGCGCTCTGGCTCCCATTGCACGGAGCAGGAACAGAGGCCCAGGGAGGGGAAGCAGCTTGCCCAAGGCCACCTGGCCCGCAGGGGCAGAGCTCCCAAGTCCCTGCTTTTCTTAGGGTCGGGTCTCCTTAGCCCATGTTTGCTGTCATAAGAGACTGTCCAGCAAGCAGAGGCGAGATTGCTGCTGTGAACATTGGGGTGCAGGTGTCCCATTGTTTCACTACTTTTGTATCTTTGGGGTAAATACCCAGTAGTGCAATTGCTGGGTCATAGGATAGCTCTATCGTTCACTTCTTGAGGAACTTCCACACTGTTTTTCAGAGTGGTCGCACCAGCTTGTGTTCCCACCAACAATGTAAGAAGGTTTCCCCTTTTCCACATTGTTGCCAACATTTGTTGTTTCCTGTCTTGCTCATTTTAGCCATTCTCATTGGTGTGAGGTGGTATCTCATGGTGGTTTTGATTTTCTTTTCCCTGATGCCCAGTGATATGGAACATTTTTTCATGTGCTTATTGGCTATGTGTAGGTCTTCACTAGAGAAATGTATGTTCATGTTTTCTGCCCATTTCTTGACTGGATTGTTTGTTGTTTGGGTGTTGAGTTTGATAAGTTCTTTATATAAATCAGATGGTTTCCAATGGTGTCAAATATAAGAACAGTATAAAATGAGGAGGAGGATCCAGAGACAGGCAGCTCCAGATGGAGGGTGGTCATCCAAGGCCTCTTGGAGGAGGTGACCTTTTAGCTAGGATCTCAATAATAAGAAGGATGCAAGGAAGGGAGTCCCAGGCAGAGGTCACAACAGGTATAAGCCTGGGAGTGAAATGAGCTTGGCGTATTCTGGAGCAGTGAGGAGGTCAGTGTGGCTGGAGCAGAGAGCGAGGGGTGAGGGCAGGGATTTAGCTGGAGAGGGGTCAGCGGTGATACAAGATCTCCCTTCATGCTCTGTGGAGCGTGCCTTTGGGGGTCAAGGTGGAAAGCAGGAGAGGACTTTGGAGGCTACTGCGGTGCCCAGCTGAGCCTTGCCACTGCCACCAGGAGGAGCTGCAAATATTTATTCATTCCAAGACCACTGAGAACCTTGCAGGAAAGGATGGGTACACATACAAGGTTGCATCAGGGGCGCAGGCATGGCTGAGGTAAAATGGGGAGGGGCTGCAGAGTGCCAGAAAGATTAGATCAGGGGCTCTACTGGATGATCCAAGGAATGATTGTGTTCCTGGCACGATGATGGCTCTGTGATTGTGTAAGAAATAAGCCTGCTGAAGAGAAGGTGGTGGTTGTAATTTAAATTCTCCAGAAAAAGAAAATGAGCCTGAGGGAAGAGGGAGGAATGAAGCCAGGGCAGCAGAATTGTGGTAATTGTTGAATCTGAGTGATCCCAATGTTGAGTGTGAGTAATAGTTTCCATAAACCTAAATCTGAGCCCTCTCCTCCCCCGCCAAGGTTTTCAGGTGAAGTGATCCATTGGACACATTGGGAGTGACCGTGCCCTTCCATGTTTAGGACCTTTGCCATTCCTGTCCTCCCATTTCTTCCCCCTTCCCTCCTGGTTTCTGCAACTTTTCAGGGATGGGGCTGAGGAGCTGGGAAAGCTCCTGTCTTGCCCCGCTCTTTCTCATGACGGCCACGAGAGGGCGCCATGGGCCTAAGGCGGCCGCTGTCCCTGGTCCTGAAATTCTGACCCGCAGGCGAACCACGTTATGGGTCCCTGAGGGGCTGCTGCCACATTTGCTGGTTCTTTGAAAATACATTTACCCTCCAGAACTGTGCTCCAAGACTTTTACATCTCTGAGGCTGCAAAGGGAAGGGACCACTAAGTCCACAGTGTTTTCCATGGCTGCCTCCGCTACTGGGGACCCTCCCCTGGCCCCCATATGGTGCCTCCAGCCCTGTCCCTGTTTTGTCACCTCACTGGCTTCCCAGCCAAAGTCCTAGGCAGGTGCATTGGGTGGGTAGGGCCCAAGTCACATACATGTGCCCTAGCTGCAAGGGGGGCATCTTCTACTCCATTCCTCTAGTGGGAGGTGAGCTCAGATTCATAAGGCAGAGGATTTCCAGACTAAGAGGGTTTAGCTGCTGGGAACCTAAAAAAAGTAACAACTATCTTCTGTGCTTGTAGGAGGCAAAGAAGCATGATGCCTCAGAAGAGGCAGGGCTGGCACCATGAAGCTGCAAGGAGACTTTGTTAAATGCTGATACCAGATGGTGCTTGTTATTCCCTGGCCTCATAGAATCCTTGAAGCAATCCTGGGAGGCAGGAATGATTCCCATTTTCCAGATTAGGAAATGAGCCAATGCTGCTAAAGGCCATTAGCTGGAAGCTGATGCACAAGCCCGGAGCATGGCCCAGACGCCAGCTGGGTGGTGTCCAGGGGGGAGTGGAGAGCAAATGATGTGGCTGCCTGAATCCACCACTGCCTGTCTGCTGTGCAGGAGGCCAGCATGTGGGTACTGAGGCTCACATATCGGATGCCACTCTGGGGCACATGAGGGTACCCACCAACCTGGTGTGAGATGAAGGGAGCAGACAGAGGCAGCTGGGATTCCCAGTGGAACCAGCAAAGAAATGGATGTGGGGGCCTTACCTGGGTCAGGTACAAAGGCCCCCTGGGTGGCACCCCATCCTGACTGGCTGTCCTATCCACTGGCTTCCCCCTGCCCTCCATGCTGTCTCCCCCCATATCATGCTTTACACTTTACATAACATGTGGAGCAGCTACACTCCTCAGACCCTCAGCCCAGCCCACAAGGCGGACTAGCCCACCTCCAGCAGGAGAATGAGAAGACATCTCCTGATCAAGGGTTGATGACACAGAATTCATCCAGGCTTGCAAAAGTAAATTTTGGAATGACCTCACTTGTGCTTGAAAGGCATGTGATGCTCTAGAATTCAGAAGCATCCTTGGGTATAAATGGAGAAGTCATATGAACACACTCCCATGGCCTAGAAGAGCATGATCAGATAAAGAATAAACAGTGGTGTTGGCCACTGCCAAATCTGCTCAGCTTGGGGTATATAATCTTTGAACGTGGTCCTAGATTGTGGAGCCTGCCAACCTCCTATGAAAAAGCCAATAGAGTGACACAGAAAATGTGGGAAGGGAGTCAGCTTGGCTGTCATCCTCACAAAGTCATGGCCTCCTGAGGTGCTGGGGCCTGGTGCTCATGGCGCCTCCACTAGCTGCCCTGGGGCCCTGTCCAGAGCGGTCCTGGGGACTAGGGTAATGGGGATGGGGAGTTAACTGTAATGTTAATGGTACCTAAGGCTGAATGGCCCTGAGGCCTACGGTCCATGATTGATGATGGTATCCAAATGCAGGATGGAAGATTTTATAAAAAATATTTTATTTATTTATTCATGAGAGACACACAGAGAGAGGCAGAGACACAGGCAGAGAGAGAACAGGCTCCCTGCAGGGAGCCCGATGTGGGACTTAATCCCAGGACCCTGGGATCACACCCTGAGCCGAAGGCAAACGCTCAACTGCTGAGCCACCTAGGAGATTTTTAAGATTCTCTAACCATGTTGTTTGTGTCTCAATACATTTCAAAGGTGAAATGGTTGCACATATTTATAATTAAGAAAAGTGAAAATAGCCTGGATGTCCAACAGTAGGAAGTGGGCTTCCTAAATGATGGCCTGTGTGTGGGATGCTTTAGTGGAGGGCTGTGAAGAACTATGCTCCTCAGTGACAAGCGGGGACCCCACTTGTATGTGTGGGAAGGTGCCCCAACACACACATGGAGATAGAGGTACTGAGAGAGAAGGAGAAAGGGAGAGGAGCTGAGAGATGAGGCATACACAGGGAAATGAAATAATTAGAGCTGGGTTTTTTTGAGCATCCAATGGGTCAGGCACTGCACTCAGCATGCTGTGCTTGTTCCCACCTCACCTCCACAACTTGCAAGTTGACAAGTGGCCACAGGGACTCAGATCATCTCAAGGTCCTGCAGCAGGAGGACAACTCTCAGTCCTGACTACCAGGGTCTACTGTTCTCCTGGGGGAGGCAGAGACCAGCTCCATGGCCACTTGTCCCAATCCCCATGGAAGGACTGCAGACAGCTCCTCTCTGCCCCATCCCCCTGTGTGGCACCTGGATTGAATGGCTGCAGTTTCTTGCTTTCCAGAGCTGGTGGTCACTTTGCAAAAACAGTTTGCAGCTACCTGGAAAAACTGAATTCACTCATGCTCTATGGGTCAGTGGATCTGCTCCTGAGCATATGAAATTCTTGGCATGTGCACCAGGAGATAGGGCCAAACCCGGTAACACCAAAAATGGGGAGCTTCCCAGATATGCATCAACAGTAAACTAGATAAGGGAAGTGTGGTTTTTTATGAGATGAAATGCCATGGGCCAGGGAAAATGAGTGACCTTTAGGGGTACATAGCATCACAGAGTTTTCAAAACACAAAGTGTTCAAAAACTGTCCGGTGGCCAAAAGCAAGACCTGCTCTTTCATTTAGATTGCAAAACCAGGCAAAGCTGAATGATGCATCCTTTAGAAACACTGACAATAAAGAAAGCTATGGACTTGTTGATGGAATGTTCCATATGGTGGTTACCTTAGAAGGTGAAGTGGATGAGATCCCAGTGAACTCCTGCTTCAAGGGGAGGGCCATAGGGGGCTTCAAGTGTCCTAGAATATTCTATCTCAACCTGGGGGTGGGGTGAATGCACAGAAATTAATTACATTACTTTTATGTGCATGTAGGTTTTGTATAGACAGAGAGGGAGATCTGTGTGTTATATACTGTTACATATGTGATATATTATCCATGTGCATGAAAGGATAGGGCCAACAGTGAACAAAGGAAGGATGATGTCTGTGCCTGGGAAACACAAAAGCATCATTCCTGTCACCTGTACTTCATCCCTGGGTCGAAAAGACACTACTGTGAACCCAGATCCTAGAGGGAGTGTGGCTCAGGGTGCCAGCGAAGGCTAGGCAAAGTCCAGAGGTGCTGTGATGCTGAGCTAAACCACTGCAGGGAAGCTTAGGCGGTGGTTATGCAGCCAGCACCTCACGGTGGAAGGCAGACCCGCACTCTACTCTGTGTCTTACATAAAGTCAGGTTTCCCTCTGCAGGTCTGTTGACTAAGACAGACAGCTTCCTTTGTGTGGGGACAGATATGCGATATTCCCAAGGATTGTTGAACTTGAGGCTCGACTAAGCCCAAGGAGGTGGCGTTTAGTGAAACACTTGTTCTAGAAGAGATTTGCAGAGGTCAGCTTCCTCCTTTTGTCTGATGAGGTGGGTTTGCCTATCGTCCTGAATGGTACCTAACTTGCTGAGTCTTGCAGCTCCACTTAACGTGGACAGAAGAACCCTGCAGAATCTTAGCACAGAAAAGGGCACATTTTTTCCTTAGCAAACGTCCAACCCATGGAAACAGCAGCAGGTTTGTGCAGAGCTTGCTCGGTCTGGTCAAGTGTCTGTCTGGGGCAGGTAGGGGACAGAGGGCCATGCCTTCACAGAGACACCATCCTTGCCCATGTGAAAGTCACTCTCAGGTCTGCAATGGCTTCTCCACTGGGGTGTGGCTCTTCCCCCAGCCCCCCACTTCACCCCAGCCTCCCAGGTATGTGAGGCCTGAAGGAGGCACTCATTGTCTTCCAAAGGGCTTTGAAGCTGCCGGTGGGGAGGGGGGCGGCAATTCAGACCCTATTTCCAACCAAAAAGGAAGGATCCCTGTCTGCTCCCAACTTTCTCCACCAGCTCAGCTCCAGAGGACTTTGTCTTTCCCAGAAGATCAAATTCTTCCCGTGGGGCTGCAGGTTCTCCCTACTGACAGATGCTGCAGAGCGGCCCCAGAAATGCTGCCTCGTTGGTGGAGGCTTGCAGCTCTGGTCTTGGGCCGCAGACCAGCTGCTGGAAAGGCTTTCAGCTGTAGCTGGCAGGAAACTGCCCCCACACCTCCACACCTCTGACAAGAGTAGCTCCCCCGCCCCCATGGGGTGTGGGGCCTGGGAAGCAGCTCAGATGACCCAGCTTGTCCCATGAAGCAGGAGCATGGACTGACAGGAAAGAGAGCCACCAAAGAAACAGCCTTCCAAGGAGGTTCTGTCCTTTGGCCCCTGCCCAACCTCCCACGGGTTGGTAATTGGGTGTGTAGCGGCCACCTCTTGGCCAGGAACAAGAAGGCCACACCCCAAAATACTGACCCATGTCTTAGGGATCATAAAGCTGGAATGTTCCTCTCCATGAGGGTGTGTTGCTACCCCACAGGCTCTCCTATGGGCTCTCATCTTCACCTTCCTTAGACGCTGAGCTATCTTGCACAGATGCTTGGGAGGGTCTGTCTCAGAAGGAAAACCTCCACGTCCCCAGTGTGGATTGCCCCTGAGGAGGGGGAGAAGGAATCCCAGTGTTTCCCTCACCCCAGCCCCACTGGTTTACTGAGATAGAGAAGCAGATACAATGGAGGGGCTCTGGTCCAGGGTCAAGCATGGCAGTCCTGGAGGATGGCAGAAGCCTGGCTCCTGAGGATGTCATGGAGCTACACTACTACTTCTGGACTGTAGACTCTAACATTTTGGGCTCAACCTTAGCCCCTTAGGCTCCAGCCATCAGCAGTCCATTGAGCCAATTTTTCTCTTACTTGCAGCCAAATGCTTCCCTAAATGATATGCATTTACTTGCACACACACGTCCCCACAGAGACTCTCATAGTGGACAAGAAGGAAGTGTGGGCAAGAGTCTCTCTCTGAGACTAAACACCACTGGCCAGCCACATCCTTTCCTTTGTGGTCTGTAAGTACCAAAAGGAGCAAGTTCATACAAAGTAACAGAAGCAAATAAACGCATAACTGAAAACCACATCCCTGTGGTTGCATCTTTGGGTTGATTCCAGATTTGTTTTGTTCAGTCTCTACTGCTAAATAATTCTTCAGTGAGTATGTTTAGGGATACGAGTTTATTGTTCCTTCTTCATCTAATGTACTGAACATAAGTCCCCCCAAATGAAAATGCTGCATCAGGGAGGAAGACAGAGTTTGTAGCTCTTGCTGTCTAATGTCACACAGGCTTCCAAAATGCCACACTGGTGCCTGCAGGTGTTCACCCACCCCTTCTCAGGACCAGGAAATACGTTATGGATTGAAGAACATTGATCTACAAAATTCAGGCCTATTACCTCTCACAGTGCATTAGGGAAAACTCACATATTTTTAAAGCATGTATAGAAAGCTCATTTCAGAAAGCTCTACTAGTGCACTTGTGTTTCAACAAATGCCTGAGTGACACAAACAAACCAAATCGCATTACAATTCATCCCAGGGGCAGTATAGCTGGGGACCTACAGGGTAAATTACCTGCATGAACAAGATGCTTTCAAGGTGTGGTGGGTGTGAAATCAGATATTCCTGATTTGCAGGCCCTAGGAGACAATCTCTGGATTGTCTGGATTGTCTATCTCTGGAAATTACTGTCCGCAGGGTCAGAGGTAAAAAAAAAAAGTGGGGCATATTTCTCCTCCATGGGTCCACTCTCCTCTGCACCTATAGGCTCAATGCAAAGAAATAGGCTTAGAGCAGTGGATGCTTATCCAGGGTCAGGGGCCTGGCTCTCTTCCCAGCTCTCCTGTAATTGACTCAGAGATCTTCGGCAAGTCACTGTACCTCCCTGGCCACAGTTTTTTCTGTGTCATCTCTGAGGACCCCTCCTCTTCCAGGGATCCCCAAGTCCCTGCATGTGGAGTCAGTCAGAAAATGAATCATGAGATGTAGGTAGGTGCCAGTGCCTGAAACACTGGGGAACTGTGGCAAGTGATCTCTCTCCCGGGGGCCTCCATCAACTGGGTACAAGTAAGCCAGGCTTTGCTTTCCTCTTAGGCTCGCCACATGCATTCAAACTGGTAGCTAAATCCAAATGGTCAACCAAGTATCCACATTGTTGATTTTGTTCTAAAGGGTTCCATAGAGGCAGGAAGCTTCCAGGGCACCTGTACAAAGCACCAGCCCCTATGGGGGTGTTTCTCCAGAAATTTGAGGATCTATAAGGGAATTGCCCACAAGGCATGGAACCAGTGCACAGCTGATGGGAAGGGCCCTGAGAATAATGGCAGCTGTCACTGCTTTGGTGCCACTGTGTGCTGGCCATGGCATTCAGACCTCTGTAGATGTATCTAAGGAAACTGCAAGGTCAAGGTTGTGGTTGGAGTTTTATAGCAGAAGAAGGTGTCAGGTCAACAGCAGAACTGCAGTCTGACCAGAGTCCTCCAGTTGGCCACAGTGAGGCAGGGTGTGGCTGGCTCATCCCAGATCCAGACATCACACCTGGAAGCGAGGGAGCTCCAGAGGGGTTTCTGACATATCAGAGGTGTTCAGTAAGTATTGACGGTGGTACTTGTAACAGAAATAATGCTAGTGAGATGGCTCCAATATGCCTTATCTCACTAATGCTCACAACAATCCTCTAGGAGATGCAATTAATTGAGGCTCAGAGAGGTGGAGTGACCAGCCCAGGGCCAATAGCTTATGAATGGCAGAGTCAGACCAAGCCCTCTCCCGCCACACCTTCATTAAGCATCATGGTGGTTGCTTCCTTTCCAACCTCAGAGAAGGGAAGGTCAGGGACCCCAGCTCAGGAACCTGAAGTTGCATGTTTCTGGGATGGTCTTGTCAGTCCACAGAACCATGGAGATAATAACATGTTGTTGTTTTAAGCAACAGTTTGTGATGCAGCAGTAGGGAACTGGGACACTGACTCCGGTCCCTTCCTTCTCCTGCCTCCTATGCCTGAAGTTCTTTCCTCTGCATTTTCATGACTGATCCCTTCCTTTCAATGATCTGTCTTCAGAAGGCACTTCTCAGGGATCCCTGGGTGGCGCAGCTGTTTGGTGCCTGCCTTTGGCCTGTGGCGTGATCCTGGAGACCCGGGATCGAATCCCACGTTGGGCTCCTGGTGCATGGAGCCTGCTTCTCCCTCTGCCTGTGTCTCTGCTTCTCTCTCCCTCTCTCTGTGTGACTATAATAAATAAATAAATAAATAAACAAATAAATAAATAAAAAAAGAAGGCACTTCTCAGAGAGGCCTCGCTGAATCTCATTCTGGTGGCTTTTTGGTTACCTTTGTGCTCTGTGTTCACAGGAATGAGATCTGCTATGGGTGTTGGCAGAGCCATATCCTCGGTGCTGTTGGTGTTCAGCAATTGGCTTTCCATCTAAA